>NW_027271445.1:3625142-4291023 GCF_040938485.1 Diadema antillarum
CCAGTTCACTTCACGGTTCACTTCACGGGGACTGAAAATATCACCGTTGAAGACCACTTCTGTTCTTTTCTCTCGTGGAAACAAAGATGAGCGCGTTCATCTATTGTTGGAGAAAAATGAGCTGAAATTTGCTCCTCAGTATAGATATTTAGGAGTGATATTTGATAGGAGGATGACTTGGAGACCACACTTGTGTGGTAAATGGAAATATGCGGTCTGTTATTGTTGCGTCAATGCGTTGAGGCGCGTTGTGTCCATGCCAATGGCGCAGTGTGCGTGTGGTTGGCATGGGCACAACGCAACTTTTATTTTTCATGTGAATAATGACGCAGATTTGATTCTTCACTTTCACTTGAGAGGGAATGGACATACAGATGAATTCTCTACGAGCTCTGCTATGTTGAATAGTTATTATAGGCCTGTATCTGTTATTCACTCTGTATTCGACATGTAGCTGAGGATAATGCGGAGTTTATACGTGTATCGGCAGACTGGGACTGCTTGATTTGCTCAATAAATCTATGCAACGTCAACTGGAGACTGTCAGCGTCATCATTAACCCGGCTTACAACAAATGGTGTCAGGAGTGGGATGATGACAGCCTGACGGAGTGATCCACTTCATCCAGTTGAAGAACCCTGATCGACGAATAATAGCCTCGAGTATGACGGAATAATGGTCCACGTTTCGCTCCGAGGAGACCTGCTGTTTTGACTACACTTTGGTAGCGGACAGGAGTATGGAGGAGCGCTGGGTAATCTTGATCTTGATCTTGATGGTGTACGTTGATCAGCCCTGGTAGAGCAGCACTACTCTGTGAGGCAGCTTCAAGATGATCAGGCTCGTCGATGGCGGGCTGGAGACTGGAGCTGATGATGCGTCGGGAGTTTTGCTGTGGACGTCGGAGTGCGCTGGCGTGCGTCGGGGGCGGCTGAACATCAATCGGGATGCGAAATCGACGGTTACAGAGCTGCGATATGGCATCTCACGCACTGAGCAAGTATTTGGTAACTGAAATAATGGATGGTGCTGAACTTTCGTTTAACCGATTGGACTTCATGCAGATTTTGGACCTATGATGCCATTTGGGCATTACGTTTCATGTTTGAAAATGATGTGTCTTAATTGGTCAGTTTAACTGCGTAATTAGTCATGTGTGAACAGTTTGTTTATAAGGATGTGCAAAGTGATAATTGCTCTTCTTCATCATATCGACAGGCAATAGGGTTGTGTGTAAATCTCGCTCTAGGCCATGCTGAGATTGAAAAGTTTAGTGGGTATTGTGAAGATGGCACTGAAACACCTTTTTCTAACTGGATGGAAGGATTCAATTTTATTATTGAACCTTTCCATTTCAGTGATGAGGAGAAGGCTTGGGTTTTGGTGAGCAACCTTACGGGGCCAGCAAGAGAGGAGATTCTTTATTGTCTGTCTGACGAGAAGCGGGAGAGTTTCACAGAGATTGTAAAAGCTCTCCGTCTGTGTTTTAGTCGAGAGAATTCTCACTATTTGCGATGCTTGTTTTATAATCGTGTTCAACGAGATGATGAAAACTTGGCAGACTTCAGTAGGGCTCTCATGCGTCTTTATGCCAAATTGGTAGATGCTGCAGACGATGAGAAGGAAGCTGCGGCTTTGAGGCAGCTTAGAGACGAAGCTCTGTCAAGCCAGCTTGTCAGTGGAACACGGGATGAGAGGGAACGAATTTTCTTGAGGCGTTTGCACCTGAAAAATCGGGGAGGCCGATTTGAAGTGCTTAGGAGAGAAGCACTGTTAGTTCTCCGTGAAGACTGTATGCTAGAGGGAGATGGGCTGAAAACTGGGAGTGCTGATGCTGGAACACAAGGAGTGTTCACTGACCCGGTTGCTCAGCAGCTAGATCTTTCCTCAGATACAGCTGGACAGGAGAAGAAGGATATTTTGGATGGGGGATCGCAGATTCTGGGTTGCATTGATGTAGATGAGGGTGGTGCAGAAATTGATGCTGGGGGACATGGTCATGAGTCATGTGATGAACAGGTTGATGTAAAGGATTTAGATGCTGGGGTGCTTCTAATTGCAAAACCTGTGGGAGAGGGTACCAAGAGGGGTCCCGAATCATCACATGAAGGTCAGGATGTCCAAAAGCATGCAAAAGTGCAGCCACCAAGCACTCACGTAGCGCCAAAGGAGCGGTCAATTCCAAAAGGGGAGAATATTTCTCATGGTGACATTGTTGTCAATAGTGTAACAACAAGGGAGGCATGCATACCCAACTGTAACATGTGGAAGTATGGATGTCATGTTCAGGGAACAGTATGGGGGCCCTGGGAGTCAAATTGGAGACCGGATTTGGGATTGGTCGCTGCAGGTTAGAAATCCGCTGTCCTTTCATGGAATTTGTTGTAAGTTGATTCGCTTACAGTGTATACGTTCATGACTGCAGCTGAAACTTGTGTACCATCTCAAGTAGCAATGGAATTAGGCCCAACTATGCGCATTTAGAAATGCAATATCGATGCGAGAAACCAATGGTTGTTTTGATATGTGATTGACAAGAAGTTTTTAATGAGATATTGGAATAGTGATATGAAAGTATTTTAAATCACTATTACGTGGAAAAACGAAGGAACTATATTATAGCCATTGTTTTAATTGTTTTGTTGGCAGCTGAACAACATGGCATTCTGACAATATTAGTGGTTGTTCAGTGAGTCAGGAATGTTTGATAATGAGAAATAGTTGGTCGAGAATTCATGCTTTGAATGATCCCTTAGTATTTTGTGTGAAGTTTTGTAAATGAGCAAATCGCTGACTGTGACGATAATATGACACATAAAGCGGGGAAGTTACCATAATATGCTTGCTAAAGCGGAGAAGCTTATTTTTGTTAGTAGTGAATTCTAACATTCTGTGACTTCACTTTGTTTCAACTGTGAATTTCGTGATATGTGTTATATTGATTCATTGAGAAATACATCACTTTTAGAAAATCGATTATTGTCATACGGGTCGTATGATATAATCGCGGGGAAGTTGTTGTGTTGTTGTATACAATTGGGATTATTAAGAGAATCTTGTCTATATTGCGTCTCGATATAAATTTGAATTACTACAGGCATTAATGGTCCTCAACGACGTAGAACATCTTCTGTTACAGCATGTTTGGCGGGCTTTTATGCATTATTTTCTCGGATACTCTGTACATAACTGACAATGTGTGACGACTGAGCTTTACATTGAAGCGGAACTGAAGATAACGTATTGATGTGTTATTCTCTTGGCCCGAACCTTTATGCCATGTATCTATGAGTTTGTATGATTAAACCTGTAAATTTGGAAGGTTCAAGAGTTTCAGCTTTTGGCAGATTTCACAAATAATGTTCGATTTTGTAGTATTTCGACGTTTGTATTTGACCGGAAAAGCGGGGAACACACGCTTTCCTGAAGTATATTTTTTGTATATTATGTGCTGTTAATCCGCTCTTATATGGAATTGCTGTAAAGTGTAATAATTTGACATGAAGAGCGGGGAATTTTTTGTTATGAAAATGATATGATGTAATTGGGATTATATAACCCATGGTTGTGTTATATAATCGCGGGGAAGTTTGTGGTAAATGGAAATATGCGGTCTGTTATTGTTGCGTCAATGCGTTGAGGCGCGTTGTGTCCATGCCAATGGCGCAGTGTGCGTGTGGTTGGCATGGGCACAACGCAACTTTTATTTTTCATGTGAATAATGACGCAGATTTGATTCTTCACTTTCACTTGAGAGGGAATGGACATACAGATGAATTCTCTACGAGCTCTGCTATGTTGAATAGTTAATAGGCCTGTATCTGTTATTCACTCTGTATTCGACATGTAGCTGAGGATAATGCGGAGTTTATACGTGTATCGGCAGACTGGGACTGCTTGATTTGCTCAATAAATCTATGCAACGTCAACTGGAGACTGTCAGCGTCATCATTAACCCGGCTTACAACACTTGCAAGACGTAGTTCTGCGATGTAAGAAAAGGTTGAATATACTGAAAGTTTTAGCTCATACAAATTTTTGTAAAAGCATACAAGAATTGTTAGGCGTATACAGATCTTTAATACGCTCCATAATAGATTATGCTTGTGAGGCTTATGATTCTGCTACTATGAGTGTCAAGAATGTTTTAAACTCCATACAATATCAGGCTTTAACTATTTGTGCAAACGCAAAAAAAGGGACAGCCCTAAGAACCCTCCAAGTGGAATTCGGAGAAATGCCCCTAGAGTTACGTCGAGAGATGCTCTCGGCTAGACTGAAAGCACGTATTGAGAGTACTCCCAATCATCCTATGAAAGAAGGGCTTAAGAATTGTTGGCAATTTGAATTTTGTAAAAACACTGCTTCAAAAGAACCTTTCGGACAAAGGACTCTAAACTCATTTGAATTTTTAGATCCATTTCATGTTGAATTGTGTGTAAAACCTCCCAACGTGCCTTTCTGGATGTGGAAGCCTCCGTGTGTATCGACACAATTAAAAGAGTGTGTGTCAAAGACTGACAACACAGCCTTCCAAAAACAGGCCTCCTTAGAAGTGATGTATAACAAATGGCAAAACTATTTACATGTATATACAGATGGCTCCAAATCACTTGAAGGCAAGGTAGCCTCTTCATTTTATGTGCCAGTGTATAAATGTGTTCAGAGTAAAAGAATGCAGAACCAAACATCTGTTTATAGAGCCGAGTTGGCGGCTATCACGTTAGCTTTGTATTGGATTGATCAACTACCACCACTTCAAACAGGAGTAGTTATTTTTAGTGACTCACTCAGTGCCCTTGAAGCCATTCGATCTCAAAGAGAAGAAAATTTTGTTACAGAAATTCTAAGTTTCTGTACTAATCTATACTTTAAGGGAATATTAGTGAGTTTGGAATGGATTCCTGGACACTGTGGATTAACAGGAAATGAAGTGGCAGATAAAGCAGCAAAAAAGGCTTTACAAAATGTTTCCATACAAGTGAATAACAAGTTGAATAAATATGAATTTAATAAAAAACTGAAAAGGTGTTATATGACAAAATGGCAAATCAAATGGGAGGAGACAAACTCCCCCCTGAAATATGTTCAACGAAATGTTTCTCAGACCTATTTATGCACCTTGAATGACAGAAGAGCTGAGACAATCCTACATCGCCTTAGGATGGGGAACTTAGGTTTAAATGACAATTTGTTTCATATAAACCAACATGTGTCGGGTATGTGTGAATATTGTAACGTCCCAGAAACAGTTGATCATTTTCTTATGTTCTGCCCCAGATATATTATACCCAGAGCTATGATGTTAGTTGAAACAAAAATTCATGAGAACAGCATTCAAAGCTTACTAATTTCAACTAACCCACAGAGACTCCAACCAGAGTACCTTCTGATCTGGAGATTCTCCCGCCTGAAACCCCTAGCAAACGGGAGACTGAAAGTTGACGTGTGCGAAGCATGAAATTCCCAGGGTTCTAGATGCTCTCTGGTGCTATCTAAGGCTTATTTTTTCAACATACGATAGAAATATGTAAGAAATCCTTTCCAACGGGAGACAAAGAGCCAGGGCGGGAGAAATTAAATCTCAAACGGGAGAACGGGAGATTTTGCAGAAATGGGTTTTCGGCGGGAGATCTCCCGTCGAAAACGGGAGAGTTGGAGTCTCTGAACCCAGTATACCAAAAAGCTCTCGTGTTATATGTTAAAAGATCACAACGATTTTTCTGATAGATAAACTTTCATACATGTTATGAATGTACATAGTTTGCACTAACTCTGCCTCGAGGTACCCTGAAGAGGCTTTTCATGCGCACCACAGCCCAGAGATTGCTTACTTTATTAAAGAATGTATATGTGATTATTATATATATTTGTAATTTATTAATATTGCTTGTTTGTTTTGTTTGGCTCTGTATCGGACCAATTGAGGTTCCTGTGCTGGTAAGCATCGGACTCTACTGCCTGCATATCGGAGGGGCCTAGGCCGTTTTAATGGCTGAGAAGTCTGCTCGAGACAATGAGCCGGATTGGCCAGAAGATATGATATTTTAAGCAGGCAAATAGACGTACCGACAGCTGACCAAGGATACTCATTACAATATTCTTTTTGAAAAAAAAAATGATAAAAGGAAAAGAAATTTATAGATAAGTGTTTGGCGTAAATATTCTAAAGAGAATGGAAAACGCCACTAAACACAAAACAACAACAACAACAACAACAACTAGCTTTGAACTAGTCGTTGTTGTATGTAGGTGTGGTGTGCATTGCAGTGCACGCGGCACACACACATGTGATGCAGACGCGACGTGTAACCAGGGAGGTGGAAGAATATGGAGATGGCACTCTGAGAGCTTCCCTCAGAAAAAAAATCAAATGGTCTTACACCGATTAACTTCTTGAAATCCAACCCTCATTCTGTGATAAATATGTCAAAATCTGGCCTTATCGGTCCACCCATCACCCTCCGGCGCACTAGAGTGACGCAACATGATCTCCTTTCCAGGCCTTCCATAAACACACGCTCGTAAAAATCGGGCTTTGAAGCGATGCGTGGCACCGACAATATGACGTCATATTCAAAATTTTTGCAGTCTATTACATTCAGTGAAAGACGTCCCCCTTCGAAAGCTACAACTTATGGCTCAAGAATTGGGTAGCGTAGTATGTCTATACCTTTCGCTGGTTCAGCAGACTGTGCTGAGGAGATTGCCGTTTGAACCAGCGAAATCGGTACACAAACAACGGAGTTACTGAGCAGTAAGTTTTGTGCGCTAGAGATGTCATCATATTGTTTCTGTATCGATTATGAGAAATCCCGCACATTTCCGCAATTTTTTTATAGTTAGAGAGGTAGGGCTGACCTTGATCTTCAAAATGATATAAGTTACATGAGCGTGTTCGGGCGTGTTTTCAAACAGTTCGAGTGTAAAAGTAGTGCTTCATAGAGACCGAAGCGGTTTTTTTTTCCGTCTGCACCCGAGCGAGCTGGGGCTTTTCAGCGTACTCGTCGGCTTGTTGTAGGGCCGCCGCGTAGGCGTCGGGACAGCGTTCGTTGCTGTTGTTTCGGTGAATTTGAGTTACTAGTAAATACATATTGGAATGGAAAGTTGAGTGTTAAAAAGTGTAAATTAGACATATCAGCCTTGATTATAATAATTTTCCGTAGAGAATTAAAGATGATATCTATAAAAGCCTAGATGTATGATGCTGTAAGTATATTTTAGGGGGAAAAACAGAGCTTAGTATACAGTGTTTCGCCTCACTCTCCCTCGATCATTCATCGGTAAATACCGGTAATCGGCTTGACTCTACCCCATGCTAACGTTACAAAAATTGAATTAAAAAGTAGTAGAGTACACCTCTGGAGCTAGTAGAATCTAACGTTTAACAGTGGTTAGATTCTAGTTTGTGAAATACTAGAGTCTACTAGCTAGGACTAACGTTAGGTATGCTTTTGCTAGGCAGCGTATACCTGAGGTGACGCTGCGCTATTAAACAGTGTCCTGAGCCTTGCCCTTGCCTTGGCCTCCAATTTCCAAGCCAAGGCCCAACTAACTTTCTGAGTTTCAATTTCAATTGCAAATCAAATTTCGTTAAGTTGCTGTGTCAATGTGATTTTGAATTTGCTAAAAGCAATTCCTCCTCAACAAACTCGTCTCCGTCAAAATCACGATCGCCAGAACCACCACCACTGCTTACACCACTGCTTTACAGAATACATTCTAGAGTTCTGTGCTTACACCGTAGGACGCCATTTTATTCCCCGACCACAATGCATTTCGCGTCGTGATTTCCGCCACAAGATTTACGACTTGCAGTGCGCCGAGCGTGAGTAATGGGATTACGGGAGGGGGAAAAAAACGCTGTCGGGGCCACGCATGACTTCAAAGGAAACTCAGAAGAGCACACTCCATCTCTCTCACCTCCCTCTCACCTCCCTGGTGTAACGTTCATGCACGCACGCACGCACGTCGTACCAAGATACGCCATGAGGAGGATTGTTTTGTACTATTTTCCTCTGTAAATTCTGTTCTGTCCACATCACTAAAGTCTACCAAAGGGATGCCGCCTGAATTTCAGAGTATTTGACTGATTCAGGAATCGACATGAATAACGCCAGCTTATTTGGTATCTTCAAGAAGGTCGTAAAATTGACGAAGGATCCCACGAATGGCTGCCGTGTGGTGCAGTCCCAGCGACACTTCGCTCTCTCACCCCGCTACCTCGGGCGGCTGAAGAAGGGAGCGTTGGAGACATTGGAAGCCGAAATAGGGCGATACTCGGAGAGGTTCGTACAATCAAGAAGTTCCAACTGGCTGTAATTATTCAAACAGCTTTCACTTTTCTATTGATGTACAAAAGAATTCCACAGCCTCACAGGTGCACTTGTGCCTTTGATGATCGATGCGATGTTCGAGGCCGCCGTCGTCTTGCTGAGCAATCTGAAGTAGTGAAGATTCATAATTTTGAACGTAATCATTATGTTGGTCATAATTTTGCTTTTTTATTTATGAAATGAAATGAAATGTTACTTAATGATGGAGCATGTAAACAAAGTCAATCCCGTCCAGAAATTTGTCCAAAAGGGTAAATCAGAGCTGTATCATGTGAAAATGTAACTTCTAAACTGTACCATCCTGGAGTGGAAAGCTGGTTTTGTTTCCTCTTACACACTCTAGAACTAGACACTAGGCCTAACCGTTACTAATTTCCAAAAATGAAACTAATAATAATATGGAATAATCTTCAAGCGTAATTCTTTATTGATAGATACATCAGATTAGTGCCCGGGTATGCCCAGTTGAGTAATTTTCATCTTTATTTCAGCATTTTTTGCTCAATTTCTATTCACGCATTTTCGTGTCTGTATACCTACCACCTAGATCTAGAGACTCTAGAGTCCTACCCTAGACCTACTACTAGACCCTACCTTTTTATAAGAAGGAATAGCGAAAAGTAATTACCATCACAAAGACACATCTTCCTTTGAAAGTGGCTGGTGATTATGCAGCAAGACACGAGTCAATTGTCTTCGTATCTGCGCGGCAGACCCTGTTTGGCACAGCGATGCTTCAAATATTTTTAAGCGGTGGCTTCAAACATGGGATCAAAGGGAATGACACTGTTGTTACTCCATCTCTTGAACCTCCTTGGTACAATCAAGCTCCTTGGTAAAATTCCAGTATGGACGTTGCTGAAGTGACTGAAGTACTCAGTCTTCCCTCATTTATGAGTGTGCGGTTAATTGATGTCAACGATATGTTCAGATGCTACCATACCACCTTGCCAACAAGATAAATCTGCTATGATTTACATCTAAATAAAAATTGTTTATTTTTAATTGCTTTCTGTCTTCTCAATTCATAATATCAACACTTGCACTTGTCTTGCTGTGTCTCATAATTTTTGTCTCAGCTCTTTAATTCAAGTAGACCCTAGATTATATTATTCTGAAAGCACAGCCAGTATTATTGCTATCAATCATTCGTTCATGTGACAAGTTGAAGAAGAAGAAGAAGAAGAAGAAGAAAAAAGAAAAATCTAGCTTACCCTTGGCCTTCCACACTCCACAGTTCCAGATGGATGAATTGTAAACGTACAATGTGTTGATTTTGTATTGTGTAAAAAAGCAGGCAAGTTGGAATTTCTGATATCCCTTTTGATTAGAATTTGCCGAGGTGATGTGACTTTGCAGTTTAGCAGGTCTTTGAAAGTTTGCTATGATTGTCTAATTGTTGTTAAAGCAGTGTTTGCTTTGGACAGAGAACATGCAAATAGTCACTAGTACTAGGCCCTACTTTATTGAAAGAATAAATCTTTGTCATTAAACTTCTCAGTATGTATGGTAGTGATACAATCAATCCCTCCCTCTCTCTCTACCTTTCTGTCTCTCTGTAGCCTACAGGCCATCCCACTGGCCTACACAGACCTCAAGCTGCTGCAGTCAACGGGCTCCATTTTTGATGATCAGCCATTTATTCACTTTGATGTGACATTCAAAGCCGTTGTATTCCAGCCAACGTTGGGTTCAATTTTGAAGGTAAGTGAATTATCAAATATTCTTAACATACAAGGAAGCACTGAATAAATAGAAAAGAAATATATGATTAGGTTATAATCATATTCATCATTGTCATATGTTTGCAATCTTGTGGAAAATTGATTCCTAATGTACTTGGCACAATTTGTCATTCATTTCAAAATCGTGCTGCACCATGCATGATAAGTGAACATATGAATGGGTAAATATAAGAAATCTGTTGGTTCAAGCTTCTCTGCTTGTTATATTCTTAAATTCTCTCTCAGCTCATACAATGACTTTTTATGTTCACCTTGTTCACCTTGATGTTGGACATAAAGTATACTGGACTTTCCTCTCTGCATCCTCTTGAATCTTGCTGCGAATGTTGTTTGCACTACTATTTGTATGCGTAGGGCAGGAGCATCATGGGAATTTAGTATCCGGGTCGTAACAGTTGAATTTATGTTTCCATGACTTTTCAAGATTTGATTTGAAGGTATTGATGCTGCTGCTATCGATGACTTCAGGTGGTAGGCTGTTCCACAGATTAACTACAGCTGTACTCGGTGTGAGAAATTCCTTTGCCATACATATAAGTTTGCGTAGGGTTATTTGAGCTTGAGTGTGTGACCTCTTGTCCTGGAATGTTGTGTATATTGCTGGAAGAAATCTGAGCTATGCAAATCGTCTAGGCCATTGGAAGAGCCAGATGGTCTGGTTTGGTCTGTTGATGCAGAGTATCCGTTGCAATTTCTAGTTGTAGGTTCTCCTGCAGTTTTCTGTTCCGTTCTGGTCAACGGTGAAGATTTAGAAATTCCTCCTCTGTAGATTTTCAAGTTGGTTTCACCATTTTCTCTTCTCCTACGTAGTTCCTCTCTCAGGAATTTTCTCTCCTCCCTCTGCTGAAGCGTCAAGTCGGGAGATATGTATACGGTGTTTTTCCATTTTGTAGTTTTGCAGAGGTGTCTTGCATTCTTGAGGATTTCACTCGTTTTCACTTGGCTATTGTCTTCTGCCAATCTTTACTACACTAAGAGAAAATAAATTTCTTGATTGTTCTAGAAATGATGCTCTTGTTTAAATCATAATATTGTTTCACAGCAAAGTTAATTTTGGTTTGTGCTTTTTTATCCTTCACATTACATTGCTGATGATGACATTTTTATAAGGCGATTTATGAACCAGTGTTATATGGTACATGGGGTCTATCTTGCCATCAAGCATTTTGTGACAGGGGCAACAGAGGTATTGACAAACATAGCTGTAATTCCGTAAGCCTCCAAAAGAGATACACCAGCCAAAAATGAGATGCACCATTCAAATAGACTTCATTCTGCTCAATAGAGTTTCATCTTACACTGTGTACATGTATGAACTATCAAAAAAATATCGTTTGCTGGGGTGACAAGACCTTGTATCTGCAATTTTGGTGAAAATGACTTTTTTTGATTAATGGTCAGTTAATCAGTTAAGTGATGTCCTGTCCAAATCCTAGATGTCTTAACCCAAAAATGAAGCCACCACAGCATGTCAAAGGAAAGGCTATCCCATTGGATACAGTGCTTTGGCTGCCATGTTTTTTAGCTCTCCTGAACATTTGACATTTTGTAAATGCGAGGTCTTGTCACCCCAGCGACGATATTGTTCCATTAAACTTCATTTGCTATTTGTTTGCCATTGCCTACATTCACATTGATATTTGGGCTGTTTCAAGTGTTTCATGCTGGCATTAAAGCTGAAATACGTAGGTCTATGGAGCTTTAAGATCTCATACAGTAGAATGCTGATGTTATATTTATTTCACAGAAAATGAGGTCACTATTAAAGGGAAGGTAAAGTTTTAGTAGAAACTGTTGATTCAGATTTTAACTTTTTGCAAGAAAATAAGAAACCTCTAATAAAATATTAAAGAGCATGCAATTCTGAAAGGAATTCAAAATTCATTTGAAGAAAATTTGTTTTGAAATGGCTGAGACATAAAAAAAAATCAAAGTTAACAAAGTGGTCGTCATAAAAGTGGGTCTAATCTTTTATGAGGACCTCTTTTTGGATATCTAAGCCATTTTATAACAAATAAACTCTGAATTCCTCTTAGAATTGTAGGCTCTTTGATATTTCAGTGGGTTTCATTCAATATCACCACCCCCCCCCAAAAAAAAAAGAAGAAAAGAAAAAAAAAAAGGAAGTTCGAAACTTGAAGCTCCAACTCAGCTTAAAACTATACCATCCCTTGAAACTCAAATGGGTTGCATTCTCTTAATTTCAAGTGTGTGTGATTTGTTGCAGTGCCAGGTAAATGAGTATGCAGGCGATCATGTCAGCTGCTTGGTCCATGACTGGTTCAACCTCTCCTTCCCTCTCCACGACCCCGACCTGGAAAAGAGGTTACCTCGTGGGTCAAAGGTCATGGCCATGGTGACCCACATCCAGGCTAAAGATGGTTTGATAGCCATCAAGGCCACGCCTACTGGTGACAGGTGAGACACTCTCTCATGGAATGTGATTTGAGAAACTGTAAAAATTGAAATTTTTGTGCAAGTTACATTGTAGATAGTAAGAACACTTGCACATGTTCGTAATGCAGCACTGACAAAAAGTGTGTCAGTTTTGTAAGTCCATAAGGAAGTGTATGTTCTCTACTAAGTCTAGAAATGGTATGAATAAAAACACAGTGTTCAATAGAATTTAAGGTAGATCAGGCCTGTTATCTTTTCTATTTTATAAGCAATGTCAGGCCATTCAGTTGAAAAGCAAACAATTTTCAATGAATGTGTATGATTTAACCTTCATTATGTTAGTACTTCAATCTAGTGTTTCTTATTTTCACCCCATAATCTGATTTTGGGATAAATTCTGGTAAATTGCTTGTTTTAATCATTTTGGAGCAAAGTTATCTCTCATTAAAGTGTTCTCACAGATGGTATTGTACAACACCATTAGGGGTTAATGCACATTGGAAACAGAACATAACCAGACATCCCTGAAATTGACCCTTTTATCTTGGAAATTCCCAAATACACAAGAAAAGTTGATGATACAGAAATGCATTCAAGTCCAATACAAATAATACCATGATTCACATGAAGTATTTTATTTCATAAGTCTCAAAAGAGACTACTATGTATAATGAGTAGTAACAGGAGAGTCTGCATGCCCGTCCAGCAATACAAGTGTATGTTAGTGTTCGTTCCAGCGACAGGAGGTTCTTAAAGGGAGGCAGTCCTGAGAATTTTCACTGTATGATAATTAAGAAGAGTAAAAAATAGAACCTTTCACCAATTTATACACGTGGAAAGCAAACACTGTCTCTGTACGCGATTTTTAAAAAATAATTCCTGCAAGCTATCGTGTAAGAGCCTGCCAAAAGGTGCAACGTCATTGATGCCCTACTCTCAAGTTGACAGCCGTGCCTCAGAAAACCAATTTAAGTGTTCAAAATGATCATATCTGATTTTTTCATAAAATGTGACAATATGTGGTTTTATTATTTCCAACAAAATATTTCAAGCTTATTTATAATTAATATGAAAATAAATAGTAAACATGTATTTATAAATAACTAGGGAGCGTACGCATGACAAGCAGAACACGGCTGGGAAGAGTTGTGCCTCGGTGACGTCTGACTCTCCGCCAAGACTTGCTCATTAGCGTATTCATCATGCAGATTCACACTTTTTCAATCAAAATTTACCAGCTTATTTGATGATTTGAAAGTTTGTTTTTGGTGAAAGTAGTTCATTGGAGGTACCAACAACGACATATTTTTTTGAAATTCGTGAGGACTGCCTCACTTTAATGTCAAGAGCTTGGTGTTCTCCCCATCCACCCATGCTGTTTAGCAGGGGGGAAACTTCATGTTCTGATATCAGTACTGTGTAGAGGTAAATAATTACTCTATCTGTTATGAAAAGAGAAAGAAACTCCCACAGATGATGTTGTTAGGTAATAGAAATGATAGTGGTATATTGTATGTAATTTGTCGGAAATTGGATGGTTCATGAGCACTGACAAAAAGTGTTGCTTTTCATTGTGTCTTTTTTTTTTTGGGTAGGTTTCCAGAACTTCAAGGCTCTTCCAAGCCACCTGTCATAGTCCCCAAAGAAGAACCTCTCGATGAGATGGATACAGGAGGTGGACAAACGTTCACTGCTGTGGACAAGAAGCAGAAACATGACAGTGGATTCTTCAGCAACCCAGAAGAAAGCTTCTCGGAAGTCATGAATGATGACGCTGAGAAGAGGAAGAAGAAAAAGAAGAAAAAGAAAGAGAAGGAGAAGTCCGACACAGAGAGAACTGATTGTGCGATTGGGATTAAACAAATCAAAGTAGAACCTCACACTGAGGAGATCTGCAATACAGAGCGACTCTCTGCCAGTGAACAGAGGGGTGTTAAAGTTAAAGAGGGAAGCAAATTAGTAGGAGAAGGAATTCAGAAGAAGAAGAAAAAGAAAAGAAAAGAAAGAGAGATGGATGGTGGTGATAAAATCTTGATGAATATCAAAGTAGAGGTAGACTCTCCGGAAGATAACGACATTGCTATGAGCTGTAGGAAAGGCAAGAACACAGTGACAAGTGAATCAAAGCTTTGCGTAAGAGGAAGCGGGATGGAGGAAAAAGAGCACAGTTTGGAGATTAAGACAGAAGAGAGTACTGCTGAATCACATCAGGTGAAGAAGAAAAAGAAGAAGAACAAGACAAAAGACATGGACTGTCCCCAAAGTGCAGCACTGATCAGAACGCCTAGAGATATGGAGGATGTTCTTGAGAGCAAGGTGCAGAACAGGCCTACAATCCTTAAACGGACTCATAGCCCACTGGCAAATGACATGAATGGTTCAGTGTACCATTCTGAAAGGACTACACAAAATGAAGTGTGTAGGACCAAGGATGAATCTTCCCCTTCCTTGCCGAAAAAGAAGAAAAAGCATAAACATCAAATGGAATGGGTGTAATCTTTTAGACATCCAGGCATCATCTCTTCTCGTGTCTTCCTCAATGTATAAAATGACTGAAATTAAGTTTTTTTTGTTTTTTTTTATATGTTTCAAAAGGGAACTTAAGTGAAAGAGCTGTTTGTAGGGCATGGGAACATCAGTGATGGTTCCGTAAAAAGTTTGAGCCAAAATCAGACAAATATACTCATTCATTGTGTCCTAGGCAAACCACAAAATAGTGCTGTGAATGTCAATTGGCAAAGAATATATTGGTGTTGTACACACTGTCCCAAAGTCCCCTGCACAGATAGGATTCAGCTAAACATCTGTGTGACCCCCAGCTGTATTTCTGGCATGGATGTTGCCGTCACATAGCCAGGCCGAATGTCTTTGTCCATGTATGTTAAGAGGTATACTTCTAATTGCCCTTTGCATTCCCTCAATATTTCTCTAGTTTACTAATGTTGTTCAGTGCAGCTCTTGTGATAATTCTACCCAATGTGAATCTAATCTAATCTGCATATGAAAATTTCTGACACTGGAAGTGGCACCCAAAAAAGTTGTTAGTTTGTTGTTGTAATTTTTTTATTTTTATTTTTATTTTTTGCTTGTCAACTGATGAAACCTGGAAGTGGCATCAGAAATATAAACTACCCTCCCCCCCCCCCCCCCACACACCCACACTTTTGAAAACTTGGCACCAGCCATGGCATGCACACTATTGTATGTCCATGTGTGTCATACATTTATTTAAAAATGGGTCTTAAATCTCAGCAACGTGATTGGCTGATAAAAAATATCATAAAAATATTTTTACCAATCAAATAGGAATCCACATCCATTAACATCATTGAGCAGCGTGTCAGAGAGATTCTTTTTGAAAGAAACTGTGCAGATAACTTTGTGCAGGGCTGTGCAATGGTCCGACACATTTCTTGTACATTGAAGTACATTTTTTGCATCAGGCACAAGATTAGAAAAGAAAATGAATATTTGCAATTTTAGTATTTTATGCTTCCTCTTTATAAGACATATACACACATGTATTTCATGATATCAGAAGCTCTCATTTACTTTGGAAACAGATTATTTTAAAAACCTAGTGCTGCAAAGTGGCATTCCACTGTTAATGCGTACATTCAATTCTTGTTAATCAACTCAAACCTGTGCAAGTGTACTGGCACATCATGTATTGAAGACAACATGAACACCAGCGCTCAGTTTTCTTGTGTTTTTTTGTTTGTTTGGTTTTTTTTTTGTCTTGTTCTTTTTATGCACATGTCACATGATAACTTCACCCCTGTAATACAGTCAACTTTACGTAAGTACTTCACCCCTGTGATACAGTCAACTTTGCCCAAGTACTTCACCCCTTTGATACCGTTAACGTTGCCCAAGTCCAATCTATTTGGACTGAAGAAATAACTTCGACTTACGCGAGGTAGACTTAAGGTTGGCTGTAGTTACAAAGAGCGATCCACATTTAACAAGGATATTTGAAAATTAAGCCCTGGTAAATGACATTTTTCTAGCACCTCAATCCATGAAGGGGCAATTCAATTTTAGGCTAGCTGGTAATTTGTTTTAAAAAAGTCATCAAATGAGTTTAAGAATTGAGGAAACTGACATTCATGCTTACATTAATGTCAAGTGATGGATTCATGTGATTTATATTCCTAAAGAATGTTGCCAGAAGGGAAATTGTCATGTGATTCCAGAAAATCCTTATCCTCCCGAGTAGATCAAGTATGCAATATTGCAAAACCTAAAATGTTGGTAAAAAGAAATTTAGTCAGTCATAAAGGTCCCATGATTTTCTGAAAGCTGTATAAAATTCTATGGCAGTCATTCACTTATATATTAGATTGACCCATAATCAAGAAATCATTTAAAATGAGAGGAGAGTTGGCCTCGGTGTGAAAGGTACCTGAGGGAAAGGATCTGTCAGTGGACAAATCATGTGCATGATTGGTTTGCCAAATTTTATTTGATGCGACTGTGGCAAATTATGTTCAATAAACTCTCCATTTATTACTTGGAAACATCTTGTGCAGATTTCCAGTCATTTGATCTTTGGATATATTGGCTGTTAATTTGGTGAACTAATTCCACTGTGGTGCACCAACCATCATACTGTAGTTGAATTTTCCACCTCATTCTTGTATTTTTTTAAACTGACTTCTAGTACATTTTGTTTCATTTTGATTTCATTTTACAGTTACAAGTATGTAGATGAATCGAAATTCTGAACAGCATTATGAAATATGATTTTGTAGGAATTTTTTCTGCCTTGTTTTCTACCGTGTATTTGACCGGGGCCCCGTTTCATAAAACTTGTTATCAGTGACAAGTTGTGGTAGTTGTTACAAGCTACTGAAATTCTTGCATCTGATCGGCTAAGAGCAAATTTGTCATAGAAATGTGGCAGTTGTCACTGATAACAAGTTTTATGAAACGTGACAGAAGACAGAAGATATCGCGTGTGAATATCAGTGACAGTGTGAAACCAGAGCCATTGATGCTGCATCAACTTCATGTTAGCCCTTTGCAAAGGCAGCGTGCTATAATCTTAGCACACGCACACAGAGAGCAATGGACTCGCACACACAGCGCACGACCGGCGAGCTGCGAGAGTAGCTCACTCCCATCTGATCTCTGTGTGTGCGCGAGTCCACCGCCCGCCGTATGCCAGTCCATTGCGAGCTGCCTTTGCAAAAGGCCAAGTTCATGTATGCATGTGGATACTTAGGATTACAAAATGAAGCAGGTTCGTATCGGGTGATTGGTCGAGAGTATACAGGCATTTATTTTGCCCATCATGTAATATTGCTTACAAATGATCAATAGCACTTTCATGTTGTGATGGTTACCAGGCGAGATTTCATAGATTAGTACATTCACACACACACACACACACACACACACATACAAAGGCTGTTGTGGAATTTAAATGCCTTGGGAAGATGTAAATCCAGTAATGTGTGGACTTTTGAGATGAGGGTAGGCCCCTACTCTGTAATCTATCAAATGACAAGGATCTGCTTCATCATTTTACAAAACAGATAATACACATCATTTTATAAAACAAATAATACACATCATTTTGTGCAGGCATTAGTATACTAATTAACCATACTTGGTACCTTCAGTCCAAACACCTCTGACCATCACCTTAGATGTTTTAGACTGTTTGAAATGTATCTTGCATGGTTATCTCTTACTAATGCTCTCACTGTTGTTCATTTTGTACATATACAAGTGTAATGTAATTCAAATCACTAATGTTGTAGGGCTGTAATAAACCTTCCAAAATTACCTGTATGATTGTATATATTATCAGTATCACTACGATCTTCACCACCACTCCCACCATCATCACCATTACCACCATAATTACTACAGTACTACCATCATTGCCATCATCACCACACCACCACCACCAATACCACCACTATCACCACGACTACCACCATCACATCATCACCACCATCATCACCTCACCACCACCATTACCCTTACCATCATTACCTCTACAACCATCACCCCACTACCACCACCACCACCACCACTACTACCATCACACCACTACCATCACCCCACCACCACCATCACTACCATCACACCACCATCATCACCCCACCACCACCATTACCCTTACAATCATTACCACCTCTACAACCACCACCACCATCACTAGAATCACACCGTCATCACCCCACTACCACCACCACCACCACCACTACTACCTTCACACCACTACCATCACACCATCACACCACCATCATCACCCCACCATCACCACCATTACCCTTACCATCATTACCACCTCTACAACCACCACCACCATTACCCTTACAATCATTACCACCTCTACAACCACCACCACAACCACTAGAATCACACCATCATCACCCCACTACCACCACCACAACCACCACTACTACCATCACACCACCACCATCACTACCATCACACCACCATCACTCCATCACCACCACCATTACCCTTACAATCATTACCACCATACCACCACCACCACCAGAGTCATCACCCCTGGTGACCAATACATCATACAATGGGGCATCCTACTCCATCCCTCTTCCTTTACCAACATCAATGCTACATAATTTGGGACTCTGTCACTGTCAAGTACAACACTGAGATTCATAGACTCTTCTTCCATTTATTTTTAATGAGCCATAACATTACGCACAGAAGAGTAGATACACCGGATAAAGGTCTGGACTGTTTAACATATACAGCCATTGGGTAGCAATATCTCTTCCATTTAGTAGGAATATTACTTTGATTACTGTCAAGCGATGAGGTACAGTTCAATGAGTTGCCTCTTGTCGGCACACAATATGGCACATGGCATGGGTATAAAAGAAATTCTGTATTCTCAAATTAACTACGTGTATATCACAATGAATATGAATCCTTATGGGGTTAAATGGATGACAGATATCAGCAAAATATCAGTAAAACAGAGAAATTAGAAAAAGAGGCAGATATCTACTGCACATTGAAGCAAACGGTTGCAGATAGAGACAGATGAAATTATAGATACAATTGTTTGAGAAGTGTTGAAAACACACAGAATCTAGAAATAACATACAGAGACAAAGCGGCAAGAGGAAACGAAAAAAGAAAAAAAAGCAGAGACCGATTCCGAGCATGGGATAGACTGATTCACCCAGAAGGACTGGTTTGGTGATATCTCATGCTACATCAGCTGATTAAATTGTAGCACTATTGGAGTGGCCTACAAAATAATTGGGTAAGAGAGTACAATCGTGTTCTAGTAGGCCTACCCTCTTTGATTCTAACTTACACTATTGTACAATGTCATTCCGTTCAAATTTTTGCCAAATGAAAGTAATGATAAAGGACAAAAGGAGTAGGAATTTAGAAAATTTCACCCCAGGTGAATGTAAACTTGTTGATTCTACTGTGTAAGTTGGAATTTGTGAAATTCAATGGATTGTCTCAAGTCCCTATGGATTCAACATTAAGATCGACAAGCTTGATCGTATAAACACTGTATGTGAGAGAGACTAGAGAGAGAGAGTAAGGGAGAGAAAGAAGGGGGGGGGGAGGAGGAGCAGTCACAGGTGCAGTATATACCTCGAGAGCTTCTTATATACAGTATATACACATTTAGCTCAAAGGGGCAGATCCAGGAATTCCATAAAGAGGGGGTGCAAACAATATTTCTGTTGCTACTTCCAGCTTTCATTTCAATTATTTCTTTCGTTTTAACAAAAAATAAAGAGGGGGCACGCGCCCGGTGCGTCCCCCTCTGGATCCGCCACTGCCTCATGATGAAGAATTTCAGTGATGTTCAAAGCCTACTACTCACAGCCTATTACAGTGTAGATACATTGAAAGAAAGAAAAAATACATAGAGCTATTTCTTAACTTGTATTGAGATGGCTTCTTTAACCCTGCCATTCTGAGTTTAAAGGGATAGTACAGTATTGGTGGAGATGAGAATTGGGCTTTAAACTTTTTGCGAGATACCAAGAAAACACTTATAAAATAGTACAGAGCATACCATTTTAACAGGAATTCAAAGTTTACTTCATGAAATTAGGGTTTGGAATGACTGAAACATCCAAAAACAAAATAAAACAAAGCGATCGTAATAAAGTGTGGGTCCCACACTTTAATAGAATCGCTCTGTTTTGGATATCTCAGCCATTTCACAACCAATTTTCATCAAATAAACATTGAATTCCTCATGGAATTACATGCTCTTTCATATTTCATAACAGGTTTCTCATTATCTCACCACAAAATGTTAGAAACCTGAAATTAGGTCTCAACCAAAACTATACCATCCCTTTAAAGACTGAGTAGTATGAGGCTACCATGGACAGGGAAGGCTGGCCTGGTTTGGATGTATTCAAGAATCCCTGTAATGAATTATGTACAACTTTATCACTGACCTCTGTGTAAGTTCACACAAAGCTAAAGTATCTCAAATGAAGTCGACCTTAATCGAGGAGCATATGCTTCAATGCATATATTCGCTGATGGGTGCTATTTGTGGTTTACAAATTTACCCCTGTGGGAAGCGAATGAAGATCAATTTAAAGGGATCGTATAGCTTTGGTTGTGACCTAATTTCAGGTTTCTAACATTTTGTGGTGAGATAATGAGATACCTGTTATGAAATATGAAAGAGCATGTAATTCCATGAGGAATTCAACGGTTATTTGATGAAAATTGGTTTTGAAATGGCTGAGATATCCAAAACAGAGCGATTCGAATAAGTGTGGGACCCACACTTTATTACGATCGCTTTGTTTTATTTTGTTTTTTTTATGTTTTAGTCCTTCCAAACCCGATATTCATCAAATAAACTTTGAAGTCCTCTTAAAATGGTAAGCTCTGTACTATTTCCTAAGTGTTTTCTTGGTATCTCGCAAAAAAGTTAAAAGCCCAATTCTCATCTCTACCAATAGTGTACCATCCCTTTAATCTGGCCACCCATGCCTCCCCACTACTGGGTCTTCCCTAAATGAAAACTCAGTATAACAAGATCCTTGGGACCAAGACACACACTTTGTTCTTTATATCAGATATCAGTTAGTCAATAAAATACAAAAAAACAGGAAATTAATCTGTTGGGACCAGAGAAATTAGTTTGTTATATCGGGTATTTTGTTATATCAGATCTCTTTATATCAATTAGTTTCCACTGTACCAATAAGTGTATCTTGCAGTAACCTGGCCTTTTGGAAAGGTGGCTCGCCATGGACTTGCGCACACGCGGCGATCGGATGAGAGCGAGCTCCCCGGTCGTGTGCTGTGTGCGCGTGTGCGTGTGCGTGTGCGTGTGCGTGTGCGTGTGCGTGTGCAAAAGGCTAGTAGTAACCCTGGAATGTCCTCATCTAGCAATACACAACTTACGAATCAATACAAGCAAATTCACATTATTTGTAACCATTCAATTTTTCACTTGATAATTTTGCCTTTTCTTACGAGTCATGGACACATCTTTGCATGAATAACAGTTGTTGTACCAACTGAAAATGACTACCGCTACATGTGCACTTATTAGCCTTGGTGTATGCACCAATCCATTCTAAAGGCATACACCACATTTTGTTGGCTTACTGCTAGATATGGCTACAATGAAGGTTCATGTTTCACATAGATACAATGGGTTTGAATGACATCACTTGGTACCATGTATAGCTCTTGTAATATTGTACTCCATACAGTGCTTTTTCTTTCTGTTTTTTTACTAACTTGTGACATCAAACCATGGTTTTTGAAATGCAGGGCGTATTTTAGTGGGTACATGTAATTTGCAGCCATAATCAAAACGACTGAAATGCCCCATCAAGACATGTTAGTTGTCCAAATTGTACCAGCAAAGCTATTGACATTATTGAGTAGAGGGCAGCATTGTGAATAAAAGATCTTAATCAAGGAAAGCAACTGTCACAGCAAGGCTTGAACCGTACACATTTCGGCTGAAAGTTCAATGTGCCACCCACTATACCACTACGCATTTACATGTACTTGCTCAGGAAGATAAATACACCCAAGTAATAGTGTTGGCTTTAAAATACTCTCATAGCAATAAAAGGTCGGCTCAGAATGCACATTATACATTTTGCCAATATACGAATAAACAGTCTTTATAGTTACAAACATATCAACAGCTTGAGTGTACACAATTCCAGACAATCCTTCTCTTAACCCGTTCCTTCCGCAATTCTCTGAGTGCCTTTAATGCCCCCAAACGAGATTCTTTTCGCCCGTTGACAGAGAGGCAGACAGGTTGGTAATCCACCTGTGTGAAAGCAGTCAAGCGGTACATTGTATCCCCCTTTCCAGGGTCAACTACATGTGCCAGTGAACAATGGAAATATCAATCGGGTGCGAGGTATGAATAGAGCGTGTGCTGATGAGCTCCCAGAATCTTTTGTTCTACACAAAACCAGGCACCTGAATGGGGTGACTGGGGTCGGCGAACACAGAAATCTAACTGATCTCAGCCTTGATCGCTATGTACATGTTCGTACGAGTTTACAGCAGAACAAGCGAAAAGTAAATCAGGAAAAAGGTAAAAAATACTGTGAAATACGCATTTTTCAAACAGAAGGAGAACAAATACTGATAGAATAAACTCTGATCTTTTTTCCCACTTTTCTGAGCATTTTAACACAAAGAAACCTGAATTTAGGCTAAGAATGCTGGCACTCTTGTCTCCATCTTGGGAACCTGGTATACCAGGTTCCCACGGGTTGCTCCCACGGGAACCTGGTACCGGTACACCAAGTTCCCGCAAGGAACAGGTTAATAAATCACAGTTAGAGATCTCAATGCATTTTACAAACTTGATTCTGTGAACAATTCCTGGCATCATACTGTTGGTGAAAATATCAACTGCTGATCAATTACCTTAAAGGGATTGTACAGTTATGGTTGAGACCTAATTTCAGGTTTCTAACATTTTTTGGTGATATAATGAGAAACCTCTGATAAAATGTGAAATAGCATGTACTTCTATGAGGAATTCAACGTTTATTTGATGAAAATTGGTTTTGAAATGGCTGAGATATCAAAAAAGAATGATTCTAATAAAGTGTGGGACCCACACTTTATTAGGATTGCTTTGTTTTACTTTGTTTTTTGATGTTTCAGTCATTCCAAACCCGATTTTCATCAAACAAACTTTGAATTCCTCTTAAAATGGTATGTTCTGTACTATATCAGAAGTGTTTTCTTGGTATCTCGCAAAAAGTTAAAAACCTAATTCTCATCTCCACCAAAACTGTACTATCCCTTTAAGCTACTGAGATAGTTGGCAGAAAAATACACATAGTAATGAATCAACATCTTGCAGATAACTTATTTTTTTAAAATCTATTTACTGCATCAAATCTGAGGTTATACAAAGTAATACTTTAGATGATCCAAATAGCTCAAGCTCGGAAGAGAACAAGAACATATCAAGGATACCTGACCCACACTGTGGTGTCAGAAACTGATCAAGGGATTACAGTTTGGTAGTACATGACTGATTTTGTGCATAATTATGGTCACTGTGTACTGGAATTCTTGGTGGTTGAAAGTAATAGAAATTTGTGTGGCCATTTTGGCATGTTGGCCATTCTTCCTTAGTTTGCAGGCATAAACCTTTTTTGGTCATAAGGAGTTTGCGCCAAGACTACCACATGCACCACTGTCCCATAGGCCCTGTGTTGTAGCTTCTCCCTTGTTGGGAGAGGCTGCAGTGCCAGCTACCAGTGGTATGTGTAGTAGTCTTGGTGCACGCAGACTCCTTTACGACCAACAAGGGTTTGTACCTGCAAATTAATTCTTCACAGGCAGTTACTCAGAGGTTATAATAATGATAAACTTCTCTGGAAAAACAGAAACACTGAAGAGGCTACCCTGGATAATAAGATCATAAATATTTTTTTTTTCTTCTTTAAAGCAACTTTGTTAATGATGAGTGACATACTTAGAGAGCCGGGTGCCTTTGACTGAGTGTTCTTTGATATAGATAAATGGTACGAGATAAATGCTGTTAATCATCATATCATATTATTACTTTTATCATCATAACTATAATAACAGTGGATTACATTTATACCCTGTTCTAGCGAATGCTGTTGTAGAATAGAAAAGCACATTTTATGTATAACAAGCATCATTGATAACGATTGAGTGTGTAAGATACCCACTGCTCTCCCCTCTTCTAATGAAACACACACTCACACAGAGACAATCGTCACCATTAAGACATTTCAAGCATAGGGGATTTCGCTGATCCCTTTCAGAGTGAACATGTTTCCTACAGTGGGAGGGGAGTTCACTACTGTGAGTTTGTGAGAGGCTGATGGGAGCAGCCACCACATGAAATACTACACCATGGTACATGTAATCACACAGGGAATACACAGTACATTAGACTGGATCTTAAACTCTGTCCATATCATATGTGACTACCAATGCACAGGATGTCTGTGGAATTATTGCAATACAACTTGTAGTAGTAATGAGGCGATTAAAGATAAAAATCAGAAGACACATTACCATAAAACTTACCATCAAGATGAAGGAGCCACATACATGTACTAACTGACATGAAAATTACCCTTTGTTCTTAAGTAGGAGATATATGAAGAATGTGCAAGATAATAAGAAAAGGAAAAATCATGATTTGGTCTTTACATACATGTACATGTATACACACAACATCACTGACAATGACATACTTGCATTGTAATGATCTATACAGACATTTCTTAGAATTGCATTGACAGGATTTACCTTGAACATGTATGAAGTTTTACATTTGAACAGTGTCTGAAATACAAATGTTGATTTTTTTCTTTCTTTTTTTGTTGCATTGATCAATCTCTTTTGACCAAGTTTCAGCATGCAATATGTGATGTGTCTCCCTTTGAAAATCAGTATTAACTCATCCAAATTGTTTTCGTGATAATATATGAATCAATTCTTATCATTTCAATCTGTTCGTGTTTGTCCAATCTCTCAACTACAAACATAGCATTTTTGCATTGATCAAGCCCTTTTAAATGCATTGTAAGCATGCAAAATGTGATATGTCTTTCATAAAGAAAATAATAACAAGCATAAACACACACACACACACACACACACACACACAAGACATGGTTATACATGGATTAATATCTTTACCAGTTGAATTTTTACATGTCTGAGAAGTGTGTGAAATACCATACAAACATAACATTTCTGCATTGATCATACTCTTTTGGCAGAGTTGTAAACATGCACCATGTGATATGCCCTCATGAAGAATAATTAGTATCAAATACACCAAAACATTTCTTCTTTCTTGATGATATACAAATCAATATTTTCACAGGGATAAGGAATGTGAATATGAATAGGCATAATTTAAATGATTAATGCTATCATAGATTTATTTGCTGCAGTGAAGCTATCAGAAATAACAATATTACCAAGAGTATGAAAAGAGCAAGAGGAAAAGATATGGGATATATGGTATATACAAATAATAGGACCATGTATAACCAAGCAAACTGATTCTTCATTCATCAGCGAGCTCCTCACACAATTTGAGGTCCTTTCACCTTATATCATGTCCATAAATGTAGAAATGCCAATACAAAGGGAATATCTCTCCTTCATCTGCCATCTGATTTCACAATTTTCCAATCTAGGTAAACCAAATCAGATTTGATAATTTATAAGTGGAAAAGTGAGCAAAGAAAATGGGATTCTATCGGGATTCAAACTCGAGACCTTTGGATTGCTAGCCCGGTGCTCTACCAACTAAGCTACAGAAAGCCCTAGTTCAGTGTTCGTCCCAGAAACCCTAAATTCTCAATGCTCAGATGGTCAAAAGCTAAAGTGGAATAATATCTGATGAACAGAAAGGTATAATTTTCATCAAACTAGCTACAAAATTTATGGAATTCTAAAGATTCACAAACTAATATTGAGCAAATTAGCTTGAGACATTATATCAAGGCATAATTGTGCAACTGGCTTTGGCAAACAATATATAAAATTCATGTTTTGGGGTAAAAAACTGAACTACAGCATTTCCCCTTCAACATCACAATCCGTGGGTTACTGTGACTCAAAATCATGAAGGAAACCAGTTTTTTTCTTTTTGTCTTTATTTCCTAAACAGAAATTTAGCAAAGATTTGTGCATAAAAGCAATGTGGGGGGTCATGACATCATCCCTTCTAATTTATATATGGTTGCTGCTAACTCTGAAAGATGAAAATGTGAAAAATAAAGAAAATCCAACTTGTTTAACATTAAACTTTGACATCCTGTACTTACATTTGACTTTATCTATCCCAGTTAATATGCATTAATGGTTTACAACCTTAATTTCAGAGGCATTTCCCGTCTCACTACATGTATTTGGATACAGGTAAAAAAATCATACATCTTTATATACACTATAATACAGGATATCATAAAAATAAAAATTGAAAAAGACAGCAGTTTACATGTACTTTACATGGAAGTCATAATAAAAAGAGAAAAAGGATTTTTTTTCTGAAATCAGCCATATTTGCTGTTTTCCCCTTCCTTTTTTTTTAATAAGTCAACAAAGTCAGACACAATACAAATCCAGTCATTTCAAAAATGTACTGATATGCGCTTTTGACTGCCACCATTACTAAGGCAATGATAATGTGTAAACATATGTTTGTTGTGATTTGATGAAATGTATTGTGTCAGTACATGTATTTTCTTTTAGACTCAAGTGCTAACTGCTGATTATTATGGCTGGTAAGGGTATTAAATTCTAATATCAACTTTGAAATCACAAATGTGAATTTCTACCGGTTTGAGGAAAGATGACTTGAGCATCCAGTTATATGCCAATATCTTTCCTTTTTTTTCCATTTCTTTCTGAACAAATTATGATTTTGGTCTACTAACTACCCTCTGTAAATACTTTCTGCTGATTTGGTTGCTTTAAGTTTTTAAGTTTTCAATAATTGAATCTTTTAAGCGATGATGAAGATGCACTCTCTGTTCCATTGCTAAACACTTTGTATCAGCGCACAATGCAAGAGTGATAGCTAAAGTTACAATCACTAACCTTAAACAGATAAGCCTCAGTAAAAATAATTCTCATTACATTGTCTCATGTGTTGCACACCAAACAACTTTCAGCTTCAATGATCTCTTTTTAATTCTCTTCCTTATAACGTGCAGTGCATGCTGTATAAGGTTGCAACAATAGGTTACATTACACATTTTACAAATCAATTGAGTTGTTCTTGTACAAACAAATATCCCTGTACATGATATGAAAAAAAAAAATCCAAACAACCAAAAACAAAACTTTTACATGTTTCAGATTAGGCTTGTACCATACATCTTTGAAGTCCTATTTTTCTCCACTTTTTTTTTTTTTTTTTTTTTTTGGGGGGGGGGGGGGGGGGGGGGGGGGGGAGAGTATAACCCAATATTCTCTATTAGCAACAGATATGCATTGATATTATCCAGTCACTGAAGAAGATACAAACGGAGTGGTTATTTGCTGTTATAATAATAACCCACAAAACAATATGCATAACCTCACATCTTGCCCAAACAATAAAGCTTCCTTAAAAATCAATTTTTCAGAGACTAAACACTGCATAAATGCAGCAATGAAAGGTAAAATATACTGACAATATACAGCATGGCATGTGTTACACAGGGCAGAAAAGTTGCTAAAATTGGGCTTTACATTGGAGAACAAAAGTGTAAGAAGGTAAGAACACAAAGTTTGGGAACTTTGAAGGTTTCAGCTCCTCATATTTTAAAAAAAGTATAAACCTGTTCCTCCTGTAGCTGATGGATGGGGGTCTGTGTTATGTCTTGTTTTATTAAAGTTACATTAAACTGGAGTGCAGGCAGTCAGCAGCATAGGGCAAGCCAAAGGCAACAGTTGTGATATTCCACATAGGGAGAGCTTAGATGAACTCACTCATCCTGATAGATGTATCTTTCTAAGGAGGGCGTGGCAGCCACCTGTAGCCATGTTTTGGTCTCGGGAATTCATGTCTGTCTGCACTTTCTTCTCAAGTCAAAATAAAAAGAAGTGAATTCTAGCTCCTCAAACAACCCTACTATTTGAAGTGTGACGAACGGGAGACATTTTACACATCCCCCACCCCCTCCCCTCCCCAAGAAAGGGGGTGACAAGTTCTTGGGTTGATAATTACAAATTGTGCAAATGTTTCACATGATTTTTTTTTTTTTTACAATGGCATATAAGAAAAGAGTTAAAATCAAGCAATCTACCACAATTTGTTTGATTACCTCCTCACCCTCTGTTAGTATGCTAACTGATTTTATTTCAGATTGCTAGAGTCAAAAACAACTTGGCACTTTTGAGAGTGCTATTACCACACTACTCCATTTGAACCAATTCCCCACAGCAAGTATCTGTGACGAAACTGTCAGCTATGAGGTGATACTGTCAAGGAGCCATCTGTGGCCATTTGTTACTCCATGTTTTTCAAACACTGGCAGTGGCCATTTTGAGCTTCATGTCTTAAATCCATTATACCTCTGATTGTTTGTGATAAAAGTATATCCGCTCTGATGCACACATTCTTGCACTGAACAAAACTGCCATGGTTTCGCAGCCGGGGTTAATGCGAAACAAAAGTGACTCCGCACGGACACAGCATCAAACGATGGTAAGGCGCTTCATAAAAAAAGGTTGCAGTTCCAAAAGCCAGTCGGGATGCGGTTGCCAGGCAACCAAAGAGCCTCATGTCAAGATGGACTGTCTGGAGTCTACCGGCTGCTGGAAGGAGGCACTGGGCGTGTCCAGGGAGGCCGGTGGAGGGGGGAGACTCGGCAGCATGTCTAGTGGTATCATAGACTTGTGGTGGAGATACTCATTGAACCGGGCCACAGCATATTCCTACAAGGACCAAACAGACGTACCATACTCTGGTGTGAGACAAGATTTATGCATCACTCCAGCATTCTATAGGTAGGAAGGCAACTTTACTGTTACAATCACCTCATTATCAAAGATATCAGAAGTAAAATCACATGCTTTTCAGGGAGCAATTTCCCTGGTACTGGAGAGCAAGTTTCTACAGCATTTTGCTATAACTACCATACAAAATGTAATTTGCATAGCATATTCATTTCATGACCTCTACACCATTTTGTTCAAAATGTATGACCATTGACGAAAATTGCCATTCAATTTTGAGAAGGAAAATCATTCCCTGCTTCCAATGGTAGACGACGTCAATAGATCTTGTAGATAAAGTGCAGAAAACACTGACCATTCTAATCTTATATGAGATGTTGAAAAAAGTACCACTGGCAAAGGGGATAATCAAATTTGAATGATCATCAACATAAAAGAATCTTACTTATAAAGTTCTGGTCCTTGTGGCGAAATGACCAAAAAAAAAAGGTTTTTGCTCTTTTTGTTTGCATTCAGCGACTATCAATTTTTGACTTTAAATGCATGTAAGAGAAAACCACTTTTATGATTCATCTTTTACAATTGATCTGAAAGAATTTGGTCTCATGACTAAGACTTTTAATAACCCTTTGTTTGAGTCCGATACATCACACTGCTATGGATTGGTGACATATCTTTGAGTGCAAATTTCACAATAATAACAGTAATAACAATAATAATGTCGTCTTTACCCAGGGTAGCCTCTTCAGTGTTGCCACTGCTCTACCAGAGGGCCCTGTCATTATTACTACCCTAGCGTTGCCAGGTACCCATTTATAACCTGGGTCGAGAGGGACATGGTGGGCAAAAACATCTTGTCCATGGACGTAAGCACTGGGCGGGGTAACTGCCAAATGAATTTTTTTTTTTTTTTTTTTTTTGGGGGGGGGGGGTTATTTTGTTATTGAACTCTCTTATCAACACCAAACAAACTACATCCAATGGATAAAGTGCAATATGATGCACTAGTTGGAACATACAAATTGGCGAGTCACTGAAAACACAGGCAGAAAATGAATGAAACATTAGCTATTCAATACACATCTTAAACGATCAAATGCAGCAACTCTAAATTTGTTTGATTTTTTTTTGTTTTGTTTTGTTTTTGTTTTGTTTTTTTGTTTACAAACAGGTAAACTGGGTGGAATGTGTACAACAAAGAATGTGTTTGTAAGCCTGGACTACAGATGATGATCCAGGTAACAGACAGATCACAGACTGACATGAAATACATGCCAGTCCCATTGAATAGACACATTGAATGGACAACCAGTCACTTTGCTGGTAGATTGGATCATATTGAATGGTACTGAATACGTAGAAGGGAATAGGAGTAATTGGATAGGAGCAAATTGGATAACACTGAACAGATGATGATCATACAAAATGGACTCATTGATCAATGGGTCACATTGAATGAACTGTAACATTGAATGGATATGAAGTATATTGAACTGACAAACAGTCATATTGAATGAAAAGAATCAGAATGAATGGATACTCCCGGGCACTCCACTCACGCAATCACGGACCTCCTCTGAATATCAGGAAGGCGCGTAGACTCCGTCAGCGTTTTCTCTGTAAGATCTCCGCCAGCTGTCTGAATTCTTAGCCAGCCTCTCACGAGATCTGTCGTTCCAAAAGCACAATCAAACATACGTGAACCTGTCACCCCGCCCCCATTGCGTCAGTTAACCATGTCATATTTCTCGCCATCACTCATGACATGGGTCGCTCCTGAGATGCTAAACATCCACACATTTCCCATCGTGACATGACATGCCATTTGGATCACTTTCTTGTATGAAGATACCATTCATTTGATCATTCCTTATACCCCCATCTCACTAGACGGCGATTCCACCGCGATCATAAAAAATCGACAAAGCGCAGCGGATCGTGGCTTGATCGCTTTAAAGTCTTCCCCATCATATCTTGAGTGCTTTAGAAGCGCAGAGGGTTGCCACCATCGCCGTGGTCGCCGCCAAGTTTTGAACATGTCCAAAATTCCGTAGCGAGAGCGCCGTGGTTTTAGAGCGTATCACAATCACCTGACAAGCGCATTAAAAGCACCACATTTGTAGCTCGGACGGGGTAGCAATGCATAAAGCATAACTCGAGCTCTTCGAAAGCGGCCCCCATCGCCCATGAAAATTACCACTTTTACGGTAGTACGTCACAGGAACAAACCATGAACAAAAGAAAGTGATGTACCAGACCAGGAAGGTTGACATGGAGAAAAGCGTATAAAATTCTTTTTTCCACATACACTTAGTATGAATCTACTCTGTTTGTTAAATTGTTTGTTTGTCATATACCATCGCAAGTCAATGAAAGTAAATTAAGTTGTAATTTTTTCAAATATATCTTCATAAAATTGTCTCATTGCAGGATACGATTTATAGTTTGCTCGTAAGCCGGTTCTTTAATATTATGTATACACACATTTTACCCTTTTAATTGAATGGATGACTTAACTAATAGTGCAATATTACATCAGGTTCTGGTGTGTTCTAGAATGCTAAGATGTAAGGGTGAAACCATATTCTGCATATGGGCAATTCCGCAGTTAGGTGGACATGACATGAATAAAAGAAATGTGCCTCTTTATCTTACTCTTTAATTTAAGTATCAACTAATGCCATGGATGTTCACCAATCACTAAGGTCTTTCAAATTCAGTAGATTTTATTTTTCGTATTTATTGATATTGCGAGATCTAAAACCATCATTTAAAATGTACATGTGGGACTGGGGATGCTGAAATTCACTTAAATGCAAATTACAGTGGGTTGCTTTGAAAATTTTCCTCAAATTTTTGCTAAAAGGTAAAAGATGAATACATTTAAATACTCCAGAAGTCATGTGACATTTTGTCAATTACAAAAGGGTGAAATGACCTGCGGAATTACTCCAGACAAATGTAACGTTACTAACCGTAACGTTACTAACCATGCATTTGGGGGTCTAGCTAATAAATTATCGGTCGAACTGCTAAAAATATTTGCGTGAACATTTGTCATGATGCAATAATTGAAATTAATGCAACACTTTGTTTGAAGTAACTTGAATTTTTGCACACTTTTTGTTACAAGACATTGATTTTTTTGTCATGTCCTTTTTTCGTAACGTTAATAACCAGCCCTTTTAGTTGCCATAACAATTCTAATATTAGACTGTATTCATTCTTTTCTATATCATAAACCTGGGAAGAATGAACATGTTTTTAACATGATTTTGACTTGAAATGAATAAATGGTGATTTAGCAGTAAAAATAAATATCTAAATTTCTTTAAATGTAACGTTACTAACCGCGGAATTGCCCATATCCATGTTGGTTTGACACTGACATCTGACTGAAGAAATGCAGTCATGAAACCCACTTCATACCCCGATCCCTTGAGATTGTAGCATAAGCCCGGCGTAAACGAATCACTGTCGCTCCGATCGTATCACTGTTGTAGCGAGGTCTTGATAAGCGTACGAATATCGCAATAAAATCAGTATGATCGCAGAAGCAGCGCGTCTCGTCGGCCTGGAAATGCGCCAACAACGTGGCAGAGTCGTATTATCATCATGGCGCTATCGCCTACAGCGCAGGTTGAGCGTGGAGAAACCGTAGTGTAATCGCCTCAAAGGTAAAAAATGGAGACGGACGACGATCACGCCAAGATTTGTAAATTTTTCACAGATCACCATGGTCACCATGGTCACCTTCCTAGTGAGATGGGGGCCTTAATACCTACGTACTATGTAACCACACAAGTACATGTATGTACACATATATACAGTGTAAATCATAGTAGGGAAGGCAACACCTCCCCGATCATAGTACCTGTGCTCACAAGTTCTATTTCTACTGATGTAGATACTGCTAGTATCTTACATTAAGGACCTACCTTTAAAACAATTCTTCCCTCTAACATATAATATCAAGATAGTTACAGTATGACTTTCCTGTGTCATTTTATGGTGTTCCCTTCTCAGAACAACTTTCTTCTTTAATCACAACTAAATTACATTTTATCTGCTTTCAGATACATTTTTCATCACTTAGAGGTGACGGAACGCAGTGGACAACTTGTTCATATTATATTTCTGCTAATAATGAATATGTGTTTTTACTATAGCATGACAAGCAGAACAGCCACAGCATAGTCCTATGCATTGAAATTTGTGTTAGGAAACACTCTTTCATCTAAAATGATGCTGCACAGTAGCATTGCTATGTATTAGAGTCATATAAATTTCGGTCCTTACCAATCTTCATCTACAATGATCTCAAATCTCTCCACATTTAAGTTTATGTTCTCCTCATTCTAGCTATCACTCTATACAGGGCTGCACACTAACCCATAATTTCTACTGGTCCGAGCCATCTGTCTGACCAGTATGCACCCAGTTTTTTCCATGTTTTCCTTAGTCCATTCCTGAAAAATGTGCTCGTCCGTCAGTAATTTTTACTGGTCAGGGACCGTCGGACCGGTGCCAGTGTGCAGTGTAGCTTTATGGAACCTTCGCACAAACCAACTACACCTTTTCCTTCAACTAAAAAAAGAAGAAGAAGAAAAAAAAAAAAATCAACGATGAAAAAAGTGCAATTTAGTTAAAGCCTGTTCTAAACTTGTTCCTCCTCACATCGATCTATAATTTGACCCGCCCGACCTGCTCCAGGAAAATTTTCATGACCAACCCAGCAGCTCATAATTTATTTCAATTTGACATGGTTCGAGTCATTACTGGTATTTTAAAAGTCTAATCTTTGCCCTATCAACTCATAGACAAGAGACCCGCGGGTCTAGCGCTCACCTGAGTATCGCAAGTTCACCTTTCACGCAGTCACTAATTTAAATTATTCACAGCTCTACCAAAATTTGACCAGGCATTCTCAAGTAGAAGATGAAAATGTACAATAAGGGCCCAATTTTTTTAAGATTCCTTAATTTGGGGGGATTGCGGCCCCCTGGGGCCCTCTGGGTGGGGCATGGTGCCCATTTTGATAAATTGAGATCCTGACCCCCTAGGGATGCTACCTGCCAAGTTTGACAAATATCCATCATGAGGTTTTCAGGAAGAAGATGAAAATGTACATTTCAGGCCCCCATTTGGACCCTTCCAACCACCCCCCCCCCCTACCCAAGAGGGGCACCCCTGGATCTCCTATGAACAAACTTGAAACTACAGTCATTAATGTACTCACTCATAGTATTATTTCAGCTCTATAACTTCTGATTCTAGAGAAGATTTATAAAGATTCCTTCATTTGGGGGGTTTGGGACCCCTGGGGGCCCCCTGGGTGGGGCATGGTGCCCATTTTAATAAATTCAGATCCTAACCCCCTAGGGATGCTACCTGCCAAGTTTGGTGAAAATGGGTCATGGGGTTCTCAAGAAGAAGATAAAAATGTACAATTTAGGCGCCATTAGGACTCCTCCTCACCCCCTCCCCTGGGTCCCAAGGGGGGCACCCCTGATTCTGCCATGAACAAACTTGAAACTACAGTCATCAATGTACTAACTCATAGTATTAACTTACAGTGTAGCTCTATCACTTCTGGTTCTAGAGAAGAAGATTTTTACAGATTCCTTAATTTTGGGGGGTTTGGGCCCCCCTGGGGGCCCCCTGGGTGGGGCATGGTGCCCATTTTAACAAATTGAGATCCTAACCCCCTAGGGATGTTACCTGCCAAGTTTGGTGAAAATGGGTCATGGGGTTCTCAAGAAGAAGATAAAAATGTACAATTTAGGCGCCATTAGGACCCCTCCTCACCCCCTCCCCTGGGTCCCAAGGGGGGCACCCCTGATTCTGCCATGAACAAACTTGAAACTACAGTCATCAATGTACTAACTCATAGTATTAACTTAGCTCTATCACTTCTGGTTCTAGAGAAGAAGATTTTTGCGGATTCCTTAATTTTGGGGGGTTTGGGCCCCTGGGGGCCCCCTGGGTGGGGCATGGTGCCCATTTTAACAAATTGAGTTCCTAACCCCCTAGGGATGCTACCTGCCAAGTTTGGTGAAAATGGGTCATGGGGTTCTCAAGAAGAAGATGAAAATGTACAATTTAGGCCCCATTACAACCCTTCCCCACCCCCCTCCCCTGGGTCCCAAGGGGGGCACCCCTGATTCTGCCATGAACAAACTTGAAACTACAGTCATCAATGTACTAACTCATAGTATTAACTTAGCTCTATCACTTCTGGTTCTAGAGAAGAAGATTTTTACAGATTCCTTAATTTTGGGGGGTTTGGGCCCCCCTGGGGGCCCCCTGGGTGGGGCATGGTGCCCATTTTAACAAATTGAGTTCCTAACCCCCTAGGGATGCTACCTGCCAAGTTTGATGAAAATCGGTCTTGGGGTTTTCAAGAAGAAGATGAAAATGTAAAAAGTTTACGCACGACGCACGACGGACGACGGACGACGGACGACGCACGACGGACGCCGGACGAAGGGCGATCGCAATAGCTCACTTGAGCCTTTGGCTCAGGTGAGCTAATAAAAACTAAAGGTTTTTTTTTAACACAATGGATACTTTGCTGTAATCATCTGCCTTGCGACACACCAAAGGCAAAGGGAAACCAAGATTTTACATTTTTACAAACACTCATTTTATTCTTAAACCTACTGCATAATATACAGGTTAGAGGGGGAAACATTTGGACTTATTGTTTCCTCAAAGGAAAGCTGAAAATGCACAACAAAAGTGCACAATAAGAGGAGTGCCTTTTCTTGACTTGAAATGTAGACACATCTACATTTCATGAGATTTAAAAGGAAAAGAAAAATCATGGTGAGTCTACCACAGAGTGTAGGTGAGCAGCAAGTAATATCGCTATGGTTGAAACGTTTTAATATTCAATATAACTGGGCTCCTACAGAACCAGCAACCTACACAAGAAAAGAAAGCATTTCTTTGCTCAACTAAAATCTAACACGCATCCAATGCAGTGCCATGAAATCGGCAAAGTCTGAAACAGACCCTTGGCCATGTGTGCAATTTCATCACAAAATGAGGAAACCATTGCTTAATGAATAGTACAATCTTTTTATGAAGCCTGTGTACAAAAGACTAACTAATCTATTTATAGAAGTTTACACCATCACCTGGTTATAGAAAGAAGGTATGATCTCCGTGTGGCAATCATGTGAAGTGTGTGTTTACTGTTGGGTGATCTCCTGGCAAGAAATGCTACAGGAATCTAAAAACACTAATGTCAAGTTAGTATAAACAGCTGGTTTGAAAAAAAAAAAAAAAAAAAAAGAACTTGAGAACTGTTTGAACGAAATCTGGCAAGTAAGGAAGTTGTAGCTTTCAGTTCCATGACCACTAGAGGGCAGCAGACAAACTTTTAAAGATTTGTGGACACTGTCTGTAGTCTTTGTTTGGTTTTGTTTTGTTTTTCTCATCATCATGACATAGAAATGTCTTTTCCTTGGCATACGATAAAGCCAGACTAAGCAACCAGGGGTCTGTTTCAATAAGCTCTAAAATTATCCCTAAGTTCATTCAACTAATCTTATTTATCAATAATATAAGAACTAATCAGTCATCATAAGTTTAGGAACTGCTGACTGTAACCCATCCCCACCCCTCCCCCCCCCCCCCAAAAAAAAATGGCTTTAAATTCCACATTCGTTCTCCTAATTTGATTCTCATTTAGAGCGATGAATTGTTACAACCTTTAATTAAAATACCTGCATCAAAATGACTTCAAAGCGAAGTATAAGCCACAATGGAGATACTCTGTGAGCATGAGAAGAAAAAGGTCATTTGTACAAACTGGCATGTTGTTTTTAAATTCACTGAGATAAACATCATCTGTGATATAATGATTATTCATGAAATCCTTACAAAATGGTGCTTGCCAGCACATCCACTTGACAGCAAGCATGGTTTTTGGCATTATTGATTGGAAAAGTTTGTCAACAGTGTACATTCTATGCACATTAATAAAATGGATGCTTCATCGAGTGTTAATTGACAGACCATTCCGGTCACCTGGCCTATGCAAGTTGATTCTTCCTTTAAATATGATTGATGAATTCAATACCTTGTAATGAGTGGGGGGGGGGGGGGGTTTAGACACTATGCCACTTTGAGAATAAATAAGTGCTTTAAAGGACAAGTTCACCTTCATAGGCATGTAGATTGAGTGAATGCAGCAATATTAGTAAAACACATCAGTGAGAGTTTGAGGAAAATTGGACAATCTGTTCAAAAATTATGAATTTTTGAAGCTCCTGCTATCTACAAGTCACTGCTAGATGAGAAGACTACAACAGCTTGTGATGTCACATGTACAAGATGATATAAAGAAAATTCAACATATGTTCTCTTTCCTCGAATAATAAAATGGTTAGGCGCACCTGGTAAACTAGGGACGGCGAGCGACGCGGTGCGACGCTTCTGCAAATTTCTTTCAATTTCCGACGTTAAAGGACACCCAGCGACGGTTAGCGACGGCACACAACCAGTAGTTTAGACTGCGTGTCGGCGGGCGCCGCCGAGCGTCGCAAAGCGTCGGCTAACTCCCAAGTATACTTGTAAAAGACGAGCCCTCACAAATGGACCGTTGCATGTACGAAAAGGAGCTTACCTGGTGGCCGTCTCGCTGCGTCCGCAAAATAAGCTCCTTCCCTCTACCCTCCCGATGCGTCCCGATGCGTCTCGAGGCGTCCCTCGTTGAATGGCGACTATTGTTTCGTAATGAATAGAAAGCTTATACTACTAGTGCTAAGCGGAGAAGCCATCGGCAATCCAGGATTTAGGGCCACGCACTATTTTGACATGAAAATTACACTTACTGATACATGTGCAAATGTATTTTAGGTTACAGAAATGAATTGTGACATGATTCAACTCCTCAGCAATGCAACTGCGAACCAAATTCGGCAATTAGTATTAAGGAAGAAATGCCATAAATATACTATTGCTTGATGCTTAAAAAAAATCGCGAGTTTACCGTTTAATTCGCGCTACTCGCGCGCTCGCTACTCATGATCCGAATCCCCGATACGCGTGCGTGTACGTAGTGCAGCGTCCGAGTATACTTGGGCACACAATCTGCGCCCTGGGCTTGAGATGAAATTTTATGAAGCATAGCTGTGACTTGTGAGAGCTAAAACATCAAATGCAAGTCCCCGCACCGTACGTAAATTTTCATTTAAACGCAAGGAAGTTCATTGCTAAAAGGAAGCGTGATTCCGTAGGCAAATATCGAACGCAACCTTCACTAATCAAATGGAATAGAAAGTGCTACATATTACTAGCAGACAAAGCGAAGCCATCGGCAATAGGAGGGTTTGGGGCCAAGCACTGTTTTGACCTGAAAATTACACTTACTGATTTTCTAGGTTACAGAAATGAATTCTGACATGATTCAGCTCCTCAGCAGTGCAGTATCGAACCAAATTCGGCATTAAGTATGAAGGTAGAATTGCTGCCCGATGCTTACAAAAATCGCGAATTTACCATTTCGCGCTACTCGTTCGCTACAACTCCCGATATCGATCCGAAAATCCCCGATACGCATAAAGTATTATGTGTTATAGCGTGTGGTATAGTGCACATAATCTAAGCACCGAGCTTGGGAAATTTCAGTAGTTGCGAGAGGTAAAGCATCAACAAATGCAAGTTCCCGCCCGAGAGCGAGCCGTACGCAAATTTGCATTTTATTGCAAGCAAGTTCATTGCTATTTATAAGCGGACGCACGATTTCGTAGGGAAAATGTCGAAGGCAACCTTGACTAATCCAATGCCAATTTGCGTTTGTTTCTAATTCAACGCAAAGTTTCAGGCAAAACTGTATTACTTTATTTGCAGTTGCAAGTCAAATCTCTCACAGGGCCAGCGAGCCCTGTCAGTCCTAACAACTTTTTAGGCACGACGGACATCCACTCGTTGGTATCTATTCCAGAATGCGTTCGGAATACTTAGTACCTTTTATCTCAGTGGCATGCACTCGAGAATGCGCGCATTCTATACCCATTCCGGCCGTCGCCTGGCCTAGAAATAAGCCGGGCATTCCGGAATGAAACTGAGAATGCATCAACAATGAGGGTGACTTTGTCTAATCTCTCTATTGTCTGTTAAAACCTAACGGTAACACTACCAACAGGATTAATTTGCCAGGGTTCACAGCCTTTGTCTTCTAGAATGCATTCGATCAGCCCCACGCTTTCACCAATGCAATGAGGTGCATTTTGTATACGTACGTACATGCCGCTACTAGCTCACCATTTTGCTTCCTTCGCGAGCTCTCAACGATCGAACATGTGGCTCTGGCTGGCCTGGTACATATTGCGAAGGTACCAAGGTAGTCTTTATCCAGGCATGCTAGATTTCGAATTTTCTATCAAAGGACATTTAATTCAGTTTTCGCCTAGAAGGGATAAATCAATCCTTTTGCATGGCTACATGACCATTTGTGATATCAGGGAGGTGAGGTCTGTTCGCTATATGCTTTTTTTTAGGCGAAAAGAAAGACAAAACAGTATCATATGACGTTTACAGGAACTCAAAAGGGGCTTTTACTCAAGACTAGTGCTAGAGACATGTCCCTGGCTCACTCCCACTCCCAGGCCAGACTGTCTAATTGATATCTACACGTGGTTTACAACACGGGTGGGGCGTGAAGGAATGCATACGCGCATTCCTTTGCTGGCAGGCAACACTAACTTATTGATTGATCCACTCTGCTTTCATGGAAATTTCCACAAGCTTGGCCTGGCTGGGGCATAGGTATCATTCCCATTTATTCTGCCAGCACATGTTCCTTGTTTTGTTTTAGTTTTAGTTTAGTTTTGTTTTTGTTTTTGTATTGTACCGAACTTCTTCTTTGTCGGGTGGGCTGGGGAGAGGAAAGATCAAAGTGAGCTGAGAGGGAATGAGACAGGGAGAGGGGAATCAAAAGGAGGAATCGTCCGCTAAGCATGTTGTCTCCTATACTTTTGCACAGTTCCATTATTATTGTCATCAAACGCCGATCATGTGAAATTAACCGGATTTTGATCAAATAGAATTGAACTGATATGAATAATAATATGAAAATCAGTGCTGTTGCTACAATACAAACGCATTCTACGTCACTACGAATGATTACAAGTTACTGATCTTATACTGCAGGACCTATAATGTATTACAAAGCGTTTTTAAAGCGACAGGGCTGTGTATGAAATTACAGACCAGCGTGGCTAAGAGCTACCCTCACAACCATGAAGCACACGGGCAAATTACAGATAGGAAAATTATTCGACATGTATTCTAGCATGTTCCGGAGCTGCATGTTATTGCTATTTACTTTCGAACGTAAAAGCAAACATGTGACATTTATTTTATCATCGTACGGAGTTGAATATCATCGTTATTCATTTCTGAACGTTAAAGCAAACATTCGACATTTGTTTTAGCATCTTCCGGAGCCGAATGTTATTGCTATTTACTTTCGAACATAAAAGCAAACATCAAACATCTTAATATCATCGTACGGAGTTGAATATTATCGTTATTAATTTCCGAAAGTTAAAGGAAACATTCCACATTTATTTTAGCATCTTCCGGGGCCGAATGTTATTGCTATTTACTTTCGAACATAAAAGCAAACATCCAGCATTTATTTTACCATCGTAAGGAGTTGAATATCATTATTATTCATTTCCCAACGTCAAAGCAAACGTGCGATATTTATTTTAGCATCTTACACAGCCGAATGATATCCTTATTCATTTCCCAATGCAAAATCAAATACTCGACATTAATTTTAGCACCGTACGGAGCTGAATCTTACCGTTATTCTTTTCCTAAAGTATAAGAAAACATCTGACATTTATTTTAGTATCATACAAAGTCGAATATTACCGTTATTCATTTCCGAACGTTAAATGAAACATTCGACATTTATTTTAGCATCTTCCGGGGCCGAATGTTATTTCTATTTACTTTCGAACATAAAAGCAAACATCCGGCATCTACTTTAGCCGAATGTTATCTTCATTCATTTCCGAACGCAAAATCAAATATCTGACATAAATTTTAGCACCTTACGAAGCTAAATCTTACTGTATTCATTTCCAAAAGTATAAGCAAACACCCGACATTAATTTTAGTATCATACAAAGCCGGATATTATACCGTTATTCATTTCTCGAAAATAAAAACAAATATCCGACATTTATTTTAGCATACGGAGTCGATTGTTAGCGCTGTTCATTTCCAAAAGTATAAAGGCAAACATCCGACTTTTCTTGGTGGCCCGATCGGTCCACCAAAATCTTCATAAAAATATATGAAATTTTGGTGCCCGACGTGCGTTTTTTGATGGCCCCGGGCCACCGCTAGTGTCGAGACCTGACGGTATACCTAGTAGGTACCTCTTAGCAACGGGGTTGGCGTCTCAATCTGGCAAGAAAAAATACGAATATATCGAACTGCGGTACGAAACGCAACTTTAGGCGACGAGTATTATGTCGTAAAAAATAAACTAACCAACATACAGAAAAATCGAACAAAAACAAAATCTCTGTGTTAGAAATCCGTTTCCAGAGACACTTTTACTCATTTTTTTTTTTCACACTGAAACTGAAATACAACGTGTATAATATGGCGCGACTTTTCTTTCTCACAACGCAACAGGGCGGCGTGTCGTTCTTTTGAAGGTCAAAGACAATCGTAGAGGTGCACGAGGCCGCTATCATTCTTCGTGAATGAATGGTTTCAGTAATGCGTCTGCATTCTCGGACGCATTCCGGACGCCTTGAATAGAGGATTTTATAATCCCCATTCTCGGAATACGACGGAATGCCTCTATTCAGAAGGCTGAGGGGAGTAACAATAGGGCATTCTCAGTGCAGGCAGAATGCGTGGACCGGGAATGAAGTAGAGAATGCCTGCATGCCGGACGCATTCTGGATTACCAGCGACTGGATGTCCGTCGCCACAGCATATAGGCCTACAATTCATCACATTTTATTTTGCTTTCTGCAGAATGTGCGTCATCATGCGTCCCGAGGCGTCCCTCTCTGAATGGTGACTGTTGTTTTTTAATGAATAGAAAACGCTAAACTGTACTGGCAAACAAAGAAGAGAAGATTAATCATTATCTTATAATGTCTTAATGAAGTGTAAAGTTACTCTAAATACTACGGATTTGGAAGTAAAACGTGATTCGTTTTCTTCTCTTAAATGCGTTCTTTGAGACCTTCAGCAAATTGTGATAGTCCCGTACGTGCTACTAAGTAGGTTATAGCTCGTTATTCCGAAGGTTCCTTATTCCCGAATTTCATTTTCGGACTAACGAATCTCCGGAATAACGCCACAAAATGTTCGGATTAAAGAACCTCTATAAGGTATAGGGAATTTGCGTGTTTCGGATCAACGAACCTTCGGAATAACGAACCTTCAGAATAGCGAACCTTCTGAATTTTGAATTGATTTGATTTGATTTATTTCATTCTCATTTTCATTTTCATTTTTTTCTTTCATTCCACAAAACATAACACAAAGTAAATCTCAAATTCAATCATAAGCATATATACATTGCAAAATATAACGATCAATGGTAATCAACAAACTTACAAAGATATGCACACATACTGGAATTACAAAGTTATGTTTGAAGGATTAAAAAAATGAGAACTGGGGGGTCCACTAAAAAGCATTGCTTGTAGATTGTGGACCACTCTAAAAAATCTTCAAAAATACTTATTATAATTACAAGTATATGTATATACATGTACATAATACATAATACAGAAAAAAAAAGACAAAATGAAACAAAGAACAGAGACACAACAACATGACATGACTAAACTGAGGGGGATACGATTGAAAGGAATATGGCAAAAAAAAAACAAATTTAAGGGAAGAAGGAAAAGAAAGAGATAAAGAGAGTGCCTATACACGCTGGACAGAGACACGGAAAAGGGGATTGTGGAAGTATTTCGGACAGCTGGTGACTGCACGCAGCTGTGGAAAAGTTAAGGATATAAACTGCCGAATTTCTTTACTTTATAATGCCATTCTTTACTTTATAATGAATAACGAACTGCACCCACTAAGAACAGTTGTATTTAGTGGCAAGTATAGATACGAGGCCGATTGTAGTCATCATCATGAAGCATACTAACGTAGTATTTAATCTTCCAGCGCGCGTTGGTGCGTTGTTTGTAATTCTTGGTAAAACCACATTGTTTTCAAAGAGAGAACATTATCTTGCTGATATAGATCTGCTCTACATAGCTGTCACATTCATGACAGCAGTTTTAAATTCTGTATAAACCTATGTCATTAAACTTTTCGTCTAAATTTCGTCTTTATATACCCACTGATTAAATACGAAAAGATTTTAAAAAGTGGTGTTCATCAAAGAAGGGGGTCTGGACATTCACATGTTGGCATCAGTGACTGTTCATTCATCACGATTTATTTTTCTCTGTCCATTCACGAATCAACAGTATCATCATTCATCTAGTATTAAGACAAAAAGGTAATGTATATAGATAGGGAACATAACTGCATCACCAATAAAATGTTATTATCGATGTGTATCACAACATACCTTGGTACCTGCTCACACTCGTGTTCATTCATTTGTTTTTGTTTTCATAAAATTCATTCTTTCCTATCTTGGTGGTACCTTATAAGCAGCCGTTGAGTTTGCAATTCCCTCGTCGATTGAACGTCGACGGACTCTTCGATGATTTTCAGTGTCGATTATAACTTACCTGAACACCCACAGACACGCACGACAGCTTTCAAAGTCCCTTGACGGTATAAACTTGGAGAGGTGCTCACATGGACTGTTATCTCGGTGTCGTATAACATGCCGAAACACACAAATTCCCTATGCCTAGAGGTTCGTTAATCCGAAAATGAAAAAGGGTCTGTTAATCCGAACATTTTGTGGCGTTATTCCAAAGGTTCGTTATTTCGAAGGTTCGTTAATTCGAAAATTAAATAGGGTTCGCTATTCCAAAGGCTCCTTTATCCGAAAATGAAATAGGGTTCGTTATTCGGAAGGATCGTTAATCCGAAAGTAAATACGGTTCGTTATTCCGGAGGTTCGTTCATCCGAAATGAAAGAGGGTCCAGAACGAACCTTTGGAATAACGAGCCTTATTTTATTTTCGGATTAACGAACCTTCGGAATAACGAGCCTTTTTTCATTTTTGGAATAACGAACCTTCGGACTATTTAAAGATCCTTCGGAATGACGAACCTTCGGAATAATGAACTGTAACCCTGCCTTACGGGGGACGGGGAATGCTTTCATCTTCTCAAGAGACCTCTTTGTGTGAGAGAATGCAAAACTTTCTAAGGATGTTTTCAATTATTGTTTACTAGAAAACATAGACATGTGTTGTTTTCAGGCTTTTTCATTTTTCAATTTATTGGATTTTAAACATCATTTTCCGAAGTACGTGAATCCATTTTCTTTTCCTCTGTCATGACTGAAATCAGAAAGTCTGCGATAACAACAATTATCGCTAAATGCCACGCTGTGTTTGGACGTGCCAGTGTGCGAAACACATGGTTTTACTTTCAAGTTCAAAGGAAGGCTATGTGCTTCTGGCTTCTTTGAGGTTTGTATACTGCAAGTTCGGATCCATGGATCGAATGCGCCGTAGTAGCTGTGCTTAATAAAGGTAAACAGTTTACGTTCGATACGAAGAAATATTTTTGAATCCAGTGATTAGCAAATCCCTTTTTATATTTCAGTGAAGATTTGAAATGCCTGATTTAATACGCTATACAGACAACTGTTCGATATTTCTGCTATGGGCCAAAAAGAAAGGCTATAGAACCATGGTGTGTAGCGTAGAATCATGAGATCACGAGCTAGTTCTTCCATTGATTTAACTTCCAGGCTATTTACACGTTGTTTACAACCAGAATTCCAGTGCGCGCATTCTTTCGTCTGGCCAGCACCTGGGGTCTGGTGCATGCTTCTTTGGAAATTTCCCACAACGGGGGCCGGGGGGGGGGGGGGGGGGGGGGTGGTGGTGTCGACCGCATACAATCCGTTCGTGTTTTTCCCCTTATTTTTTCCCCTTTGCTGGTAATGAACATTTAGTTTTAACTTAACGAAGGTGAGGTGTATGTATTTTTTCCATCATTCATGGGAAGAGAAGAAGAGTGAAAGAGGGAGAAATGAAATCAGACGGAGGACACGTAGCTCAACAAGCTGTCTTTTACACCAGCATCAGTAATTATCATTACCATCACTCAGATCATTTGGCCCTTTTCGTATCAAAATTAAGGAACACGACCACCATCATCACTCGAGATAACACATAAGCAAACTAATCACAAAGTACCAACAACCTCTCAGACAACAACACAAACACTATACAAAATATCACACAGCACACCGAAGAGGCTGGGAGCGAACTTCCTTCGAAATACTACACTACAGCAAATTGGAGAAATCGCCGTTACGAAAATGCATGTGCAGTAACCAGAGAGACACCTGAAAGAATTTTTACATACCGGTACTTCGAAACAAAGGGAACGAATAAAGTGACATTAAACGAAAGAAATCGTACCAAACGAGGTATGAGAAACAGCGGAAATAAAACAATGAGTAAAGGCCCTCGCCGAAGTTTGCAGCACCGAACACCACGCGAAAATTATACAAAGTCAACACGTGGCAACTCGCTATGACGAGATCTTTGAGACAGACATATTTTGTTCTTTGTAATCTTTATCAGTAGGCAATAAACAATACAAAACAGAAAATGAATTCGTTGGGACCGGAGAAACTAGTTTGTTATATCGGGTATTATTTTGTTACATCAGGATCTCCAATGCCTACATCGAATTTCCACGGTACACTGGAATCAAAGTTCGAACGCTTTTTCACATGCACAAAATACATGCAAGAACAATTATCGCAGGAGCAAATGTGTCATCATCCAGTTCATTCTCAAAATTGTTGTTTTTGTTTTTTCAGTCACAAATTATCTTAAATTGTTGTGAAAATTGTCCCGAAACGGGAGAGTGCCATAGAACTTCTTTAGAGTTCTGTGGAGAGTGCCCGTCACCTTCTTCTGAGGGAATTGCTAGTAAGCCCGACCAGACGCAGTGCAATTCTATGCAGCGACAGGGCTGGGTAGTTAGTGAATGAGTTGCCTCCTAATCCGTCTTTTGTTCGCACGAGGCGTGGCGTGGACATTCTGTTTTGAAATCGACAAGCCTTAATTGTCTTTGATCAAAGTTACTCTGTACAATGTACTTGAAAGTCTGTGGTGTAGGGGTCATTGAGACACCTTCCTTGCAAGACACAGTGCGATGCGTGAAAAAAAAAGAAGCTTAGTGCTTGTTCATTAATTTTCTATGCCACCACGCCAATGTGCTGAATACGCATTGTATCACGATGTGCACCATCTTGTTGATGAACCCTATGAATTTGTTTAATCAAATCGTTGCTGACCGTAAAAGAGAGGAGGAGATTATAAGTCACGAACTGCCAGCCGCATGACAGAAATGTACCAAGCAAGCAAACAAGCAAGCACCAGTGAATGCCGTTTACAAACGCAAAAACTTGAACTGTTGATAGCAAAATCGACTGAAATCGTGTTTAGACTAAGTAAGAAGCTAAAGGGCCTACTCGTACATTAATATTGCAGAGATCAGTTACATGATTTCTAACAGAAAGAAATAGGCCATGGGGTGAGCTGTTTTTTTCGCTTGTTTCGTTCCGACAACTGCGGCACTAAAATTTCTCCACAGCTACATGTAAACAAATAACCAAAAAGGCTACAGGAAAAAGTTCGACACAAATCCTCCAGCAGTATTTTGGTAATTTAGGGGGAAACAGTGAACTTTTTTGTCACTGAGGAGCTGAATATGTACACTTTGCCGCGTACGATATTCATTCGCGAACGATCATGTGATGTATGTTATCCAATCCGAATCGAGAATTATTGTTTACGAGTCAAAATGGCCGCCCCCTGTGAGCCTGTCGATGCGTCTACGTCGTCTGCTCTGCCGAAACTTTTAAGATGCGTTATTATGCATGTAACATCGATGAAGTTTGAAAATTTCACGGCTATGGCAAACCTAAGATAGACGAAACCTATTTTGTGTGCCAAAGAGTGGATCAAATTGAGTGGGGGAGACCGTGAAATCGCAGACCAGAACGAAGTGATTCAGCTGCTCAGGGGGACTGACTATGACTGCAACCTACGTAGGATAATTTACAGGTTAGTTTACGTGCGTACAGTCGTAGCAGTCGACACTGTGCAGTGCAGTCTCTCTCATACTAGTATGCATAATGTTAATGACCATGATGACTACAAGTACAACGTTAGCTATGTTATGAACGTTGCTTGTGTATGTTATAATGGGCGCTAATGCAGTAGCTTAGCCGTTAGCGTGTCTGTTACATTTTAGATAAATTATCTTGAATTTCACCTTGGCATGGCATAGCCCCGTTGTAATGTAGCCTAGATGTAATTTTACATGTTGTTCTATGTACAGCCCAGGTTGTAGGTTGATGTAGCTGATCGGTGATATTGTTTTGTAAAAACCTTGACACACAGGACTGGATTGAAAAAGGTCTAAACTGCATGTGAATTTATATTTTCATAATCATGGCCATGGAGTATTAATATTAAATATCCATCCTGTTTCTCTCACCCCGAAATTGGCGAATCTCCCCTCAAAACACACATTTAGCATCTCATTAAATTAACTTATTAATATTTGATATAGAACCTCTAAATAGGTCTAAAAAACCAACAATGACAATAACATAATTTCAACAATTAAACTCCCTAAAACATATGATTACCATTATGTTGTGCCAAACTATAAAGCAGTGGGTGGTGGTGATAGTGAAAAGCCAAGGATTACTAGTATTAATGATGATAAGGCAGTTGTATTCATAATTATGATAATTGATATTGCATGTGATCAGGTGCTGAAAGCTGTAGATGTAATTTAAAATCAGTAATTGCACTGCAAGTACAAGTTGAAGTAGTTGATGATGACAATGATCATGAGGTGTTAATGATTACCTGGCATAGTACTAGGGCTTATTGGTAATTACAAGATTCAAATATATTTGCAGTCAATAGTCTACTGTACATTTAATGATATATTGAGTGTAATGTTCAACCCCTCCCTCTAGCGTTTAGCCTTTTTTCTCCCTAACAAAATCCAACGGCTAATCATTGCTGTTCATTTCTCCATTGTATTAAATAGGATTCCATGAAACGTGCTACAAGAGGTTTATAGATAGCAAACGCCTGAATCTCGCTAGGAAACGAAAGCTGAAGGAGGAGCCTGGTCCGTCAGCAGGAGCATCTGTTTCCTCCCCTAAGACGCTCACAGCAAGATCAAGATTTTCTTCTGGAAGCTGTTCAGGTTCTGCTGTGTTGCCTGTAAAATGCATCATTTGCAACAGAGTCAACGTGCTCATTACCGGTACTTGCCAAGGGAAATAGGTTAATATGATTGATATTGAAGCATGAAAACATTGTCATGTTACTATAAGTTGTCCTTGATAAAATGGAGCAATATATATATACACCACTGAAACATTCACACACATACACAAAGAACTTCAGTGCAAAGTTCAGAAACAACAGAATGTACTATATATGCACCAATGCTTTGGTCAATGTGATTGATATTCAAGAATTGACATCTTACCAAAGTTGTGCATGATAAAATGTCTTTGTAATACAGATTGCTTCCTTTATTTTGAATGCCAATGTTTATGCAACATGTTTTGACTCCTTGCCTCAGTATGTGATTGTTCGCCCTTTAGCAAACATTTCTGCCCACTATTATGATTTGATTAGGGTTGAATTATTCTAAGAACAAAGATGTTTTCCTAAGTGTGGTTTTTTTCATAAAACTGAATGACTATGATTAAAATTTGTTTCTCCCACTCTGGGGAAAAAAAATGTAACTATTATTAATACTGAAACAGAATGTTCATGTAGAAAGGTCAGTACAACGTAGGTGTGAGTACAAAATCAGTTTGCTAAAACTAATACCAGCCAAATGAAAATTGTGCATAAGTTGAGTCAGGTTTGCACAGATCCTCTGATATTGGAAGTTAATTGCAATGTTATCATAATTTTTAATGCCAAACCTGTTTTATTCTCTCCAAGATTTTCAGGTACACATTGCCTCCAATACAGAATCCAACATGTTTCTCTCATGAATGGGTAAACTATAATTTTGCCTTTATTTTATATATTGGCATTTTTCAAAACTTTTACACCCTTTCAAGGATATTTGGACCATGAAATGTTCCAGGAAATTTATTAAAACTAGAAAATTTGACTGATTATCATTTTGAGCTATCTTACATGAAAGGAGGTAGTGTCCCACCATGTTGTAACCTAATAATAGCAATAAAAACTTCTTGAAATTTTATGAAGATTAAATTTTCTAAAGTACTGTATGATATTTCATGAACAACGTGATTGCTATGTGATCTAAGTATATTAAAGCTTCTTAAGAAGAAGAAGAAGAAGAAAATAAAAACATGTTTACTGATAAACAATATGATCTGTTTAATAGTAATGTCTCATGTGTGTAAATGAGTTTGTATGTGTGCGTGTGAGTGTATATAATATGTCAGCGTTTTTATGCACCTGTGTATGTGTAATGCACTGATCAATACATGTATTATATCATTGTGTGTGTTCATGTTTATGATAATCTTTTTTATGATGCTGATGTGATAAATGGCAAAGGCATGTAGAATAATATTTTAATACACTTGGGTATATTGAATCTTCATAACTATGTGTGTGCGTATGTGTGTGTGCATGTGAGGGTGTGACTGTGTGTGTGTGTGTGTGTACAATAAGATTCTCCCACATGCACGCGGACACACACACAAACAAACGCACTGATTTTTTTTCTTTCTTTTTTTGCCTTGAATGATTAGTCATTTGATTAATAACATGTCTTTGAACAGAATATAAGGCATTTGCCTTGACCTCTGACGGTCAGTCGGTGCTCTCTCTCATACGGTCTCGAACCACTTTGCTCTTGTCCTCCTTTGCATAGCCAGCATCAGGAAAAACTGAAACATGAGATATAATGCAACTATTAAACCAAAACTTCCCTTTTTTTTCTAGGTATATGGCTAAAAGCAGTGCTTTACAAATGTGCATATGTATTTCAGCTTAGAAACACTATGGGAACTATACTGCGGCTAGCAGCCCCATACGCATAACTGCGGCCAGCAGCCCCATACGCATAGCGTCATGGGGCTGTGAACTGTAGCATACAGGATCATGACGGATGTTTTATCGCGGACAAATATCAACTTAAAATCGGGAAAAATCTTCAATTTGAAGACTTATTAATAAATTTGAAGTATTGATAACAGAGTTCGTGCAAGGTTTGTTTCTGCAAATAGTTCCTTTCTGTTCAAATTGATGACTAAATGTGACTCGGTCGAGAGGAAACTGGCAGAGCTACACTGAATTGACGGCCAGCGCATGCACACACAGACATCTACATCCAGTCAATGGATTCGAAATTTGTGCGCAGTGATGTGTGCGCCTGCGCTGACCGTCAATTCTGCGTAGCTCTCCCAGATTCCTCTCGACCTAGTCATATTAAGTCATCAATTCGAACAGAAAATGACTATTTGTAGAACCAAACCTTGCACGAACCCTGTTGTCAATACTTCAACTTTACTTGTAAGTCTTCAAATTGAAGAATTTTTGTTCGATTTAAGGTTGACATTTGTCCGCGATACTATTCTGTCATAATCACAAATGCTACAATCCGCAGCCCCATTACGATATGTGTATTGGGCTGCTGGTCGCAGTTTATAAAATATGGATTTTCGCAAAAACTGCAGGATATTTCGAGGAGAACTTTTTACAGTATATTTAGGATGTACGAAACATCACATTTCCGCATTCAGAAAGTAGTGCCAGTGTTGCTGGAACGAAACCCATTTTCTAAGCCTCTTTTTCAGCTTCACCCCATGGCCTAAAAACTCGCCTTTTAAAATGCAAGGTAAATCTCGCTCCACATCACAATAAGGCAGCGAGTAAGTTCAGATTGTCTTTATTCACTTACTGTTGTCAAATCACTACCCTGATTCAATTTTGGCTAGTCCGCAAAAAAATTGACTAAACAAACATTACGACATATTAGTATGCCTTAGTAATAGTATCGTCCAGCTTGTGTACCAGCAGCACGATTATAAAGATTCTCGAGTACTACGTGTTTATGTACTGAGCTACTGTACGCGATGTATACATGTTTGCGGATTTACAGATCAGCAGTTGCGATCTTAACAAATTTAATTTGTGAGGGAGACAAAGTGAAGAAACTCGCATCTGAACCTTCACCCCTCTGAATAATATCTTTCTTTCAATGCAAACTTTTTTTGGGTATATTCAGTTATTGTTTACTATAAAACATAGTCATGTGTTATTTTTCAGGCTTTTTAATGTTATTTATTGGATTCTAAACATCTTAACTATTCGAGTTTCTTTTCCCCTGACTGATATCTGAAAGTCTGCCATAACGATGTTCGCTAAACAGTTTACGTTCCATACGAAGAAATCATGTCTTTTAAACGAGGGAAAAAAAACAAGACAAAAAACAAAAACGAACGAATGTTGACAGCCAAATAACTTCACAGTTCGTAGGTGAAGTTCCTTCAAACTTTCCAAAGTAATACGTAGTTGTGAGCGTGAAATTGCCAGGATTTTGCTGTCTAACCGGTTAGTGGCTGCATCACATACTCGTAGTGAATTTGTGAATATTTGTGAATATTTCTGTGAGTAATCAATCCCTTCCTATACAATTTTTTAGTTCAGTAAACATTTGAAATACTCAAGTAAGTACACGATAATAAAATGTTCGATATTTCTACTAACGGTCAAAAGAAAGGCTATAATTAGAATCATGATCTTTGCGATGACAACTCATGAGCTATAGTTCTTCGATCGATATTTCCAGGCTATTTACACGCGGTTTATTCCCCAGCGCGCGCATTCTTTCGTCTGGCACCTTGGGTCTGGCACCTGGTTTTGTGGAAATTTTCCACAAGAGGGGAGAGGGGTGGGGTGTCAAGTTTCTCGTAATGCCAGAGAGTGCATACACAATCTCTTTGCTTCAGTTACTGTTGTGTTTTTTTCCCTTTGCTGGTAATGAACGTCTAGATTTAACTTTACGAAGGTTGCTAGCACGTGGTTCTTTTTGTTGTGAGGTGTATGTATTTTTTTTTTTTCATCATTCATGGGCCGGAAGGGAAAGAAGTATGTTCAGCAAGCTGTCTTTTACACTCGCATTAGTAATAACTTATCATCACCATCACTCAGATCACTCAGCCTTTTTCTATAAACATTCAGAAACATGACCAACATCATCATCAATCAAAGATTACTGTAGTATTCCTCCCGTCTATATTTCTTTTCTGAATTATCCTCCACTGCTCGCTTTAATGATTAACAAAAGATCGTAACTGTTCGTTACTTTGAAAGTTTGCAATTTCCGAAGTCTCGTTATTCGAAAAAAAAAAATAAAAGCAACAACAAAATTGTGTTGCTGTTTTGAAGATTCGTCAATTCAAAAACGAAGGAAGGTTTGGTTTTCTAAATGCTGCTAATCCGAAAACAAAACAAATTTTTGACCACGTTATTCGTTTTCAGATTAACGAACCGTATTTCCCATTTTCAGATTAACGAACCTTCGGAATGTCACAAAATGTTAGTACACTTTCAGATTACTATAGTAACAAACATGGAATTTGCGTTTTTCGGATACTGAAGAACGAACCATCGGAATATAAGTACACCTAGTATCATCATACCTGACTCTTTTTGGAATAATAACCACCACGCAAAGAAATTAACAATGTCAAACTGAGAAACTGATTTCATGCCTCAAAATTTTCCCTGATGCCGTCTATATATTTCTTTTCTGAATTACCCTTCCCCCTCCACTGCTCGACTGAAAAACAAACAAACAAAACAAAACATAAAGTTACAGTTCGTTACTTAAAGTTCGTTACGAAGGCTAAGATTCGGAGGAACGAACCAATGGAATAAGTACATGACTCTATCCAGAATACAAACATCACGCAAAAAAAATTAACGATATCAAACTGAGAATTTCACTTAATTGTATTTCTTGCCTCAAGAATTTCAATCTCTTCTATATTCATTTTCTGAATTACCCCCCCCCCCCATCCCCTAATCGACAGAAAAAAAAACAAAAACATAAGTTACAGTCATTCCGAAGGCTCGTAAATCCCAAATTGACGAAGGGGGAAAAAAAAAGCTTCGTTTTTTGAAGAATCGTCGACTCGAAAACGAAACGGGGGTCGATATTCTCAACGTTGTTAAACTCAAAAGATAAATGAATAAATAAACAAATAGGTAGATAGATAGATAGATAAATAAATAAATAAATACATTTTCGTGCCGGATTAAGAGTTTTCAGACTAAGGCACCTTCGGAATAATCCCACACACTGTTAGTTAGTTAAAAGTTGATGCCTATTCAGGTGGTCACAACTTACGTTTGAAATGAGAAAGTGCATGGGAGCATTTGCAGACATTTAAAACATCCGACATTAACGTTTTAGCACTATAAAGAGCCGAAAGTTACCGTTATTCATTTTCGATTGTAAGAGCAATCATGCAACATTTACTAGTATTTTAGCACCTTACGGAGACGAATGTTACCGTTAATCATTTTCAAATGTAAAAGCAAACTACCGACATTCATTTTAGCATCTTAGGGAGCTGAATGTTATCCTTATTCATTTCCGAACGTGAAAGCAAACATCCGCTATCTATTTTAGCATCTTACTGAGCCGATTGATACCGTTAATCATTTCCAAATGTAAAAGCAACAATCTCTTATTATTTTAGCATCGTAAGGAGCAGAATATTACTGGTATTCATTTCCAAATTTAAAAGCAAACATCCGACATTTATTTCATTATCATACGGAGCCGAATGCTGCTGTCCACTTCCGAAAGTGAAATGAATCATCTGACAATATTATTTTAGCATCGTACGGAGCCGAATAGTAGGGCCTACTGTTGTTAATTTTCAACGTCAATGCAGATATCAGACATTTACTTTCCCATCAAACGCAGCTGAATGTTACTGTTATTCATTTCGAAATGTAAAAGCAAATATCCAACATTTATTTTAGCATCGTATGAAGCAGAATGTTACTTCTATTCACTTCCGAACGTAAAATCAATCATCTGACATTTATATCAGCATCTTCCGGAGCCGAATGTCATTAATATTTACTTTCGAAAGTAAAAGCAAACATCCGACATTCATTTGATCATAGTACGGAATTGAATATTATTGTTATTCATTTCCGAACGTCAAAGGGATCATTCGACATTTATTTTAGCATCTTCCGGAGCTGAATGTTATTGATATTTACTTTCGAACATTAAAGCAAACATCCGGCATTTATTTCACCATCACACGGAGATGAATATTATTGGTATTCATTTCCAAACGTCAAAGGGATCATTCAACATTTACTTTAGCATCTTACAGAGCTAAATGTTATCGCTAATTTACTTTCGAACGTTAAAGTAAACATCCGGCATTTATAGCATCTTCCGGAGCTGAATGTTATTGCTATTTACTTTCAAACATAAAAGCAAACATCAGACAGTTATTTTATCATCGTATACGGAGTTGAATATGATTGTTATTCATTTCCGAACGTCAAAGCAAACATCAAACATCAATTTTAATGAATCAATGTTACTGTTATTCATTTCGAAATTTAAAAAGCAGACATCCGACAATATTTTAGCATCGTATGGAGCAGAATATTACTGCTATTCGCTTCCGAACGTAAAAGCAATCATGTGATAGTTATTTTAGCATCTTCTGGAGCCGAATGTTGCTATTTACTTTCGAAAGTAAAAGCAAACATGCGGCGTTTATTTTATCATCGTACGGAGTTGAATATTATTGTTAATCATTTCCGAAAGTCAAAGCAAACATTCGACATTTATTTCAGCATCTTCCGGAGCCAAATGTTATCCTTATGCATTTCCGATCGCAAAATCAAATATCTGACATCAATTTTAGCACCGTATGGAGCTGAATCTTACCGTTATTCATTTCCAAAAGTATAAACAAACATCCGACGTTTTAGTATCATACGAATATTACCATTATTCATTTCCAAAATTAAAATGAGACATCTGACATTAATTTTAGCGTCTTGCGGAGCCGATTGTTGCCGCTGTTCATTTCCAAAAGTAACGACAAACATCTGACTTTTTTCTACGGGAGAAATAGGACGACTTCGTAATACACTGTATTTAGTTCTTGAGTCACTTGACAGATAAAAAAAGATCTAACCTCATGCATGCAAAATTTTACATGTATGGAGCTGCCTAATTAAGGCATACATTCGCGTATGAGTGTAGACCTACATGTGTTTTCATAAACCCTCTTCGATCGCTACTTTCAAAGTGTTCCCCGTTCAGTGAGATCACACCCCATAATTACGTTTTCTTTTCACCATCTTATAGCCAAACGAAACGCAAATCAACTCATAACCAATGTTGAGACAAAGGAAAGCGTCGGGACACGTCGTTCATCGTCGGGCTATCACAAGCATCATTTGTAATCAGGAGAGGTGCGTCTGGACACGTCGCTCGCTATTCAATTTAAGCACTGGCCGTGACCATTCAGAAATCTCGCTATATCTCAAGCGCCATGTCCCGAAACGTCGGCACTATCAAAACGAACGCTTGCGTGAGCGGAGGTCACGCAACATAGAAATAATCAACAGCTTCTTTTGAGGGTGTCGGCAAGTGTCAGCAAGCGTCGGCAAGCGTCGCGGTATCATCAAAATGATGGCGCGTAGTGCTTTGACCGACGCTTAGCGACGGAGTAAAAACATACTGCGACGCACTTCATTGTTCTCGCAATATGTCCCCGTCGCTGAGTGTCGCTCTCCGTCGCTCGCAGTCCCTACTTTACCAGGTGCGCCTTAGAATACTTGACTTGCCTCTTTCAGAAGGCATGGGGAATTATCTTATGCTTAAACATACGCCAGTAACAAGTCCAGGAAATGTGCACTTTTTCCAAAAAAAAAAAAACTTTCATAAAATTCTTTTTATATTTTCCTTATATCATTCTACGCATGTGACATCTTAGTCTTCTCATCCAGCAGTGACTGCGCAGATACTTTAAAAATTCATGACTTTTGAATGGATTGTCTGATTTTCCCCAAATTTCAATGATGTGATCTATTAATATCACTCCATTCACTCAATCCCCATGTATAATAGGTGGGCCTGTCCTTCAACCAAATGAAAAAAAAAAGAAGACAAAAAAAAGAAAGAGGTCATTTGTACCCATGTGCATATGAGCGGAGTTCTCAAAACTGGCTTATAAATGAATACCCTTGCTTGCCATGGCATAGCTGTTACGCTGTGCATTTGCTTGAGTGGTATGCACAGGTATGACAAGCATGACAAGTGTGTAGACTGCACACTGTAGACAGCACTCTGTACGTAGCACGCACACTGTACAACATGTACGTGTGAAATGAGTAAGAAAGGCAAACAAATGAAATCACAAACGATGTCTGTCTCCAAACCACCAATGATTGAACAAAATGCATGAAAATAAGGGGGAAAAAACGTCTCAATGTCTCACACTGTCTCACGTTCAAGCAATGTCCACATTGCATAATGTGACACTGAAGACCAACGACAACAATGTGAACAACCCCACACAGAATGTCAAACTGAATTCTTTAGACACCCCTTCCATAAGCTAAAGCTGACAGTACCATTGTTGTTTCAATCACAGCATTCTTTTTAAAGGACAAGTTCACCTTCATAAACATAAGGATTGAGAAAATGCAACAATATCAGTAGAACACATCAGTGAAAGTTTGAGGAAAATCGGACAATCGATGCAAAAGTTATGAATTTTTTTAATTTTTGTGTTGGAACCGCTGGATGAGGAGACTACTACAGCTTGTGAGTCATATGCGTACAACAGTATAAAGAAAATGTAAAAGAAAATTCAACATATTTTCACTTTTTTTTGCATGATAAAAGAGCACTTGACTTGCCTCTTTCTAAAGGCAGGGGGAATAATATTACCCATAACATTTGTCGGTAAGGAGTCAGGGGAATGTGTACTTTTTTCAAAAGATGGAATTTTGTGAAATTCTCTTTATATTTTCCTTATATTGTTGTACGCATGTGACATCTAAGTTATTTATGCATTGCAGTAGTCTTCTCACCCAGCGGGTACTGCACAAAAACTTCAAAAATTCATAACTTTTGAACCGATGGACTGATTTTCCTCAAACTTTCAATGATGTGTTCTACTAATGTTGCTACATTCTCTCAATCCTTATGTTTATAAAGGTGAACTTGTCCTTTAATATATATACACACAGAAGGTAAGGTACACCTCAAGGAAACAATAGCCAACATTTCTCCCATACCTAATGGCCCGAATTCACGAAGGTGGTACAAATGAAACCATGGTTTAAACCATGGTTTAAACCATGGACAAAAACCATGGAGCACCAAGTGTCGCACGGAATATTTCGTTACGAAATTGGTCAATTCGTCGACAAAATGACCGTTTCGTTAACGAAATTATCATTTCGTGGACGAAATGTTCATCTAGTTACAAGATGTTGTCATTTCGTTAAGTAATCATTTCATCGACGAAATGACTGATTTCGTAACAAAATATTCCGTGTGACACTTGGCGCTCCATGGTTTTTGTCCATGGTTTAAACAATGGTTTCATTTGTACCACCTTCGTGAATTCGGGCCAATGAGTACCAAAGTGAAGATGTCACAGTCTTTTGTTATAGCCTGGGTTGGAACCAGGTGTGAGCATGGTTAGCATAGGGCAGGTGAATTGGTGTAGAACCAGTTTCTATAGCAATGAATGGCTATGACATCACACTTAAGTACTTTGTGGCTCAAATTCACGAAGGTGGTACAATCTTTGTCCATGGTTTAGACTATGGACAAACATATGGGGCGCCAAGTGTTGCATGGCCTATTTCATTACGCAATCAGTCATTTCGTTAACCAAATGGTCATTTCATCAACCAAATGACTGATCTCTTACCAAAGTACTAATAGGCCATGCAACGCTTGGTGCCCCATCCAAAACTACTGTCTTTGTCCATGGTTTAAACCATGGACAAAGATTGTACCACCTTCAGGCCAATAAGTTCCTGCTTGTATGCTATAGACAGTCATGTAATCTCAGTATAATAATAGCTATTATCCCAGAATTATACACACAGCATGTCAATGAATTTGGTTGGGGATTTCCCTGTCACATTGCTGACATCACTGCAAGGAGAGATCAATATTTAAGATCATGCAATCTTGCACAAGAAGGAGGTAATAACCCCAACCCTACCTCTCAAATATGTGATGTGGCTTGCATGCACCAACTTATAAGTAGAGGATATTAATCACTTCATCAAAACACAGAACCAAAATGCAGCCCATGCTCGTTTGTAAAGAAAAAAAAAGGGTTCATCAAATCAAACTGGATCGGAATCTATCATTAATTTGTTCAAAATGCCCAATCACCCAATAATATCATGAATGAAACCTTTCTGCTTGACAGAAATGTGTAACTTCTTTCCTTTTCTTTTCATCACATGTTGTCAAGCAGTTCACCTTCCATCTACACTATCATTTCACATCTTGCTTGGAATGTCACAAATCTTTATGAGAATACTTCCCATACACCTGGCTATGTATCTTTATTACATAGCCTTTTCTATTCTTCTGAGAGGCACATATAACAAATTATTTTGCCAGGGAAAAGTGCCGCTCTGCTTAGACGATATGACTACTGGTCGCAACAAGGACTGAATGACACAAACAAAGCATGGTTACTGACCACACAGTCGGTGGTCAGTGACTGGTCAACTTACCATGTATCCAAATGTGGTCTGAGAAATCTTGGCCTGGACAATTGACCAGAGGACCCACAGGAAGTGGCTGACTGGACTGAACCTGATAAAGGGATTCATGATTTGGGATTTTCATCAAGCTAATATAAACCTGTATCGACTACATGAAAGGGCAATATAAACCTATATTGACTGCATGCAAGGGCAATATAACAAATTTTAAAGCACTCCATTGTATTTAATGAGATGTGCATATCATGTTCTGATACCTACTCCTTCTTTTCCTTTGTCTTTTCTGTATAGTATAATAAAAACACAAACGACATACCAATGGTCTTTGCTGAATGCAAATATCACAAAATATTGCCCTCCTTTCAAAAATAGAGCACTGATCTGGGAATGTGTATCACGAACCTACATTGGGCAAGATGAGAACTTCACAAGAGGCTTAAAGGACAAGTTCACATTTATAGACATGTGGATTGAGTAAATGCAGCAATATTAGTAGAACACATCAGTGAAAATTTGAGGAAAATCAGACAATCTGTTCAAAAGTTATGAATTTTCAGAAGTTTCTACTCACTCACTGCTGGATGAGAAAACTACAAAAGCTTATGATGTCATGTGTGTAGAGTGATATAAAGAAAATCTACAAAAAAAAACATATTTAAACATTTCTTGCATAATAAAAGAACACTTGACTTGCCTCTTTCAGAAGGCAGGGGGAATAATATCATTCTTAACATACATCAACAAGTCAAGGAAATGTGCACTTTTTTCAAAAAATTGAATTTTGTGAAATTCTCTGTAGTAGCCTTCTCATCCTGCACAGATATTTAAAAAAGTGTTATTAACTTTTGAGCGGATCGTCCAATTTGCCCAAAACTTTCATTGCTGTGTTAAACTAATATTGCTGTATTCACTCAATCCACATGTATATATGAAGGTGAACTTGTCCTTTAAGAATCCCAATGCATGACAATTCCTTGTTCTTCAACAATACATGGCTATGGTCAAACAAGGGTCAACTCTATACAGGACATTATTTTCTCAACATTTTTGAGCTATCCTCATGTACAGCAATACAAACCAAACAGAGACAAAAAGTAACACCATTATCGAGGTCTATGCTTTGATCTTCACACAATGGAATAGATTTTGCATCAACTTCTAATAGAAATGGATCTTTTCCTGACAAAAATTGGTGAGCCAACGAAAAATGGCTGACTAGACATAATCCTGGCATTTTACCTCTTTACTTCTCTCAAAATGGCTTCTTCTTCTTCCGCTGTGTCGCCATGGCAACTGGGCTGGTACATCCCCATCTTCTGGCTAGCTGCCAGGTAGGCCTTGATAAAAGTGAGCTGCTGCCCTCTTGTGGGGAAATCCTCTGATTTGAGCTCAAAGTACGGAGGTTCCTCCTTGCAGTAGTTCTGGGCCCATTCACAGAAATGATTGGCGATATCAAACTCCCTGCAGGCATGGTGTATGATTACAATGATTCAGATCCACTAGTTTATTTGCTGCTGTTTGTGTGTGTGTTTTCATAAAACATCCTTGATTACAATAAAACTTGTACTAAATAATCATTACACTTACACTAACAATGTAATACAAACTTGTGTCCATCAACATAGAAGACAAAATAGGAAATTACATATGTGACCCTGAATCACAAAACCAACAAAAAGTCGCCAGACATGGATTTTCAGATAAGAGCATATTCTGAAAGAGCAGACTTTATGCTTTAAAATGATGTATTTAACTCATTTCAAATGGACTCTCCTAACCTATCTTAACATTGGAAAGAAAGCACACACTCTGTAAAGTGTGATCTGCGAAAAGACGCTCTGAAATACAGCTATTCAAGCGCTTAATCGTTACTAAACCGTGCCAGCTGTGCGATGAATGGAAGAAAAAACAGGATGCCAACCACTCACCGATAGTTGTAGCTGGAATATTCATAATCAATCAGAATGAGATTCTTCTTATTTGAGTTGTCTTCATTCACCAGCAGAATGTTACCTGAGAGTCAGATGATTGAGGAAAAAAAGAGATTATATTCTTCATATACACATTTACGGGTCTTTAAATGGACTGTACAGTACTGGTTGAGGTGAGGATTCAGGTCTATAACATCTTTTTTGTGTGTGTGAGATATAATAAGAAATCTCTTATAAAATATGACAGAGCATGTAATTTCAAGAAGGATTCAGTGTTTATTTGATAAAAATTGGCCTTGAAATGGCTGAGATATCCAAAAGAAGCAATCCTAATAAAATTGACAAGCCACTGCTTTTATTAGGATCTCTTTGTTTCACATTGTTTTTTAAAATCTCAGTCATTTCAAAACCAATTTTCATCAAATAAACTTTTGATTCCCCTTAGAATTGTATGCTCTTTAACATTTCATAGAGTGGTTTCTTAATATCTTGCAAAATGTTACAAGATGAATCCTTACCTCAACCAGTACTGTACAGTCTCTTGAAATCTAATACCTACACCTAACAAGCTTGCTTTTAAGTAGGTACCATATTTCTTTTGTATTTTTTACTTAAGAATTAAATTTTTTACTTTGATTCATATGTTCATGGATTAACCACCATGATTTATATCTTAGTAACATTTTATTGTGCATCCAAGCTGGATATCATGCATCATTATTATTTTGTTATCTGATGTTCATTTTTTTCATTGAGGATTATGAAAATAAACTGATTTGAATTTATTGCAACTCATATTGCAATTTTCTAATTTTCTAAAAACTGACGGACAGCATACAAGGATAACTGTAAAAGTTTCTGTATTCTCATTCCTTCAATGGGGAGCTGACATAAACATTTTGACAGGGTAGTAGAAAAGACAAAATGGTTAAAAAATTTGCCAGTGTACTCGCAATTATCAATGAGGGGTCTTTGTAAAGAAAGATCAAATTACAACAGTCTGGGCTTCCAGCGCTGAGGCAACCAACTGTCATGATTTCTACAGAAGGCAGAGGTAGGGCTCTGCAGATACCGGTACCGTAATTTACTAGAAAATATGTTTCAATTCAATCAAATCTTGGCATGGCCCAGAAGTCTTGCGAATGAGGTTAGTTTGATGATCAACTCAGAACTCCTGTGACCATGGCTAGCTAAACGGTCAACTCTGAAGTCATGTGACCAAAGACTAGTTTTATGGTCAACTAGAAGCCCTGTGACCTTGGCTAGTTTGATGGTCAACTTAACAGTCCTGTGACCAAAGGCTAGTTTGACAGTCAACTCAACAATCCTGTGACTATGGCTAGTTTGATGGTCAAATAAGTAGCCCTTTGACCATGGCTAATATGACTGTCAACTCAGTAGTCCTGTGACCATGGCTAGTTTGACAGTCAACTCAGTAGTCCTGTGACCATGGCTAGTTTGACGGTCAACTCAGAAGTCCTGTGGTCGAGGCTAGTTTGATGGTCAACCTAAGTCATGTTGTCAAGGCTAGTTTGATGGTCAACTCAGTAGTCCTGTGACCATGGCTAGTTTGATGGTCAATTCAGAAGTCCTGTGACTAAAGGCTAGTTTGATGGCCAACTCAGAAGTCCTGTGGTCAAGGCTAGTTTGATGGTCAATTCAGAAGTCCTGTGACCATGGCTAGTTTGATGGTCAACTCAGTAGTCCTGTGACTAAAGGCTAGTTTGATGGTCTACTCACCTTCCTGACAGTCGTTGTGGCTGAAGACAACAGGACTCTTTGTTTCTGAAATCAGCTTCCTGTAATAGGAATCAATTACAGAAACTTTTCACACCATTCATGAAGGAAACAAAAGCAATACCCTGGTATGCCCATAAATATAGTTCAGTAGCAAATGATGAAAAAAAAAATGCAAAGGCCCCATGACTCCTGATGAAGTCATATGGTGAAATCAATTTTCTGCGTCATATGACACAGGCAAGGCAACTACCAGACAGCAACTGAATAGACTCAATCATGTGATGAGCATTTGCATAATTGCTTCTGTTTTTTTTTTCTTTCTTACTGTTCACCTACAGTGGAAGAGTACTGAGAAAAGTAATGGCAGTCAATTCAAAGCTAAGGAATGTCAAATCACGATCAAAACAGAATAGTCTTTACAATACTATCGAATGCTATTAAATACAAATAACAAACAGATACTTGCAGCACAAATGGGCATTAGATTACAGTGCACTCCCGTTATAACGAAATGCTCAGGACCGGCAGTTTTCTTTCGTTATAACGAAATTTCGTTATAACCGAACAAATACGATATATAACGAAAACAAGGAAACAACGAATATATATCATATTCTGTTTGCTGAATACTCATCATACACTGGAAAGCTATGTGAAATGTGATGGGATAACTGTATTACAATAATAAACGCAAGTTCCCCTCAGAAACTGTGCGTGACACAAGGAGCGAACACACAGTGGTGTGAAGCATTCACCCATGCAGAGACGCTATAAATGCTTGTTCCGCTACGTATTTTCGAAAGCAATTCGCATTTCGTTATAACGGAGCACATTTCTTTTGTTTTTCTTTGTCTGTGGCGCTCGGAAAAGACTTCGTTATAACGGAAATTTCGCTATAACCGTGTTCGTTATAAGCGAATTTTGTACCATAGACTTTAATGGTGATAATTTTGGGACCAGAAGATTTACTTCGTTATAATGAAATTTCGTTATAACCGTGTTCGTTGTAACGGGAGTGCACTGTATATATCGATGTGGCAAAATAAGATTGAAGGCCTATTCAATACTTGAAAATAGTCTATACATTGGGATCAGGAGATTTTTTGGACTAGCTATAGGTAAATGTTCTCGAAAAAATTTGACTAAGCCGTATTATATAATACATAATGATTTTGTTATTGGAAATATACAATATGTTCTCAGAACCTGAGAGCTTGAAGTGCTATTTGGGTGGAATACTTCAGTCCTTCCTTTGTACATGTATTTCAAACCCTTCAAGGGGAGAAGAGGGGTGGGGGACGATCTCTCGCATTCCTTCTAGTCATCAATTCTCCTTTGGCAAATGAGCATCTATGTACTATAAACCAGAAATTGTCGCACCCACGAAACTTTAGCAAAATTTTCTAGGAGCAAGGATTAGCAGAAGTAAAATGCCAGTAAAAGTTTTTGTCTATAGATGCACAATGCATTGAATGCCAGTTGTTAATTCATGAAGATTTCATGCTGGCAATGTTTCTGGTTTAAATCATTGAGGACGAGTCCGGAGTATACTCAGGCAAGTGTCTATGGGAAATGAGTGTTGTAGCAAAAAATCAAACCGTCCTCAACGGATCCCTGCAACAATGCTACGTCATGCTATGAGAAATAAATCAGACAATCACATGATCAAGTACCAGTAGAGTTCACTGATGACTCTAAATGAACCGTTGAAAACAATTTATTAAAAATAATCATCTCACACCACAGCAAGGTAAATTAAAACAGATTTACTAAGTACTTTGTCAGACACTAGTTGCACATATTGAACTCTTTGTGTGCAATGGCACTAAGGTCCTGTGTGCTACATTATTCTGAGACAGCAGTGCAAATGCAATGAGCATTTTTTTTAAAGTCTGTTTTTCAAAGGAACTTATTTATGCTAGTAGAAACGCAGTACAACAGAATTGTAGAGAAAATTGCAAGCGTTGTGCTGTGATGTAAACTTTATGACAAAGCAGCAACTATTTTTTATGCAAATGGCCAACTTTTCTCTACAACTTTTCACCGAAGCATTTATAACAGAAACGCAGTCCAGCAAAGTTGTAAACAAAATCGCAAGCTTTCATGTGACACACAAGGCAATTTTCTTTTTTTCCTGGCAAATGGCCAGTATTCAAAACACAACCCCAAAACAGACTGCAAATTTATATTTTTGGTCATCAATGTACATACACATACTTCCATGGACAGGTCTGGGTGACATTACGTTTTGAAGACACAACCTCAACAGATAATCAGAAAAATTTTACAAACAAAAAAAATACCCTTAGGAATATTGCTACTCAGTCACCAAGCATTGTAAAAGAGCTCTATGTGTGTGAGAAATGGAATCATGTGTGATGTTTTCTACAGTTGTACAGTGTATGTACCGTGGCACATAACATGTTAATGCATACCTACATATAGTGACTGCCCCCGCCGCAAATTCTTCTATTATAACATATTTGACCCATCTCGTGAGGGGCTAGCAGTAGCCCAGGGCCCTGTTTCATAAAAAAAACGTTCATAAAGTTATGCATGACTTTACGATTGACTGGAATATGAAGTGCTAATATGTGTGTTTTTTCCCCTTACATTTTAACAAAGTATGACTGTATGTCCATATTTAATCTACATTGGGGCAAAAATACACTTTCAACTAAAAAATCTGTTGACATGCAAGAATAATAATTATCATGCAAATTTCAACTGCAGCTATTGAAACTCATAATGATTAGAAAACCCACTTGGCTTGCCATATCAACATCATTCGTAAAGTTGTGCGTAACTTTACGCACAGCTTTATGAAACAGGGCCCAGGGCTAGTAGTTGATGGTCTAATACTCACTTGACAAAGCGTTTCTCCATCTCCAGGTCATGTGACAGGATCTCCTTTAGAAGCTGTTGCCGGGCGTCGTCTTCAAACGAGACACTCATAGCCTTGTTGAACCATCTGTAGATCATAGAAACAGATGAAGTCAGGCTTATTTGTACAATGTGTATAATTCATCTCTTCATCTATCTCTTGTTCATATCAATGAATACATTCTGTGAGATAACGCAATCTCTCCCATCATTATAACACGGGCAATAGATGGCGCTGTTCTCACACGCATTCAAATATCACAGGCAGAGACTCCAACCCAAAGCACCTTCTGATCTGGAGATTCTCCTGCCTGAAACCCCTAGCAAACGGGAGACTCCAACTTGATGTGTGCGAAGTTCCTAGGGTTCTAGATGCTCTCTGGTGCTATCTTAGGCTTCTTTTTTCAACATACGATAGAAATAAGTACGAAATCATTTCCAACGGGAGACAAAGAGCCAGGGCGGGAGAAATTAAATCTCAAGCGGGAGAACGGGAGATTTTGCAAAAATGGGTTTTCGGCGGGAGATCTCCCGTCAAAAACGGGAGAGTTGGAGTCTCTGCACAGGCAATGTGTTGGGACAATGTAATTTATATCAAAAAGAAGACTTTACTCTCACTATATCGCTTCCCTCCTCAACTCTTCTCTTTCTAGGCTCTTCTGTTGCCAAGTAACGATCCCTGCAAGGACTACGTACACATGGTGTTACCGCAAACCTTCCTCCCTCATCTACATTGTACTTCACCATGTAAACCTTTAAGCAATACATGAAGAGTTTGTTTGCAAAAACCGATAAGTCCATATCTGCCAAATGGAGATATTTGCGATTACAGGTCAAGAAAAATAAAGAGAATAATAAGAAATTTTTTGAATCTTTTGACCATAATTTCAAAAATGTACCTTTATATGCAGTGACCAATATATTATTTAAAAGGTATTATTTTGTAACGTACTTTATGACAGAGACCACACTTCAAAATCTTCAAAAATGGACTTATCGGTTTTTGCAAACAAACTCTTCACATACTATTATCTCATTCCACAGAGATTTTCTCTCATCGGTCACTCATCGGAAGCAAAGATTCTTGCTTCCAGTCACCCACCGAATTGTACTGCTCTCAGTCTGATGATCCGACTCGGTGGAGTATCAGGTGAGTGTCAGATGTGTCACACGTGATCCTCATTGGACGATCTTGCCTCATCAGATCACCGCCTGACATGTCTGACACTGACCCGATAGTCAACTGACACAAGTCAGATTCATCAGACTGTGATCCAATACACTTCAGTTGGTGGCCGGAAGGATTACACTTAGCTTCCGATGAGTCAACGATGAGAAATAATCTCTGTGGAATGGGGTGTAAGGAAGACTTAAACTGCATTCACAGAGAGAGGTGTTTTTAGTTTTTAGTTTGTCAGGTCACATGGCAAATAAACTAAAATGTACAATCGGTGGTATTAATGACACCATTCACATTGAAATCTTGTGTGAGTATTTCATGCAAAGTTTGAATTGCCACCCTCAATATCACAGCATTTTGTATACATACATATTGCAGTGTATTTGCATGAATTCACATTTTAAGATACTGTACAGCAGTATTTACCTATCAATGTGAATCATCTTTTCTCTGGTATTAGAGTTTTAACCCCTTGAACACTAGCCCCATGTATACTCAAGGAGGTGTTTGTGAAAAATGTGAGTTTAAAAATCAGCTCGTCCTCAACGGGTTAATATCAAACTAGCAGATTTGGTTGGTCATAGAAAACTTCAAAAGTGCTTTGAACTTTGTTCTTTACTCTCGATAACCGATTTAATCAATCATACTTGCAGAAAAACAAAATCACCTTCATGTGTGAAAACTACAAAGTAGGCAAACAACAGGCATATAATTGACTTATTTGCGCATGATCATGATAGTGAAACTGGCAATGAATTCTGAACTACAGTGCATGCCACACATACTTGTGTACAAGGCATGTACAAATGAAGAGTTTGTTTGCAAAAACCGATAAGTCCATATTTGTCAAATGGAGATATTTGCGATTAAAGGTCAAGAAAAATAAAGAGAATAATAAGAAAATTTTTGCTTCTTTTGACCATAACTTCAAAAATTTACCTTTATATGTAGTGACCAATATATCATTTAAAAGGTATTATTTTGTACTTCATGACAGAGACCGTACTTCAAAATCTTCAAATATGGACTTATCGCTTTTTGCAAACAAACTCTTCAAATATTTCACAGGATCACACTGATTCCAGCAGCTGCTCAATAAATAGTCTGTGTTCTCCAACAGCAAGACAAACAAGTTGAGTAAATCAAACAGTCATAACTGCTCCTGGTAGCTAGAATCCCTTTTGACCTTTGACCCTGATGCATTCAATTGTATGCAAATACACATTCATCACGTCCATATGTGACCAGACATAGAAGTTCACTGTGATTATCTCAATGCCTTATTTGAAAGGGACAAACAAGATGAGGCTCTACAGGTGACATAACATTTGTTCCTGCGACAATTGCTCCGGTCTTATTTTCTCCTAACTTTAAAGGGCCTGTACAGCACTGGTTGAGATAGGGATTCATGTTTTGAACATTCCTAAGTGAGATAATGAAAAGCCTCTTATGAAATATGAAAGAGCATGTAATTTTAAGAAGGATTCAACGTTTATTTGATGAAAACTGGTTTTCAAATGGCTGAGATATCCCAAAATGTGCTAATAATAAAAGGCGACATGCCCCAACTTTATTAGTATCTCTTTGTTTCACCTTGTTTTTGGATATCTCACCCATTTCAAAACCGATTTTCATCGAATAAACTTTTGATACCCCTTAGAAGTGCATGCTCTTTGACATCTCATAGAGTGGTTTCTGAATATCTCACAAAACGTTAAAAGCTAAATCTTCACCTCGACCAGAACTGTACACACCCTTTAACTACACTGTAATAGGGTTAAGGTTAGGGTTAGGGTTAGGGTTGTGATAGGGCTTTAGATTTTGTTCTATGTGAAGATTAGGATTAGGGTTTGGATTATGTTTGTGGGTAGAGATTATGTTTGGCTTGGTGTGCAGGTATTTCATAGGAGCAATTGTTGCAATTAAGCAAATGTCCCAGAACCGGCTATACCATAGTCACAAAGAAATAAGGAACATAAAATGTTTCTAGTGGTCTTTTACAAGCAATTGTTGAAAAGAAATAGTTGGCAGGTACTCTGGAAAGGACAAGTCCCTTTTTTAACATTTTTACACAAAGAGATACCCTTGATCAAACCTGATGGCAGTTTCATAAAGAATAATTCACCCTCCCAATAGAAGACACACAAATAAACACAGATAAAAGCCACACCTACACAAACGCACACACAAAATCACAATGACAAACAAGACACTGTAGACGTTATGGACTGTAATGCTCCCGCACATTTGCTGTTCAAGAAGACACAACAAGTGAACACCAAACGTTATCAATCTACACAAGTAGACATAACAGATAGTTGAAAAAAAAATATACACTCAAAACAAGAAAAGAAAGATAGTCACAATAATAATCACACTACACTGTAATTGCCTCTGGGCACAGGTCTGTTGATGATGCGACCTTTCTGTGTGATAAGGCATCACACAAAGGCCTGTAGAGGAATTACTTGCACGCCAGTGCAAACAAATAATTTTGTATGCACATCAATATCTTTTGTAAATATTCCCTGGCTCATAGGTCTGATGCTGAAGAATACTGCTGGTGTAAAGACATAAATCCCTTCATGGCTACACAAAGATTTATCGCACAAGGGCGGTCTCTTCATGGGAAGCGATTTTTGAAAACCTCAGCAAAAACATCCAGTAATAAAAGAGACGAGAGCCACTCAACCACAACACTAGGCAATCAAATATGAACTTTTTAGGAGGCAGTTTACAGACAGCCATGGATTAACACTGTACTTTTTGAGGGTAATGTTTATCTAAAAAGATATCAAACTGTGAGGCACTCGACACAGAATACATAGTTCAAGAAGAGCCACAGTAGGAATGCAAACACACACCTCATTTTATGTCAACAAACTGATCATTCAGGCTAGATACTCACTCCCATGTTCCCTGCAGATAAAACATGGCTGTCCTACTTATACAGTAAAAATCACCCCATCAAATGTTCAATCTCACAAAAGGCTTACATTCTAGTTCAACACTACAACTCACAGGACCCAAAACATAAGAAACAGCTTCGCTTAATTTTAGGGCAATTCCGTAAAATAGTACACCTCCACGTCAAAATCGTCAAATCATTGCAAGTAACATATCATATCAATCGTCAAAGATTATATTTTCAAGGAATTTCGTTGATTTCAATTTGTTATGCGTATTCTAAGAATTATGGGTATTGAATCAGTACTTATTTTACCCAGGAGCAACCAGGGAATAAAACCCACCAACACAGCTGCGCAGCATTTCACATTGTGCAACAACAAAAAATAGTAAACTTGATGAAATTAATGTAGAGAAGCTATTTCTACAAGGCTCATTTCAAAATCTACCAGCAAAGAAAGATCTATTCACATCCACTGTGTGGTATAACATTCAGCATGTACAATGTAGTCTTTGTGCAGTAATCAACAGAACTAGAAAGAACAAGAGGAGATGGATCACTGGCCTATAGGTTGAGTTATCAATGGTTTGGAAGGGACTTCTCCCCACACTAAACCTTGAGATCAGGTTTGAAAAGATATAACTGCTCTTTCTACTGATGTATCACATTTATATCAATGAAAATGTAAGATGAATTCAAACATGTCCAAGAAAATTTGAAATCAAATTTCATATGTTTTTCCATTGGTATGAAAGAGCACCTCTGACCCTTCATTGATTTCGCCACAGGAGTAAAGACTATAGCAAGATTCGCTGCAACCTGTCATGTCTGTGAACTCTGCATCTTCTTCCCACACCCCACCCCCTCTCACCCCATCAGGGTTGGGGAACTTTCCTCCCTGTATGGCCTGATGAGTCATGTGACTGAGTCATGTGATAACTCATGTGACAGAAGTGACCTTGAGAGGTCCTCCCCTTCGTGGACCTTTATCAGTGGCATAGCAAGAATAAGGCTACACGTTCAGTGTTACAGTCGACCCCTATCGCAACCTTTATCATCACTCTATGGCACTATACTATCAGATTTCTTGGTGTTTAAAGGTCACTTACAAGTGTATTTCTGCCAACCAGTTTGATTGCCCCAAGTAATGCACTTTTGATCTGATGTAGCTTTCAACAATACAGGAGTTTCCTTCAAACTACTGTAAAACAAGCAAGGTTTGCGTGCATTTTAATTTCGCGAATTTCGCGAGCACCAAGATTCGCGAAATTAAAATGCACGCGAAATTTCTTGTCTACACTATATGCATTGAACACCAGAGGCAATTCGCGAAAATTTCATGCCACGAAAAAGGCCGTCGGCTCCAATTCGCGAAAATTTGGTGCCGCGAATATATCATGTTTCACAGTATCCTAATGGCAAGGGGAAAAAGTTGTTCTCATCAGGTTGAGAGGGTCATCAGGTTGAGAGGGTCATCAGGCAATAAACATGTCAGTGACATTAAGAGGAAAAATCATGAAATCCATCTATGATCATGAAACTTTTCTCCTGAGAACTTTCTACAATGCTTTGTAGGATTCTACCTTTAAAACACAGCATTCTGTCATCACTGACATGACTGACCACATGTCAGATAAAACTTGGTTAGAGTAGCTTTGATTAAACTACGTAAAGATTGCCCCAAGGTGACACTAGGAATTTAATAGACCCCCATTTACATCAAGCTTAGCAAAAAAGGAAGAAAAAAGAAAGGTAATGGAGGATGAGCCTCCTTTTTTTTTTTTGGGGGGGGGGGGTGAGCAGTACCAGGGGCTCTGCTGTGGCTCAGCCCTGCTATTCACATTTGTTACATCATAATGGGCTTTTTTCTTAGTTTTGAGCAGTATAAGAATCTCCTGTGTTGTTTGATATCAATCCAAGCTCTCGTCTGGTGAATATGTAAGGTAGTTTACAATTACAAATGCAACCAAATTCAAAGCAAAAGTGAGGAGTAATAACCATTCTCATTACTGTATCCTTTTGACAATTTCAGGCAGGACATTTTTTGAGCTTTCCCATTTACCTGCCATTTTATATTATATGTCTTCATTGGAGCAAATGCCCTCTCACAAAAAAAAAAAAAAAATCATTCAGTTCCTTTTGAGCTTATTTTAATGACCACTGCACACACAGGCTTAAACTTGTAATTCATTGCTTCGAAGTTCAGCAGACGACATTAACTTAATTTGGAATACAAGACCGGAAATAATTGAATAATTACCACAAGAGCAATTAGTGCATCACTTCTGGGAAAACTGATTCCAATAATCTGCATGCTAAAATGTTGCTAAACTATTGCAAATTTGTATAGAGGAGGGGTATAGAGAGGCAAAATTTGATGATTGTGGAGAATGTAATGCAATTTCAGAGTTTAGCTCGGACCAAGCTTTGGCAACAAGGTAATTTGAAATCTAACGAGAAAAATTGTCACAAGAGTGGCGTTACTCATGCATAAAGAACACAGTGACGATAGGATTGAGGGAGTTGAGCTTGGCCATGGCCTGATTTCTCTCTGTAAACTCACAATAAAAATTGGGGGGGGGGGGGGGGGGGGGGGAGTCCAGCATTGTAATTCAGTTCCTGGGTCAAGTTCGGCCCATGCCTATGACGTAAACAGGGTCTGCTTGGCTGGTGGCCTTTTATCACTCATTACAGACAGACAAAACTCTGGTACAGCCCTTGTAGCTGATAACTGTTCACCTGATAATATCAGATGTTTCCTCCAACAGGTATTGGGGAAGTAAGACTCGGAAGAAGAGCAACCTATCAGTGAGGTTGCATTTCCATTGACTTCTGTCAATTAGGTCTGCAACCTTTTTTGAAGGACGTCGTCCAATTATTTGTGCTGAAGCCGAGCACGTCAGTCTTACAAATGACTTTTTACTGGTAATTCATGAGCCTGGAGAGGCTTTTCTACTGTTTTTGTATTGTAGAAATTAATCAATGTTTCTTTGCTACAGACTAGTATAAAAATGATTTTTATTTGCCTGGTCCCTCCAATGAAGTTTCTTAGCCAGGAATTCACCTGGCATTCATCAGTTGTTGCAAAGTAAGGTATGTCTCCTGCAACTTTTTGAATATCATTTCAAAGCTTCTCGAGGCAGAGCTCTGCTGGTTGGTAGTGATTTGGACTGGCAGCAAAATTCAGCAATTCGAAAGCATGACTTTTAAAATTTCAGAAAGGTCTCACCCCTCAATGTTGGCTAGACTAGGTTTGGAGTGACAACCCTCTGCTAACTTCTCTTGCAACATCAAGAGGGACTTGAACAAAGGCTACAAATCTTGTGAAAGACACAGTCTTAACCCGTTGAAGACAGGTCCCCAGTATACTCAGGGAAAGTGTCAATGGGAAATGTACGTTGTAGCAAAATCAGCCCGTCCTCAACAGGTTAAAAGATGTCAGGCAAATACAATATGTAGCTGTACATGTAACTCAAAAGAATCAGAATGGACAGCAGAATGTGGAAGGAGAGAATGATGGGATAGTGTTTGGTAAAATCTATAAGGTTTGAAAGAAAGACTATTTAAAGGTCATTAACAAGTACACCTACTGAAGGCCAGCAAAACGTCAAAATCAGGCCAGCTGATGTCAGAGCTAGACCAGACTGTTCAGTCCGCTGTCAAAATGCAAACAAAACATGCACACACACACACGCACACACACAAACTCCAAGGTCAATTCACTCACATCCCCTTGACTGGTCCAAAGCCAAAGTGCACTTTGCGACAGCACAAGATCTGCAAAGTATAGTGAACCTGCAGTATTTTATTATTTAAAACACAGCGCTTGCTGGCTAATATCACTGTAGATTGACCACATAAAAACATGCAAGGGGGTTGGGAGGATAGAACGGAATACGGCTACAGTGCATCAAGTTGCACTACACCCATTGGAATACTCTTGGATGCGTTCGCAAGGTAGCAACACTTTACACTGTAACAGCACCCTTGTATTACTTGTAACATACTGCAGTACAAATTTTATCCACGATTTCATTTTTTTAAAGGACAAGTTCACCTTCATAAACATAAGGATTGAGAGAATGTAGCAATATTAGTAGAACACATCATTGAAAATTTGAGGAAAATCAGACAATCCGTACAAAAGTTATGAATTTTTGAAGTTTTTGTGCAGTACCCGCTGGATGAGAAGACTACTGCAGTGTATGAATAACTTAGATGTCACATGCGTACAACAATATAAGGAAAATATAAAGAGAATTTCACAAAATTCCATCTTTTGAAAAAAGTACACATTCCCCTGACTCGTTACCGATAAATGTTATGGGTAATATTATTCCCCCTGCCTTTAGCAAGAGGCAAGTCAATTGCTCTTTTATTATGCGAAAAAAGTGAAAATATGTTGAATTTTCTTTTATATTTTCTTTATACTGTTGTACGCATATGACTCACGAGCTGTAGTAGTCTCCTCATCCAGCGGTTCCAACACAAAAATTTAAAAAATTCATAACTTTTGCATCGATTGTCCACTTTTCCTCAAACTTTCACTGATGTGTTCTACTAATATTGTTGCATTTTCTCAATCCTTGTGTTTATGAAGGTGAACTTGTCCTTTAAGCACTATAAAAAGAGGAAAACGCACCTCTAACCCCCCCCCCCCCAACACACACACACACACACACACACAAACACACAAACACTTCGGATCAGGTATTGTAGCCTACATTTCCATCAGTTTGATGCAAATTCTTCTCATAATGGCAAAAACTGATAATCACACAACGTGTAATTATTCTTTAATACATAAAATTTCAGGGCTGCCAACACTGGAAACTAGTTGAGAGTGAGACTCCCATAGGCCAATGCTATGATTTAGGAGTCAAAATGAGTGAGATCAATAGAAATGCATGCAAATGAAATAAAGTTTTAGAGTGAGAAAGGACCAAAATGCGTGAGTCTCACGCTCAATGCGTGAGAGTTGGCAGCCCTGAAATTTATCAAAAGCCACGTCCCAGGTAATTTGTTAGGACTCCATCAATCATAGAACTCACCAATTATATTCAGGCATTTATAACCTGTCCTTGTACCTGGAGACGCATTGTTGTTGTTGCTTTTTAATTTCCTTTCATCTATAGTTCATATTTTGGCAAAAAGCCAAAGCAAAACAATAATAGATTCCTGCTGGTTACGGATCAAGCACTCCATTGAGGTTCATATGGAAACAGAAACCCACTACCTACAACCATGGAAAAGTACCAACATTTTACACTGTCATCAGATTTTGGAAACCTTTTAACAACTGAGTTTTGTTGCTGCAATAAATACCATCTTTAGCATCTACATATTTTTGAAAGCAGTTTTATAAGAGCCGAAGCACAAAGTTGCAGAATGTAAAGACAGGAAATGCAATTTATACACCACATAGGTCAAAGGTGAATCAGCAATTCATCATTTTAGACAGTCATACATCTAAAGAAAATTTGAACACACTTTCATGGTAGATATAAAACAAAATATCAACACTGCATTCTATACATAAAACCTAGCATTTAGATAATGGCTCATAATGTCAAAGCCCTGTAAAGAAAATGCTGATTTTTATCAAAGACTGTGAAATGTATTTAATTGTACATCCGTAGGAATTAACCACACAACATTGTAACATGGTAACAAATAGATTTCCCCAACCAGGAATTTAATCGTGAAGGAGAAACTGACTAGAAATTTATGTCTGTGTTAAACCTTTACATACAGCAGGGTTTTATCTAGAATTTACCATTCATAAGCCATAACTAGCAATATGCATGCATCAGTGGTCATCTCTGGGTAAAATTTGCATTATAAAGTGACAATGCATGGAAATCAGGATTTCAACTATAATGTACACTGTAGGAGGGTGTGGCAATACACAGCCATGGAGTCCAGTTCTCTCCAATTCTTTTGCTGATACAACACTTACACAGTTGTGTATACATCTGATATAATTATTATCTCCCGTCTCTCAATACATGCGCCATGCAATAGCAGTTGTAGGATTGCACAGAGAAAACTCACACCTGAGAAAACCAGATCTATGCTACCAAAAGTGGTATTTGTTTATTTGATAAGATGAAGACCCACACGATAGGAGATCTCAAATCATATCTGGGCATTGCTTGATAACAACACTCATCTTTGCCCCACATCTCCATACAATAGATGAAGTTAAAGGGATGGTACAGTATTGGTGGAGATGAGAATTGGGCTTTTAACTTTTTGCGAGATACCAAGAAAACACTTATGATATAGTACAGAGCATACCATTTTAAGAGGAATTCAAAGTTTATTTGATAAAAATCGGGTTTTGAATTACTGAAACATCCAAAAACAAAGTAAAACAAAGCAATCGTAATAAAGTGTGGGTCCCACACTTTTTAAAATTGCTCTTTTCTGGATATCTCAGCCATTTCAAAACCAATTTTCATCAAATAAACGTTGAATTCCTCATAGAATTACATGCTCTTTCATATTTTATAAGAGGTTTCTCATTATTTCACCAAAAAAAGTTAGAAACCCAAAATTAGGTCTCAACTAAAACTGTACAATCCCTTTAATCTCATACGCAATACATGTTTTAAATACACAGACAACGTAGGCATGCCAAGAACACAGACATATAACTCATCAACAAATTTATTTCCCTTACTCATCTGTGATATTTTTTTCAATCAAAAACACTCAAGTTTAAAGAACAAGTCCACCTGCATATACAATGGAAGTGAATTGAGTGAATGCTTCAAGAAGAACACATCAGTGAAAGTTTGGGAAAATTGGACAATCCCTTCTAAAGTTACAAATTTCTAAAATACCTGCGCAGTCACTGCTGGATGAAAAGACTAGTGTATGATGTCACATGCATGAAACAACAAAAGGAAAATATAAAATGAATTTCACAAATTTTATTTTTTGAAAAAAAAGTGCTCATTTCCTTGACTTGTCCCTCATACATTCTAAGCGTAATATTCTCTCAGCCTCCTGAAGGAAGGAAAATCAAGTGTTCTCTCGTTATGGGAGGAAAGTGAAAATATGTTGAATTTTCTTTGTTTTCTTTATATCATTGTACACACGTGGCATCACAAGCTGTAGTGGTCTTCTCATCCAGCAGTGACTGAGCAGAAATTTTTAAAATTCATAACTTTGAAATGAAATACTCAATTTTCCTCACACTCCCACAGAATGTGTTCTACTTAATTATTGCTGCATTCACTCAATCCACATGTCTATGAAGGTGAACTTGTCCTTTAATAGTCAAACACAAACACAGCTAGGAGCAAAAAATGAGAAAATGATAAACTGACAAATAGGACTTTGGTGACTGGTATTTTATTCTCCTACACAGGTCACTTGAAAAAAAGTCACCTTCAGGAGTATGTCTAGACAAAGGTATCATCAGAAAAGAGAGACACACCAGTACTGTAAAAGTGGATATTTTCGCGTGACTAATTTTTCGCGCTTGGCCGGGTGAGAAGAGTTTCGCGGGTTTTTAAAGGACAAGTTCACCTTTATAAACATAAGGATTGAGAGAATGTAGCAATATTAGTAGAACACATCATTGAAAGTTTGAGGAAAATCAGACAATCCGTTCAAAAGTTATGAATTTTTAAAATTTTTGTGCAGCAACCGCTGGATGAGAAGACTACTGCAGTGTATGAATAACTTGCGTACAACAATATAAGGAAAATATAAAGAGAATTTCACAAAATTCCATCTTTTGAAAAAAGTACACATTCCCCCGACTCGTTACCGACAAATGTTATGGGCAATATTATTCCCCCTGCCTTTAGAAAGAGGCAAGTCAAGAGCTCTTTTATTATGCGAAAAAAGTGAAAATATGTTGAATTTTCTTTTACATTTTCTTTATACTGTTGTACGCATATGACTCACAAGCTGTAGTAGTCTCCTCATCCAGCGGTTCCAACACAAAAATTTTAAAAATTCATAACTTTTGCATCGATTGTCCAATTTTCCTCAAACTTTCACTGATGTGTTCTACTAATATTGTTGCATTCTCTCAATCCTTATGTTTATGAAGGTGAACTTGTCCTTTAATTCCGCGGAATCAAGACATCACGCACAGGAACACATGGCAAGCAAAAATATTCGCGTGCTTTTATTTTTGCGCTAGTTTCTGGTTGCGCGAAATGCGCGAAAATTTCATCACTGCGAAAATTTCCACTTTTACAGTATACAGACAGAAAAAGGTCAGATAGCCCAAAATGTTGAAGGAAGAACTGGTGACATGGGAGTACAAATGTAGATAACTCTGAGATGTGCCCCAGTCTATTCCATGCAAGGCATGATTCAATTTACATACATGTATGATGCACAATTTAGGTAGCATGGGTTTAAAGCATTGAACATTTCTCCTTCTTTTTTTTCCAGTTGCCTCACTCGTTGCCAGGTAAATGCCTTAGAAGTAAAATGCAAATAAAAAATGCATACATGTGTACTTTAATCCTCAACTCTTAAGCTAACTGGAGTGTGGAACATTTGGAACCTGTGTAGGCATTTTTTTTTTTAAACTACTGGTATTTTTTTTTTTCTTTAGTGGGGAGAAGCAAACTCATTCACAAGCTCTCTAATTGGTTTACAGTGTGTATTTTTCTTTAAAGGGATTGTATAGTTTTGGTTTAGACTCAAATTCAGGTTTCTAACATTTTTTGGTGAGATAATGAGAAACCTGTTATGAAATATGAAAGAGCATGTAATTCCATGAGGAATGCAACCTTTACTTGATGAAAATTGGTTTTGACATGGCTGAGATATCCAAAAAAGTGCGATTCTAATAAAGTGTGGGACCCACCTTTTACTATGATAACTTTGTTTTACTTTGTTTTTGGATGTTTCAGTCATTCCAAACCCAATTTTCATCAAGTAAACTTTTCCTATTAAAATGGTATGCTTTGTACTATTTCATAAGTGTTTTTCGCAAAAAGTGAAAAGCCCAATTCTCATCTCCACCAATACTGTACATCCCTTTAACCTTGTGAATAGATTGGGGGTCAAATATCTTTCTGCACCAAGACTTCTGATTTGGGGAGCATAATGTGTAATACATTTGTAATATCATAGGCTTAATACTCTGCATGAAAGCTTACTCTCACACACTTTCCTCCGTATTATGTGGGCATGTTCAGTGATTTGGAGAAAAATTTGCTGTGTGTGGAAGTATTGATACATTCCTTTAATACAAATTATATCTCAACATGGATACACATACAGACAAACAGAATGCAAACGCACACATTTGTATTAGAAGAAACATAAAATACATTAAAACAAACAGAAAGTACTGAGGTTCACAGTCACACAGACAGCTAGACACACGTACACAAACACATACACATATAGAGTCATACAGAGACAGCGAGACAATACACATGCACACACACACACACACACACACACACACACCAACACATAGATGCCCTCCAGTTTACCCTGGTACACACACACTTTCCTCTTCAATACAACGTTTTCTACACACCTATCCAATCTCACTAATGACGGAGAAAAGCCATTATTGAAAGGTATGGTCATACAATCTAGTCATGCCTAAACAAAATTTGTTGTGCATTCAGAAAAGAGCAGCTGAGTGAGAGAAAAGTGCATAGTACTCTGTCTCATATTACACTCTAAATCACCCCCTTCCTTACCCCGTGGCTCGGCACGTGTTTTCTCACTTCGGTAAATATTCTGTCCTCACACAAACTCTTGATCTTCGGAATTTTACACTGAAGGTGACTTTCAACCTGTAGCTCTACACCACACACCGTGTGTCACACAACAGAGGCAAATGACTTTCACGCTGACTCTAACAAAGAAAAATGGCTATGTATTGATCACTGGCCTATCTTCAGCAGTCACATGGCACTATAACACTGATTGGTAATCCTGGGTTATAATTTAGTCCCCTAAAACCCAGGATTGCATTCTACCCTGGATAAATCTCATCTTTTAAACATGATAAAAATATAGTTTAAAACTGTTTAAATATCTTTGTGGCCAAATTGAACATGGAGTTGTATGATCATGTATGACAAGATACTCCAGCTTGAAATACAGAAGTTTTGAGAAATATTGCAGTTATTACTATAGAGAGATGTCACTGCACAATAATCCACCATGGTAATAAATTGTCTACCTCAGTCTGTACTGCCAATGGGAAATATTGAGTACATGGTGTACACAATAAATCTCATAACCCAAAGATTGAAGGTTTTGTACTTTTCCAAGCACGTGAAAAGTTATTTTAATCTTTTTTAACAACTTTGTAGTACATCTGATTGCACGCAAGATCAAACACTTAGATTTTGCCCATCCCGAAAAATTATGAAAAAAACCCAGAAGAACAAAGATAAAAACAGCCTGGATGATTGATCATTCTGATAGAAAACCACACAAAAGTGGACTGAAGTAATGCTGACTAATGCAAATTGCTGCAACCTCACAGAGTTTCTATACAATGCTGGCTATACCCATGAACAACTTTATTGTTCTATTACAATATAGGCTCTTGCATAGTGCACTTCACACAGATTGTTCCCTCTGTTCTGCATGTAGGAAAAATTTAACTATAAAAAAGGGAGCATTTTTCTTCTTTTGATTAGAGCCCTACCCCTTCGCCACATTACGCAGCCAACTCCAGCAATTCAAATAACAAAATATCTCCCTAAAAAAAGCAAAAAAAGGCTTCTTGACAATGAAAGGTTGGAGACTAAAAGGTTACTTGAACTTCAGTTGAATGTCAAGATCATTGGCAGCATAATTTATTTTAGTATCATGGATGATAATTCCCAATAACATGGTACTGTACATTTCGCGAGGTAGGAGGTTACAGACATTTTTGCAAGATGCTGTTTTCATGACCTGACACCGAGGCTTACCATAAGTGCCCTATTATCCTAGGGTATGGTGACATTTTCGCATGTTGTTAAATTCACGGTCCACGAGTAAAGGCCATCGCACACTACACGATCCGACTGGTCTTAAAGTCTTAAGCCAAGCTGGGTCTTAAGACCAGTCGTACGACCGGACACCGCACACTATACGACCCGACTGTAAAGCGCGCGCAGTGCGCACTGCGCGCGTTTACATTTTGCTGCATTGTGAATGGCTGAAAGCTCACGACTGGTCGTAGAGATTCAACATGTCAAATCTCTACGACTGGCGCTAAGACCCAGTCGTACGACTAGAAAATGGCAAGACTCTGACGTCACACTTCTAGTCTTAAGGTCTTAAGACCGGTGAATCGGGGCAAAATCGTGTAGTGTGCGGCGGGCTTTAGTCGTGAAATTAAACCCACGTGAAAATAACAGCTTATACAGTCATTTCACACCATTGCCCATCCGGTCAAAATCACATCATCAATTAACCTGTTCACAGCAGGAGTAATCTACATTGGCTAATTAAGGGTTTTGTTCGTCGTGTATTTTTTCCCCCTTGAGTGCTCACTACAAACAGGTTTAAAGGGATGGTATAGTATTGGTGGAGATGAGGCGAGAGCTGTCACCAATGTGAAAGAGCATGTAAGTTCAAGAGGAATTCAACATTTATTTGATGAAAAGCAGTTTTGGAATGGCTGAGACAACCCAAAACAAAGTAAAACATAGATATGGTTATAACAGGTAGGTCCCACCTTTTTATTAGGATCACTCTGTTTTGGACATCTCGGCCATTTCAAAACCAAATTTCACCAATAAACGTTGAATTTCTCTTGAGATATATGCTCTTTCACATATCAAAAGAGGTTTCTCATCTCATAAAATAAATGTTAGAAACCTGAGGTCTCAACAAACACTATACAATCCCTTCAAGCTGGACAGGGGGTGAAGAGGAAGGAATGGTCAAACTCACTTGTCCAGCATCTGGTCCAGCCATCTGGGCACCTTGCAGAGAGGCAGCTGAAGTTGGTGGAAGCAGGCAAGCTTGTTAGCGATGATCTGGGAGAGCTGTGGGTCCGAGAGCTCCTCTGTCCTCAAGGCACGGGACTAATGGCAGAGACAAGACAGAACCAAAATACTGATTTAGAATCTTTACCAATTTAACTTTGATCTTATCATTACTGACGGACATTCTAGTCAATATCACTATTATTTACTCAGGGCTGCACACTAACTCACTTTTTCTACTGGTCCAACCGGTCTATCACACCAGTACATACCCATTTTTTCTATGTTTTTCTATTCCTGAAAAAGTCACTGGTCCGACAGTGATTTTCACTGGTCAGGGACCGTTGGACCAGTGCCAGTAGGAAGCCTTGATTAATATCAGTTTTACAACTTTGAAAGACTGAACCTTTCTATCTCTATACAGCCTACTATCTGTCCAGACTGCCCGGTCAGTCATATTAATTTCACGTGAGACATGATATTTGATTTCCTCAAACCAGCAGGTAATGCAAAGCATTGTAAAACCAGATTTTTGTTTATTTTATTATTTTTTTTGCATGCACAGAACTTTGACTAGTTTCACAATGAGAAACGATTAGCAATGTGGTAAAATGTATGCACATGTTTTTGTTTTGTTTGTTTGTTTGTTCTTTGTCCATGCAAAGAACTGAATGACAGTATAATGCTGCACACCCTCCAGGCATGATCAAGTTGCTTTGCATCGCCTGCTGTAACAGTAGGGATCCAATGGGCGATCACACATGATTATAAACTGCTCCTGGAATCTAATGCAAGTTCTGTGTTTAACAGACATCAATACAAATACAATGTACTCACAGATAACATTGTATTTCATTTACTTACATTTTGAAGTAGTATACTCATAATTTACTTATGGTAAGTAATTCACGAAAGTTTCATGATACCAAATAGGCAGTCAGCTCCAATTAGTACATGTTTCTGGTTGACAGCATACTACATTGTCTTGAACAATGGGCTACGAAAAGAGGCATGTAGCCTACTGTAGCTACTGTATACATATCCTATTACAATGTAATCTGGTCTCACTTCATGGACGAATGCATCACTGGACATAAGTCTGGATTCTTTTCAACATTAAAGTAGTACACACATACTTGTATCTGTGTATAGTTGAGAGTACGCAAAGCTTAATTTTGGAGCTTTGCTGAAGAGAATTCAAGACTTTTTCGATGTACTTCTCCTTTTGTATGCCAAGTTCTGAAGATAAACCTCTAAAACCTCTCATAGAAATGTGAGTTTTGGGGACTAAAGAAGGATTTAATCATAGCAAACTGGACTTCTCTTCCCAGAACCTTTGAATGGATTTATAAAGCTTTGAATGGATTTATAAAGCTTTGAATGGATTTATAAAGCTTTGAATGGATTTATATAGCTTTGAATGGATTTATATAGCTTTGAACTTTGAACACCGAAAGTAGACAAATGAACCAAATCCAAGCCTCCGGGTCCACACTATTGTCACACAACGATCGATGCTTCAAAGTCAAGAGTAATTCCCATAAATATTTGAGGGAGATAAGCACATTTTGTATCAGGTTAAGAATGCTGACAGTAGCAAACCTGTTGTAGATTTGAAATCTAATCCTCACCAACTGTTAAAGGGGACAATCTATCTTTCACAGGAAGCTATTGTCATTATTTGACAAATTGGAAAAGAACCCAAACCTTATAGGGACGGTCTAGGTTTGTTTGAGATGGGATTCAGATTTTAACTTTTTTGCCTGCTAATTAGAAACTACAACTGTGGAATATTAAAGAGCATACAACTCTAAGAGGAATTACAAATCTATTTGATGAAAATCTTCCCTGAAAATGACTGATAACCTAAAACAAAGCAAAACAAAGTGTTCCTAATAAATGGTGGGTTTTTGGATATCTCAGCTATTTCATCAAATAATTCCTCTTAGAATTATATGCCCTTTTACATTTATTTCATATAAGTGGCTTCTAATTATCTGGCAAAAAGTTTAAAGGACAAGTTCACCTTCATAGACATGTGGGTTGAGTGAATGCAGCAATATTAGTAGAGCACATCATTGAGAGTTTGAGGAAAATCGGACAATCCGTTCAAAAGTTATGAATTTTTGAAGTTTCTCCTCACTCAAGGCTGGATGAGAAGACTACTATAGCTTGTGATGTCACATGAGTACAACGATATAAAGAAAGAATAAAGAAAATTCAACATATTCTCACTTTTCTCGCATAACAAAAGAACACTTGACTTCTCTCTTTCAGAAGGCAGGAGGGATAATATTACCCTTAACATATGTCAGTAACAAGTCGAAGAAATGTTCGCTTAATTCAAAAAGAAAAGTTTTGTGAAATTCTCTTTTTATTTTCTTTATACGGTTGTACGCATATGACATCATACACTATAGTAGTCTTCTCATCCAGCAGTGACTACGCACATACTTTAAAAATTCATAACTTTTGAACGGATTGTCTGATTTTCCCCAAACTTTCACTGATGTGTTCTACTAATATTGCTGCATTCACACAATCCACATGTATATGAAGGTGGACTTGTCCTTTAAACCTAATTCCCACATGGACCTCAACCGGATCATTCATCTGCAGTGTCCTTTGTTAGAGTTATCATCTTGCATCCACCATCCCAGGGTCTAACTCTGAGCACTTTTCTATTCATATGTAGTTCCAATATTGGGTTTCTCAGCTGTGGGGTCAAACATGTTTACCTACATACAGTAATGCTTTGCTCTGGGACATTCTACTACTGTAAAAGTGGAAATTTTTGCGGTGTTGAAATTTTCACGCATTTCATGCAACCTGAAACTAGCTCAAAAAAATAAAAGCACACACACATTTTTGCTTGCCTTATGTTCCAGTAGTTGATGTCTTGATTCTGAGGAATTAAAAACAGGCGAAAGTCTTCTTATCCTGCCGAGCGCGAAAAATTAGCCTTGCAAAAATATCCACTTTTAGAGTACCGGTAGTGGCTTCTTTAATATCATAAAGTGCTGAAGTCCATCAAAGTCCTTAAAAATATGATGCTCATCCATCAAAAATGATGTTTTAAACTCACCGGGATGTATTCCTCCAGCCGTCCCTCGCGAAAGACGCCGTAGAGCTTGGGAGCTTGTCTTCTCTCAGACAGCAGGGAGAAGATGACGGTGTCCAGAAGGGGCGTCTCACCCTCAAAGAAAATCTCCCCGTAAACGCGGAGGAGGACCTCTTGGGGCCCGCCATTGCAAGTTCCACGCTGATGAGCGGGAAGAGAGCATAAGTACAAGTAGTTACTAAGACCGGCCCTGGTGGGAGGGGTTGCATGAAAGACAAAAGAAGAGGGAAGAGAGAAACAAAAAAGCACTTGGGACATGCCATCATGTAAACTTCATTAAAGACCAAGGCACAAGGCCAGGATATTTAGATATGTCCTATGCAAACTTTGCTATATCAGGTGACCTAGTCACATGACATGATCATTGGAGGACTCTGTTTCTGATATGGACAAGAGGACACAGGTTTCCACCCAGATCTTTTTATTTCTTTTTCTGTTTCTTTTTTTTTTCTGTTCCTATACTTGAATTGAGTCACTTCAATGAGGGGCAAAATGTGTTAATATTTCATCTATATTTCATAAGATGAAATATTTCACAATATTTCATCTATATTCACTATTCAATGCTGGATATTTTTCTTTCATAAACTTGATAGCATACAGCACACAAACCCCCATGAAACAGAATGGCAGTAAAGTATGTTAAGGATAAAGTAGTTTTCACAAGAGTATGATTTGATGCTTTGTAAACTTATTTTCATGTGCTTTTTGATCTTTGGGGTAGTTGTCATTCATTGGCCAAGATATAACAGACCATATCGTCCACAGAGCCTCCGTTCGTAGAATAAAATCTACCTTGATTGAAAGAGAAAAGACATAATAGTATAGACAACCTGGCCTGTCAATAGAGGGCGCCTGAATATTCGCAGGACAGCAACCTGTGGTTCACCAAATCTTGGAGCCATGTGCGCCGGCAAACTGCAAATATAATGTCTGTTGTTGCACCTGTCGTCACTGAAGAAAGAGGGGGTACAAGAGGAAAATTTTCAGAGTTAATTGAATATTGTGCTAATTTTTTGGTTTGATACAGAACAAAATGAAATCTAATGGTACTCGAAATTCTATGGACATTATTCTATTAATAGACAGAACACAGTATGGCAGTCCTTGTCCGGATATGACTTCATCCATAGGAGCACGTGTAGTTCTCTCTTCTTGCTGACATCTAACTTCGGATGTGATTTCCCCCTTCAGTTTCTGCAACAGCGGATCACTTTGTCATCAATCTCTTCTACACACTGGTCAAAGAATGCACCAACAGGCTTGCAGAGTGGGGGAGAAACAAAAGGAAATAAACCAGCTTATTATCAGTCCTGCTTCAACAAACAACAATACATTGGAAAAACTTAAAAATCTGAAATCTGCTGCCAGAGATAGAAAATATATTGCTACATCATCAGCTTTGTAAACTCTGCTAGCAAGAACCTATGAGATTGTCAAACATGTACATATTTATGTCATTCTACCTCAAATGCTTCTGTTCAGATTCTGTTAAATGTTCTTTATTGGAAGACCACCAAAAAAACAAAAACAAAAAACAAGTGTATCAATAAATCGTTTTGATACCACCTACAAGATTGTGCGAAGTACAATGTACTGTAATCATTGTTTTGTTGTTGTTGTTTTTTTTTGTTATTAAAAGAAAAAAGTCATGGTGTTCTGTTTGATATTGCCTGAGGTATTACAGACAGGACTACATGTAGTATAGTCCTGCAGGAGAGAAATACTCATTGCATGGGTTTCAACTGTGAATATAACATTAATTTCAACCACTATTCCTTTAATTCATAGCACAAAAAACACAAAAACACAATAACATGAGTTTTTCATGGTTTCATTTTCAAGCTACTGTTACAATCTCCATTGAAATATCTATTCCAAGGATGGAGGTACACCGTTCTATTTTCGATGTACATTGTATAGAAGGAGTATGGACATGCAGTATGCCGTATAATCTACATTCTTAATATTACAGCTGCTTGAATACCTTGTCCACTGTACAACACTGTGCCGAGAAAAAAAAAACCCAACAACAGCGAACAGACATTTTTGTGTAAACATGATGCGTGGATTTTTTTTTAATGCCAGGTTTTAAACATGTGTACTGGTCTGTGTACTGGTTTGTATTGACTTTCCCAGTCTCCCCACAGTGTAGCATACAGTAAAAGCTTCATTGATGCTAGGCAATGGGTAAACGGAGTGCATACATGAACAAAGCCGAGACAGACAGCTGTGAAACAGACAGAGAGATGGGGAAAAAAATCAAATTGACAAGCTCAACATTGGTAAGACTGACTGTGACAATGTACTTTACAATGCATGCATCCATGAACAATGGAGATACTCAAGCACTGAATGGCTGAATGATGTTGGCTACATTCATTATGCACGCATGATGTGTGGCTGTGTACAGTTCAGGCAGGGAGGTGGGACCTCCTTGGTTCGGAGCACTACAAAGCACCTGGGGGTTTTCTTACTTTATATATTGTCTGTAAACGAAATACATGTACATTGTAATTTACATATTGTATCTTTGACAGCATTAAATTCTAAGCATACAGTGTCTATGCAGAGACTCCAACCCAAAGCACTTTCAGATCTGGAGATTCTCCCGCCTGAAACCCCATAGCAAACGGGAGACTCCAAGTTGATGTGTGCGAAGCGCGAAGTTCCTAGGGTTCTAGATGCTCTCTTGTGCTATCTAAGGCTTATTTTTTCAACACACGATAGAAATAAGTAAGGAATCCTTTCCAACGGGAGACAAAGAGCCAGGGCGGGAGAAATTAAATCTCAAACGGGAGAACGGGAGATTTTGCAAAAATGGGTTTTCGGCGGGAGATCTCCCGTCGAAAACGGGAGAGTTGGAGTCTCTGTCTATGCTACAGTAACTGAGAAATTTGCCAAAGTCTGAATGCAAACTTGGTTCACATAATTTTGCTATTAAAAAACAAAAACAACAACAACAACAACAAACCAGCCACAACATGATTTCCAGTACTAGAGTATATGTTTGGGCTCATGTGGCCTGGATGTATTTTGCTGTAGTCTTCTGCTACATACACTGTATGTAGGCCCTATACAGTTCTTCTTTGACAATGTATGGTGTATGTGTGGAATGTGAACTATTTGACCTCTCAAAGCACTTTTGAGGAATGTACAGCCTGTACACCTGACTTTGAGCTCACTTCCATCCTACTGTTTGCTAGGTATACACGTGTTCATGGTATTAATACTCTAGAAAGTAAGGATAATTCATGCTTGACTGATGAGCTGTAGACTTTGTGACACACCTGTTGCATGGAATACAACCTGAAATATTAGTTGGCAAGGACACCTCATTTCCTGCGTGTGAAAACTCTTTGCTGATAGCACCTGATAAAAATAAAAACACATTTCATTTAAAAAAAACTTGCACTTTATAAGACAGTGCCATGACATTAATTCCTGCAACATTTGCTCCCATGAAATATCAGCATGCTAATACAAACATAAATTCTACCCACAAAAATAACCCTAACCCTAATCCTTACATCAAACTAAACCTGAAATCTATCACAACCCTAACCCCCAATCGTTGGAGAAAGTATAAGGACCAGAACAATTTCATGTCACAGTCTGAGCAAATGTTGTGTCACCTAAATAATACATGTAACACATGATCTATGGCTGGAAAGGCTCAGTGCCCACACAGTTTACTTTGAACAGTGCGTTTTAGTTGTCTGAGACAATGTGTGAGTACAGGTTTGTAATACCCTATCTGATATCATACCATCTTACATTTAAAAAAGAATAAAAAAAATAAACTATTGAAAAAGGGGAAAAAAATAGGCCCCTTCAGTGTTTACAGAGTGTATCATTATAATGCAGTCTATTTTTAAAGATTATTTTTAAAAAAAGAAAAGGCTCTGTGATACTACACATCAAATGTACTCCTAGACATGTGAAAGTTGAAATTTAAATCTACTGTCTTGTCCTTTTGAGTTCTTGTCTTGTTACCATTTGTGCAATTTTTTTTTTTTACAGTACCCTTTACCCTAAGACTGATTTGTTCAAAGTTTTGTTTGTTTGTTTATTATATTTGCTTATAAATCATCTGATCAGAGTTTACCTACAGTACATTTGTAGACCTGAAGAAAGAAATGTGAAAAAGATTACATGATCCACATAGTATACTGTTCCTGGTCTCAACTGATCCTCACTGCCATATTTTCAAAATTACTTGCTGATAAGACCAACAACTGTCACTTACAATATTACAAAATTTATTTCTCATACAAAACTCTCAACCTAAAAGGAGAAGCGATGAAGAAGAAGCCAAGTAAATTGTGCAACGCTGTTGTGTAGCTGCTGTACAGAGATGACAGGGCAAGCAGCAGCGATGGGGAATCAAACAGGAATGAGGAGGGGTTAAAGGGATAGTACAGTATTGGTGGAGATGAGAAGTTGGGCTTTTAACTTTTTGCGAGATACCAAGAAAACACTTATGAAATAGTACAGAGCAAACCATTTTAAGAGGAATTCAAAGTTTATTTGATGGAAATCGGGTTTGGAATGACTGAAACATCCAAAAACAAAGTAAAACAAAGCGATCGTAATAAAATGTGGGTCCCACACTTTATTAGAATCGCTCTGTTTTTTGATATCTCAGCCATTTCAAAACCAATTTTCATCAAATAAAAGTTGAATTCCTCATGGAATTACATGCTCTTTCATATTTCACAAAAGGTTTCTCATTATCTCACCAAACAAAAACAAAAAATGTTAGAAATCTGAAATTAGGTCTCATCCTAAACTATACTATCCCTTTAAGACTGTGACATCATGTGGTGGAGGGGTACACAGTAAGGGGTGTAGAAGGAGAGGGATGGGGAGATAGCAGACAGTGGCCAGAGAGGAAGTGTGAAAATGAATTGACTCACAACAGATGCAAGGAAAGGTGACAAGACAGCAAGATGTGTGCAAAATAAAGGGAAGGAAGGTACTGAGTCTTTCAGCATGCAACTAGCCTTTGTCAAAGGCCCTCCAACTTTATTACTTTGCAAGAGAAGTGGACTGATAGTCCCTGATGCAAGTAATACACTGTAGTCAAGTAATCCGCTGAGAGAGACGCTATCAGCATTTACAAGTGAAGGGGCCTTTGAAAGAGGTTAGCATGGTCCTACACTGAGCACACTCCAGCAGTCAGTAAAGCAGTTCATGCCTTGCCACAGCACAGCTCCTTCCCCTTGAGGGCCTTGGGCTGCATATAATCACATGTTCTTGGTTTGCCCAAGAAGGTGGATCTTTCCAGTTTGCAAGCACAAACTCTTGTCAGCTGTAATGGGGGCTGTGCTAAAGTATCCCTTTCAGGGTCTTTGCATGTACACTTGTAGGTGTCTACCATATTCCCTGCACTGTACCGGTACTACCTGCTGGACGCAGCTACAGTGCCAATGGTACATTTATAACAAATTTTTGATGCAATGTTTGTAACGACTGACAAGGGTTTGTGTCTGCAAACTAGGATCTTTCCACCTCCCCGATTTGCCAATTTAACTCCTTCGTCAGGTTGTGCATGACCCTGCAATATATTTCAGGGTAAAGAACTCCACCCCCCCCCCCCCCCCCCCCCCCCGTTTTGTTCAACATTATAATGGCATACCATTCTACTAAATGAATGTACTATGGGTGGTTACCCTCCTCATGAACTCAGCACAGGAAGCATGTACAGCTGTACATTGTAAAGCTAATCATGAGTAACAGACCCATGAAGAACATTATAACCTTCCATGTATCAGGGCAACTAATATCAGCTCCACAATGTGGTCTCCGCAGATGAGATGTGACCTATCAGAATCAGTTTCCGTTTAGCCTCATATGAACCTTTCTTACCCTGAAACTTGAACAAGCATTCACAACATGTTTTTTTACTAATTTTTTGTTTTGTTTTGGTTCTTTAAAGAGCCAAATCAATAATCAGTCTCAACTGGCACAGGGTTACAAACAATAATACTAGAGAAGTCTACAGGGATATTGTGTGGAAATGCAAGTGCTGTTGAGATTATAGGGGAAAACTACACGTAGGCCTATTCATCATGTCAAGAAGATTTGTTGGAAGAATACTGCACTTCTTCAGTCGCTGAATTGATACAATTTTTCCGTAAAGGAAATGAACAATCATACTACAGGGAATAATTTTCAAACTCAAATTTGATTAGCAATTTCAGCTGATGAACAATATTTCACATGGTATCCTGTACATTTCTATGGAAGAAAACTGCTACACAAAAGATAGTTTGTGTAGCAGTGGTGTAAAAGTGCATAGCAAATTGCGATGCGATACCAGGAAAATTATTCCCTGTACTACATGTGTAGCAAGAAGGAAAGAAAAGAAAAAGACTAGTAGTTGTAGTTTAAACTGCAGTAGTGGTCATTATACAATCATCTTTTAGTGTTATCTATGAGTGGTTTCACTTACTGTAGGATGTAACAGAAGCTCTTCACTGTTCCTAACATGTACTCGTCCAGTAAAGTCAAGATACTGTATCAGTCCTCATTCAAATACATTGTATCAATTGTCTTGTCCGGAGCTTCCAGATGTCACATTTGCCTTTACAAACATCCTTAAGCTTATTTCTTGCAATTATTGAAAGCAGACTTGATAAAAAGTGAGACATAGAAGTCTACAGTGCATGTTATGCAAGTTCCATTAAGTGAGAGAGAATACAAAGCATGGGGCTTGCCACTATTTATTAACTACTATGTATTGTCGCTGGTGGGCTGAATGGGCCACTCAAATCTTAAAATCTCAAATTTTAGTGATCTAAAATAAATGGAAGTTACATATCCATTTTGAATCTTCATAGCCTGATCACACCACCAAAAGATACAATTATACCTTTCTAGGATATGTGGTGGCCTGACATCACATTGAATTTTTAGTTCCCCCAGGGCTCCTGGGGCTCCAGGCTAAGCCACTGCTGATGTGGAGCCCTAATACATGTAGATGCAGTGAAGTTTTAGGAAGTCTGAGGCTTTTAATGACATCTACTTAATAACACAACTATTCCCCTTCTATAGTCATCTCACTGCTTGGTTTAATTACCAAAGGAAAAATTTTCTTTAAAAAAAAAATGTCCCTTAAAATCACAGTCCATGAAAGTCCCAAGAAATGTTCATGGTTGCACAGAATAGTATGATCATCAATTGGCTATTATTACATCAATTGGCACCTTACACTGTCCTTACAAAAAAAAAATAATAATAATAATACATGAAAATGAAAGTTCATCAAAACTGCACAAATCAGATGAAATTTTTTTTTTAAGATGTAAATGCCAGAAATAAACAAGAACTTGAGTTTTCTGATTATGTTGCAGGGCTCGACTTTAGCGGTGGCCCGGGTGCCATTGGCCACTAAAAATCGCTCCGGGCCACCAAAAACTGACCCTTCTGTGGCCCGGTTGGCCACTAAAAAACCTTAGGGCCATTAATAATCATGACACACTTACTAGGTAGCCTTTCTTCCCATATTTTCCCTCCAACAAATCCATAAAATCATGCATACGCAAGCCTAAAACTAATGTCTCTAACGACTAGACTGTCTAGCGATGTCACGATTTCAGTAACTGTCAAACACTTACCGGTACTCAAAGCAACACCAACATTCATACAGAAGAAAGTCCATTAATATTCCAATACACAACTTGTGTCTCGCAGAATAATGTGTGGTGACAAAGCCAGTATTTTGGCAGTAAAAGTAGCGGCAACAGAACAAACTGTCTGCCGTTTTCTGCTCGCGGTAAGCTAGCTGCCAGCAGGTGAGTCGAGTGGTGACTTGTTATGCGTGCTCCACATGAATTGTGGTAGAGCGCTAGCACAGTGCATATTCACTAATTCAGATAAAGAGTGAACACCAAGTTCACCCAGAAAAAAGAAAAATCCCACGATACCAAGTAGGTGCCAGACTGGGGAATGGGGAGGGGTGGAGAGAGAGAGAGACCAATCAACAGAAGAAACCGCGCGTACTGGCGCATTCTTGGAGGTCATGAACTGTCTGGGGTGTTGGAGATGAACAGGGAAAGAATGTTTACTGGTAATTAAAGATAGCTCAAGTCAAAGACCCAGTGGATTACAAACGTAATGATTCTTTATTTCTTTCATGTAAGCTCCTTAAAATCACTCTCCTGCGATTTTGTTTTTGGATGATCATCGGATGTGGATGATCATCAGCCACATTGATTTGTACCCTCTAAATTTGACATTTCAAATGAATAAAGTAGGCAATGTTTCAGTAAATTCTGAAGCTTTGTGAATATGAAATTTCTGGCAACCTCCATTTGAACTTCAGGCATGATAAGCTCCTAAGATTCAGCAAAAACAACTCAACAGGCCAGAGATAAACTTCCTTCGAATTGAGAATTAGCACTCAGATTTGCTGAGCGTGAGACCACAAGAAGCTTCAGCTTTGCTTTGAGATTATTAAAGTATCGGAAAGTTTTCACAAACTCCAGGATCACCACTCCCTGTCAACTCCAACATGTTGCTCCCCAACGAGCTTGGTGAATGCATGGCGTCTCGATGTCACCGTCTATAGGTACCCGAAGCTGCTTTGTTTTTTGTCTTGGAATATTTATTCATTTCTTGTCATGACATGAGTGTAGTAATCTTTTTGCATGCTGATGTACAAATTTGTGATACTCAACTCGTCTTTTTGACGTTTTTCTTTGAGGCCAAAAGGAAGACAAAATAGTATCATTACGTTTGCAATTGTTCAAAAGGTCTGCTTTTGATAACTCACAGACTATCACCAAGGGGCTGTTCCCAGGCCCTCCACCCATTCAGCAATCTACAAGCGCGCGCAAATTCCTCTGCTATGTGGTTTTGCCAGCCAGCTGTCGGAATGTGCTTTGAAGTTACATGGCAGCCTGGCCTCGCTGGCATGAATGGGTGTCGAGTTTCAATCAACATCTACTGTTGTTTTATTCTTGTCTTAAAACATGTCGTTTCACCTGATAGAAACACGGAAATCTGGAAGGTGTTACAGCTGTAAGGAAGAGATTTTTGTTGTGTGTTGCAATATTATGTGTGTGTGTTTTCTCGTGTCTTTTTCTTCCATTTTTTTTTTCCATATGGGATCGAGGCCAGGGTGGGGAAGGATCAGAGTGAAATGAGCACTAGTGCACAATGAAAGGAGTCAGGTAGAGGGGATGTGGAATAACCAATTAAAAGCATTTTGAAATATGTGTTTAAAAAAAAATCTTGGTCTCAGTAAGAGGCTCTGTGATTAGTTTATAGATTATTTCTCCAGGTGTATTTCTAAGGAGTGCTGGGGAGCACGGTACCAGTCCTAAAAAATGAAGCCCTGATAACTGGCCTCAAAAAGGCTATTTCTCTCTTTTTATCCACTCTTTATCAGCTTCACTTTCTTTCTTTTTTTCATCAAAACCTTGACATGCAAATGATTTTTGACATTATTTATATTTCCTGATTTTTTTTTTTGTGGGGGGGGGGGGGGGGGGGGTAAGTGAAATTCCTGTTCAGGCAAATGTTTTTCAATACCGGTAATTTGAAAATCTGCTTGCCCGACCGGGCAGGTGATTAAGAAAAGTTATGTAGAGTTTACGTCTGCAGTGTAAGCTACTACTCAGTAATTGTTGTATTATGCAATAATACAAGCCCTTCGATTCCAACATCAAAAACTGACAAAGCATCCGGGCCACCTAAAATTGCATTTGGCCACCCAAAATCATGGTTAAGTGGCCCGGCTGGCCACCTAAAAAAAAAGTTAAGGGCAAGCCCTGTGTTGCCAATGTACAGTTGAACCTCTCGTATCCGGACAAGTCCGGACCGGGGCTCATCCGGATAAGGGATTTGGCCGGATACGGGAGACTCGATGCTTTATACATGTACATATACATACACATGTACTGATGTAGCCCATTGTAGTACCACATGTAGTAATGTGTATACTGCAACCTTTTCATTGTTACATTTGGGGATGTTTCGGGATGTTGAAATGTCTGAAGGTAAGCAATTTGGAAGGAAATTTGATGCAATGTATGTTAATCATATTGGAAGTAATATGTAATTCATGTGTGTTTGGGTTGGAGTTCTCAAGGAGTTGGGAATCCCCCTTTCTTCCCGTAATTATAAAAAAAAAAATCACGACGAGATTGCATCCGGATAATAGAGAGATCCGGATAAAGGGAGGCCGGATAATAGAGGTTCAACTGTATTAAGAATCATTAGTCATAAAAAAGTGCAGCAATTTAAGGCATCCTACTGCAACAGTTATATTGTATGTGTGCACATATGACATTCTTGGGGTAACTTTCAGGAAAAAAGGCAAAAAATAACAAAATGACTGTTTGACTGATCTTGATGCTTGCAACTACTCATGCTGATAGTGATACTTACATCTGGTGTGTAATCTCTTTGATGTTGGTGTTTGGTGTGGTTTCTTTAATACATTTATTTAAAAAAAAAAACAGAATGAAGAACCCTGTCCCAAGTTCACAGGATTTAATAGAAAACTGGTTTTAAAAAAAGAAGCTACAGAAGCCAAGCCAAGGCAAAAAAATCAGTACCTAAAACCACTCAAGTCCAGTAATAGTGCCAGTGCCAGGATTCATGGTATTACAGAAAATTTAGAACTAAAACATTCATATTTGACTGATTATGTGTCTTAGTATTTGACTTAACTTGTTACTTATTTGACTTAAATTTATTTGATTAGGACCTATGTGTCTTATTTGACTGATTATTTGTCTTATTTGACTGATATGTGTAAAAAAGGGTCTCGGCTCTCCAAAGACAATAACTAAAATTTGGACTTGGGTCGTTTTTATATTCTGGTATTCAATTTAGATTTAGCCCCCTAAATGTCTCTCATATCTTGACTTGGAAGATATGGAGTAGACCGGACGCCACAATATTCACCACGTCACACCGTGTAGGCCAACAGTATGATCAATTTTTATGGATTTAACAATAACATGATTGGATGACACGTGTACGTTTGTGTACACCAGTACTGTACTTCAAACGCGCATGACCACATTGCACGTTTCATGGACGATGGACGTGGACGCAGACGCCGCAAATTGACCAAAGATCGGTACTCAGTACACAATTACCATGCGTCGAAAACGCCTCTCACCATATGCACCAACGCCCATGTACAAAATTATTAGACAGAGATCATCGAGATGGCAAATTAAGACCTTTTCCTCACTCACCTCAAATCTTTTATTTGGAAATCCTCCAAATCGATCTGCTTCCACACACCTCCGAGGTACTCTTGACACCATGTGTAAGCTTTGAGTTTCGTCTCATTATCCACTGCACCATCCATTTTGTCCAAGATTTTGTCAGACTTGCAGTGTCGGACTGCAGTAGTAGAGCAGATACTGCGAAAGTTGCTCTGAAAAGATGACGACAACGTTACAAATTTGCTGCTGCTGCACCCGTCGTGGCGCAGTCGCCTTGTTGAGTCGTTAACTACACTATATGGGACTGAGGTAAGAGAAAATATCGGAAGAGAGGGTGTTCTTCGACAGGCAAAAGAGATTTTCAGGGAATGCCTCAACATCAAGGAGGAGAACGTTAGTGATGCTAGACTTGGGAATCATACACTTTTTACACCGCACCACTCCTTTATGAGTGTTACACGTTGTGTGTACCACAATGGGCAGCCGCCGCGCACAACTTGCTCGACTTGAGCTTTTTCAATGAAGGTTGACCACCGCGCCGCGCGCACTGATTTTTGTACGTGAACACCCCACAGGTTCTGAGTACCATAAGGCTGCGTTCACATAGAAGTATACTATTCGGGTATTCGGGCTCGTTTTTCGAGGGCACGCGAATAGCTTGAATCGAACGATAGGATTTCCTCACACCGGTTCACATAGGAGGGCACTATTCGAAAGTACCGAATACTTGCGAAAAGTATAGCAAAGTGGGAATCGAGCTTGTTCGATTTTCTTGCAGCGTATACCGTCTCTCGTTTATGAAATAATGACAATTTTGGTCTGGATTTGCCCGTTAGCAAAAATAAGCATGTAGACTGACATTCTGATGCAGTTTAGAAATTGTTAATAAGATTTGCTGCGATGTAGGAGGAAGAAATCCTCACTACATGGGATGGTGAGTTGACGGTGCGGGTGGCGGTGTATTCAGTGCTCGAATAGCGAATAGCGAATAGCGAATACCGAATACTTCTATGTGAACGCAGCCTAACGCCGTTTTGCCACGCATGGTCTCGTGCGTGTTACGTACATTTGTATGTCTGCGTGCGTGTGTGTGTGTGTGTGTGTGTGTGTGTGTGTGTGTGTGTGTGTATGTTTGTGTGTGTGCTTGTGTGCGTGTTTACATCGTCCACTATTCCCACACAATTTCATCATACAATTCGGACCAGTCACTTTGATAAGCGGAATGTCTTGTTGTGACGTCATTTATCCTTCATGAACAAAGCAAAAGTTTCGTTGGAGTGGATACAACCGCCTATTCCAAGAGTGTAATTGGTAATCCTTGATTCACGGAAAAGTTTGGACGAAAGCCAAGTCACATGTTTTTGTTTTGTTTTGTTTTGTTTTTTGTTTTTTGTGGGGGATTCATTCGTATATTTTTTTTACTAAGTTCTTTTTTTTCCCCAATCTTTTCTTTAGGACAAAGTGTAGATTGCACTTTTACCTTCGCCTTGAGTCGTAGCGTAAAGTAAGAATCGTTCATTCCTGGTGCGGATTTTGAAAAAAAAAAATGCACTCTGATCAGCAGAACTATTAGAACGGTACATATTTCAAATCCCCCCCCCCCCCCTAAAAAATATCACGCCAACTGTGATCCGGTTATTATTGCTGACGTCATATATGGCAAAGTGACCTCTTTAATACGAATGACACTGACAGCCCATCAGCAATTTGACCATGAACACATCAAAACAAAGGTTAGTCAGACTTTTTTTATCCGTAGTCACCGTCAATTATTACAAAGATATTAGATACTGACGAACTGTTATGCACAGTTAGTGTGGACCTTGTGTCTTTGTGTTTTCTTCATCTTCTTTGTCTCGACTGTTTCTGTCCTTCTTATTCTCACTTTAGACCTTTTCTTTATCATATCAGCTTGTACGTGGAGGGAAAAAAACCCCTGAAGAACCAGTTTCTGAAAAAATAACAATGATAATAACAATTATGATTTTAATAATAATGATAAAAATAATAATATTAAGAAGAAGAAGAAAGAGAAGAAGAATAAAATATCAACGTCTTCAACTAGTTCCGCTTTGTGTAAAGATCAATATTAAAAAAAAAATGGGACTGAATCATCCAGCATTCGGGGTGTTACGGAACCGACCATTTTTTTTCCATTGCCATGCTAGTCAAACGCTTGAAATCTATGCCTGCCGCATGATGGCACACTCCCATATTTATTCCTCAACCAATTACCTGTCAGAGCCGCGGAAGTCACATACCTGCACAAATGATATTCCAGTTTGAGGAGATGTGTTAAAAGATCGAAGATAAACAATATTAGAAACAGAAGAGATTCAAGCTCTTTCCTGGTTGGTAAATCAACTTGCTTGAATTCTTTCGTCAGATTTGCACAGGGATATATACTCTTCAAACACGTCAAAAAACGGGTACGGGCTGTTTCATTCAGAAATTTTAATCAAGGTATATTTATTGCACCAACACGTAAACGAATAAAGTCCCTCTAAAACAAAATCAAAACGTCTCACATCTATAGAGATCTTGTAGAAAAAACCTGCGTCATCAACGGCAACAACAAAGTTTGAAGAAAACTCCCAATTCTACATATGATTTTCTTTTCAAATTAATATTTCTGAACTGCATGAACGAGCCAGGTCATTACCATTATACCTATTTTCAAACATGATACCTCCATGTGGCTCGGCTATGGCACTCACTGGTTGATTGTACGTTCCCGAAACAAAATAACAAAGGTAGGTCTACATTAATGCCCATTTGCACTGGCGGTCTTACGTCGCGCTTTTACTTCATTGTTTTATAACATCGCGATGTTAAAGGGAAATTTTCCCAAATGATACACTTGGATTGAGTGAATGCAGCAGAATATCAATGAAAATTTGACGAAAATCTGATAGACCGTTCAACAGTTATGATCTTTTTTTTTAGTTTTAGTGCTTCTACAGTAAAATAATGTATACAACAGCATGTGACATCGCTGCAGAACCACGATATAAAGATAAAAATTCCACAATATTCGATTTCTTAAATGAGAAATACACGTTCCTTTGCCAAGAAATTCGCTTAAACCACTAAATTCTTGAAACCATCGAAGAGAAAAGAAGATCTCACAAGCCACTTTCTCGTATTCTCGGTGGCACGTTTTAGCTCCGGGACTCTCCGCTCGCTTCTCTAGCCTCAGGGGCGGATCTAACTTTTTTCCAAGGAGGGGATTTCATGTATATGAGCTGGGTATTGCCAGGGAGCGTAGCGAGGGGGGGGGGGGGGGGGGGGAGGGTGTGGGAGGGGATATCCCCCCCCCCCCTCCGACAGTAGGGCGATTTTTCATTTTTAAGGTTGCCAGTTTGCGATTTTAAGCATACTTGCATGCTTTATTTTTTCTATTTTTCAACCAAATATAATATGTATACATATATATATATATATATTTTTTTTTTTGGGGGGGGGGGCTGCACACCGGAACACTTCTGTTTTGTTTTGTTTTGTTTTGTTTTGTTTTGTTTTGTTTTGTTTTGTTGTTGTTGTTGTTGTTTGTGTTTTGTTTTGTTTTTTTTTTGGGGGGGGGGGCAAAATCTCGACGGGGGCACATTCATGTGACAGTGTGAGATCCACGGCGAGGGAGCGAAGCGACCGAGCCGGGAGGGACCCCCCCCCCCCCTCCCACGGTAGGGACTTTTTGTAAAAACGGAGTTACAAAAGTCGCGTTTATAGAGCATTTAAAAGCAAATGTCTAGGGAATTAAACAGTGGGAAGAATCATTGCGAAGGACTACATACGGGTGCACATTATTTTATGTGACGGTGTGATATCCTCGGCGAGGGTGTTGGAGGGGAATATCACTTCCCACGTTAGGGACTTTTTGTAAAAACAGAGTAAAGTCGCGTTTAAAGAGCATTTAAATCAAATTTCTAGGGAATTAAACATATTTAAAAAAGAATCACTGCGAAGGACTTTCATTTCACTATAAGTACGGACAGAGCGAGGCGTGTCACTCTCCCTTGCCATTCTTCTGAAATGTATATTCATTAAAAGCTGAAACGTAATCGCATTGTTCGAGCAATAAAAATTATTCTTATATTACCATAAAGCATAGAAGAAAAGGAAAAATGTAGGATTTACTCAAGTTATGTTCCACGGGGCACACTCGAAGACGCGTCGAGGCTACCATCTTGATTTACACCAATTACTCATAAGTAAAATGCCATATAATAATGTATATTGTTAGGGTATTATAATTTTCGCCCCGTTAGGGGCGAAAAACTTTGCATTTTCAGTCATGAAATTGACAACTTTTAGACAAGATAAGTGCCTTCATGTTCATTTTGGTGTTAAAATGGTTATTGATTGATTATTTTTACTTGGCAGCCCAAGGAGGGGGTTTAAACCCCCGAACCCCCCCCCCCCCCCCCCCCCCCTAGATCCGCCACTGTCCCTCCACCACCAAGCATGGCTTCATAGATTTAAAGGAATATTTTAGTTTTGGTGGAGATGAGAAATTGGCTTTTCACTTTTTTCGAGATACCAGGAAACCACTTATGAAATAGTACAGAGGATACCATTCTAGGAGGAATTCAAAGTTTAGTATAGATGAAAATCAGTTTTGGTATGGCTGAGGCACCCAAAAACAAAGTATAAAGACAAAGCAATCGTAATAAAAGCTGGGTCCCACATTAAATTTAGGATTGCTCTTTTTTGGATATCTCAGCCATTTCAAAACCAATTTTCATCAAATAAACACTGAATTCCTCTTAAAATTACATGCTCTTTCATATTTCATAAAGAGTTTCTCATTATCTCACCGAAAAATGTTAGAAATATGAAGTTAGGTCTCAACCGAAACTGTACAATCCCTTTAACCTCTCCTCATTCCTGTTTAATGCCACATCACCGCTGCTTATTTTACCCAGTCATTCCATGCCTGCAGTACGCAGCTATTATAACATTGTACAATGACACCGCTTCATCATCATTTATAATATTGCTTTTCCATTTATAGTTTTAAAGACTTTTGTGGGAAATTTAGATTTCACATCTCCTTGAGGAGGTTATAGAATCTGTCACGTGACTGTCAATTACAATGGATGAAGCCGTCTCGTTCATAGACTCATTGATAATGTCATACTAGTATAGCCTTCAGATGTTTAATCGCTGTTTGGTTATGAATGCAAGTGGTGCGCTGTTATACTCAATATAAATATTGTTTGCCTCCTCTTCTGTATAAGAACTGAAATTCATGCTCAAAGTAACATGGTTAAGCTGTTGTTATCAGCAAGTATGAGCATTTAGCAGGGTAGGCTTATATACTTGTCTGCGCTGGGTTTGCACAAATAACAACTTCGAGAATTCTTCCAGTGTTTTCGCCAATATCGAATCGCAGTAACGAGATTAATGAGAATTTGCTCTCTTGAGCTCCCACGTAGAAGCTTTTTTTTTTCATCTTTTTTTATGCTTGTTATGAGCGTCCTCATGGAGACATTTTGCTAGCATGGTTTGAATAATATATATGATTGTCTGTTATCGCATGTTTGTAGGCCTTCATGTATATCGTTTGATTTGACACTACAGTTTTGCCTGGGCCAAAATTTGGTGTCCTATTCATCTTATTCCCATAAACAACAAGACATCACGCGGACGGAAGGACGGACGGACGGACGGACGGACGGACGCCGTGTGAAACCCAACAACATTATATTTTTGCCTCCGACACCCATGCGGAGGAGGCATACTCATATCTGAATTGGGTTAATTACAATGTAATCACATTTTGATTACCACCGGTTCGTCACTAATTCGACGGTTCACTTATCCTAAAATGAAATAAGCTTCATTATTACGAAGATTCGTAAACCAAAATGAAATAAATTTTGTTATTCCGAAGGTTCGTTATTTTATAGGGTTCGTCAATCCGAAAATCAAATAAGGTTAATTCTTTATACCGTAGATTGTTAATCTAAAAAATAGTAATGGTAATGGTATGTTCTTGAATTATGCACATCAGATTAACAGACCTTTAGACCTATTTTATTTTTGGATTAACGAACCTTCGGATTAACACCACAAATGTTCGGGTTAGCGAATCGTATTTCATTTTCGGATTAAGGAACATCCAATTATAACGAATTTGTGTGTTTCAAAATAACGAGCCTTCGGAATAACAAACATTCTGACTGTAACCATTATTTAGCTGAGCACTACAAGACCGTTCCGCTGAAAATCGTCGTGGCTAGCATGAGTGCAGAAACAGTGAATATTTATATTAAATATTCATGTCAATGAGGAATTTGTCATCTAATCAGCACATCACACAGCTTTACCATTTTCAAAGTTCATACTACAGAAGTTACTTAGTATGGTTTTTCTTTCGTTGTATGATCATTCCCAACCGATGAAAATATGTATTATTTTCAGTGTTTTCTCTCGTAATGACGGAGCATTTCACTCGGACAAGAACTGTAAGGAGCTGGAATTTCCTGTCGTCAGAAATTGTTTCAGCGCCATCTGTGGGATCATTCCGTAACCGACTAACGGTTGATCACAGTGGCATTTTCTTCAAATTGCTGTGTGCTTGTATAAACTGTACTATAGCACAGTCTGCAGGAATCTTCAGCCTATTGAAAGAGGCAGACTTTAATCAGAAGAAGAATAAGACAATCGTCAGCAAGGCATACATCCACTTGTACAAGTATTATTTTCAGAATCAAGTCAGGGAATGTGCACTTTTCATGAAAATGAACAATAGAAAAGTTTCTGGATTCCCTCTTAATTATTATCTTTGAAGACTTGTAGGATGGGGTATAGTGCCGATAGTCAGTGCGATAATGAAACTGATGGCTCACTTACCGTCAACACTCACTGCGTTCGCACTGCAGCGGTCGCAAATTGAGCGGTCGCAAAGAGCAGCGCCACCAACGTTTATTTGCTATACACCTGTCTGAGCCCTTTTCCCACCGAACTAAATGTGCCTTTTTCACTGCGCGCCAGTAGGAAAGTGACCGTATAAAAAAACAAAAACAGAAACAAAACAAAACAAAAACAGAAACAAAACAAAACAAAAAACAAAACAAAAACAAAACAAAACAAAAAACAAAACAAAAACAAAACAAAACAAAAAACAAAACAAAAACAAAACAAAACAAAACACAAAACATAAACAAAACAAAACAAAAAACAAAACCAAAACAAAACAAACACAAAACAAAAACAAAACAAAAAACAAACATAAACAAAAACGTAATTTCATAATCTGAGACTGTTTCATAACTGGAGAAATAAGGAAGGCATTGACAAAAAGAAGTCATTTGAGTTCAGTGATATTATGTATTTTGCTGTATGAAGTTGTGTTGTATCTATAGTGTGAAATGCAACATTAGCCTTTTCCCTGCTACTAAAGAAGAAAAATGTATGCATGTGTACACATACATACAAACTTTTTTCCAACATTCTTTTGATTTCAATTCCACTAATATATACATACATTCCATTCATGTACGAACACAAGCATATGCATGCACACACACACACACACACACACACACACACACACATACACATGGGGAAGTTATAAAATTGATAAGATTCAGTCAGTTGTGACTCTATGACACCACCAATATCTTCCTCTGTTAAAGAAAACAACTTTCAGCTGTAGTTACTGTACAATGTTGTCATTTTTGTCTTCCACAATCCATCTGTAAAGGAAGCGCACAATGGAAAATTTTTGCTGTTTTGTTTTTTGTTTTAAATGCAACCTTTTGCTAAATTCTTCCTCAAAATTGCTGTTACAGTGCACTCCCGTTACAACGAACACGGTTATAACGAAATTTCGTTATAACGAAGTAAATCTTCTGGTCCCAAAATTATCACCATTAAAGTCTATGGTACAAAATTTGCTTATAACGAACACGGTTACAGCGAAATTTCCATTATAACGTAGTCTTTTCCGAACGCCACAGACAAAGAAAAACAAAAGAAATGTGCTCTGTTATAACGAAATGCAAATTGCTTTCGAAAATATGTAGCGGAACAAGCATTTATAGCGTCTCTGCATGGGTGAGCGCTTCACACAACTGTGTGTTTGCTCCTTGTGTCGCACACAGTTTCTGAGGGGAACTTGCGTTTATTATTGTAATACAGTTATCCCATCACATTTCACATAGCTTTCCAGTGTATGATGAGTATTCAGCAAACATAATGATATATATACGTGGTTCCTTGTTTTCGTTATATATTGTATTTGTTCGGTTATAACGAGCATTTCGTTATAATGGGAGTGCACTGTAGTAACCAGGAGTGGGCAACAGACAGAATATTTCAGCAAGCTCTGAAGAAAGGGGTAGGGGTTGCGGAACGGGGGGGGGGGGGGGGGGGAGAAGGCACTTAAAAAAAGGTACAAAAGCTTTAAAAATCACAACATCATATTTCCAAAGGTTCCATCTAAGGGTTAGGAGTCCACTGACCCTTGACCATTGACCCTGCAGTACCCCCTTCCCCCTCCCCCCCCCCAAAAAAAAAAAAAAAAAATCAATGAAAACAAAATGTTCCATGGCTCCTGTACCTCTCAAAAATACACAAAGGAAGGGATGAAAACATTTTTGATATCCACTTTTTGTGTTTATTGCAATCTTCTCCCTGCACATATGATAGAAGAAATGAACTTATGTGACAGGCAATCACAAACTCATCTGACAAACTTATCACTTTCTCTTGTATACATGTACATTGTATCTCCATTATTTGAGCATCAATTGATTTGAATGTTAAATGTATTACATTATGTAATTGATTTGAATGACTCATGTACTCAACACTTTCAATAAACCTACGTGCATGACAACATGTCAGAATCTTGGGCATTTAAATAAAATTTTTAGCAGATCTTAAAATCCACCATCTTATTCGGTCTTATACGTGCTGGCTTTCTTGCACCACATGCAAACTTCAAGCAAATTTGACAGGAAAATCAAAAGTGTTGCTTGAGAACTAAAAAATTATTTGGACTACTACATGTTGTTTGTTATTTGTTTTGTTTTTCAAGAAAGATTTAAATGTCACAAGTACAACTGGTTCATTGGTATCCATCATTTAAATTCCACAACGGCTATATGCACACACAACATTGAACATCAAGTTTGAAGCCTCAGAACCTCATCATTACAAGGCTTCTCCTCGGGGATTATTCACGACAGCTAACTGTTAAAGGACAAGTTCACCTTCATAATCATAAGGATTGAGAGAATGCAACAATAATAGTAGAACACATCAGTGAAAGTTTGAGGAAAATTGGACAATCGATGCAAAAGTTATGAATTTTTTAAATTTTTGTGTTGGAACCACTGGATGAGGAGACTACTACAGCTTGTGAGTCATATGCGTACAACAGTATAAAGAAAATGTAAAAGAAAATTTAACATATTTTCACTTTTTTCGCATAATAAAAGAGCACTTGACTTGCCTCTTTCTAAAGGCGGGGGGAATAATATTACCCATAACATTTTTCGGTAACGAGTCAGGGGAATGTGTACTTTTTTCAAAAGATGGAATTTTGTGAAATTCTCTTTATATTTTCCTTATATTGTTGTACGCATGTGACATCTAAGTTATACATACACTGCAGTAGTCTTCTCATCCAGCGGTTAATGCACAAAAACTTCAAAAATTCATAACTTTTGAACGGATTGTCTGATTTTCCTCAAACTTTCACTGATGTGTTCTACTAATATTGCTACATTCTCTCAATCCTTATGTTTATGAAGGTGAACTTGTCCTTTAAAGAAAAATTTTGAAGAATTATATCTTGAAGTATTACAGCTTGCAATTAATTGCTATAAAGCACCTTGCACTCATATACAATTATATGTATATACTCACTTCAATCACATGACATAAGACACAAAATGTCAAAATAATAGTTGCTAATTTGCTTTTAGAGACAGTCTTTACTTATCCACAGTAGACATAATTTTTAATGTTCATATATTTCAAATTTCAACAGTATCTCCCTCATAACAAGGCAAAGAAGATATTAAAAAAAAACCACATTGCATTCTATTCCACGAAAATGTATTAGTTACATCAAGTTGTAGCTAATGAACAATAATCAGTTCAGATGTTTACCATCCTGAAATAATAATATGGAACATTCGATTGCAAACTAAAATCACCTCTGACTCCAGTTGCATAATGTTTGGAGCTAAAAATGACTTTCATTCAAATGCAAGAGCTGTGACTCATTCCTAAATTCCCACTAGCTGATAACAGCAGCATCACGTCAAGGCAAACATTTCAATACACAAATGCTCAGGGTCAGTGTTGGTATACTGCATGATAGTCCATTTATGCCAGGTTAAGTAAGTTGAGTGCAGAATGTGTCACAGCAGAATTAGGCACAACACAAATGTCTGCCATAGAAAAAAAAAAATTGCTGGAAAGTTTGCTAGAAGGTGACCCATTGGCTCACAGAAAATTTAAGACAACAACAATTTTGTCTAAATTACAATTTTTTTTTAAATATCTGAGCAAACATGACACATAATAATAATTGACAGAATATCACACACAGCAGACAAATACTGTATAAAGTCTGATGTAATATTCGAAAGAGCCGAGGGACAATAGTAAAATGAAATGTTCTCCTGTTTTTCCATCAGCATATCATTACACTTTTACACTACATTGGATTCAAACCTAGGAGACTGACATCAACAGCCCTGAAATAATGCTACACATACTGCATCGATACAATGGCCATATTCCTTCTATGACCATCAATGTTTGTTTAATTAGCCGAGCAACTCCAAACTAATGCATTGAATGCATCTGAAAGTCATTGAAAAAAAAAAATCACCATCGTGGTTACATGAAATTTTTAGTTTTCCCCACTCACATTCACCTCAGATGTATACAAGTAACTGGCCAGACTCAGTAATCAGTTGAAAAACTGTATGCTTGATTGGATGGGTGGTTTTTATGGAGCAATTCATTTCTTTGTGCAGAAAGCACCTTATACCTCCTCAGAATGTACGGTACACACGATACAGCCTACAGACTAACATGCATGCACACACACACACACACACACACACACACACACACACACATGCATGTAGCTCCTAATACTGATTTCTGTTTTGCGGTCATGTGATGGGCAATCGACCAATCAGATAGCTACATTCTTTTTAGGTGTTGTATAATGATGATTACATTTGCTTCCAGAAGTTGTATATTGTGCAATTGAGACCCACTAAGGCAGAATATCATGGTGATCAAATAAAAATTTCAATACAATACAGTCAAAATTCAGAGGCTGACAGTCACCTTATTCAATGTTGGCTACTCTCAGTCAGGACAGTAGTATCAAACAATAAAGCCAACAGATTTGCCAGTTAGCAAATGGAGTACAGTACAAATTCAAATTTCTCTACAAGTTTGTGAACATCAATTCATACCCTGTTTCTTCAAGGCAGGTAGAGAAAAGATCTTTTACATTTCCTTTGAGTGATAATTCAGTTCATTACATTAATGGTTCTATCATAGACTGTTTTTATCTCAAAAGTAAGAGCCACCTTTTGAACATTCTTTGAAATTAACACACACAAAAAAGAGAGAGAAATGAAATAAATCATGCAGTATCTGCATTATACATTTCAAATCCTGCTACAAATACTAGTAGAAAAAAAATGAGCAATTTCTTGAATTTCCCATGATGTTAATCGTCTTTTTTTATGGCATTTCCTTGCTGTTTTAGACTGAAAGCTTCAAAATGGCACTGAATGAATTTTGTAGTAATGTACTTACAATGTGAATCATCATATCAGCCTGTTTTTCTTTGAAATCCCAAATGAATTATCAAATTCATGGTTGTATTATGTACTGGTCATGCTGGTTATGTAAGAGCCCCATAAGCATCATTCTTGATGGACTTCAGTGCATTATAAGAGGCCATTATTATTATTATTATTATTATTATTATTATTATTATTATTATTATTATTACTATTATTATTATTATTATTATTATTATTATTATTATTATCATTATTATTATTATTATTATTATTATTATTATCATTATTAAATGAAGTAATGAAGGCTACTATCTTCATGCCCTAATCCACAAGTGCAAGTTTTGGCACAAATGCATATATTTATATATGCTTTCTTATATGGTATGGTATTTCAAACTAGAGCTAAAGGCCGTGTCACACCTTTCCGGGCAAGCCTTGCGTGCGACTTGCGAAGAACAATTTCGACTACCCGGAGGTCCCCGATCCGCACATGACAATGTATCTCAACCGTAGTCGCCCGGAGGTGCGCATGCATATTTTTTTACCCGCAACCGTGTTTTGGCCCTGTCACACCTTTCCGGGCAAGCTACTCGGGCTTGTTACGTGTAGGGATTTTCTAGCATACCGGACATTCCCGAGGGTGGAAAAGCATTTGAGCAAGTCAGCGCGTGTGTCTTACTTGCTGGACGCGTTCCCTGCGAGTATACTGTGTGACCTTTGTACCAGTTGCGTGGGGGCTGACAACTCAGTGAAGGAATTCCTCTAATGGAATGGCTGAAATCCCACAGAATTTCATTATCTTGGCTGCATACGGGACTGCAAAGTACCTACGTGGGAGTTGCCTGGGAAGTGCTGCCGCTAAGGGCCTCCTACTGGCATTCTGCGTGGACCTCTCCGGGCATCCCCGCGGCTCACCCGGAAAAAGTTTTGGTTATGCTCAAAACTTGGCTGCGGTTAAATCGGACTTGCGTGAGCACCTACGGGCAACTACGCGCTAGATACTGTCAGGTGCGGACCAACTGCGGAGAGCTCCGGGGAGTAGATTTGTTTTCTTGCAAGTCAAGCCGCAAAACTTCCCCTGTATGGTATGACAAGGCATGAATGAAAATTGCAAACATTCTTGTTCGCCCGCTGAAAATCTTCTACATGCTGGAAACTACCTCCTCGCCACAAGCCCGCGTAGCTTGCCCGGTACGGTGTGACACCGCCTTTAAGACACTCCGATTCCTGCTCTTCTGCCGACAGTGAAGATGGGAAATATGTGAAGTCATCGGCTAGGGCTGGAGTTAGGACTGTTTCATCTAATAATCTGCTTTAACAAAGCATCTGATCGCCATACCTGGAAATCTCATTCAGTGCATACCAACCGAAAACATTTAAATGTACAATGTATATCATTCCTTATACAGTGGCCCGGTTATATTTCTGTATGGGGAATGATGACAAACTAGTCAGCTCATCAGTCTAACTGTCTCAACTTTCACAAATTAATCAGGCAGTGTGGGCTTTCTGTGCAAAGCAAGCAATGGATCATTAGTAAACTGACAGGATTTGAAACAGAACAATAATATACTTCTACCAGCACTCCTGCTGTTTTTTTGCACCCCCCCCCCCTCCATTTTATCCTATTGGTTGCCACAACAGACCACAGTTCAGACAATACAGCTTTACAGACACAGCATAAGTTCTGAATAATAAAGGAATCGTCTTTCCTCACTAAAAGGAAAATATTATGATTATTATTTTTCTATGGGGGCATGTTGCTACAAATAGTGTTCCACATATCTATTCTGAGTTTTGCCATTTCCTATCCCACTGGCTATCAGCGTATTTCTAGTTCTGTTAACTGAAGACTGGTTCATAAAAATATATATTACATAGAATTATATTCTTCAAAATTTGCTCTGTTAAGGTGGAGATGTTTCTCTGGCTATGTATTATTTGCCACAAACTTTGACTACAGTATTATGGCAGGAAACACCAGAGGCCACATTTACTGTCTCCAACAGACCCACTCCATTGTGGGATACCTTGATGAATTAGGAAGACTTCCTGGGGCCAACAGTACGGGCAATTATACCAACATCCAGAGAAACAAGAAACATTCGGCACAAAACTTTTGTGTTCTGGAGCCGACAACCTTTTTTTCCCAGCATGAAACTTTCACAGATTGCTGACCATGATGGTGTAGAGCATTGCACTGGCATTCTTTGCAATGTATAGAGACGAACATTTTCTTGAGCATTATACAACATTTTGCCGCTTGTGGCTCTCCACGTCAGTTTCATGCACACAAAAATCTCTGGTTTTACAGTAACTGCCTTTGAGAATGATCCTCATGAAATGAGCCAGCATTGGCGTTGGCGTTTTCCTGCACCTCGCTGGTACACCACATTGATTGCAAGGTCTTACACACACACTTTAAACTGAGATCAGGGGGGCATTTCATGAAGCGTTTTGTCAGATATTTCGTCTGACAAACTGTTAAAAGCTACATAGAAATCAATGCATCTGATTGGCTGACAGCAAATTTGTCCGACAAAGTTGTCGGACAAAATGCTTCATGAAATGCCCCCCCAGAATTCATACCTCACCTCTTGGGTGACTACACCAACCTCTTAAACAAATGGTGAACCAAAACAGAAATATGGTAAGAGATTACTTTCACTTCATATCAACCGTGTTGGTATTTCCTTGAATGTTTGTGTCCTGCCAGATTTTGTGAAATTCATTACCAAGTCCGTCCAAGTATGCAGCCAGCTATAACTGGAAATCCTTCTTTCTGGGTTGGCTTCCATCAGTGCTGGCATGAAATCCACTGAGAGTTCCACTCTACCTTTAGAGTTTGGTCATTGGTCATAGTATCTCTTCTTCAGCGCCCTGTATTTCCTCAGCATGTAGAGGGCTTCCAACTCTTTCATCACATACTCCCCCTTTGCTATCAGCTCCTTGATCTTCTCAGGTTCCGTGACGTCTTTGTTCTTCATGAAGGCAGCGTGGCATCTGGTACGGAAGTAGTCGGCACCCTTTGGATACTCTCTGCCCAGGAAGATTAGCTGTAAGATGTATCAACATTCAGGACAGTTAATTGAGTATATGAATATAAGAACGACCCAAGTCCATGGAAGACCATTTCGAGTAAACTAAAAAAAAACTTCATATCTTTTTTATCTGTCCAATAATATTCTATTTAACTGTGATGGGAAGGCAACATTGCATACAAATTAGAACATATTTATGACAATTAACATTTACATTAATTGTGAAGAGGCCATTTTGTATGATGGACTTGGGTCGTTCTTTGAATCATATACATGATATTCTGCTATAGAGATGAGAGAAGGATGAGAGAGGGCGCTATTATATGAATGTAAGAATGACCCACGTCCTTCATTCTTACATTAATATAAGATTTAACTCATTCATTTCAGGCACTTCCGGGGGTAATTAGGATTTATCATTTATACACAAGATGAGTCCATGCATAAGCTACAATTTCCCATGTCAAACTGAATTTGGCCAAAAATTGGACTTGGGTCGTTCTCATATTCAGGTCTTCAATTCAGTCATGGTCTCATGCTCCCATGGTAGCCTCAGTACTATCATTAGTACTGCTCTTTCACAGGTCCCTGTCAATAATATTACCCAAGCACGGGCAAGTACCGATTTCTACACCTGCCTGAAAAAGGGAAAATTGGGTGACTATTCTGTTCGAGGACTGTATACACATTGAGTATTCATTTTAAAGGGATAATGTAGTTTTTGTTGAGATGGGGGGATTTCATTTTTGTTTTGTTTTGTTTTGCAAGATAGGCAGAAACCACTGATGAAATATCAAAAAGCATACAATTCAAAAGAGGGATTCAAAGTTTATTTTATGATTTTTTTTTTTAATGGCTGAGTTAACAAAAAACGGGGTAAAATAAAGTGGTCCTATTTGAAAGGTGGAGCCTACCTTTTATTAGGACCTCTTTGTTTTTGATATCTCACCCATTTCAAAACCAATTTTCATCAAATAAACATTGAATTCCTCTAAGAAACTATGTCACAAAGCCTCATTAATAGGATGGTTAGTTGAGTGATTGAGAAAAAGCCTATTAGAAATATTATAATTTGTGTAAATAAATAACTTAATAGCGTCTTTACAGAAACTTACATTCTTGTACAGTGTTCTGACAGCATATCGTAGTTCTCTTGACATTGTGGAGCTGCAGTGAAGAAGTCAGCAACCTTAATTGCTGTCAGATGACGATTCTTGTATGATACCTGTAAAAAAAAAAATCAAATTAAGCTGCATACATCCATGGAATATTCATGATTTTCAGAAGTTTTCCATTTTGTATATTTTGTTTTGACTTTAAAATTAAAGATATATCATGATATAACATCACGAGAAGATAGATTGAGGGGAGTGAGTTCTCTGTCTTAATTACATTCCTTCACAATTGCTTCTGCAGGCAGCAGGGGGTGTTTCACAAAGACTTTTTGAGTCTAGATTAAAATTATGGTATGCTGTTCAGTGTTGGTTTCTCTTTTAACTTGTTAAAGTGAAAACTAAGTTTCGGTAAGTGCTTGAGAACCCGTCTAGCACCATTTCATTTTTTCTTGCAATATATCGAAAGAGTCCACTAAGAAACTTACCTGGCTGACGCGGTTTGCCGGAATGATGATTCGGTTTGGAGTATTTTGAGAAAAATAATAATAGTAGGAAAACCGACTTTTATTCCAGAAGGCTCCAGACTAACTCGGTCTCGGGAAAAATTCGACCCTACTTCAGACAATTCACACGCAGTTCGTGATCGCCACATTCTACTGGCTACTGCATAATACCAAATGAGGCCTAACTGAATGGACAGGAAAGTGCGTGCTAACGTAACCCTGTACAAAACAAAACAAAAATGACAGCGCGCGGTCCTCAGTTGCTGAGACGCGCGGTCTTTGGAGTTTTTGTTGTTGTTTATCAAGCGCCTTTGATTGTTTTAGAGGTGCTTGATAGGCGCACACTAATTTTGCATGCGCGCAAAAGAGGTTTTTGATGCGCGCGTTGCAACAACTCGGACCATATACTGCGAGTAGCCAGAACACGAAGCGCTAGTTTATACAGGCCGCTCCCATAGGACAACACTGTACAATCAGAGGGACAACCATTACAACTCATCCCGCCGTCAAAGCGAAGCCGAGTTATCCCCGAGTCCGAGTTTAGCCTGACCCCGTACTGAGACTGAACCTTTTTGGTTAATATTTCGCATTTTCGTCGTTACCCATCGAACATCTCGTTATAACATCGTTATCATGCACATTTCCTAAGCATACGTTCACATTTGGGAGCGAAATTTGACAAGTTTTGCAGGCGTACCAGAACTTTGTTTGGGCTTTAAAGTTCGATCTGTGTTTTAAGAATCCACTTCGCAAATTTACAGAAAAGATCCTTTGACCATCTTAGTTTTAGACCTTTATTTAGAACCCTAGTCCTAGACCTACTTCATTTTGTTAACTAGAATAATATGTCATTGACAAATGCCTGGTGTTTGTTTTTTTGTTTTGTTTTGTTTTGTTTTTGTTTTTGTTTTTGTTTTTGTATAGAGGGGTTCTGCAAATACAATGTCAATGAAGCACGAAAAAGTCTCCAAACTTTCATGCATCTAGGAAAAGAAAACCATATATATTTTCGAAACAAATCAGCGCCTACTACTACGTAGTGTCCCAACAGGTATAACACTGACAGCAATGCCAATCAATAGGATACAGCTGAGCTATACATTGCCATGCCATACATAGATAGCCATCGAATAGAGGGGCCAACTTCTTGATCTAGATCTATTCTACGTGTCAAAGTACCACCCACCTACCTTCGGTACGCTACGGTCGCGTAGCCCAGAACTCCGGGCTAGCAAGTCGTGGCTACCCGATAGGATGACAACATTACAAATTCTAGACACAACACAAAACAGCATTATTTTTGGTCATTTTCCCCACTAAATTCTGGTGAAATTACATTGAAAAATATTCACATACCTGTTCGTTTAATTCATTCGTCCTCAAGCATCGATACAAGGTTCCGCCAACATACATCAGCATTTAGAGCAAAAGATTGTCGACCAAGGCGAGTTTTTAATTCACAAATGAAAATGTACACAAACAGATTGTACGTACTGTACGTACGTACGTACGTACCGTACATGATCGATACACACGGTCGACCGTGCTGTCGATACGACGACCTTAGTGCCTTACCTACAGTACGTCCAGACCTCGCATACTGGTACTTTACACGGTGTACAATCTCTATTGCCGGTAGAGCGCCCTCTCTCGGCGAAGTTCTATCGAGAATTTACTGTTATTGCAGTCGAGCATCCATTCGGTCAGGAATTTTGTTCCTGTTTGGAGTCTTATTTTGTCCTGTTTATTTCTATCAAATCATCAGAATCATTAAATCATGATTGATCCAGGTCATTCAAACTCAGTTTTCTGTCTTCGTTTTTATGCTAAAGCAAGCTTGGTCCTAAACGTGATTATGAACTGTCCATTACCGGTAATAAAAAAAATAATCTTCAGAATATATTATATGCCGCTAGCAAAATATTTACTTTCACGAAGAAAACTACACATACTACTAGTCAGGGGCGTCACCAGCTTTTTTTCAAGGGGGGTGCGTTTTGACACTAAATGTTTACGAGATTTTTTGGACAGACATTTGGAATATAGGAAGCTCTCAATCCCTAGACTTTTACTGTTTTTTGAGGGAAACCAAGCGGGGAAAGGGCACCGGCGCGCCGGTAGCTAGGATTTCATCTTGTGGGGGGGGGGGGGGGGGGGGGGGGGGGGATAGTATGCGAGGGAGCGAGCAAGGGTGGGGGGGGGGGGGGGACGGTGTGGAAGTGCCGGAGAGGGTTGTACCCCTTATGAATGGATTATGGAATGACGGTGTGAAACGACAAATTACTCGCAGCGATATCAGGGGAATGGCATCACGACTACATGCGAGCGAGCGGAGCGAGCGAGCTTGAAAATTTTGACATTTTACAGTTCAAAAACTGCCGTTTGTAGCCATATTTTTTTGCTTTGTAAATTAAGGGGGGCGCACCGGGCGCAACTGCTGGCAATTACTGGCAGCAACATCAGGTGAATGGCATAATAATCAAATGCGAGCGAGCAAAGAGAGCGAGCTTGGAAATTTTGACATTTTACAGTCCAAAAACTGCCGTTTGAGGCCATATTTTTTCGCTTTGGAAAGAAAGGAGGGGTGGGGCGCAACGGGCGCAACTGCCGGTAATTACTGGCAGCAACATCAGGAGAATTGCATAACAATTAAATGCGAGCGAGCGAGCGAGCGAGTTTGAAAATTTTGACATTTTACAGTCCAAAAACTGCCGTTTGTAGCGATAGCCATATATTTTTTTTTGCTTTGGAAATTAAGGAGGGGGCGCACCGGGCGCAACTGCTGGCAATTACTGGCAGCAACATCAGGTGAATGGCATAACAATTAAATGCGAGCGAGCGAAGAGAGCGAGCTTGAAAATTTTGACATTTTACAGTCCAAAAACTGCCGTTGGTAGCCATATTTTTTTGCTTTGTAAATTAAGGGGGGCGCACCGAGCGCAACTGCTGGCAATTACTGGCAGCAACATCAGGTAATTTGCAAAATAATCAAATGCGAGCGAGCAAAGAGAGCGAGCTTGGAAATTTTGACATTTTACAGTCCAAAAACTGCCGTTTGTAGCCATATTTTTTCGCTTTGGAAATAAAGGAGGGGTGGGGCGCAACGGGCGCAACTGCCGGTAATTACTGGCAGCAACATCAGGAGAATTGCATTAAATGCGAGCGAGCGAGCGAGAGAGCTTGAAAATTTTGACACTTTACAGTCCCAAAACTGCCTTTTGTAGCCGTATTTTTTTGCTTTGGAAATTAAGGGGGGGGGGCACCGGGCGCATCTTACTGCTGCATGGTAATTACTGGCAGCAACATCAGGTGAATGGCATAACAATTAAATGCGAGCGAGCGAAGAGAGCGAGCTTGAAAATTTTGACATTTTACAGTCCCAAAACTGCAATTTGGAGCCATATTTTTTCGCTTTGGAAATAAAGGAGGTGGGGGGGGGGGGGCGCACCGGGCGCAACTGCCGGCAATTACTGGCAGCAACATCAGGAGAATTGCGTCAATTAACAATTAAATGCGAGCGAGCGATCGAGCGAGCGAGCGAGCTTGAAAATTTTGACATTTTACAGTAAAAAACAAACAAACTGCCGTTTGTAGCTATATTTCTTCGCTTTAGAATTTAAGGGGGCGCATCGGGCGCAACTGCTGGCAAATACTGGCAGCAATATCAGGAGAGCATAACGATTAAATGCGAGCGAGCGAAGAGAGCGAGCTTGAAAATTTTACATTTTACAGTCCAAAAACTGCCGTTCTTAGCCATATTTTTTCGCTTTGGAAATTAAGGGGGGAGGGGCACCGGGCGGAACTGCAGGCAATTACTGGCAGCAACATCAGAAGAATGGCATAAAGATTAATGCGAGCGAACGGAGCGAGCGAGCTTGAAAATTTTGACATTTTACAGTCCTCAAATTGCCGTTTGTAACTATTTTTTTATTTTTATTTTTATTTTTTTTGCTTTGGAAATTAAGGGGGGCGCACCAGGTGCAACTGCCGGCAATTACTGGCAGCAACTTCAGGAGAATGGCATTACGACTAAATGCGAGCGAGAGGAGCGAGCGAGCTTGAAAATTTTGACATTTTATACTGTCCAAAAACTGCCGTTGGAAGCTATATTATTTTTTTTTCGCTTTGGAAATTAAAGGGGGAGGGGGGGGGGGGGGGGACGCCCGGTGCGCCCGGTGCGCCTGGTGCGCCCATCTCCCTGGATCCGCCACTGGTAGTCAAGGGTGTGGGTTTATGTTCATGACTGGCCAGGGGAGGTATATGACCAGCGAGGTGGCGTCGAAGTGACCAAGCGGGGAAAGGATGTCCAAAATCTGCACTTTAGAGCATCCCCTAAACTAATTGTGCGTGTTTGTTTGTGTGTGTGTCGTATATGTACATGGAAAAGTTAGGAATTAGCCCATTAGCAGGTCAAGTCTTTTTATTGGCAATGCAAGACATTTTTACATAGACTAGTATGTAAAGCAACACTGCAAAATCAATGATCTAGCTTTGATATAACGAAGCGTAAGGTACAAAGGTGTACATTCTACATCACATTGCGCAACATTGTAGCGACTCTTCGTTCGGATGTACTGAGTACACTGCGCACATCCTGCTTATATGCAGAATGCCAACCAGGAATCACGCTGAATCACAATCTTTTGTCGGGTCCGGGCTTTTTCAACAATGTTTCACACTATATACCATCTAATTATGGTTAAAAGAAATCATAGAAAAATATCTTATTTCTTGATCACCCTTTCATTCAAAAGCAGTTTACTAACACTTGAGGAATACTATTTCGGTAAGTCTTTTTTTTTTTACCAGCGGATTGGGAGGGGGGCGCACCCCCTCCCCCCCCCCCCCCCCCCCCCGCTCCGTAGTTACGCCACTGCTTTTGGGTGAAATAATTGGACAGATTTTTTGAATTCTAAAAAAAAGCAAGAAAATCTTTTCATCGCGGATATTATGATTATGTGGGATGGGGCAAACGTGTATAAGTGCTCCGTATCGTACGGATGTACAGTACGGTCGATAAATAGTAAACACTGTAGAATACTGATAGATATGTACAAAATCAGTGCTGCCAGAAACAGGGGTGCGAATTGATTTGTGTGTGTGTGTGTGTGTGTGTGTGTGTGTGTGTGTGTGTGTGTGTGTGTCCCTGGTGCAAAATATAAACAAAATTAGAAAAGAGTAATTATTTAGCGTCCGCCGTTGAGGTCGCTCGCAGACTGATTTATTCTTTTTTCTTTTTTTTTTTTTTTTTAAGGATCTGAAGGGGGTGCGTTCGCACCCAACGCACCCCCCCCCCCCCCCCCCCCCCCTGGTGACGCCCATGCTAGTAAGTACCCCAATACTTCGGTCCCTACACTGGCTCCCTGTATGAGAAAAACGTATCAACTTCAAGACCCTTCAAGACAACTTGAAAAAAAAAACAAACTTCAAGACTCTTCTTCTTGTCTACCATTCATTGCAACAAAAATGCCCCTGCCTGCTTTCAAAATACTCTTCATCTTCACCAACCACCAAGAAATCTCCGTTCATCGAACTCGAACCTCGAATCAAGCATAATATTATTTGGGGATCGTGCTCTTTCATACGTGGGCCCAAAACTTTGGAATAGCCTGAAGTCATAATATACAGCCCATGAGTTTATACAACTCACGAATACAGCCCACTCTATAGTTCGACACTAAAGCTAACAAGGCCCACGAGACCGACACATTATTAAAAGCCCCGTGTTGTATGTACCTGTCAGACTCGTAGGCTTTTTTTATAGTGTCGAACTCATGGGCTGTATGATTGACGTGAGCTGTATATGAAGAGTTTGGTCGCAAAAACCGATAAGTCCATTTTTGAAGATTTTGAAGTACTTAGTACTGTCTCTGTCATAAAGTACAAAATAATACGTACCTTGTAAATGGTATATTGGCCACTACATATAAAAGTATACATTTTTGAAGTTATGGTCAAAAGAAGCAAAAATTTTCTTATTATTCTCTTTACTTTTCTTGACCTTTAATCGCAAATATCTCCATTTGGCAATTATGGATTTATCGGTTTTTGCGAACAAACTCTTGGTAATAGATATGACTCATGGACCTGTTTTCAATGTCGAACTCGTGGGCTGTATAATTATGTGACTCGTTGGTGTCGGTCTTGTGGGATCCGTAAATTCATTCCCAATATAGAAAAGAATGAAAACCTTTCAATGATACCGCACTCGTTAAACAAGATGTATTTAGGGATGAGAATTGGGCTTTTAACTTTTTACGAGATACCAAGAAAACACTTATGATATTGTACAGAGTATACCATTTTGAGGAATTCAAAGTTCATTTGATGAAAATGAGGTTTGGAATGACTGAAACATCCAAAAACAAAGTAAAACAAAGCGATCGTAATAGAGTGTGGGTCCCACTCTTTATTAAAATCGCTCGTTTTTGGATATCTCAGCCATTTCAAAACCAATTTTTATCAAATAAACGTTGAATTCCTGATGGCATAGAATTGCATGCTCTTTCATTTTCATAAGAGGCTTCTAATTATCTCACCACCTGAAATTAGGTCTCAACTAAAAGAACTTAAATACGACTCCTTTAAAACCATCATTTAACATCTTGGCTATGTTCTTTTTTTTAGTGGTAATCTCAAAATATCTCAAATTGATAAAAATGGATTGATCATTCTTCTGTTTTTGCATTAAAGGGATCATGCAGTTTTGGTTGAGACTTAATTTTGGGTTTCTAACATTTTTGGGTGAAATAATGAGAAACTTCTTATGAAATATGGGAGAGAATGTAATTCTATGAGGAATTCAACGTTTATTTGATAAAAATTGGTTTTGAAATGGCTGAGATATCAAAAAAAAAAAGCAATTCTAATAAAGTGTGGGACCCACACTTCATTACGAATGCTTTGGTTTTATTTTGTTTTTGGCTGTTTCAGTCATTCCAAACCCGATTTTCATCAAATAAACTTTGAATTCCTCTTAAAATGGTATGCTCTGTACTATTATCACAAGTATTTTCTTGTTATCTCACAAAAAGTTAAAAGCTCAATTCTCATCTCCATCAATACTGTACTATCCCTTTAAACTCTTCATTACATTATAATTTATTACAGATCAATGTGACTATCTTTTTTTAATCATTGCTGCATGGACAAATGGGGTTATCAAACAAAACCGACACCCATGAGTTGTATACAGCCCATGCACAAGTTCCACACTGAAAAAAAAAATCCATGATTCATTATGATTACTTGTGATCTATTACACTTTTTCATTAGCATACATGACAAAGTGAGCACTAGTGTTTCTTTTTGCGATATCATTCGTGCATAATAATATAGGCCTATTTCATATTGTATTCGACGAACTGTAGGCCCTATATCATCAGATTAATGAAAGTCAAATTGACAATAATAGCGACATCGCTTTGAATCATGTTTTCTTTTCCTTCTTTGATGGAAATGAATAGACTATTGAATTGAGATTGAAATTCACACACGATACATGTTATTGAGCTCAACACTTAACTACTAGGTGAAAACAGTTCACGGGTTCGGCGACAACATGGGGCCTATGTCTATAACGGGCATGGGGCCTTGTTTGCCTATTGTGTTAAACTCAAGGGCCGATGTGGACTCCAGGGCTCTATAACTAATGGGCTGTATGACTCATGGGATGTATTACGGTGGGCTATAGAATATGATTCGTGGGTGTCGAACTCGTGACGTACGTGTGCGCTCATACAGACCCTTCCCCCCCCCCCCCGCAGGCAAATCATGTGGCCTGAATCAAGGTATATATAATAGGTCCCTACCTATAGATTTAATCGCCGTCTAAATCTCTAGAAACTGTAATCTACATTATTCTAAATTCTTATCTCTAGGCCTATATACTATTATGTTTTGGTTTATAATATCACTGTACGTTTTATAGCTAAAAATGAAGAGTTTGTTCGCAATAACCGATAAGTCCATTTTTGCCAAATGGAGATATTTGCGATTAAAGGTCAAGAAAAATAAAGAGAATGATAAGAAAATTTCTGCTTCAATTGACCATAACTTCAAAAATTTACCTTTATTATGTAGTGCCAATATATCATTTAAAAGGTGTTATTTTGTACTTTATGACATAGACCGTATGACTTCAAAATCTTCAAAAATGGACTTATCGGTTTTTGCAAACAAACTCTTCAAATACAGTAATGATTGGCGAGATAAGGAAAAAAAAAAGATCGTGCCAATGGGCATTATGCGAAAATTATACCTATGTCTGTGATTCTTGTCAATATTATATTGTTTCATTTTCTATCCCCTTCACTGCCTCCTATCAGTACAATGGGAGGACGGTCTATTTCAGTAATCTTAGACGTACTGTACAATGATAATAGACCAGTTCCTAGTTCCACTTTGCGCTTGAGCAGAAAAAGGTAATTTGTACCAACGGGCATTTTGGTTTGTTAATTCACTGAGAAAAGCATCTGTGATATGATGATTACTCACGACTTGTGATCCTTATCTAAATTGTGCTAGCTAGCACATCCACCTGACAACAAGCTTGGCATTTGGAAATATCAAAAGAAAAAGTTGTTATTCCACTCAATATACAAAACAGTAAATGGACGTCTGGTAAAATGTCAACTGACGGACTATTCTGGGGGCATTTCATGAAGCATTTTGGTCGGATATTTTTCTGACAAACTGTTACAAGCTATTGAAATCCTTGCATCTGATTGGCTGAGAGCCCAATTTGTCCGACAACTTGTAGGACAAAATGTTTCATGAAGGGGCATTTCATGAAGGAACTTGTCGGATAAAATATCTGACAAGTCAATAATAGGGCCTATCCGACAAGTTCAGAGAAATCAGCCAATCAGACTAAAGAATTTCTCAAAACTTGTCGGATATAATTGACTTGTCAGATATGTTATCCGACAAGTTCCTTCATGAAATGCCCCCCTGGTCACCTGCTGGTCTAAACACATTCTTTGTTTGAACACGAATTCAATAATATTGTTATGTCGGGCAAGCTTATGCATTAAGCCGCTTTGAAAATGAGTGAAGTGCCTAATCAAGAAAGGTCATTAATGTACCAACGTGTACATGAACTATTTTATACGAACTGACTGGCTTACTTGAGTACTCGTAGTAATTTCTCGTGATACATTAACAAACTGAGTAGGCCTACTATATAGCAAGGAGTTACCAGTTCATTAATCCTTGTATACGTAGTCACCGAGCTGAACAGATACTCTAGTACGTTGTTATTTAGCACTAGAGGGCAGTATAATGTACGAAGAGAAGAGGAGATTTTTACGATTTGCCTTCCTCCGCCGCCCGTGCGTACTGTACGCACCGAAATAGCTGTACGTCGTCCTTCCCAGGGTCAGATCGCTTTCTGAGGGTCAGATGAGCAGCCTTGTTGTTATGCTAGCTAGCTGCGCTGTGCTTCGTGCGCGTCCGTTCGGACAGTTTACAGAAGTGAGAAAGACACATGACAGTACGCAAAATGGATACCAACCGTGTATCCTCTATGGGGATCTTGAACGTTGTGCGCTGGCTGAGCAACAAGCGGATTTAGAAAAAAGTGTAGTTACTGGTACTTGCTGTACACGTACGTTATAACATGCATACGACACGTATTGAGCCGAAGGTAAATTACATGATTGTGATATATTTTGAACAGGAGCCTGAGTATCTTTTGGACATACAGGCGCGTATGAACTCTAAATCTCACACTTTTCGTGCTATTGCAGGTATTCTCGACCTTTAAGTACGTCCAAGTAAATCTTCAAGTTCAAAGAAGAAATCAACCATGACGTGTAGACGAGGAAAACAGAGGAATTAACACCAGACCACAGTCACAGAGCAGCAGACAGAGCAGAGCCAGCAGAAAATCTGCAGTGCCGTCACACTCGGATTCAGAAGGCGTATAAATCAACACAGATCATATTTTGCTGAGCTGAGAAGATAGTGACGGCTAAAGCCTCAGTTTAGAGTCGCCGACATGTCAGGTAAATTTAATGACAATGTAGAATCCTCCTACATTCTGTGCAGATGTTATTCATGTGACGGATGACAGTTTGCGTGGCGTGCCAGTGCCAGTCAGTGGCAGTGCAGTGCCAGTGGTGCCGGTGGCTATACGTCAGAGCGGGGAGGTAGTTACTGTAAACTTTTAACCACAACTTAGGCCTAGTAAAGTTTAGTCACTGTTATTTTAACTGTAGGTTAGGCCTATTCTTGGGACTGTAAAGTGTGGGACCCCTGAAGAGAAATTACCTACATATTGAATGCACACGGCTCTGTCTCGACCCAGGGCTGTCTCACGATCACCGGCCGTAGAAAAACTTGGTCACTCAGCAACGCTCAGTGCAGTGCAATTAAATTTGCACCGATTTGGATTATCTATAAGGAAATAACATTAAATTTATGTCTGATACTATAGCTCAGACCTGCATAATAATAAATACTTTGGTGTTATAAATTTGGTTTAAACACTTGTCTTGAGTCTTGACCAGGCATGAATTATCTGGTCTGTATCTTTTTTGTCATTGATTGGGGATAGCAGGGTTCGAAATTAGCGATGGTCGGCTGGCCATTGGTCACCTGAAATCACGTCGGACTAGCTAAAAATCATAAAATTCTGAAGTTACAAGTCTGTCTGGCTAGTCAAAATATTGCTTCAGTGTCAAAATTGATTCTAAGTTAGTAAGTAGTCCTCCTGGCTAGTTAAAAAAAGAAGAAGTTAAGTGCGACCCCTGCCCTGGATAGAACCTACAATGTAGTTAGCAGAGATTCTGCGGCTGCCTAGCAGGTCAGGCTTCACGGAATCCACTCCTACGAAGGAGGGGCATAATTATAGGGCGTCTGGCAGATTTTTGCAACTGGAGAAATACATGTCATTTCACCCAAAAACATACCATCCATAATGTCCATAGTTAACATTAATACATGTGATGTGCAAAATTTCTCACCATAATCATAAATAACGGTGAAGTTATGAGGTATTTTTCATCCTCACGCTGTTAAAACCTTGGCGAAAAAGTGGGTCGCAAGCGTAATGAAAATTGACTGTCAAGCGTATCCAGTGGGCAGTGCTATTCACTGCATTTATCACATTCAAAGCGTGCGTGTTTCTAAGGCTAAGCGCGCATCCTTGTCAGCTAGCACACACCTACCCAGCTAGCTGTGAGGCCCGCTTCGATCCCGATGTATATTGTGTATACATGCCAGCAATGCATGCATGGTACTGCGCTATTGCGCTATTAAACTACTGACATACTAGCAGCTGGGTAAATACAACACGAAAAGTGAGCAACCGAGGTCGTATACAGAAAAATTTCTTGGTCCGGAGGAATTTTTACTCATTTTGACATTCACGGTTCTCTTCCATGAGAAAGGATTCCGTGAAGATAGACGTACAGTGTAGTCTCTGCGGAACATATTCCTGGCCACAGACCGATTTGTAGACGTGTTTATGAGTCCTATGACCCTGTATGCAGTACAATGTACGTATAAACGTCGGTACGATCCAACAGCGCGGCAGAGTAAAAGCACACACAGTAGTGCTAGTGGTGCACGTGCATTGCTATAGCTTTTGGTCTACAGATTGCGTGGAGATGCGCACATGTATGTACTCACGTTACGTACCGGCGGTGCGCTATGCTGTGCGGAGGCTGAACATCGTATGTTATGCATGCAAAACTGACTCGACTGTTCTGGAGCTTCGCGTAAGTGCGCGCCATAACCACGGGTCATGGCGTGTAAACTACGGGTATGTGTCTAAGACTTGTAGGCCCCGCCTCGCTTAGTTCGCTGATGCTATGCTGACAAGGGTATCTTAATCATTATTTCGCGGGTTGATCCCGTTGAATAAGCGAAAAACCAATGCTATTTTTGGAGTCAGCACCATTGAATCCTCCTACACCAGCCAGGTGAGTTTTACAGTCAACGGAGCAGCTGAGTTATAGCGACGTTTAGGCTTAAATCTGAATTAAGGTAGCAATACATCATGATATCTGAACTCAGCATAGGACGAGAAGAATGATACCACTACAAGCTTTCATATAAGCTGGATACCAAATTTATAAATTTATGGGGATTTGTTCCCGGGATGAACCCGCGAAAATGCCTGAAAGGAGATTTTAAACCAAAATTGTGGGTCCGCTTTTCGACCAAACACGCGTCTTACGTTTGCCCATTGCCCAACACGCACTGAACGCATCTGATAGTCGTAAGTTTATTTGAAAATGCTAGCGCTTTTGCAACCAAATTGTGACTTCCGTGATATCATATGTATAAAAAATAATATAGATTTCTCTTATTGTAAAAATAATGTTTTTAAGTAGCTTTATGCTCTGTAAATGCATAGAGACGTAGGTCAAAGATGACTTGTGAACTCGCAACTTGTGCATGAATTTTGAAGGGGATGACAAAGCGCATCGCGCTCAACGCCCTAATAAAAGTAGGCCTAAATTTCACCAAAAAATGCTCTGTCCATAGGTGCTAGGCGGGTAACGCTACATAAAGTGCATTGCACAATATGAATCCCATACATTGTACATAGTCACTCTGGTTCACACAGTTATCAGTCTGGCCAGTCAGAAAGCAGCCCCGTATTGAAAGTAAAAAATTTTGATACCAACTGACACAGTATTCTATATGGTACTTCAGAGTCCAAATTTATAAAATGATTAATGCACAGATTTTAGATTCGTGACATTAGTAGAATACATAGTAGAGATGTAATGCAGCTCAGGTACAGTGTATTCACAATGGCGTGCAACATGCACTTTGGGCTTTGTGCATGTTTAACCAATGTTAATGATTGTACCCTGTTCAAAATGTGTTGCACCTCTACTGTTGCACTCTCACATTACTGTATGTGTTCATCCATCTTTCTGTGAAACGAGACAATAGTATACATCCTGCAGACAGGAAATGCATCAAGAAATGAATTGGTGTTCCTATACAGGGTGTACAAAGCACTGTATACGCTGTTATTTTTGCGTACAGATACAATGTACATGTATTTTCATGAATGAGGAGGTCACGGACATTTTCGCGCGATGTTTTCACAAATTGACACAGAGGCCTCTATTAAAGGGTACTACTACCTTAGCATAATGGTGACATTTTCACATGTTGTTAAATTCGCGAAAATTAAACCCTCGTGAACAGTAGGCCTATAGTCTCACAAGACAGATGCAAACGTCAACAATAACAACAGCAACAACAACAACAACAATTTACCGTTGTTGGAGACATAACAAGTGATTTGTTAACAATGAAGTTTGTACAGTGTAATGATAGTTTGAATATAATGTTTAAGTCTGACAAACAACAACAGCTTTCCAAGATAGTGTATAAATCTGTACATTGTACATGTGCACAAACAATCAAGAAAGTTAGAAATGCCGAATTATTGAGCATGTACAATGTAGTGTCTACCCAGTGACAGACAGTATGATTGTACAGGTGTCACACTGTGCTGTGAGTCTTGATGCAGAGTCTATGAGAGGTATGTGATTACTGTAAAAGTGAAAATTTTCGCGGTTTTGAAATGTTTGCGCATTTCACGCAACCAGAAAGTAGCGCGAAAATTCAAGCACGCGAATATTTTTGCTTTCGACATATGTTCCGGTAAGTACAATGTCTTGATTCTGCGGAATCAAAAACACATGAAACTCTTCTTGCCTGGCCAAGCACGTGAAATTAGGTACGTAAAAATATCCACTTTTACAGTAGTAACAAGTATGTGGCGTCTGTGTTCTGAATAAATTATCATGCTTTTTGGTTAAATGGGTGAAAAATGCTACTACATTAAAGCAGAGAGTACTGTAAAGGATCGATGGCGGATCGTACTATACGTTCTGACTGACAAGAAATGTAGAACCTGTTCAATATTAGAACAGTTGTCATCGTGACAGATATCAGTGAAACTCTAGTACTTAGAAAAGGCTGTATATCTTGAGTGAATCTCTCTATAGTCACTTGTGAGACAGTAAGACAGATTATATCAGCTGGGGCAGTGTGTAATCACTGATGATAAATGAGGTGATTACACTGATAGCTGTAGCCTCAAGAGGTATTCTTGATCACCCTTGGTTTTCATTCAATGAGAAAAAGTGTGTCTACTGAAGAGAACTTGCAAGTGTGCTACACTTACTGTAACCTGTTGAGGACGAGTCCCAAGTATACTCAGGCAGGTGTCTATGGGGAATGCCTGTTGTAGCAAAACCACTCTGTCTTCAGTGGGTTAAAGAGAGCCAGTCTGTTGATCTTAGCTGCATTAGCACACAAGAGTTATTGGTTTTTCCAAAGATGCAAAAATTTTATTTGCCACCATTCACAAATGCTGTTTATAACAAACTAGTGTGAGAGTTTAAAAAAAGAATACCAACAAAATTAACAATGACCACAACATGAATCTGGGCATTCATATGTACAATGTATGAGTAGATGTGTGTACTGTGGCAAGTTGCATTAATTAAAATCTCTGTGTGCCATTCACACAGACCATGGTAGGGCTAAATATCACAAGATAGAAAAAATAGATAAGCAGGAGTGATTTAAAGTGCATCATGATTCAATTAGCAAGACTGAACAATTGTTTTCTGTCCCAACACACAAATAAACAGGTTTTTTTTTTCATCACTTGGCCAAATTGATTTACACAAAACCCATTAATTTGGGGTGTGTAAATGTAGTTTCTAATAAAATCTCAGTAATGATTCTTGAGTGAAATTACATTGTTTACTTGTCTCCATTCTTTTAATAGCCCACTGTGCTGTACATTTGAAAATCAAGACAAGTAAAAGCCTCAAATCCAGGGAGATGGCTTCCGCCTCCCTGTATAAACCAGGGAGGTCTCTACAATGTATTGTACCTCCTTGCTACAATGACATTGCCTGTCTGAATATAATGTGCACTAAAATGAATTATTGTACAAATCCTACAGCAGTATAACATGTGTAGACTTGAGACTTGAAGGTTTGCCGAAAGAGTTTGCAATGACGACTTGCAGTATTCTCCTCTGAATTGGGCTGCTCGCAAGAGCCGGTTGTGTTTTGGCTTTTTAAAGCATTACGGGGAAGCGCATACAGGTACATACAGTATTTTCAAGTTTATGACCTTATTGCTATGATACCCCAACTTGCCAGGCTCATAACGATGCCAGCAAACGGGTTCGTTCCAGACAGGTGAAATTCCCAAGGCTCTATGTGCCAATACACCTGTCACAGGACTCCAGGTGACCCCTTTGGCCTTGGGCAAATCTTTGTACAGTCAGGAGAGGCAGCTGGCTCACAAGGTGGCCGGATTCTCTTGTTAGTTCATGTGGGAAGTGAGATGGGCTACTGTACATGGTTCAAGTTTAATGGGTAGCAATGTACACTAGGGGTTGTTGCAAAACAGTTAACATACAGTGTACACTGTATCACAAAGTAGATTTGAAAGCAGCACTACATGAACACTAGCGTAAAACCTTTTATTTCTGTGAGTCTAGTTTTCGCTTGCTGTAATAGTGGAAATATTCACAGTGTTGAAATTTTTGCGCATTTTTCGCAGCCATAAGCTAGCACAAAAATAGAAGCATGCAAATATTTTGCGTGCCATATGTTCCAGTACTTGATGTCTTGATTCCCCAGAATTAAAAACATGTGAAACTCTTCTTACATGGCCAAGCGTGAAAAATTAGTTGTGTGAAAATATCAACTTTTACAGTATTTCAGAAATCATCGTTTGCCTACATGTATGAATTGAATAGCACACTAGAATATCGCGAATGACAGGCATTAGTGCACTCATGAGAACCATGAAAGAAAAATTGTGAGAACAACATCTTGCAAAAATGTCTGTGACTTTCTCATTTGCAAAAATAACAGCCTTTTAATACATTTTGCCAATTTCCCAGAATCCTGAGCAAGGAATTTCTGAGGAGCATTGTAGTCAGTTGCAGACACCATTCCTGGGTGTGTCCATCTTTACCTGATGTTTGCCAAAGGGACATTGTTTGTGAGAACTTGTGATACCCAAGCTGAAACGACTGTTGACATAGCATTTCTATTTGTCTAATGTATCCTTGAAGCTTTTGTAACATATAAGAAAGAAAAACTTGAAAAACCGAATCTTGCTTCATTCAAGACTCTCTGCTCATTGCTCTCTTTACAGTCTTTTTAAACTGCATTTTAATGCAAGATGCATTCACACTGACAGCTACTTGGACCTTGTACCAGTCAGACCAGTTGAGTCTGTGTGCTCCATGAGGCCAATTTGAATAGATTGCTATGTAGCCTTTTAACACAGACATTAAGGGATATAACATTACTGTAAAAGTGGTTTCTTTCGCGGTGGTTTTATTTTCGCGCTTTTCGCGCTTTGCGGTTGAACCGCGAATTTAACATCACGCGAAAATGTTTTGAACTCGTCGCTTGTTACAATGCTATCATTATTGACAGCGAATTTAAACACACGCGAAAAAGTCGGCAGCGATGGAAACCGTGAAAGTTTCTGTACGCGAAAGAAACCACTTTTACAGTAATTCGGGAGGGGCCAGGAGACAAGGCATGTTACTGCACTTCAGTGATGTTCCCGCAGGTAAGCCCAATGCCCACTGTGCGACCTGAGCCTGCGAGCTGGTGGCGAGCTGGTGCAAGCTTTATAGGGCGCCAAGTGTCGCATGGCCTATTTCGTTACGAAGTCAGTCAAATCATTTAGTAACAAACTGTCGCCATTTTGTAACGCAATGACAACATTTCGTTGACGAAATGATCATTTCGTCAACAAAATGAACATTTCGTTAATGAAATGGTTATTTCGTTGACAAAATGACTGATTTCATAACGAAATAGTCTATGCAACACTTGGCGCCCCGTACAGCTCGCACCAGCTGGCAGGCTCAGGTCGCACAGTGGGCATTGGGCTTTTAAAAGGTTCCTGCTGAAAGTGCTTCACAGTTCTTGAGTGAGCACTGTATTACTTATTAATTTGTAGTTAGGCCTACACTGGCTGATGAAAATCTGGAGTAATTCTCAGTATTGGCGGAGAGGGTGCAGAGATTGGTCAGTATGATTGGTTGATCCAGTGTCCTTTTTTTTTTTTGACCAGTTTATTCTGTTGCTCTTTTATTGAGAAGTGTAGTGTTAAGCTGTGGCGTACACAGTTTGCATGTGAGTCAGTCATGACATTTTCATCCACAGAACCTCCATCTTGTATTGTATTTCTGATCTTAGATTCATCATTATTGCCTCTAATTAGCTGAGGAATTGTCACCAACACAGAGGACTACTTCCAGTACTTAGTTTGACCTACTGGGCCTCAAACCCAAGACATCTTGCTCATAATGCAGACCCAGTACTATGAAAACAGGTTGACCCATCCTTACTGCCTCATAGAGAATACGATCAGCAATCAAACTCAATCTTTGGAGCCAGATTCTCTGAAAAATTGTGTTCTCTTTACCAGTGTGATACAGAACTGAGATGTTTTGGAACCTGTTTGTGACTGATTTCATACCGGTGGAACGTAGTCGACATGAATTAGGAAGCAACAACAGTGTTTCTTCACTGCACATCTTGATGTTCAGAGAGTTCACTGTACAAAAAGAGGGTCACATTTTGATGGACAAACGAGGGTCATCTATTGATGGTCAGTGAAAGAATGCATGCCTGCTGGTCAAGACTGTCCTTCAACATAATTGACTGTCCTCGCTTTTAAGACATCAAGAATCTAGTTCTCAGAAAAAGACTGAATTGCTGCGAAGTATCCTGGATTTAGTTTAAATGCTATCGAAGTATTCTGGATTTATCAATAGTCGTTTTATGCTATCAGCTATTGTAACATGTCGTAGTGGATTATCTAAAACCTCTTGACGTTCAGTTGGAGACATTCCTACGTTTTTGAATTGAATTTCTTCGAATTGAAATACTGAGTTTATTAAATGAAAATAGCAGCCCAGAAGCTAAAATTTAGTGTTTTAGTACACTAAAAACATGAAAATTACAGTACTTAACAGTTAGTGAGCTGTTTACAGTATTTTAGCATATATTCACAAACTCATGTATACATCCATCTTTAGAAACCAACAACAATAACAACAACAACAACAATAACAACAACATCAGTATTAACACTTTTTCTACAACACTGGATTGTTACTTTAACAAACACCTTATACAATGTAAGCACAAAGAATTTTGTTTTTTACATGGGGGGGGGGGGGACATTGTTCCCTAAAGAATACAAAGCTTTCTACCAACCATTTAGTAAAAAAATATCCAAAATCTCAGAGGGATTCAGTAAAATTGTTGAAAACCATAAAACAGTTGGAATGATGTATTTCATAGAGTTTTAGATTATGGACTTCTTCATCCCCCCGCCATGGAGACTTTTTGTCACTTTCCCCCGGAGTTGCAATTGTAGATCTCAATGTGTCATTCATGAATCTGTCATGTGCCTACAACCCAGATCTCCCTGCGTTATCTGTGAATCCGTCATATGCCTACAACCCATGTATGTCTTTGGACAATCTTTTTACCTACCATGGCTCTCTTGACCCAGATAATGAACGGGTGCCTGGCAACGCTAGGGCTAGTGATGATGGCTCTGCCCTGCGGTAGAATGGTGGCAACACTGAAAAGGGTACCCTTGATAACCAAGACCATATTGGTACCTCTGCCAAGAAAAGAGGTTATGTTTTCTTCGGTGTTTGTTTGTTTGTTTGTCTGTTTGCAAAATAACTCCAAAACTTGTGAATGGATTTAGATGAAACTTACAGGAAAGGTTTAGAATAACAGAGAGAACAGATGATTAAATTTTTGAGTTGATACCAGAATTTTTATGGATTGTATGAAAGATTTTTAAAGATTTTGGCAGGTACTGTAGGGTTGATGAAATTGGGAGCTCGTTCAAGCTGCACGTTTTTGAGGTTTGCATACGCGCACTAAAGTGCATGTTTTGCTCGGGCAAGGCACCATGTGACTGGAAGCTGATAACGTAACAAAGGGCTTCTCTATTGGGAAATTGGGATTTTCAGCACGCATAGAGTGGAAATCACAGATCTTTATGGAAGAACAAGATCAGCGATGGAAATGAGCTGCTTGGTGGAGGTTTGCACTCTCAGAGTGCTTTTCTGGTTTATTATTACCATGCAATACTCCACCATCGTCCACGGAATAACAAATCATTAATTTTAATGTGCAGATATTATGAACATCTGTTATTCAATCTTGGAAGCAAGTACAGCCAGCTGTATTCCATTATTGATGACACTTAACCTTGAGAGACATTGGCCTACCAGTGTGTACAATGTAGATACAGAGAAAGATGAGTATCGATAGACAAAAAAAGAAAGAAAAAAAAGAAAGAACATATGACTATCTATGGGTGCATTTAATACTCAACTTTTCGGGGCCATAATCAGTGTTTTGAAATGTGATAAGTGCAAAACATGGTTGCATCCCCACTCAGCTCTATGTAAACAGCGTTCCGAAATGCTTATTCCCAACTCACAAATTTTAATATGCAAAACGTATGATCACATTTCTTTCTAATCAGGCTTATTTGGGTAACATTAATGCAAAATACATTCATGTATAGAGACGTTTATATTGATGCTACAACTGTATCTCAGTTCCTTTCTGGTTCACAGGAAAATGTGCACTCCTCCCAAAGGTAAACAGGACCTTTAATGCTTCAAAACAGTTAGAAACTGAAATGTGAGTTTAAAGGGATAAAAACAGCCAGTGTAATGAAAAAAATTTACTCACTATTATCAATGTTATTGTTGGAAAATATATGAAATGTGAACAATAGTTGTGATAAAATTGTGTCTGGACTAAACCGTGTACAGTTATAGTTAGTAAGAAAAATAGTAATATCTCTGTATATTTTAGGCTTTATTGCAAAATTTTATGTGGTAGGATGTTTTGTGATACAACTGACCTACACATTTGCATCAATTGTGATCACTCAAACATTTTTTAGATCACTGCTCCCAAAGATAAACAGTACCTTTAATAGCATATGATGGTGTATTAAAACAGATACCTGTTTTATGTTTCTATTCCCCTACAGACATAATGCAAAACATGAATCAAGACCTACCGCCTCTCTCCACCATGTCTGGACTCATAGGCAGGAAGAGAAAACTGTCCAGTTTTATGGACTCTGGAGGGTAAGTGCTCCCTTTTCTTTCTTTCTTTTTCACTTTATTCCACTTCTTTTTGCTGTACTTAAAGGGATCGTACCGTTTTGGTTGAGATCTAATTTCAGGTTTCTAAAATTTTTTGGTGAGATAATGAGAAACCTCTTAATAAATATGAAAGAGCATGTAATTCTATGAGGAATTCAATGTTTATTTGATGAAAATGGGTTTTGAAATGGCTGAGATATCCAAAAAAGAGCAATTCTAATAAAGTGTGGGACCCACACTTTACTACGATCGCTTTGTTTTACTTTGTTTTTGGATGTTTCATTCATTCCACACCCGATTTTCATCAAATAAACTTTGAATTCCTCTTGAAATGGTATGCTCTGTACTATATATAAGTGTTTTCTTGGTGTCTCGCAAAAAGTTAAAAGCCCAATTCTCATCTCCACCAATACTGTACCATCCCTTTAATGTTTTCTCCTGCCTCCTCCATCTCCTCCTGGGCCCCATTTCATAAAAAGTTGATATGATAGCAACTCTTGCTGGAATGGCAATTGTCATAGTAACGACAAGAATCCAGCTTCCTGATTAGCTGTTGCCATTGGAAGTTGCCATTCCAGCAAGAGTTGCCATCCTATGGTACATCTTTTATGTAATGTTGCCCTTGTGTTTGATCTTCTTTTTTTTCACTTGTTCTTGCTGCTCTTTGTTGCCACTGTCTCACCTCATCTTTGCTTCATAATTGCTGTTCTTGTTATTCCTTTTATGATTATGATTATGGTGCTTTTTGATAGGATTTGGAGTATGATGATTTTTATCCTTTTGCATCATTTGGGCTATCTAGGCATTGTCTTTTATACGTAAATAAAATCCATCCATCCATCCATCCATCCATCCATCCATCCATCCATCCATCCATCATCTAATCAATCAATCAATCTGTCAATCAATCAATCAATCCATCCTTCCATCCATCCATCCATCCATCCACCCACCCATCCATCTATCAATCTCTTCATCTCAAGTCCCACTGTAGCTCTTTCTCTTTTAAATCTCATTCTTTCTTTCTTTCAAGTTGTTCTTGCTTTTGCAACATAAAGTATCATTATTTCACCAAACCAGCAAGTTTATCTGACTTTTTTTTTGCTTTATATTTTGTCTTTGCACATGGGTTGATACTGTGATAGAACAGTTCAATTCTTTCCAAATTTGTGTTTTAGCTAAATAATTTTTCGTATACAGTATCAGACAACTGTCCATTAGATTTTCCATCAGATTAGGTACAAAGATGATATGACAGCACAATGACCCCAATAGATACTATATAAGGGCTGATTAAACAAAGTTCAAGATAAAAGGGTCAAATTTCAGCTCTAAAAATTGCCTGTGCGGCTAATATCTCAGAATTGCCCGATGCTATCTCATCATATTTCTCACAGTGAAAAAGAAGACATTGTATTGGGCTACAACTGTGTAAGCATTGATTTGAATAGAGAAGAGGTATAGGCTCACCTCATAAATTATGATACATCTACACTCTATTTAAATGATGTGCAGTAAAGGCAAATATGCCTCGTCAGAGGTGACAGCATTAATTAGTCACTTTGGATTGACTAAAAAGCACTGACCAACAATATGATATATATGTGTAAATGTGTGTGTGTTTAGATATTGGGGGGGGGGGGAGGGTTGGCAGGCATCCTGTTGTTTAAATCCATTCCCATGTGCTTATTTACAGTCCTGTATATACCAAATTTCAATCAATTCCGCATCTTTTAAGGAATTTCACACCCCCCCCCCCAAAAAAAAAAGCAAAACCCCCCCCCAAAAAAAAACACAACACCTGAAAACAAAACAACCAATATGATGTATCAATATCAGAATATGAGAGGAAAACAAAATTTGTTAACTTTCAGATATACAATGTGGTATATTAAAGGACAAGTCCACCTTCATAAACATAAGGATTGAGAGAATGCAGCAATATTAGTTGAACACATCAGTGAAAGCTTGAGGAAAATTGGACTATCCGTTCAAAAGTTACGAATATTTCAAGTACCTGCGCAGTCACTGCTGGAAGAGAAGACTACTACAGTGTATGATGTCACATGCGTACAACTATATAAGGAAAATAAAAAGAGAATTTCACAAAACTTTACTTTTTGAATAAAGTGCACATTTCTTCTACTTGCTACTAACGTATGTTATGGGTAATATTATTCCCCCTGCCTTCTGAAAAAGAGAAGTCGAGTGTTCTTTTGATATGCGAGAAAAATGGAAATATGTTGAATTTTCTTTATTCTTTCTTTATATCGTTGTACTCATGTGACATCACAAGCTATAGTAGTCTTTTCATCCAGCCGTGACTGAGCAGAAACTTCAAAAATTCATAACTTTTTAACGAATTGTCCGATTTTGCTCAAACTCTCTCTGATGTGTTCTACTAATATTGCTGCATTCACTCAACCCACATGTTCATGAAGGTGAACTTGTCCTTTAAAGTACATTGTGTTTCCTCGTGGGCAATTCAGAAAATTGAGACGAATAAAAACGAAGTCACGTGACATCATATCATCTGATATTGGAAAGCGCAGCAGATGTGGCGGACTAGCAAAAACCCTTGCCCTATCAAGGCTAACCCCTTATTACTTCTCTTGTGAAAATCATTACAAACACAAACAAAACCGAACAAAACACCCCCCTCCCTCCTCCCCCTTCCTCCTCCCCCCCCCCCCCCCCCCCCCCCCGAAAACAAAATGCAACTCCCAATACATTGAATGTATCATGTGAAGGCTCTTCATGTGTTGGTTCTTTTGTATGTACTCACTGAGCCTGTAAAATTACATTTCGCATTCAAAGGAAGTAGTCACAAGTAAGATGAATGTTCACTAATGCTAGACCCCAGTTTCTACCGTAGATTTCAAATGAGTGGCAAAATTGTGTATGAATGCCTTTCTGATGCGTTTTAAAGACACATCAAGGACTGCACTTTAATATACTGGAGATTTAAGCAGACACACTACAGTACTGTGGTATGTTGCCACTGTGGGGTTCCTGTTTCCTTTATCTCTATAATACAGTGACCTACATTTGTGTAATAATGTGTGCATTTCAACAGGTTGTTTTTGTTGTGTAATCATATGTTTGATACACATAAATACAAATTTATTTATCTTAAAAAAGAAACGAAGCAGACAGTACTGAGACTCCTATTGCAGCACAGCAGAGAATAAAATCCAGCAGCTGCACTATAAAAATGAACATTATTATTAGTATCATTTGTTATCATTATTACTCTGTATTAGTGTTATTATTATTATTATTATTATTATTATTATTATTATTATTATTATTATTATTGTCGTTATTGTTATTATTATTATTATTATCATTATTATTATTTTTATTGTTATTGTTATCATTATTACCATTAGTGATTATTTTCACATGTGATATTATTATTATTATGAGTAAAATTATTATTATCATCATCATCGTTCGTTTTACTACTAATACTAAAGTACTACTACTACTACTATTTTCGTAATTGTAATAGTAGTAATAATGATATTATTATTATTATCAGTTTTTTCTTCTTATATTATCATCATTGTTGAATTATAATATTAATATAATTTTGATGGATACCATCTCTTGCAGGGAAGAAATGAGTGATGAAGACATCTCCAGTGAGCGGAATACAACGGACGATGACAGCAAAAAACTTTCAAAGTAAGATAATCCACTCTACATGTCATCAGATGTTCTTCTTTGTGACTTTCACTTTTATTTTCTTGTCAAATTTTGTTTCTTTCGAGACAGGTTGAGGGGAGGGGGAGGGGTAGGAGGATTAAATCAGTGATGATGTATCAGGTGATCAGAGATTAGAAGGCAATGCCACTGCTGGAGGAATGTATATGTTGGTACTGTAGTGTAGTGGAATATAAAGCCCATTCACACACACACACACAAATCCTATAAGTTTTAATGTCTTTAAAAGTGGAATAAAATTTCTGCATTATCAACACCCAGTTTAAAGACTGTTGAATCCATTCTTATCATTATTTTTTTTTGAATACATGATATTACATGTAGGGAGGAAAAAAAAAAGGAGTAGAGAGAAAGTCTATAGAATAGAATCTTTGTAAGAAATTCAGGATTAATGTAAATACTGCAAACGTCAATATTTCCATGTGATTAATGTTTTGCACAAAGCGGCTCAAAAACATATCCGTGGGTTATTGAATTCGCGCTGCGCAATTGTCAAACCATTCACTGTGTGCAGAGAAAATTGTGAAGATGTTTTCTTGGGTTTTAGAATTTGCGCTAGCCAGAAGTAGTGCGAAATACACCAAAATTAATGTACTGCATTAATTTCTGTGTTAATACAGTAAAACTATATTTTGAAAGAACTACATTGTCTATGCCAAGAGCATGATAAGGACATGGAAGTGAGTGAAACATGATTATATTTCATGTCTTTTGGATGCTGATGAGATACAGGGTGAGGTGGTCTGTGAGTGTTTAGAAGTAGTTTCCAAAAGCATCTCTTTCACGCTTCCCACGTTGTATGGCAGTATCAAATGTTACAGGAATACAAAGTATGATACTTTGGGCAAAGGATGGCCCCAAGATATTTGACCTCTGGTGTTCACTCATCATGGACATTCTTGCATTTTCAGTTTCTCCCATTTTCTTTTCAAGGTTTATGGTGCATTATCTTGAGTATAAGGTTAATACTATGAAATGTAGCGCCAAGGCTGCATATATCAACTTCCCTATGTTTGAAACATGTTTCAATACCCACTTTCAAAACGTGTTTGCAAATTCTTTTGTGTTTTTTTGAGTTGTGGCGTATAGCTGTCAGTTTTCTATCATGAGTGGCATTTGTGCCTTTGATGAGTAGAGCGAGATACTTCCCGTCTTTCTTTATAGCAAATTGAAGATTAAGAGTTTATTCATTGCCATAATCATGGTATGTTTCTTAACGCTTTTACCATAACATTCTCTGTACATGTTTGTAGAGTAGTTGGTGCGCCAGGCGTAAGCACATGTTCCTCAGTGTTGCTTTTAATAGCAATGTGTACCTGAATTGGCATACAATACAACATCTTCATATTAAGTCCTCTTTGGATATAATCTGATTCATCATTTCCCATGAGGTATCCAATGAATTGATATTTGTGAACAGTGTGGGTTTTAATGAGTATTTGGTATTCAAAATTGCCCGCCCACAGTTTTCTGTATCAAAGCCCAAAGGAAAGAAAAATAGAATTACAATGTATGCAAAAATGTTAGGGGTCTTTGACTTTGATAAGACTGGCGTTTTCATTGCTGTTCCCAAGCTATTTGCAGGCTGTGCAAGGCATTCTTTTGTTGGAAGGTCCCTGCCCCTTCCCAGTCTGATGCTTTGCCTTTCCTGGAAATATTTATCTCGTTAGTGTTTTTTTCCAATTTGTCATTAATTTTAGGAAGATTTTGCTTGAAGATTGATTAGCATTCAGCTCTTGTTTGCGGGGGTCTTGTTTGTTTGTCGCTCATGCCAGGGATAAGGAGTGACAGGAGGGAAGTGAACTGGAAGAAGGCTATTATACCAGAGAGGTGGGGTTCCACCTCCCTACACTTGTAGTTAGACCCTAGTGAGACCACCTCCCCAGGGAGACCATCTCCCTGGCGAGACCACCTCCCTAGTGAGACCAGCTCCCTAGTGAAATCACCTCTCTAGTGAGACCAGCTCCCTAGTGAAACCACCACTGGTGAGACCACCTCCCTGGTGAGACCACCTCTCTAGTAAGACCACCTCCCTAGTGAAACCACCTCTCTAGTGAGACCAGCTCCCTAGTGAGACCAGCTCCCTAGTGAAACCACCTCCCTAGTGAGACCAGCTCCCAAGTGAGACAAACAATGTACCACAAATAGCCCTATCAAAAGATGAATTAAACACTCTCATTTCAAAATACTGCAGCAAAACAGACATGTTTATTACTGACTGATGCAAGAATAAACAACACACTCAAAGTATTAACTTTGCTTCCAGTTATAAAGGAAAGGGATTAAGCAACATAAAGAGCTCGGCCTCGATTGCGGTACACGACCCCGCAATTTTGCTGTGTACAGTGCCGGGCTCGGCCTGGGCTTTTAATTCAAATCTTTTAATATTTTGACGTAGTTTTGTTCTGCTTGTAAACAAACGACTATTATTGGGAGCGCGCCGGTCACAATTTGGTACCGCATTTGACCCAGTTTGCATTTACAGTGAGAAAACGCCGGGCTTGGCCATGGCCGAGACTACCTCCAGAGCTTGGCCAAATGTGCGGCTGATTTTGGTACCGCATTTGGCCTTTTGTGCGTCTACAGTGCCCGGCCTTTTCACTCACTGTAAACGGGTCCTTGGACAGGAGACAGATCCTTCTCGGCAGCCGCCCCACGCCTATGGAATCGGCTCCCTCAAAGTATCAGGGAATTCCCATCTCTGTCAATGTTCCAGAAATCACTGAAGGCTTTCCTTTTCAATAACTGATTGATAAATTATGTGGAATCAACTATCCCAAACACTCTGCAACCAGCAATCTCTCATCATCTTCAAAAAACATACAGTGTACGCAAAAAATCGAGAAGTTTAAGATTGCAAAGTTTAAGATCGCAAAGTTTTGCCAGTGTGACTGCAAACTTCCCGCAAAACTTCTCGATCTGTTTGCGGGCGGTGTCTCCGAAGCACGAGGCCATTGCCATGTACAGATGTGCATTGTTATGTCACAATCACTAGCCGCTGGACGGCGCACTCTTTCTTGCGCGCGTACCAATGGCCCAAACTTCGCGATCTTAAACTTTTCGATCTTTTGCGAGTCTGACTGCGCCTACAGACTCACTTGTTTCATTAATGTTAATAATCCGACTGTAAAGCGCATTTGCGTGTACACTTATGGAAAATGCGCTATGATTTATTATTATTGTATTATCATTATTGTTATCATTATTTTTTTAAATTTTAGTATTATCATTATCATTATTATTTACCTTTTTTTTTGTCTGTTGTAATTTTTTCCTACCTTCTTACATAATGCACTTGTAAGTTTATTATAATTCTGTGAAGGGCCGTGATGCATGTCAACTTGTATGAGCCCTATAAATTGTGAAGAATCTTGCTCATGTATCACCTTCCCAAAATGAAAATAAAAAAAAAACACCTTGAAAGCTTTTTATTTTCTTTCCAAGTTTAAATTCATCAATCTAATAGCAAGGAGTGGGTCATGACAACCTATAATATAGACTGTATGTGTATTTTGCAGAAATGTTTCATTATGAAAAGCATTGATATACAATAAGTATTGCAGGCCTTGAAATAGGATTTTGGAGGGGCAAGGCCATTTAGAAAAGGGCACTTTTTCCAAGAGGCCAGCCATGAAAGGGCACTTAGGTCAGTCAGAGGGGCACCAAGGCCACATTGAAAAGGGCATGTTGGGTGTTTTTTTAAAGGGTGATTTTTGCGACGTTGCAAGAATTTTATGTTGGTTTTTTTTTTCATATTCTAACAACAACCCCCCCCCCCCAAATACATAATATATATACAGTCAACCTCGCGTAAGTCGACATAATCGGGACTGAGCAAAACACGTCGACTTACGCGTAAGTCGACATTTTGTCGACTTATAAATGAAAATTAATTTCCTCTGTACAGAGTAAGATTTGGATCACGATGCAGATCGCTACCCATATATCTTACTCCTTTTGCCGCCAAAACATGCCTACTGACATGAGCAACAATGTTTTAGTTCATGCATAAATCTTGCCTTTTTGGTTAGTAACGACGACAACGCACAATTCCCAAATCTCTAGAGAGATTTTGAGAGAGCGGGATCGGAAACCTAGGCCCGTTTCTAGACACTTAACCTTTTAAACTTAATTTGAAATATCAAAGGCAAATTCCCCAAAATTGAATTAAACTTTGCGATTTAAATTCAAGTGCGTTGTTGGGAAGATATGCGTGTGATTTCGCATGATTCTGTCGAGATTATTTTTCAGTGCCGACTGAGTTGAAATATGTGTGATTTTTCTTCCCTAAGTCGCCATATTTGTTCTGCTCCGATTCGCAACATTATAACTACCGCTCTGTACGGCGCGGGCCTGTCTGAAATAAGAAGAAGAAAAGTTTGTTCATCCGAAAACGACATCTTTCGGACTACTATAACCTCCGTAAAAACAAACCTCTTACCATTGTCGGACTAATTTAACTTTGGACTGAGATTTAAAACTTCGGCATAGCGAACTTTAACAATAATTCGTTATCATTTTTTTTTCATTGACATTTTGTGAAGCAGCATGCGTTTCGGTAGTTTGAAACGTGTAAATGTTGCGATGTCTTTCCTCTGCAAGTGCAGACTATGAGTTTAAATTTCATACAATTTTCTAGTTTTGTGTTATTATCAAACGCAAGTCTTTTCAGCGTTCCGTGTGATTTGATGGACTTGTATTTGATTTTCAGAATTGCGTTTGATTTTTAATTTTGCTTACGATAAGTCTTATAACAATAACACACTTCCGTAGATGTTTAGAGATGCGTTTAAACGCAATTTCTTATAGTTTCGTACAAACACCGCAAGTCTTCTCTGCAACGCTCTTACGTTTGAATACACCGTTACGTGATTTGATGGACTTGCATTTGATTTTTAGAGTTGCGTTTAAACGCAATTGAGTTAAAAAAAAAAGTTCCCTTCAATTTTCTAGTATCGTGTGATTATCAAACGCAAGTCTTTCAGCGTTCCGTGTGATTTGATGGACTTGCATTTGATTTTTAGTGTTGCGTCTTAAACGCGAGTTTTAAAAAAAAGTTCCCTACAATTTGCATACAGTTACATTTAATTTGTAATTTTGTTTACGAAATAAAAAATAATGTAAGTCTTTTAAACAATAATACACTTCCGTAGATGTTTAGAGATGCGTTCTAAACACAGTTTCTTATAGTTTCGTACAAAAACCGCAAGTCTTCTCTGCAACGCACTTGCGTTTAAATACAGTGTACAGCGTTACGTGTGATATGATGGACTTGCGTTTGATTTTTAGAGTTGCGTTTAAACGCAATTGAGTTAAAAAAAAAGTTCCCTACAATTTTCTAGTTTCGTATGATTATCAAACGCAAGTCTTTCAGCGTTCCGTGCGATTTGATGGACTTGCATTTGATTTTTAGTGTTGCGTTTAAACGCAATTGAGTTTAAGTTTCCTACAATTTTCTAGTTTCGTGTGATTATCAAACGCAAGTCTTTTCAGCGTGCCATGTGTTTTGATGGACTTGCATTTGATTTTCAGAGTTTGCGTTTAATTTTTAATTTTGCTTATACGAAATGAAAAAAATAATGCAAGTCTTTTCAACAATAACGCACTTCCGTCATTTCCGTAGATGTATAGAGATTTATTTAAACGCAGTTTCTAGTTTCGTACAAAAACCGCAAGTCTTCTCTGCATCGCTCTTGCGGTTAAATACATCGTTGCGTGTGATTTGATGGACTTGCATTTGATTTTTAAAGTTGCGTTTAAACGCAATTGAGTTTCAGGTTCGTAACAATTATTTCTAGTTTCAAATGATTATCAAACGCAAGTCTTTTCAGCAACGCAATTGCGTTTAAATGCAAAAGTTGCGTGTGATTTGATATCACCTGCATTTGATTTTTTGAGTTGCATTGTAATAAATCTTTTTAGAAAGGGCCCTGGTTTTAATACCGCTTCGGAATAATCAACGTTAGAATATTCGGATTTACAAAAACAGGGGCAGGGGGCACATACCCCCCTATACTTTTTGGGGCACTATCAAAATGTGCCCTCTTTTCTGGAATATGCCCCTTTTTAGGAGAATGGGACCGATTTTGCACCAGGGCAACTGAAAGTACAAAAAGGGCCTGGAAGGAGCACAGGGGCAGCTCTCGGGGGGGGGGGGGGGGGGGGGGGGGGGGGGGGGGGGGCAGGGGTACACAGTGCCCCTCCACCTTTTGGAGGATCAACTAAATGTGCCCTAATTTTTCTTTGAAGGTGCCCCTTTTTTCCTGTAAAGGGGGCACACTTTTTCCTAAGGGGCAGTTTTTAAGAAAAAAAAAAGGGCACTTTGAGGAACAAAAAGGGCACTTTGAGGAACAAAAAGGGCACTTTGAGGAACAAAAAGGGCACTTTGAGGAACGAAAAGGGCACTTTGAGGAACAAAAAGGGCACTTTGAGGAACGAAAAGGGCACTTTGAGGAACAAAAAGGGCACTTTGAGGAACAAAAAGGGCACTTTGAGGAACGAAAAGGGCACTTTGAGGAACAAAAAGGGCACTTTGAGGAACAAAAAGGGCACTTTGAGGAACAAAAAGGGCACTTTGAGGAACAAAAGTCAAAAAAGGGCATTTTGAGGAACACTTTCAACTAACCAGCCAACCCGTGTTCACATACAGTGTTACGGGGGTGGGGGATCTGTACAATTTTTTTTTTTTACATTTTATTTCACTTTTTTTTCGCATGCGTGCCCTCGATCACATTTACTTTGAGCATGCGGGCGTGAATGCAGAGCGAGAGAGATGGCAATTCTCGCAGCCGTCCCACATGCCTGGCACATGGCTTGCGACCACTTGCTCCAGACGATTTAATAGCCGCATTCCCCACATTAACACACGCATGCACATACTGCACCCACCCAACGCGCTCAACCGCTGATTGCGACACTCGACGTACAGACACCATCAACGTACTTCCGTACGTACGCGCGGGCACACTACGAATACAGTCCAGGAAGTGGACTACTACCTAGCTAGTAACTCTATTGGCCGCTGCGCTGCGGAGGCAGTCGGAACGGTCGCCGTACCGTACGTACGTACATAAGTACAAGTGTACGTAACACGTCGTCTCGTTGAGTTTGAATCAGATAAGAATAGTGGGACGCTAGTGAACTGAACAGAAGGTATGATATTTGAGATGAGGAAATTTGTTCAAACTTATTGAAGTGTAGACTTTGAGAAAGGGCATATTATACGTCATATACAAGAACTTTCATTCTAAAAGGGGCACCACGGCCACAAGAAAAAAGGGCACATTTTTTTTTGGCCGTAACTTTGATCACGGAAGAAAGGGCATTGCGGCCAACGAGAGGGGCACCGACGGCCATGGCCGTCGGTGGCCGTCGGTTAATTCGAGGCCTGGTATTGCAATGATAAATTTTAGACTAATTTTATAATAATACTCTGAGCTCATAAACTGTCCTATGCCTGGAAAGAGTATGTATTACATGTAGCATTGCAAGCTTTCAAAATATTCTCTGTATGTGCTTGAGTGTGTGATAACATACAATGTGTGTGTTTGTGGAGTATTGATTGCTAGATACTGGTAAGGACACACTCTATGTACAGTGTATAGCCAGCATGTTGGTGTCGTTGTAACCTCTATGTTTTTCTAGGGCACACCAGTCTTGTTTACAGTCTTGGGTGTGCAGCACTCCATGGCAGGCAGGTTCGCACTGCGGCAATGCAAATGGTATGTGCGTAGAATACAGTTTCATTTATGGCTATACTGGAAGTCAGTGTCTGAAGTGGCTGTATTTCCTGAGAGCCTATCCCTGATGAAGCCATGATATTTCTTGAGAGGAATATTGGTGCTGTAGTCTTGATCTAGGCTGAATAGTCAAGAGACTTTCCTCGTCTATGGCTGTTTGCATACAAATGATGTCAACTTAGGGCACACTAAGCAGTGACATGAAACACACCTAAGGCCTCTTGTAGTGGAAATGTGCAGTATTGGACTGTGGAAGGAAACTTCTGCAATATTTCACCAAGAGAGAGAGAGCCAAAAAAAAATATTTGTTTATACATGTATTTAGAGTGCTGCCACAAAACATAATACGGTGTGTTGGGTTGAAGTAAAGCTATATTTGAAATACAAAGTATGCTGGAATTATGGAAATGATATGATAGTGGAAGCATGTTCAATGGAATGATTTGTGTGTTTGTATACAGTATGGCTAATTCACATCACAGACATTAACATAGGCTTACACTACATGTATGTAGTCATGGAGAGCTATTTTTGTAGCTCCATAGTACAAGGTACAGTGCTGCTGTGTCTGTATAGTTTATTATACAGTGTACATACAGCATTCACCTTGTTTGTGTTTGTTTTACATCATTTTTAATTCATCCATGGTAGACATTGATGCTTTGGGAAATATGTGGGAAGAATTTATTCTTTTTGGTTAAAATCTATCAAAATATGCGTGATTTGCTTTGGTTGAAAATTACAGTGTCCTTCACCTCCTGTGTGCTTTAAGTGCCGACTACATTTGTAGCACAGAAAAACCCCTAAAACATTGTACACATTGTCCAAAGTCATTGGTACAGAAAGGTAGTACATGTACCTGGACTTCATGAATAAAATCAGTAAAGGTAGGACATTAAATGTTGTGCGCCTACTGAAATACTATTCCTTTCAAAATGCAGCTTGAGCTTGATTCTAATGTGCTTTAATAGAGTTATATGAACCATTAAATATGCTAACTGTCCATGCTACAGTAGATGCAGATTATATTTCATAAAACAGAGCTGCATCACAAACTCTTTGGCCCGAATCGACAAAGGTGGTAGTATTGAAACCATGGTTTAAACCATGGTTTGTAAATGCAACTTTCTTCTGCGTAAGTACAATTGACAGATTGTGTGCACCAACAGACGTCCAGTAGCAAACGCACATTGATACGCGCATGTCAAAGATACGCCTATCTAACGCTTATTTTAGACCATTTTCTATTCAAAGTTTAAACCACCTTTGTGAATGCGGGCCTTGAAGTCTTGTTAATCACACAACCTTCAAAATGTATCACAGACATCATGCAGGAAGTGTAGACAAGGTCCAGCTTCACTCTTCCTCCTCAGTAGTTGGAAGGAAGTCAAGCTGTTCTAGGCCTCAAATTCATTTCATCTGGGTCACTCCATATGGTTACTTTGCTATTGACTCTCAAATTTTTAGAGGAGGCTTCAGGACCAGTTTTTTTTTTTTTGGGGGGGGGGGGGTGGGGTGGGGTGGGACGGGGTTATCAAGGCCAAACTTTCTTCCCCCAAAATAATGTTTTGATTTTCACTGACATTAATTTGGTATTTCTCTGCCTGGTAACAAAAGTTACCGTTGTTGTTTAAGGATGTGATACTGTGCAATCATGTAGTACCTTGGTATTTACTTGATACAACATGTATCAGTGCTGTGCTATCAAGCCAGGGCTATTGTAAAAAGCTAAATCTACATGTAGCTCACAGATGAACTGAAGTCAAACTTCGAGTTATACATACTGCATTATGCAGATCTATGAAAAGGCAAGGAAAATCATGCTTTTGTTTTCAAACTTATTAGGATTTTCTAGTTAGTCCTACTTTTACTACAAATGGGTCATGGCTTGTCGCATGGGCATCCGGGCCAGTTGGTGAGGCAGAGCAACCACTGGCCTCATAGCCACTGTTTAATTCAAGTGCTGCTGTTCAGGCTTCAGACAACATGCACCTAGAATAAAGTTTAGACTTGCTTAATACCTCCATTGAATTATGAGAAATAGGTTTGGGAGAAAAATGATTCAAGTTCACCTTCAGAGTTCCAACTCTGTTTAATATGTGAAAATGTTTCTGAGCATTCTTACAAAGTAGATCAGTTGTGATTCATAGTGAAGATAAAAAAAGAAGAAGAAGATAACAATAAATACACTCCCTGTATGCCCAAAGCCACAATACAATATAACAAGAACTTGTAAAACCTTCAAAATTTTATGGCAGTTTGCTTGAAGCCAAAAGGATTATTTATAACCCTGACTCACTTACATTATGGGATGCTAGTAGTAGCAAGCAATATATTCATGAAAGTAATGACCTACATGAACAATAAAGTACACACCTGTTTATTTGTTGATTCAAGATATTGGGTGTGGGTATTACAAAAGGAAAAGATAATATAAAAATTAGTCAACCCAATGCATGTTTGATTACCATCTTTGGACATGTCTTACATATTATTTATCACATTTTGGCATTTTTTTGTAAGACTTTTCTCTCCCATCAGCAGTTCTTGAGTGGGGGCTTGGCAGTCTGCATCATAATCTTAAATGATTTGAAGTATTAATGAGGACAGAACACTGATAGAAGATGAATGAAATTTGAAAGAAATGGAGAATATGCTGATATATTTTTTTCTTTATGATTTATAAATATCATTGCTGGTAAAATACTGGTCATGACATTGTCAACCAGATAGAAATTTGCACCTGAGCTACAAACAAGACTGCAGCTGTAAAAACTGATATGGTAATAACTGACTGGTGTAATTTGAATACATTGAATTAAGTGATAAAAACTATCATGCTGAACAGCCTCATGTTACCATGTGTACAATGTTAAATTTTTACCCATTTTATGGAGATTGACCATTTTTACCCCACTTTTTTCATTGGAATAGTTTTCTTGTAAAGAGTGTTTTTTTTTTTTTTTTTTTTGTATTCCCCTCCCCCTTGTAAAATTAACTAGTACCGGTACAAAAATAAGAGTACAGGAATCGCTTTTTACTTGTGTAATTAATGTTTTGACATCATGGAATAGAAAACATGAAATTCATGTTACGCGACTGAGTGCGTAAAATACTAGTGCGAAAATGTCTAGTTTCACACTGTAGCCAACATTTTCAATGGCAGCGTGTACTGGACGAACTTGTTAATGACATACAATATGCAGTGTGTGTGTGTGTGTGTGTGTGTGTGTGTGTGTATGTCTGTGTGTGTGTGTGTGCATGTGTGTATATGTGTGTGTGTGTGTGTGGTGAGTGAATTTTGCTGGTCTGAGTACAGCAGGCAGTCTATGGCTTCCTCACACCCATGTTGTGTAGCCTTACATATCTGGCATCATTTCGTGACAGTAGGCTTGAAGACAGTGTGCTAGCCTCTTTCAAAGGCTCTCACTCTTTATTTGTTAGAATGTTACTGCTGAAATTGATAATAGCTTCAAGTAGAAGCCCAGAATATCAGGGCACGATGTTCTTGAGAATGTCATTGTATTTATGAGCTGATTAAAAGCTAAACTACTTGAATTATTACTTACAGTAAATCATTCTGACCCATGGAACTGCTATATTTGCCCATCCAACATCCATGTGGAAAAGTTATGTGCTGTGATTCTATGAATAGAGCTACAGTAAGCTGGTCATAAATTTTTCTTTTTTGTTTTTGTTTCTTGTATTTCTTTTTTATTTCAAAGGCTTGTTAAAAGTTAACCCTTCGCTGGAAGCTTGACTTTGTATCCATGGAGAACTTCCTCTCGCTTGTTACATTACAGTGAGAGAGCCTTTGACAAAGACTATTAACTGTATGCCTGAGACAATCCATCCTGCATATCAGCCCATCGTCTCCTTTGTCGCTAGCTCATGAATATTGATGCTGCTGAAATCTTCACTCCCTCCTTTCAGGAGGATTTACAGTTGCCATGGTAACGGATGAAAGAGTTAAGGCGTGAGGGGAATGAGGCAGGGAGGAGGATGGGATATTTGAAGAGGTCATATTGAGATGTGTGTATGTTCATCATACTCAGTTTTAGATATTTCATGCTTGAGGTGCATGATGGAACTTTTTTTACAGGCTTTTGCTAAATGCCTTTGAGGCGAGGAAAGATTCTTTTTAAATGATGAAGGGAAAATCATGCAAACCACCTGCTCACTTTGGAGGAGCAATATTACTTTAATAAATCAAAAAAGAACACTGAAAGCTTGTTAAAGGACAAGTTGACCTTCATAAACATAAGGATTGAGAGAATGTAGCAATATTAGTAGAACACATCATTGAAAGTTTGAAGAAAATCAAACAATCCGTTCAAAAGTTATGAATTTTTGAAGTTTTTGTGCAGTAACCGCTGGATGAGAAGACTACTGCAGTGTGTGAATAACTTAGATGTCACATGCGTACAACAATATAAGGAAAATATAAAGAGAATTTCACAAAATTTCATCTTTTGTAAAAAGTACACATTCCCCTGACTTGTTACCGACAAATGTTATGGGTAATACTATTCCCCCTGCCTTTAGAAAGAGGCAAGTCAAGTGCTCTTTTATTATGCGAAAAAAGTGAAAATATGTTGAATTTTCTTTACATTTTCTTAATACTGTTGTACGCATATGACTTACAAGCTGTAGTAGTCTCCTCATCCAGCAGTTCCAACACAAAAATTTTAAAAATTCATAACTTTTGCATCGATTGTCCAATTTTCCTCAAACTTTCACTGATGTGTTCTACCAATATTGTTGCATTCTCTCAATCTTTATGTTTATGAAGGTGAACTTGTCCTTTAATGTGATGTACATAAAGGGCTCCTTGTTCCATACAGCTGGTGGAGTATGTGCAAGTGTATAACATTTAAAACACAAAATAATTATTGCAATCGAAACAGCAGATCAGCATGAGTTTGACCAAAGTGAGGTTTACAATACATGTAGTAGAAGTTAGGAACGGATTTAGATGAAATTTCTAGGAAAACTGCTGTAAAAGTGGATATTTTCGCGCGACTAATTTTTCGCACTTGGCTGCGTAAGAAGAGTTTCACGTGTTTTTAATTCCGCGGAATCAAGACATCACGCACAGGAACATATTATCTATGGCAAGCAAAAATAGTCACGTGCTTTTATTTTCGCGCTAGTTTCTGGTTGTGCGAAATGCGCGAAAATTTCAACACCGCAAAAATTTCCTCTTTTACAGTGTACTAATAACACAAGGAACAGATGATTACAATTTTTAGTAGTGATCCAGGACATACATAAAGATTTTGTGATGAGCTATTAAACTATCAGTGATATCACTGTGAGTCCAAATGCTATTAAAAGGTAGAATGGGGAGCTTTAGATTTTTGTGGTCGTGCGGACATTCCTAGGGGAAAAATAACATTTCCTGCATGTGCAAACATTTGCTTAAATAAAAATCGACCTCGCATCGTCGTGAGTTTGCACGTTCAATTCTGGGCCATTTTTGTGTCAGCTCAAATTCACACTGCAGAGAGCTACTTGATGCAGTGATCCCATGGGGGCGCCATTTTACATTAACATACACATTGTAGGTTGCGCCCTCGTGTAATCTAAGACTACTTTGCAACGTGACGCAGGGAGAGAGGAGATGGCCTGTGCAATAGTCATCTGAAATGTCTCGTGTCGCAAATCTAAGGCTCCGTAATACTATGCCATATATTTTGGAATAGAGAGTCTAAATTTTTGCGGATCAGCTCTTCCTGACGATTTCGTGAGTCTTTAAATTCGTGATCGTGGAGTCCTGTACCTAACGGAGCTACAGTTGTACGCGTACAGTGTACGTCACATTCATAGCGTGATCGGAGTCAATATATTTGCGTGTCTTTAATTTCATGAATAGCACCTGACTTGTGAAATTCACAAAAAAAAACCAACCCCACAAAATATTTGGCATTTACAGTATTTGATGGTCAAGGATTCTAATAATGCAGATGATGTGAATTTAAAGGACAAGTCCATCTTCTAGTAAGAGTTGTGCATTGTACATGTACAGGTGGATTGAGTAAATGCTGCAATATTAGTGGAACACATCAGTGAAAGTTTGGGGAAAATCGGACAGTCCGTTCAAAAGTTATGAATTTTTAGATTATCTGCACAGTCACTGCTGGATGAGAAGACTATCACAGTGTGTGTGATGTCACATGCATAGAATGATATAAGGAAAATATAAAGAGAATTTCAGAAAATTTTATTTTTGGAAAAAAGTGGGTGTTTCCTTGACTAGGTCAGTGAATACATGTACAGTATGTTCAGGATAATATTATCCCCCTCCCTTCTGAAAGAGGAAAGTGTTCTTTTATTATGCAAGAAAAGTGAAAATATGTTAAAGTTTCGTTTTTTTGGTTTTTTTTATCGTTCTGCATATATGTGACATCATGAGATGTTGTAGTCTTCTCTCCAGCAGTGAGCGAGCAGAAACTTCTAAAGTTTGTAACTTTTGAACAGATTTGAACAGATTTTCCTCAAACTCTCAACTAATAATGCTGCTTTCACTCAATCCACATGTCTATGAAGGTGAACTTGTCCTTTAAAACTGTAATATGGGGTGGAAATGAGCTGCTTGGCAGAGGTCTGTGCTCTCCAAGTACCGTATATATTGCTAGTTATCGTTATTACCATCATCATATCATTTCCTGACTCCTTTCCATTGCAGGCAAAACCACAGCGAGATTGAGAAGCGGAGACGGGAAAAGATGAATATGTACATCCAGGAGCTGAGTGCCATGGTACCCACCTGTAGCTCCATGTCATCCAAGCTGGACAAACTGACCATCCTGCGCATGGCTGTCCAGCACATGAAGACTTTGAGAGGTATCATGGAGGAGGTTTTAAAGGGATCGTATAGTTTTGTTTGAGACCTAATTTCAGATTTCTAACATTTTTCGGTGAGATAATGAGAAACCTCTTATGAAATATGAAAAGGCATGTAATTCTATGAGGAATTCAACGTTTATTTGATGAAAATTGGTTTTGAAATGGCTGATATCCAAAAAAGAGTAATTGTAATAAAGTGTGGGACCCACACTTTATTACGATCGCTTTGTTTTACTTTGTTTTTGGATGTTTCAGTCATTCCAAACCCGATTTTCATCAAATAAACTTTGAATTCCTCTTAAAATGGTATGCTCTGTACTATATCATACGTGTTTTCTTGGTATCTTGCAAAAATTTAAAAGCCCAATTTTCATCTCCACCAATACTGTAGTGTCCCTTTAATCCTAGAGAAAACTTTCATTGCTTCTTAGGGATGGTAATACAACAGAAGTTATAGGCTTCTACCAAACTTTAACAGGTAGAGGGCAAGCTTTTATCCACTCCTGTGGACTTTTTCAAGTCAAGTGATAGTCACACCAGGGTGCTTTACAACTATTTTTTTTTTTTTTTTGTCTTTTACCACTTGCCCGGTTGGGCAAGCAGATTTGCAGATTGTTGCAGAGCACTTGCCTAAACAAATTTTACTTTACCCGAAAAGAAAGTCCAAAAATATGAGCAAATGATATAGAAAATCACTTGCAAATCAAGGGCTTAATGAAGCACAATCATGTGAATGAACATCACACACTGATTTGCGTGCTTACGAACACATTGGAGTAACAAACTTGGTTTGATGGAGTGGCATTGCATTATAAAGCACTGCATCAAATGGGATAGCTTTTCCTTAAGACATGCCGTGGTGGCTTTATTTCTGGAGTAAAACAGCTAGGATTTGGACAGGACATCACTTAACTGATTATCTGACCATTAATCAAAAAAAGTCATTTTCACCTAAATTTCAGATATGAGGTTTTGTTGCCCCAGCGACGATATTATTTGTGTATATTTCACACATTGCCACTTGTGAGACAATTTTCCAAGTGGTGGAAATTATGATTGAGAGTGACATTAATTGATAGATTGAGGAAGAATTGCTCTCTATTTTCAAGAGAAAAGTTTGTGATTTCTCTACTGGTGGGAAATACATGTTATATGGAAATGTTTGTGGCATAGCTGCATTGCACATAGATGAATACATGATCTGCAGTGTACAATCTTCAAGGATATTTGACCAAATTCACGAAGGTTCATTTATTCAAGGTGTATATTTCACTGACCCTTTGAGTAACTGACAAGTTAGATAAGCACTGCTTGTGATTGAGCTCTTTTCATTGACTTGCACTTTAAATGACATTCAAAGCTAGGTGAATTCAGAACATTTTTGAATCCGTGGCCCATTTAATTTGAAATTTCATTGAATTGTCATGATTGATTTTGATACATTTTTGGTTTCTTTTAACAGTCACTTAATGTCATGGGTAAATCATGCTTCTCTCATAGAATAGCAATGAGAGCCGACCCCAAACCAAAACAAATTTATATCACAGTATCGAAACAAACACGAGCGATGACTTAAGTTGGATTGAAGATTTATTCAGACTGTGGTGACATTTAGACTGTTAGCTTGCCATTAAGCATGGCTCCATTTTGGTTTTCTTGGTTATGTGACGTGCATTGCTTGCATTGCATTTCTTACTTGTTCTATGCACTTCAAATGAGAAAACTTGTTTTAGTTGAATTTCACTCAGAATAGAAAGCTCTTTACGAAAAGAAGAAGGTAATGTTATCAAGGATACAGAATGGAGTTTGGCTGCTCCAAGGAGATGTAAATGTGATATTTTATGGGCAGCAAAAATGTATTGTGGATGCTAGTCGGTTCGAAGAGCTAGTCGGTTCGAAGAAGTGGGTCATTAATGTGTGTTTACTGTGCGGTGTTTTTTTCTCACTAGGCTTTTTTTCCTTCTTCTTTTAGGAGCTCTCTCTGGCATTAATAATTTCTTTGTTTGTTTTCTTTTTCATCGTTCAAATAGGAGCATCGAGCTCGAGGAAAGAAGCAAACTACAAACCATCTTTTTTGTCTGAAGATGAATTAAAGTCTCTTATTCTTGAGGTGAGTGTGAATATTTACCTCTGGCATGCAAGACGATGTTACAGGCAATCTAAGTTTTCTCAGGGATACATTGTTTTGCAGTCTGAAGATTTAGTGTGCATGTTTGTACCTAAATTGTTCTAATACAAGTCAGCAATTGGAAAAATGCAATAAATATGTGGCTGCAGGCTTTGTGATTTTACTTCTGAACATGGTAATAATACTACTCTGGCAAGAAATTATATGTAGTGCATTCACATTAATGATGATATACAGTGGTATTTCACATGTTAATCCAAAAGGGGAAAGCTAATATACCACAAAATACATCGTGAAGTACCATGTTATTTTAGGGTAGTGATTAGATTGGAGCAAATTATCCATGTGGGATTTGAGTGTGAATGGTGTCACCAAATACAATGTAGATTTGAGTGTGAATGGTGTCACCAAATACAATGTAGATTTGAGTGTGAATGGTGTCACCAAATACAGTGTAGATTTGAGTGTGATTGGTGTCGCCAAATACAAACGTACAGTGTAGATTTGAGTGTGAATGGTGTTACCAAACAGTGTAGATTTTAGTGTGAATGGTGTCACCAAATACAGTGTAGATTTGAGTGTGAATTGTGTCACCAAATACAGCGTAGATTTGAGTGTGAATGATGTCACCAAATACAGTGTACCACTGATTATACAGCAGTACATTTCTTATGTGACCTGATGCATTCCTGTCTCTTTCCCGTCGGAGATCTGAGCATGCTCAATTCGTTCATAACAGAAATATCATGGTACATTGTACATTTGTATATCATGAATGTAAATGGTATTCAGCAAAATACCCTGGTATCTATTACTTTGTTATTTTGCCAATGAAAATGGTGCCATTAAATTATCATGTTATTTGATACCATGATAATAGTCAAATATCAATGCATCTATTGTGTGGGCTTTAAAAGCGCAATGCGTTATTTAGTCAGGACGGTAACTGTGGAAGACTAATGTGCTAGTCTTATTTGATATTTAAATGAGGAAATCGCAAGAACATCAGCTTAACTATGGTGACGTTGGTTACAGAACAAAGGAATCTGTGTGTCTTGGAAGAAGACCAGTGTTAAAAGTTGACTGATTCTATACTCATATAGGTCACTGAGTCATGATGGAGACTTGTGTACTGTGCTGGTTATCAAATCAGGGCTATTCACTGGATGTTGACTACGGCATATGTCAAAATATCACAGTTATTTATATCAGTCATTGTTAAAAGCATTCCTTGATATCGTCTGATGAAAATAAAACATCCACACTCAGCTTCATAGAGCTCTGCCCTTTCCAGACTTATATTCATTGGTACAGACTTGTTGTTACACTTGTACTTGTTACTATTTGGGTTTTGTTGTGATATCTACCAGCTACACATGTGTAGGTTTTAGACTATGTAAAACTGCTTGTCCTTAAAGACCATGTCTACATTCTTCTTCTTCTTCTTCTTCTTCTTCTTCTTCTTCTTCTTCTTCTTCTTCTTCTTCTTCTTCTTATTATTATTATTATTATTATTATAATCATTATTATTATTATTATTATTATTATTATTATTATTATTATCATTATTATTATTATTATTATTATTAGTAGTAGTAGTAGTAGTAGTAGTAGTAGTAGTTGTTGTTGTTGTTGTTTGGCTTTCAATCACAGATATCAACAATATAGGCCTACATGCCCAACATTGGTATTTCAAGCATGTCTTTTATTCTAAAACCCTACAATAGTCTTCTGACAATGGGCGATTTAAGACTATGGCCATGTTAAAAATTTCACAATCTAATGAAAGGAGACATCAGATAGCATTTAAAGGGATGGTACAGTTTTGGTCAAGACCTAATGTCAGGTTTGTAACATTTTTGGTGAGATAATGAAAAACCTCTTATGAAATATGAAAGAGAATATAATTTCAAGAAGGATTCAACATTCATTTGATGAAAATTGGTCTTGAAATGGCTGAGATATCCAAAAGCAATCCTAATAAAATTGACAGGCCATGACTTTTATTAGGATCTCTTTGTTTTACCTTGTTTTTAGATATTTCAGTCATTTCAAAACCAATTTTCATCAAATAAACTTTTGATTCCCCTTAGAATTGTATGCTCTTGAATATTTCATAGAGTGATTTCTAAATATAATCGCGCAAAAAGTTACAAGCTGAATCCTCACCTCAACCAGTACTGTACAGTCCCTTTAAGAAAGAGAGAAATAGAGAGAAGAAACTTCCTGTGAAGTTTGATTGAAGTCCAAGTTTGAGACTTCGGTTCACTCTGTCAAAACATTCCCAGCAACTTTATCTTGCTTCTTTCCTTTCTTGTCTTGTTCTTGGTTTTGCTACCCACTCCCTGTCTATCACAAAGTAGGAACAGTAGTAGTACTGATGATGATAATGGTAAGACAGTTTTGATGTTTTTTTTTTGGCTGTTGTTGTTGTATTGGAGCCATATTTCTAGTTTCGTCTGATAGGCATTAGCCTTTGTCCTTGTTTTGAAACATGTGTGGGTGGGGCTTATTGATGATGATAAGTAGCGCTAGTATACAAATAGTGAATGGTCTCGAGTGTGATGGTACAAGATTTCGCACGAGGTGAAAGATAGAGGCGCTCATCTTCTCCATTGCACGAGTAAAAACCATACACTATTTGTTTCATACAACACCTCAAACGTCAACAGATGTGGTCCACACATATTCTTGAATTTAGTACAGAAATGGCAACCATTTTCTGTGAAAGACAAATGAGTAACCACACAGTCACTTTCTACAGTCGCATGTACATACAGAAAACCGACCGATTGCTTGAAGTTGTTTAAAAAAATGAGTGACAAAAGTATACGCTTGTATTAAAAGCACGCTTGTAATTGTTGAGTGTGCGAGGCAAATGTGACATCGGAGCAGAGCAATGGAACAGAAACTTTGAGTCAGTTGTGAGTTTACCACGGGAATCAGTGGAAATTTGTAACGTCAGCCGTGCGCTATCCATTTCTGGTCAAACAAAATTGCACGGCTGACAGCCACAGCGTGCGATGGAAGTTTTAACTAAATTTCACATGATGGGCAAATGACCAATCAGATAGCTGCATTCTTTTTAGGTGTTGTATGACAACTTGTGTTTTCTCTTTTCTGTTTAGGCTGCAGAGGGCTTCCTCTTTGTAGTGAGCTGTGACCGAGGCCGTATGCTGTACGTCTCAGAGTCAGTCCTGAATGTACTCAATATCACAAGGGTGAGTAAAGACTGAAATATGATAACTTGTTCCTTTAAGACTTTATTTTCAACACAATCTCATTATCAATGGTGGACTCGACTGTTAAAGTGGAAATTCTTACAGTGTGGAAATTTTTTGCATATTTTGCGCAACAATAACACTAGCGTGCAAATATAATGCGTGCAAATTTCTTGCTTGTTATACGTTATACTGTGTATAAAAACCATATTACTTTAAAAGTGGTTTCTTTCGCCGTGGTTTTATTTTCACGCTTTTTGCGCTTTGAGGTTGAACCGCGAATTTAACATCATACGAAAATGTTTTGAACTCGTCGATTGTTACAATGCTATCATTACCGACTGCGAATTTAAACACACGGGAAAAAGTCGGCACCGATGGAAACCGCGAAAGTTTCTGTACGTGAAAGAAACCACTTTTACAGTATGATGTTTTTTCCACAGAATTGATAACACGTTATGCAAAGTTCATCTTACCTGGCCGAGTGTGAAAACTGTAAATACTGGCGCAAAAGTGTCTACTTTAATAGTGCTCTACTCTGCTGATCACTGTTAAAGATAAAACTGGAGTGATTGTTGTTGGAATCTTTCCTGCTCTGCATATAAACGAGATGATTATTGTAAAACATGAAAAGCATGAAATTTTCGCGGATCGGAGCCGACGGCCTTGTTCGTGACATGAAATTTTCGTGAATTGCCACTGGCGTTCAATGCATATAGTGTAGACAAAAACTTTCACATGCATTTTAATTTTGCGAATCTTAGCCCTCGCAAAAGTCACAAAATTAAAATGCACGTGAACATTCCTCATTTTACAGTAACACGTCCCCACACAGATATGCACATGTAGGACTGTTAGCTTACTTTGCAGTGCACAGTAGATGAGTGAGATCTTGTCAAAATGACCCACATATTTCATAACATGTGTATCATCCATGTAACCTGATTTACTAAATGGAATAGGCGTTCTATGCATGTCAAAACAGGACTATAGTGAGTCCCCTTAAGTTGCACATTAGTCATTTCATAGCACCTTTCTCATTCACTTCATATCGTTCATGCTGCTTCATGATGGTACATACTGTTTATGCCATATATTTAATAGTGAGTCTAATTCCTCTCGAATCGGGACTTCGTAACAATTTCACGAGTGGTTAAAATCTTGGGAGTACAATAATCAATGGAGAAATGTATGGGTGCGTGTCACATTTTGTGGTGTTGTTCCCAAGGTATATTTTTCCTAAGGTTAATTTGTCTGTCCAAAAATAAAAGAAGGTTGGTTGTTATGAAGTTTTGTCAATCCGAAATTAAAACAAAGTTGGTTTTTATGAAGCTTTATCAGTCTGAAAATAAGAAAAGGTGGTTATGAATTTCATCCCGTTAAATCGCAAATGATCAGAACCTTTGTTATTCCGAAGGTTTGTTAATTGGGAAATGAAATAAGGTTTGTTCATCCAAAAGTGAAAAATGAGTAATTGCACAACTAAAACTTTGGAATTACAAAGCTTATGTTTTCAGATGAACAAGCCTTTGGAATAATGAACCTTTTGCATTTTAGGATTAACACACTTGTGGAATGATGAATTTAATTATTGAATAAATGAACATTCTGGATAATGAACCTTCAGAATAACGAACCTTTGAAATATTTAATGAACTGTAGTTTAATCCTAAACCATCAATTCTTATACATGTGTTTTCAAACATAGCATGAACGTACAGTGACTTTAGGTTCTCACTTAAATCTAGAATCTAAATGAAACGAATGAGATAGCATCCCAGCTTTTCAATCTATGATGAGAGTGAAATAGACAACACACAATATTTTCATGGTTTGTGTGTTTTCATCGTATTTTACTGTACTCGTTCTTGCTATAGATGTGTGCAGAAAATGAGATGAAGTTAAACAATTCAAATCAAATGTGATCGCACTCTGAAGAGAAAATTCCCTGCAAGTTTGAAGAATTTGCTAATGGATTTTATCAGCTAGAATTACATGAATAATGCTTCTCGTAGTTTCTGGCTTTTAAGAACAGGTTTTTTGTCTTAATCTCAGAGACTACATCTCAAATTCTTCTTCTTCTTCTTCTTCTTCTTCTTCTTCTTCTTCTTCTTCTGTCTGTCTTTTTTTTTTTCTTTGGCTGATAATATGATTTTTTTTTTCTTATTCATTTACTTAATTCAAATAATACCAGGAACAAGGATTCACTTTGGTATCATTGTACAACGTATCATTATTCCTTTGGTAAAAGGGACGATTAATACATTTGATTTTTGTACAACATATCAAGTAATATAGCAATAGTACAGTACCCCCCCCCCCCCCCCCCAAAAAAAAAAAGAAAAAAAAAAAGAAAGAAAAAAAATGGATATTATATTAAAAAGAATATAAAAAAGATCTGCCAAAACAATTTTCCGTAGTTATACAGTATACCATTAAACTAACAAAAAAAGAAAAATATGTGCAGACAGTCATACATATACTCAAACAAACACAACACACACGCACACACACACAACACACATGCAGACACAAACTCATTTTTGTGTTTTTGTCAGTCTTTTGTCTTTCTTTTTCATATGAACAATCATGTACAAATTAGTTGATTGCAAAAGAAAATAACAATTTTATTGTGACAACATAAATTCCTCATTGTCAATATTACAAATAAAAAAAGAAGGAATGTTGTATTAAAAAACACAAAAAACAAACAAAGTGCACACACACACACACACACACTCACACATGTAAACAAATCTACCTAGAAGTACATTGTACACAGGTAATAGCCGCCCATCATATTAATGTCAGCCCGCTGTGATGGCATATTTCCTTACATGGTTGTTTTCCCCACAGATTACTAAGAACCTGGTGATTGTCTGCAAACCACAGACCTCATTTCTCTCTTTAGTTCACAGTGTGGATTGGTTTTGATGTGATCTTTTGTAGTCTCCTCTCCAGACTTAGGTCTCTCATATCTCGTACATTAGGTTTGCACACCATGATTACATTGCAGTACCATTCTGTAGAAAAGTAGTGAATATTAGAATATTTTTCAATGGACTACAGTTTGTGACTGGGACATCTAGCAGAGAGAGAAAGAGAGAGAGGGAGAGTATGCTGATATTGGGGGCACAGGGAGTGTTCAACACTCCATTGTCCACCTGATTAAAATTGAAGTATTCATGTCTGGAACTAAGACTATACATGTTCATGTCAATACATTTGGTGAATGCATATAAAATACTGCACTTCATCCTGACAACCTATGCAAAATCTTTTATTCCTTTCATCTGTTCTGTCTAATCCATTTAAACCATGTATGCTGCATTCATTAGTTGCTGCTAGGTTATAAGTCTCATAAAGCTTTGTTTTGTTTTTTATTTTGTGGGTAACCTCTTCTTTTACCATTGTGCTTGAAAAATGGATATTATTATGAAAGTGTCTGTCGACATTTACTGTGGCTTTCTCTGAGGTTTTGTGCAAAAGGTCATATCACTGTGTGTATACATGCATATTATTCATTCCCACCATCATGGTTGTGTAATATGTTTGATGGGTGTGCATACTTTGGATGTGATGTGTGTGTGTGTGTGTGTGTGTGTGTTTGGTGTTTGTGTGTGATATGCACTGTAAACTCAGAAACGTTCCCGACATGAAACTCATGAATTGAAGCCGTCACCTTTTTTTGGGCATGAATCTTTTCTGCCAATTGCCACTGGCATTCAGTGCATTGTTTAGACAAGAGCTGTCATGAATCTTGGCTCCTCGCGAATATTCGCATAACGTTTCACGCACACAATATTTCTTATTCTATTACATTCCTTGTGTTTATCTTGTAACTCACATGTGATTCTTGTACTACCGTGAATAATGGTGTACTTACCGCACCTTTTTTTTCCCATTGAAGCTGGTCAAAATTCAGGGTGTGGTTTATATACTGTTAAAGGGATGGTACAGTATTGGTGGAGATGAGAATTGGGCTTTTAACTTTTTGCAAGATACATTGCACCAAGAAAACATATAGTACAGAGCATACCATTTTAAGAGGAATTCAAAGTTTATTTGATTAAAGAATCGGGTTTGGAATGACTGAAACATCCAAAAACAGTAAAACAAAGCAATCGTAATAAAGTGTGGTTCCCACACCTCATTAGAATTGCTCTTTTTTGGATATCTCAGCCATTTCAAAACCAATTTTTATCAAATAAATGTTGAATTCCTCATAGAATTACATGCTCTTTCATATTTAAGAAGAGGTTTCTCATTATCTCACCAAAATGTTAGAAACCTGAAATTAGGTCTCAACCAAAACTGTACAATCCCTTTAAAGCCAATACTTACAGCATGTCTACCAGGTAGTATGCAGACACTCTACACGTACCTTTATACAATGAACATCACACACACACACAAAAAAAAAATAATAAAAGAACAATGTCAAACTAAAAATCAAACTTATTAATAACAACCAACCAAATGATTGGTAACAAGCCCATCTTTTTTGTTTTGTTCATTTTCTTTTCCTGGTCTTACATACACCATATGCTGATTAGATAATTTCCTTTTCTCTGTGTTCCTTTCTTTTTAATGGCACAAAAGTCAATGCAATTTCTCGTCTAGACATTTCGCTCAATTCAAGCAACATGTCAGCAGCATCTGTTCCCATTACAAGGCAGTATCTGCGATCGTTGGTGGGCTGTCATTTCTTTTTTCTTTTTCCCCCAAATGGCCGAAAAAAGGGGGTGCTGTTAATACACTGTTTTAACCTGTTGAGAATGGACTGATTTTGCTACAACACGCATTTTCCCATAGACACCTGCCCGAGTAAACACGGGACTCGTCCTCAACGGGTTAATGATGAGAACTCTCCTGAGTGCCCTACCAATGAAAAGGGTCATTTCCAGAAGTTACAGGCCTCACTTTTGGAAAATCTTGCCCGCTACTTCAAACTCGTTTTAGCACTTAGCTTTGACACATGTGACTTTCACTTCGGCCTCTGCTGCAGTGTCTTGACAAAAAGAGCATTTCAAATTACCCATGAAAGATCTCCCCTTCATTCCAAAGCCACATTCACACACTCCCAAAATTAAAACCCTTTTTGAAAATCAATTTCTGCAACCCGATAGCAAATATCATCAGTTCATGTATGTGGGCACAAAAAAAATTTGACTTTCACGATGTGCGTGGCGACGCGAAAAATTGTGTGCCTTGATTTTTTGTTTTTGTTTTAACTTGCAATAATTTGCACTGGTGATACATGTGTGAAAGGCAAATGTAGACATAATCGATTATTGTTCAATTCCATAGTACGACTCGTCAGAGTAGCCCTGCACACTTGGAAGACCGGGGTCACGTTACGGTCACTGTTCATTTTTTTTTTTGCTCACAGGGATAATTTGTCCTGCACAGGCGTGCGTCATTGGCAGCAAATAAAATGTATTTTTGCATTGCAAGGCAAAAACTGATAACTCATGTGTCTTAATGCGGCTGAAGTTGGGGCGGTATGAGGAATTTGTTTGTTCAACTAGCAGTGAGCAAATAGCATGGAAGAGCACAAAAGCTCCTCCCTTCACTCCCCGAGAGAGTCCTGCAATTTATGGTGCCATAGCACTCAAGGAGCACTCACTCTCTGTAGGAGTGAGGGGCATGGAGGAGAGTTTATTTGCTTGCTGTTGAACATTTTCCAACATCTAAACTCATTTTGCCTCCCTCACCTCATTACTTCGTGGTGCATCTTCAAGCCCATAACTAGGAGGGGTTCAGCAGCCCCCCCCCCAAAAAAAAGAAATAAAAGAAATAAAAAGAAAAAAATGAGTCGCGAACCCCCCCCCTTTTGAAAAAAAAAAAACATGAAAAGGGGCTTGTAGTAGCACCAGAAAATTGCGCTGTTCCAAGCCTTTTTTGTTTTGCTTGTCAGCCGATGAAGCCCAGAAGTGGTCTACTTTTTCTAATTCTGATCCCCCCCCCCTTAAAAAAAAAAATCCAAGTTACAGGCCTGATCTTGGCTGATCAGTCCATAATCAGAAGCCAAGATGGGTTTAGGAGGAGGTGTAGAGACTAAATTTCTCTATTTTCTGCTTGCTGTACCAGATAAGCTATAACAGAATATTGACATATGAAATATGAAATCAATTAAAGGCCGGGAGAGACAAATGTAATAAATAATGTGAATGACAAGTAATGATTTACTTCAAATAAAGCTCCAGATGACTTTTATTTATTCTTGCATTATGGAAAAAACAACAACATAGACATCAATACTACAGCGAGAAATGCAGACGGTTGCCACGTTAAAGCATACATTACAAAAAGACATGTCCAGCCTTGTTTGATAGTGACGTACATGGGGGCGGTGTGAGTCATTATATATACTTGAGTTTGGACAGCCGCAGTGAAGTGCATGTAGTGTGGTGATTGTGAGGATGCACTTTGGCATGCACAGTACAAATATAGTTATTATAATATTGGTCATTTATCATTATAAGCAAAGTATAGGCTACTAGTACACAATGTATTTGTGTGCAAAATGAAGAGTCCCGTAAAGCCAAAATAGGTTTTCTCTTCTTCTTTGTAGGCAAACACTGTGGGAGCTTGTGGGTATTCATAGAGATAGAACTTTATTTCATGGCTTGATTTGTGTTTGACATGAGACTGTTTTGTGTTCAAATGTAGCTTGCTCTCTAAGTGATGTAGGATTGTCAATACTGATTAGTGTATGTTGCAGCGGGTACTGCGTAATTATTCAAATTCATGAAAGTCTTCCGTCGAGATGTTTTCATTGCAACTGATTGACAAATTGAATAATTACGCAGTACCCGCTGCATGCTATGTAAGGATTAGAACCAACACTTGCTGTCAGGTAAAAGCTTGGTGGTCTAGTGGAGATGACGCCTATCCGGTGATCAGGAGGTCGTAGGTTCGAACCCTGCTCGAGTATGTATGCCCATGATTTTTTTATCATGGCTACCATGGCTACTACTAAAACACTGATCAATTAAGTACTTATTTACGTCGATGTTCGTAGGGCAAACGGACATTTTTCTTTTCCCATTTTGGTGTGAAAGCACTCCAAAACAACTCATTATCCTGACAAATTGTGTCAGCCAGGTAAGTTTCTTGGTAGAACCCTCTGATATGCTGCAAGCAAAGTCCAAATGGTGGAAGATGAGTTTCGAGCCTTTCTGAGAACTATGTTTTAGCTTTTAACATTTGATAATAATGGCAGTGACATTGCTCACAGTTTCCTGTTATCTGTGTTGCCTTCTATGCATTTCTTCCTTCATAACTAGTATATTGCACTCTCTCTAATTAAGTCCCCTTGGTTTGTTTTCACTATTGACTACAGGAGCGTCTGATTGGTCAGAGTCTGTTTGATATTCTTCACCCTAAAGATGTACCAAAGGTCAAAGAGCAATTGTCTTCATCCGACCTTTCACCTCGTGAAAGGTTCATTGACACAAAAAGTAAGTATGATAATTTTTTAAAAATAATTTTTACATTCTATCTATTCATTTCATTTTAACTGACATCCCTGTTTTTGATTTACTTTTTTGCTGAGGTGAGGTGAGGTGGGGGGGGGGGGGGGGGGGGAGGGGGACAGGAAGGAAGGGAAAGGAATTGAACCGTCCCAGATTTTCTTTCATTTTCAAGTGTTTACACAAGTTTTATGGTTTGGTTATAGAGGGTCGTATTAAGTGCACTCAGTCTAAACTAGGATTTTTATGTCAGACCTGGTCATAGAGGTTCTCATCCTGTGTATAAGAATAAACTCAAATGAGAGAGAGAAAAGAAAGTGATTTTGCTGTGGTTGTACTTCATAGTGTATGTCATGCTTCTGAAGGATGTTTGACTCCATATGCTCAAACCAGGGAGGTGTTAGAAAAGGAGAGACAACTCCTGCTCTCCTTTGAAGTCATGCGCGGCACCGCCGAGAAGTTATGCGCTGAACTACAGGTGGAAATCAGGTGCTTTGACAAAAGAGAGCATCAATAATCGGGACTAGCGCTCTCACATCTAGAAATACTTGCCCCTACTGCATTTCGCTCTCTCTCTCTCTTTCAATGTGATGGCAACAATGAATTTGTGTACCTTGAATTGGAGCAGCAAATCAAAATGCAGTGTAAAACTGACAATTTTAACAGCAAATAGTTTAAAAGCACGCTGGTGCACGCTTTAGCAGAATACTTTATCTGGAAGATCAAAATATCCCAGATTAAAGGATAGAAAACTAACATGCGGAAATGTGCGCATTATAGAAAAATGTTAGGTTTTTATTAAAGATGGCCTAATTTTCATTGCATTTCAATTTGCGCATTACGAAGAAACTAGAAATACATGTTTATAATATTGAATTCTTTCCGAAACTACTCTTAATCAATTCGAGTATTTCATTTAAAATGTTACGGGGAAATAAAGCTTGTAATTCAACGAAAGGTGAAATGCATTCTTCGTCTCCGAACAACTATCTGAGCGGTGCAGCGCATGACTTCAAAGCGTATAGTGAAATGCTAGACATCCCATTGTAACACTTTGAACCAAAACATGTGTTTGCATGAATTACGAAGAGTTGTCTCTCCTTTTCTAACACCTCCCTGCTCAAACTATCTGTACAAAGCAGTTACACAAAGAGAGTCGTGTCAATCATGTACAGATTCTATAAAGTCTTAATTTGCCAAAGTCACAATTTTGCTCCAGATAGTACACACAAATCTCAAACAGTGGCATTTTGTCTGGCATGTTAGTAATGTTTATCTAGCATGTTCAGAGTCTGTAGATTCAACCTCATGTAAGTACAAGTAGCTGTCTGAGTGATAAGTTAAAGGGATGGCATAGTATTGGTTGAGGTGATAAGTAAAAGGGATGGCATAGTATACGAATAATTTATGAGTTGTGAGTGCATAGGGCGCGAATATCGCACGAGGCGCGAATATCGCACGAGGCGCGAGATAAGCCACTGGTCTATTCAACAAGGCGCGTAGCGCCGCGTTGAATAGACCAGTGGCGAATCTCGCGCTGAGTGCGGTATTACGTGCCCCAATGCACGAACAAAATCATAAATTATTCGTTTTATACAACACCTTGTCCACAATCACAGTTCTAAATCAGTGACCGCCAACTCAGGAAGGCCCAAAAATAAATGTAACAATTTGGCCGAGAATTGTAAACCACCCTGTGTACTGCTTTCAAACACTCGTCATGATTTGACCATACAGTCACAGGAATCACAAACTCCGCAGGGTCTATACCCATTCTACGCTAACGTTAGATCGAGTTAGGCCTGACTGTTAGGCCGATCTGAGATGTCGGTAGATCTAGTAGTAGGTCTAGACTTTGTCTATTTCCGAAAATGATTTTGTATAAAAACACAGAAAAATAATCAAATTACGGTTTCTCAACTTGAAATGAAGTCTTGATTTTGGGATCACTGTGGTCCACGTAGCAGATCAGAGTCAAAAGTAAAAACACAGCAGTAGGTATAAAGGCCGCAATACGCAATACATGCAACTAGCTATAGGTAAAGTAGCTGCGCGTACACGTTAACGTTGCAGTACTCCGCCGCGCCTGTTCTGTGAGACTTACCGGCAGCGCAGCGCAGCCAGCCAGCACGTACAATGTACAGTAGTTTGCTGGCGCTTTGCTAGTGTGAGCCACAGAACTCTGTGAGCGGCCGGCCATGCATTAGTAGCCCCCAGGGAAGCCGTGCTATAGTACCTTCGAGCCGTGCAATAGGCCCATGCCAGGGGCCTATTGTATGGCTGTCACTCTCACTGAGTTTGATAGGTATTTTCTATTGAATGTCATGTGACATGTTCTTGGCCAATCACAATTCGACATCATTCTGAGGTGTTGTATAATATTGGTTGAGGTGATAAGTGTAGAGGGATGGCATAGTATTGGTTGAGGTGATAAGTTAAAGGGATGGCATAGTATTGGTTGAGATGAGGTTTAGCTTTCAACTTTCTGTGAGATACGTAGAAACCACTGTATGGAATGTTAAAGAGCATACAATTCTGAGAGGAATTCAAAGTTATTTGATGGAATTGGTTTTAAAATGGCTGAGACATCCATAAACAAAGTAAAACAAAGTAATCCTAAGGAAGTTGGGTCCCATCTTTCATTCAGATTGCTTTGTTTTGGATATCTCAGCCATTTCAAAAGAGATTTTCATCAATTAACTTTGAATTCCTCTTTAGAATTACATGCTCTTTCATATTTCACAAGAGCTTTCTCATGTCAAAAAATCATCATCAAAAAAATGTTTGAACCTGAAGCCTTATCTCAACAAAAACTGTACCATCGAAAATGGGCAGGTTGTTTGTGAAGATTGCTCAAGGGTGTATGTACTGTCAGCTCTCACAGGACATGTTTAGCATTTGGATCTTTTGTCTTGATAAAGCCCTTGTTATTCTATAAATGTCGCCCTCTCTCTTTCAGCTGGGATGCTGGTGAAATCAGAGGTAGCCATATCGCCCCCACAGCTGTCGTCTGGGGCTCGCCGCTCCTTCTTCTGTCGAATGAGGATATACAGCCCAGAGCACGCTGTGAAGACTGAGGATGGTCAGCAGTGGAAGAGACTGAAGCAACCAGCAGGTAGGTTTCCACAATCAGACTCAAACAGTAGACGCCTGTCTATTTCTTGCTTTGCTCACTCAAGCATAAACAGTAGACGCCTGTCTGTATCTTGTTTGCCCCTGTACAGACACAGACAGACAGACAGACACACACACACACACACACTTACACGTCTATGATGGAAACCGAGGACCCATTCTACCCATAAGAATTTTACCACATAACGGAGGACCTGTGTGTCAGTAGGACTCTTGTCAACCGAGGACTCATGAATTCGTGTACCATCCACCGAGGACTTATTACAATAATGCTAATTGAGGACCTACAAACATGTACCCCTACATGCAAAATCATGCAAAATCAGACGGTTTGGAAGGGTCTGCATACCGAGGACGCCAACGATTCTCTGTGTGTCCTCGGTTTAATGTAAAGTTCGTATGTGTGTCCTCGTTTACACCACACACACACACACAAATCTGTGATGCCTGCTAGTCTTTCATCTACCCTATGTAGACCGGAACACATCAAACTTTGCCTCAAAGCTTGCAAGCAAGCTTGTTCTCTAACAGTAGTGTGATGTGTACTTCCTTCTTTTTCCTCCATATTTCATCAGACACAATTGTATTATTACCAGATGTATATGTATGGGATCATTGTTTCACGGTGAGAATATAACTTGGTTTTTATCTCAAGGACTGTGCCACCTGTTGCAAAGTGATACCAAGGTTTCCCCAAATTTAGTCTTTGAGTCTACATGGCTGGCACTAATACAGTAAAGGGCGTGTCATATCATTGCCTCTGTCTGGTTTATGGGAAACAGAAGTAGGAGGTAACAGGTGGAAGAGATGTCCTGGATAACATCAGATAGCAATGTAATGGTATACTAATAGGGATTGTATAGTTTTGGCTGAGACCTAACCTCAGGTTTCTAACATTTTTTGGTGACATAATGAGAAACCTCTCATGAAATATGAAAGAGCATGTATTTTCAAGAGGGATTCAATGGTTATTTGATGAAAATTATTTTTGAAAGGGCTGAGATATATCCAAAACAGAGTAATCATAATAAAAGGTGGGACACACCTTTTATTATGATCGCTTAGTTTTACTTTGTTTTTGGATGTCTCAGCCATTCCAAAACCAATTTTCATCAAATAAACTTTGAATTACTTTTAGAGTGGTAAGCTCTGCATTATTGCATAAGTGATTTCTTGGTATCTCACAAAAAGTTAATTGCCCAATCCTCATCTCCACCAATACTATACCATCCCTCTAAGCCCCTTGAAACTCTTTCAAGACAGTTATTTATGCATTGCGAACAGTCTTTACTAGGCCAAGGTGATGCGGTTTAATCTGTCTCTAGACCATCGATAGTGTTCAGTGTGACTGGGGTATTAGATATGATATCACATTGGATTGCTTACCGTCTTTGTCGTGTCCAGATCGTAAGAAGTACGCCACCATTCACTGTACGGGCTACCTGAAGAGCTGGCCCCCAGCTAAGGTTGGTCTAGACAAGGATGAGACTGAAGTGGACATTGATGGCTGTAATCTCAGCTGCCTTGTGGCGATTGCCAGAGTTCAGGTAAGATAGTTAATTGCTACTTGGTCTAATATCAGATAGTATACAGTTGAACCTCTCGTATCCGGACAAGTCGGGACCGGGGCTCATCCGGATAAGGGATTTGGCCGGATACGGGAGACTCAATGCTTTATACATGTACATATACATACACATGTACTGATGTAACCCATTGTAGTACCACACATGTAGTAATGTGTATACTGCAACCTTTTCATTGTTACATTTGGGGATGTTTGGGGATGTTAAAATATCTGAAGGTAAGCAATTTGGAAGGAAATTTGATGTAATATGTATGTCAATCATGTTGGAAGTAATATGTAATTCATGTGTGTTTGTGTGGGAGTTCTCAAGGAGTTGGGAATCCCCCTCTCCTCCCGTATGGCTTTATTTTAAAAAAAAAATTCACGGCAAGATTGCGTCCGTATAATAGAGAGATCCGGATAAAGGGAGGCCGGATAAGAGAGGCTCAACTGTACTTTCCAGTTCGTCTAACGCCGCTACGGCTAAACTCATTTTGTCTACTATCAATTTGGTCTAATGCCCGTTTGGTCCAGTTCTCACTTGGTTTAATGCCCAGTTTGGCTAATTATCTTTTCGTCTAATGACCAGATGATCTAATTGCAATTTTGTCTCCTCGGATTTTTTCCCATTTTGTCTAATAACCTGTGGGTATTAGATGAAATGGATGTAGCCCATATGGAAATAGACCAACTGGTAATGAGGCTAAGTGGCAATTGGACTAAATGGTCAATAGACGAACTGGTTGTAGACGAAATGGGATTAGACCATGTGGGTTGAGACTAAATGGCTATTAGGTGAAGTGGGAGTAGACCAAGTGATAGTTCACCAGTAAGATTGGTCTCGGAACGGAAACATGGAGCTCTGTCAGTGTGTAAAACCAGAAATTTTTCTGTGTAGGAAACTACTGCGAGGTCTGCGAGGAGCCAAGGTTTGCAAAAGTAAAATGGAAACAAAAGTTTTGTCTATATGCCAGTGGCATATCATTCCAGTCCCAAAAGTTTCATGCCAGAAAAAAAAGGCCGTCAGCTCCAGTTAGCAGAAGTTTTGCCAGGATGTTTCTGGTTTTACAATAACAGATGAATCCAATAAACGTTCGCTTTTTCTGGAAATTTGTTGGTCATATTCAAAATAGATGTTTTTCAGAGTTTTACTTGAATTTTGATACACTGGAGTAGTAAATTTATATAGTTACTCAGTTGTAAATTGTATTTGATGACACACAAATAATAACTTGGGAAAGACCTTTGCATGTGAGAGCATAAAAATACTTTCCTGCTACAACTTACAAGACTGCCCAGTGACTGTGTATTTTCCTTTTTCTTGACTGAATGTTCTCTCATTTTTTTTTTTCATCCAGACCATTCAGAGCCCAATGCCTTCCACCAATAACAACATCCAGCTCAAACCTACAGAGTTTGTGTCCCGCCATGCTATGGATGGCAAGTTCACATTCGTCGACCAGAGGTAAGTGATCACCCTTCCTTCTTGGAAAGACCCATTTTATCGGAGTTCTTCAAACTAGAGTTACACCGGTAGTGTCCAGGTGATCTTTTTTATGCCTCCGCCACGAAGTGGTGCCGGAGGCATTATGTTTTCGGGTTGTCCGTACGTCCGTCCGTCCGTCCGCATTCGTTTACGCGATAACTTGAGTAATATTGACTGGAAATTTACCGAACTTGGTACAAGTATAAAGTATGATGGGGCAATTACTTGATTAGATTTTGGGTGAAATCGGCCAAAGACCAAAGGTCAAAGGTCAAGGTCAAATCATGAAATTGTATCTGTTTACGTGATAACTCAAGACTGGATCAAGCAAATTTCACCAAACTTTGTCCAAGGATGATGTATGATGGGACAATTACTTGATTAGTTTTTGAGTGAGATCGGACAGAGGTCAAAGGTCAAAGGTCAAGGTCAAATTCTAAAATTTATCTTTTTACGTGATAACTCAAAACTGGATAAAGCTGCTTTCACCAAACTTGATCCAAGGATGATGTATGATGGGGCAATTAGTTGAGTAGATTTTAGTGACATTGACAAGAGGTCAAAGGTTAAAAGGTCAAGGTCAAATGCTACAAATGTTGCTATTCCCCCATGTCCATGCAATGCCCAAAGGTATTTTCTTGAAACTTAGTGTAGACATGTACTACTACATAAAGATTCTCCAGAGAGTTTCATGTCATAAGTTCAAAGGTCAAAAGGTCAAAGATTAGGTGAAAATGTTACAATTTCACTTAATTCTCGCAAATGGTTCAATATATCTTCATGGAACTTGGTACATACGCATGTACTGACTGGCAGGGATTATCTAGGGAATTTAGGGGTCATGGGTCAATAGTCAGGAGGTCAAAGGTCAAGGTCAACTCGTCAAAATTTTACCATTTCCCTCATATACTAGTAGACGATATGCAATGCTTGCATTATTATTCTTAAAACTTAATATACATGTATTACCTAATGGAGATTCTCGTGGAAATTTCCTGCCAGAAGGTCAAAGATCAAAGGTTAAGGGTCAAGGCCAGGTTTGAATGCAAAAAAAAAATCTATTTTATACTGTAATTACACTCTTTCTTCATACCTTGAAAATTACTCAATGCATAAACTTTAAGGGTCAGTCAGAAGTCAAGTAAAAATCCTCAATTCCCCAAATACATGTATCTGCACTCTTTAATAGACAATTATAGCAAACGTAGTTCAAGGAAAGTGAACATTCAAGATATTTCTGACAAACATGTAATTTCATTATTTTGCCAGTTATGTGAAACTGTCATCACACATTGTGAAGACATTATACTATACACCTATTGGGAGAGTCATGCATTATGGCGGAGGCATCAGTCGCCATAGCGACATTTCTAGTTTACTCTGCCTTTTAAAACGGTTGCTACTCGGACATTATTGCAGTAACTTTTGCTCTTTGCTTTTGTAACCTCCTGCTGTTTTATCTGAGGCGAGGAATTTTGTTCCCTGGATGTTGTCAGGGCGTTGCCGCGGTAAGGTCTGTTAAAATATAGTTGAAGATCTCCCCAGGAACATAGCAGTGAAAGGCCCATTTCACACCTGCAAGATTCTGGCAGCAGAAAATGTTGTTTATCCTTCCAGGGAAAGACCCCATTCACATTGTGAGATGGAGCGCTACAAGACTGCACCTGTATTGAACAGAAACATCTCTTTCGATAAATGTCCTGATATGGGCCAAAAACTAAAGACCCATTGTCACCTGAAAGTTTGCTGTAGTAGGAGACTTCTTTCACATGTGAAAGTTAATGCTAAAATGAGATAGGGAAAGTATTATACTCTCACACTTGTAGAGGTCAGGAGATTCTTTGTTTATGTCTCTAATGTAAGGACTAAAAACCTTATAGACACTTCAGATATGAGCAGTAACACAACACCTACATAAACCCAATGGCAATCGAAAGATAATTCAGAACAAGTTTCTTCACACTTGTGAAATAAGACTGAAAATCCCATTCACACTTGCAGATAAGAGCAGTGATGATTCCATTTGTGTAATCATTTGAAAACAAGAGACATTCATATTTGTCATAAACAGTGCAGTAGAAGGGGTGTAGCATGTTATGAGAGGTGGACTGGCATGGGTGTAAGGATCCAAGCATGAAAGCAAAGTGGCACAGTTGAGGGGAGCTTGGTTGACCAAAGTTAGGTTCAGAATTATGACACAGCATTCCTTCACGAGGCCCAATTCCAGTTTTCTGCCGATCTTATCTTCACAAAGGAGCTTGACCATATCAAAATGGCAGAGGATGTAGAGAATGTTAAATCCACTTTATGAGCAAGTCTCTATCCATAGATAACTGCCAATCGGGAGTAACACAGGGTTAGTCTTCATGAGGTTAACATATGTGACGACTGGGGACTTTACTTTTCTCCAGGAGCATACTTGCCATGGCTCGATTGAGAAAATAGTTTGATGGCAGTCATATGATTGCCTTGTTTAATGAGGGACAAAAAGGGATGTGGTAATTGAGATTACATCAAATCATTAATATCACTATTTGCTTCAAGTACTGAACTTAGTATGTGACTGTGAAATCATCCTGTCTTTATGTGATGTCTAGAGCTACGGCTGTTATGGGTTACCTACCTCAAGAGCTGCTTGGGACATCCTGCTATGAATACTACCACATTGATGATATATCAGTGATGGCAGAGAACCATAAAACAGGTAAGCAGGGAGCAAGTATGGCTGTCTCTTTGTTTTTCCAGCATTTATTTCTCTCTCTCTCTCTCTCTCTCTCTCTAGGGGGTTGGTGGGGACAAGTTCTGAATGTGTTTTTTGCTTAGTATTTATTCTGCTGAGTGTGCAACAAGTTTGACATTTCTTTTGTGAGGTATTCTGGCAAGACACAAAATTTGGAGATAATGGAAATGTCATTCATATTGAACATATGGCCTGGAGCCAGAGGTACTTGCAAGCTGCAGTAGGTGTTGTTTTTTTTTTTTTGGGGGGGGGGGGAAGGGGGTTAAAGTTGTGTATATTATATTCAGTTAGTGAAAAAATGAGCAAAGAAAATGGGATTCCCGATGGAATCCCACACAGATAAGATTACAGAAATGAATATGATTATTAGTGGAAAAAATGAGCAAAGAAAATGGGATTCCCGATGGAATCCCATTTTCTTTGCTCATTTTTTCCACTAATAATCATATTCATTTCTGGTCAGTTTCCTTCTGCTTGCATTTATTTTATATTTCATGAAAGTTTGGCTGGTGATATATAGTAAAGAATTGACATACATCTCACGTTTCTGTAGGTGGGTCAAACAAGTGTTCAGTGTTGAGTGTTCTGACAGTGTTCTGAATACAACTTAATTTTTTCTTCCATTGTGTACAGTGTTGTCAAGCCGAGAGAAAATCCTCACGAGTCCATACCGGTTCCGAGCCAAGAACGGAGAATTCATCCTCCTAAGATCACGAATGTTCACCTTCCGCAACCCGTGGACAAAAGAGATTGAATATGTTGTTTCAACGAACACTTTGGTGTAAGTAAACTTATGGAACACCATCAATCTTTACCTAACAATTAATCAATTTACTAATTTACACATTCACGGTGTGAAGGTTGTAAGCAGACAAAGAATGTTGGCCTTGACAAATATGTGTTCAAGTCATGTGAACATGAATTGATTTCATACAACAATTTATGTGAGTCGGTTACCCCACTACTGAGAGAACTGCATATGTTAAGAATCCGCAAACGAGTTAACTTCAAGATTCTTTTGTTAACTTTCATATGTTTGCGAAATATTGCACCGGTTTATCTTCAACAGTTGATAACTGAATACCTACCCTCCCGGAACTTGCGGTCTAACAACAAATCACTTTTAGTACCTCCTCCTGTCAATACACAATCTTATGGTTCTAGAGCTTTTCAGTCAGCATCACCTCAACTCTGGAACAGTTTACCTGAATGCTTGAAACAAACAGACTCAGTAGACAAATTTAAATCCATGTTAAAAATGTATTTGTTTATTGAGTAGTATTATGAATGTGTCTCATGTCTTACACCGTTACTGAAACTGTACCCTCTTCTTCTTTCTTTCTTTCTTTACTTTCCTCTTCTTCCCTTTCTATTGTTTTCTTTTTCCCATAGCGCTTAGAGACATTTTATGTAATAACGCGCTATATAAATGTTGTGAATTATTATTATTATCATTAACAAGTATATGGTGCCTCAGTAGAACAAGAGATGTACAAGTCGGCTGTATCCAACCTTGCTTCAGTGGGCACATTGGTCATGTGTGGTTCTTGTACATTAATACAGGATTTCACTGAAATATTACAAATCCACCAGCAATGCTTAAATGATTGACACTTTCATTCAGTGTCAGACCCTAAAGTGAATTTTAATCAGAGCTCAAGGGATCTATGGTGCGATCTATATCTATACATATCATAGATTAGTCAAGTTTTGATGAAAGTTTTTTTTTTTTTTTCTCTTTCATAGGCTTGTCAAGTAGATGGAGAAATATTACTCAGTGTAGATTTTTTTAATGTGGAAGCAATTTAGCACTAAGAATGTTCATTTAATCTGTGGTGTACCAGGCAGTGTGTTTTACACCAATAAGTAGGAGTGTTCATATAAACACCGATGCACCAGACAGTACATTTTACACCCATGTAATTCTGTCCATGTGAGTTGTACTCACAATAGGACATTATTTGTATATTTACAGTGGAAAAAGCAACAAGGTTTTTGATTATAATTGAATGCGAAATCATGTAACTGGGTGTTGGGCAATTTCTACAGAAGGTTATATTGTGAGTTTTGTTCAGTGTGACAATGATTGATTTACTAAATTTGTTGAACTGTAGCTGTTGCAATTATACCACAAAAATCTTGTGCTTTTTCTCAACATGTTTTTATTTTCTTTCTACCTGGCAGGAACAAGTTAGAAGCGACCTCTTCAAACACAGACGGTGCAGCCGGCAAGGACCAGGAACCCACACAGCTCCAGTCCCTGATCACCAACATGGGGAAGGCACCGGTGCCAGGGTTCAGTCACAACACCCATATGGGAGCCGGAAAGATTGGATGGCGCATTGCTGAGGAGGTCATGGTTATGGAAGCGGAACGAATGTGAGTCTGGAAAAGAGACTACATAATGTATTTGCGCTGTACTTATGTACGTTCATTTTCTTAAATTTTTTTGATGTTTGAATTCATGTACATCGTATATTGTATGTTTTGGTATGTGAGTAATACTGTCACACACAATATTTTCGTGGCATTAAATTTTCTTGAATTGGAGCCGATGGCCTTTTTCATGGCATGAAATTTTTGCGAGTTCCATTTAACATTCAATGCATATAGAGTAGACAAGAGCTTTCTCGATTCTTGGTTCTCACAAAATTTGTTAAATTGAAATGCACACGAACATTCCTTGTTTTACACTAGATTATTTGTTTATTTTCTCTTTAGAGTTGGGTTTTTGCATTCTTTTTTTTTTCAGACATGAAGATGAGACAATGTCAGTTGGAAAAAAAAAATACTGATTGATATTTCTTACAGTGGAAATACTTGGAAACAGGTTAACCTGTTGAGGACGAGTCCCGAGTACTTAGTATGCTCGGACAGGTGTCTATGGGAAATGTGTGTTGTAGCAAAATCAGGTCATCATCAATGGCTTAATGTGTGTAGGAGTAGATATGACAAGACCACTGTCAATGAGAGCTTTATTTTATGTTCCTTACTCTATGATAGATATCGTGTTTGATCTATTCCATGTAGGAATGAGGTGTCATCCAGTGGCTGGGAGTCCAAGGATAACAGCCCCATTGTGGTTGATTCGGTTGGTGGCGGCGGTGCAGACAACCTCAACTCCACCCCCGATGCTACCCAGCCTAGCAGCAGTGGTGGGAGTGACCCCAAGACTGCCAGGACTCCGCCTCTGGTTGGCAACAAACCTTCCCTCCCTTCAAAGCAGCAGCAGCAGCAGCAGCAGCAGCAGCCGTCTTTCTTCAACAGCTCCGTGGAGCAGGGCGGGGCCAGGTCCAGCACCACTTCCTCGTCGTTCGCTGAAGTACCGTCCACGTCAGGATCGTCGGCCATGGCGGCTCTCGCCGACCTCGGCTCTCCCGCCGCGGCGGCAGCGGCAGCGGCAGCCAAGGTGAAGGAGATGGGAGGAGATGACGAAGCAGCCATGGCATTCATCATGAGTCTGTTAGAAGCTGATGCTGGGCTGGGAGGATCCGTAGATTTCAATGACCTGCCCTGGCCGCTATGATACCACTCATCAAGGGTCTTGAATTGACAAAAGCCTTGTCATAGCTTTGTTTGAAAACCGTGTGAGCCTTACCTCGGAGTGCCCTGCTTTGTAGGAGACTTGAACACATACCAGACTCCCACGAATGTTGGAAAAGTATGAAAAGATTCGTCAGTGAGGATTTTGTCATCTGTTACAGTCAGTAGACCGGAGTGTCTCCAAAGGATTCTAGTGAACTTGCCAAAGACAGCTTGGTTGCCATGACACTACCAGCTGGTGAGTGGTAGACCAGATACCTGATACCAGTGGCTGATCCTCATCTGGCTCTACAAGTCATTACGGAGAGAAAAGAAGGGGAGCGAGATAGGATGATGTTTCTTATTTTTTTTGAGATGCGTTTCATGGTAATCCAATATTTGGACAGTGGAACCTCCAAAAATGTGAATGATAGTTTGTGTGATATGATGCAGCTTTACCAGTTTTGCCCTTTGCATTTTGCGTGGATGAAAGACAGAAAAGGGAGTTAGAGTCACCTCCTGTGATGTTGCACACAGTGGGAGTTATTTTGGGTAAGACAATACCTCAATATTTAGTCTCACGCACAACTACAAACTCTACCGGCACACACTAGATTTTTGAAGAGCCAAGAGTGGTCTCGTATAGATGTGCGCAGTAGCTTGAGATAATTTGTAATCAGCCAGGAGAGTTTGTTGGCTGAGGATTCAAATCAAGATTCGATTTCATCAGAGAAAGAGGATATGGTTTTCCTCAGTGCCTGTACAAGAATCACTCACAGATCATGGATGCTACTTTTGGTAGTTTAAGACACCTGTCGATTACTTGTCTCTACATGTTGTGTCTTAATGGTGTAATTGGATTTATGGTCTCACTGGATACAGGATTACACCAGGCTCTATCCTAGACAGTTTCATTTGGAGATGTGAAATCATCGTTATTTTTCCTTTTTTTTTTTGACAGAATACCCAGTGTTTCACTTTGTATCATTCATTGTTATGATGTTTCTGTTTGATGTTGAGTACAGAATGTTGCTGCTAGTGATCAGCAAAATATCCCCAAAGTTTTGAGAGCTGCTAAATCTTTTGTATGTACCGGGGGTAGCGAATTTGCCAGCTCTTAAAGGCACAGATATCACCAACCATGTTAACTGATTTCGCACCAACGGCTTGATGCAGTCTTGCCTGTAGAGGGAGGTATAATTCATAGGAAGCTTTGATGCAGAATGTAATGAAAGCAGAGAGTGCCTTGTGTACAAAGGGTAGAGTTGCTTCCTTCCCCCAAAGAAAGTATTAACCCGTTGAAGACGAGTCCTGAGTATACTCTCGCAGATGTCTATGGGAAATGCATGTTGTAGCAAAATCAGCCTGGTATGGCATATAAAGTTATGGGTAAAGTGACTTTCTTTTTGGGATTCAGTTTTCAATCACTGTGACATAGTTATTGCTTTTTTACATTATGTTTGAACACTGTCATGTCTGTGTCTGTGCGTGTCATTGAGATTCTACATCAGGCAAACTATTACAAGTGTTTTGTGATCCTGTCTCATATTACTGGAGAACAGGATGTACGTGTCTAGAGAAAGCCCCCAAGATTTTATTTGTGGGGGAGCTTGCTTTTATTTCAGAATCATGAATGCAGGTATGATGTCATGGGGGGAGATTGGCAGTAATGCAAACTTCACTTGCAAGTTAGTCTTCCCTCATTTGAAGATCACTGAAGGGGAGAGTCTGGCTCATCTTAAAGGCATAATTTACCATTTGCAGATGAAACAAAAACCCAGCATTAGTGCTTTAAAATAGTTCTAAAATATGAGTTAGGGATAGAAACAACCACTGTAAAAATTTGAATCAGTAAAATCGATGTTAAGTATTGTTAGATGTACAAAATGTTAACAATGGCTATAATAAAAATGTTTCCAGACTAAACTGTCTACAGTTACAGTTTATTGAGAAAAATACTGATATCTCCTTATATTTCAGGCTTTATTGCAAAAAATTTATATGGTAAGATGTTTTTTGGTACAACAAACCTATGCATTATATGCATCAAATGTGATATCTTGATCATTTTTAAAATCACTGCTCCCAAAGGGAAACAGGAACTTTAAATGGATTTAGGTAATATCTTGGTGGATGAATTCATCTTGCTGTCCAATGACATGTCAAGCTTAAAAGCGTATCTGTACACAAAAATATAATTATCTGACATTGAAGTTTATTTTATTGGCAATATCCCTGAGAAATCCGAGTGTGAGGTTGCTCCCATAAAGAGATATTGAATGAAAAAAAAAAATCAGTCCCAAGGCACCTAAAATTACAGGCACCTTGATCTAACCATCACAGAATTGATTGCATTCAGTTGCATAGTTTGATGAACCTTCTGTGCAAACTTCATTGTTTGGTGTTGCTTTTCGAACTCGCAGGCGCATGCATGTACAACTTGTATGTATAGGTGTGTCCAAATGTGAGGCGATACCGAAAGAAAGGATTCCATGAAGATGTTTACAGACATGGGCAAGCAAAGGAAATGTGCTCACGCCAGAGGGCTGTGCATGGCTACTATTAAGTGAACTGGCTACTCATGCAGCTCACATGGTTACGTGCGGACTTTTATAGTTTTTAGTTGTGGGTGCTTTTTGTGATGAGCTAGAACTTTCTCTGGGGTTCAGAGGACACGTTCTTACACCTCTCAAATTCAGACTTTATAGGGAGCAGATACACTGCAAGATTGCTAGTAAGATTATTATCATATCAGGGCAGTCACCCCCCCCCCCCCCCCCCCCCCCCCCCCCGATGGTAATTTCCCCCCAGCTAAATACTGGTTAGTGATAAGGTTGGAGTAAAGATTAGGTTTAGGGTTAGAGTTTGGGTTAGGGTTAGGATTAGGGTCATGGTCATGGTCAGGGTCAGGGTCCGGGGTAATTGCCCAGGGGGTAATTGCCTTTGACCCGATAATTATAATAACATGCATGTTACATAGACGCCTGTAGGAGTAAACAGTCTGGATGTGTCTTCAACAGATTAAAGGGATTGTACAGTTATGGTTGAGACCTAATTTCAGGTTTCTAACATTTTTTGGTGATATAATGAGAAACCTCTTATAAAATGTGAAATAGCATGTAATTCTATGAGGAATTAAAAATTTATTTGATGAAAATTGGTTTTGAAATGGCTGAGATATCAAAAAAGAATGATTCTAATAAAGTGTGGGACCCACACTTTATTAGGATCGCTTTGTTTTACTTTGTTTTTTGATGTTTCAGTCATTCCAAACCCGATTTTCATCAAATAAACTGTGAATTCCTCTTAAAATGATATGTTCTGTACTATATCATAAGTGTTTTCTTGGTATCTCGCAAAAAGTTGAAAACCTAATTCTCATCTCCACCAAAACTGTACTATCCCTTTAATGTGCTCACTTGAATTTATTCCATTTTATGACAATGTAGAGATTCTACTGAACAGTCAAGAAGACGGAGGGAAAAGTTTTTTTTTTCTGTGCATTTTGTCATTGCTGCCAAATGTCGCAGTAATTGTGGCTTAACTTTAGCAAATGTCATTGTAAAACCAGGTTACATCATTGAATGAAATTTTATTGACACAAGTGATGATGTCTGTTGCCACATGTAGGTACCAGGTTGTCTGTGAACAATTTCAAAGTGCTTCGTCATTTCCATGTCAAGCTCAGTGTTTTTTTCCAACCAAGTGAGTGAGGATTTATTACATACATATTAAAGGGATAAGTCAAGTCACTTGTCTGGCTATCATGGTGATGTATTAACTTTCCAGAATTATAAAATATAATTTTTCCTCACTGTACATGTGACAACTTTGATATTTTGTCTTTTATGTGGAGGTAAAAATACACAGATCTTCACAGAGTGAGGAATTCAGTTATCATTAATTGGTTCACTTTATGTTTATTTTGTTTGTTTCAATGCCACACAGAGCACTGTCTCTTTTCTAGATTAAACTGTGTTTATAATTGTATGTTGGAATGGAGTGAGGCACTTTAAAGTCTAGCGAAATCTTTGGCTTTTTAGTTCCAACCGATTCACATAACTACCTACAATCTTTTATTTGAATGCCCATGATTTGATAGACCACAGAACAGTCATTTTACCATTTTAGCTTTTTTTTTGGATACATGGAACTTGACAATTTGATTTGAGAGAAAAGAAAATACCCCTCAATAATCCAGATATGAAAGAAAAAATTTTCTTAACAGAGATCCCTTCTCAATTTAAGAATCAAAGTTTACATTTGCTCTGGTCGCCTTAACCAGACTCGAGTGCAACCATTTTGGTCCTCACCACATCCCCTCTTTTCTATTTCCTGTTTCTTTAACATTGGTGTAATGCAGACAAGCTTGGCTGTTTCCTTCACTCACTCATGCACTATTCAAACACTGCATTTTTAACAAGGGGGGGGGGGGGGGGGGGGGACATATCATATCCCCTGTTACCAACATTCTGTGACTTTTCAATGAGTACATAGTTTCCTTGACTGTTTGTGGGCGACGTGGGTCGAGTAAAACTCTTTGTACTGATCACTCTTTGCTCTTGTATCCTAAAGTGTTTAAGGTCTGGCCTGTATATCATAAGCCTGCTATTCAACACTGTATCATGGTAACACTGCAAACGTACACTCATTCTGCACCAATGTTGGCTGTTTCAAATGTGACGGATCACTTTTGATAAATGTCATAGGTTTCAGTCTCGTATTTGCAAGAAAAAGTTCTACAAAATTATTCCACATTTTCCCTCAGCCAGGAAAAACAGGGTACCGGTATCAACCTCATGATATTATTATGTAATTGTGATCATGTTTATACAGCAAATTATGCCATGTTCTATTACGGGGAGTGTTGTGGTATAGTGGAGAAAACTTTCCACTAGTATGCACGAGATTCAGTGTTCAAATTCTGCCTCACTTGTATGTCCATGGAGAAGATGTTTTAGCCGCAATGTTCTTCCCTGTCCAGGCATACAGAAGGATTGTCGGCAGTATTGGGATGATGTGATGATGATGGTCTACTTCCTAAAAGAACGATTCTTACACAGAGCTGCTAATCCTCCCTTAGTCTTCAGCAGGTTCCATGAACATGTAAGAGTCAAACCTGTCCGTAGCAACCAACCGAGGGTGACGAAAAGAGTGACCATTACAAACAGGTTGAATATGGGCTGTTTTACAGCTGAATATGGGCTATCCATAGCCCACATAATAGCCATATGTATCCATAATATGGGCCAGCCATCTTTTCAGGTGGCTGAAATCAAACCAAAGCAATGTTAAATAATGAGAAAATTATGGAGTGATTCACATTCACATGGTTTCACAAAAGAGTGTTGTTTGTCACAATTACCTGTGAATATGTTCCTAAACTGTGGTAGTGATACCTCACATCACAACTCTCTCCATACATGTACATGTAATTTACAACAAAATGCATGTTAGACAACAACGACAACAACAAAAAATTTGGCTGAAACAAAAAAATTAGCAACTTTAACCTCATTCCCTGTCAGTTTGAGTGTAAGGTTATCACAACACTACATTACAGTTGAAAGGTTAAATCACTTTTTTTTCCTAAATTGAATTTTTTTTTTTTTTTTTTTTTTTGGGTGCCGTTCAGTGGGATAGCGTCATAACAAAGTATTTTGCATAAGTGATTGCAAAATGTACCGCTTATTATAAAACATGTGGAAATGATCATAATTTACAGATTTTTGTCTGATGTAAATCATTTAGATTTTCATCATTCTGCTTGTTTAATTTCTGTGTGTTCAAGGCCTGGCACTGTGTATTGCAGAATGCCGTGTAGATACCTTTACATGCCATGTCAGTTTGAAGGTTACGGTCTCTGGCAAAATTTTTGACAAAGGCACGAGTTTGTATATGTGTAAATATGGTGCATTTGTGTACCAGGGTTTGAATTGGGTTACTGGTAGTTGTCAGCTGAAAGAAAAACAGAATCACAGATCTATTTTTAATACATCATTTTGTTTCATAGAAATTTTAACAGAGGAGTATCTAATCTTTATTGGGAATGCCTGTGCAAGTGTGTGATTTGCCTAATTTGTTTGACTAAGCAAGACTTTAGTTTTCTGAAATTTTGAGAATAAATCTATAAGAAAGAGAGAGTTTGAATGGATTTTAAAGATAATGTCAATAACCACCAGACAGGTGCTGAAGAATAAGTCAAGAAGGCGTGGAGTCTCTGCTGTATGCCTCGAGTCAGTTTTAAACCGTTGAGGACGGATTGATTTTGCTACAACACACATTTCCCATAGTCGCTTGCCCAAGTATACTTGGGACTCGTCCTCACCGGGTTAAGAACTGTAACTTGGCAAGATTTGGTTTTTGTGATTGCAAATAGTAGTGGCTTAGGTTGTAGATTTTGTTGTTGTTTGTGTTTTTGTGTTTATTTTCTTTACAGAGGAAAGGATGTTAGTGCAGGATCCTCCTGCTTGCTGTCTTTTAAACCAAGTGTGAGATGCTTGTATGTTTCTTCATGGGAACAATAAGCTAGTTTGGGGTTCCACTTTGAACATGAGTAGAAGAAGGTCATCTTTAACAGCAGACCATGTTGGGGTTTTAAATTCACTAAGATAAGCATATGTGATGTAATGATTATTCAAGTGATCCCTATAAGTGGCGCTTGCCATCATATCCACCTGACAGCAAAAGCAGTATCTGACAATATCAATAGGAAGAGATTGTATAATACATTCAATGCAAAATAATGAGATGGATGCTTTCCAAAATGCCAATGGAAGGATCATCTGGTCTCCTGGTCTACGCAAGTTCATCCTTTGTTCGAACATGACCCTGATGAATTCCATGAATTGTTACGTTGGGCAAGCTTATGCCTTCTGTCGCTTGAAACTAGTGGAGTGCCTAATCAACTGAGAAAGAAGAAAAGTAATTTGTAGCCATGAGCTAACCCCCCAAACTCACTTTTTGGTTGTTTGTTTTGTTGTAGATGTTTTATTCTGTCAGATCCCATGTGTTATTCACTGGTGAAAGTATTTGTATGAAGAAGAATTATTAAACATTCTTGAGATACTAAGAAGTTGAGATGTTTCAGTACAGACATGCATAATTATGTTGGACAAGTACAATCATGTTAATTCGAGAAAGGTGTGTTGTGGCTTTCCTAATCAGCACTTTGCCCCTGAAGCGATTCTTTGTTGAAACCTTATTCTGATAGCATGAGGTCTACTTCTTAATGATTTGTGAAAGGAAAGTCAGTTTAGTTTCCCAGGTGTGTTCCCAAAAATCGTACCTAGTCATTGAGCCTTGTCTTTACACCTAAGCTGTGTTTTGACAAAGTCTGTAGTCTTATAAACACCATCTTTAACATTTATGCTACCAGGACCAGTACAAAAGGTGGCGAGTAGTTGAGTGATAGGGATGATAAATGCTATGAATTGATTTGTGCAAAGGTTTGCATGTTACAAGTGCAAAGTTGACTGTTGCATTTCTCACTTTTATTTTAGTTTAGTACAGGTGTTTATAATGTGTGAATGATAGAAATTACACCAGGTACCTTTTGTTTGGAAAAGAAGAATATAACCATGTAATGGTTTGTAATCATTTCTGTATATTCACAGTGATATGTGCTGAACTGAACTGCCTTGAGAAATCTGCGATGATCATGTATGAATTTGAAATTATATTGTTAGGTCAGCTTAATGGAGGATTTTTTTCTTGTATACAGATGGGGTTTGAATGTGCAATCTAAATTGTGTGTTGAGCATAACACGCGAACAGAGAGTGTTTTATTGTGAGATGTGCAGTAGGATTTACCCTTGTATCTCATTATCCAGTGTTTTTTGTTTTGTTGTTGTTGTTTTTTGAGACAAGGGAATGTATGTTCATTTGCAGCTCATTATTTTTGTCTGAAAAATGAGAGAATGTGTATGGAATTGAAACTTTTTGAACAATTTGTGATGGGTGGTAAGTTACTGCCCTGTCAAAAGAGTTTGTGTGAAGAGATCTGAATTAAATGAAAACTGTTATCAAGAAAATTTGAACAAATCCTGAGAAAAGAAAAAGTCCTTACCAGTCAAAGTTTCAGTCTGGGTAATTTCAAATATTTTTCTCAGGCCATGTGAAGTTTCAGTTTTGTGAGTTCAGATGCACCAAGTTTAGTGGAAAGTTTTGCAAGAAGTTTTTTGGATGCTTGCGATTAGACTAATCAATTTTCAAGAAGTTTTGCCATAGTGACCACGGCACCAGACATTCTAGTAGTGAAAGCTTTTTTTTTTAAAGTTGACTGATTTTGCTGTAGTTGTCACTGAAATTTTGTTTTACTACTCATAACTCCAAATACAAATCTGCTGTGGGGCAAATACTGAAAATAATTACACTGCAAAATGAAAACACAGTTGTACTCACATGGTTTAAGTAAATTCAGTTATGTGAACACATTGGGTGTTGCCTTCGTAATCGCTGCCTTATTAATACACAAGTATTGAGGAGAGGAGGGAAAAAATATCAGCCAGTCTTTTCAAGGTGAGCTATCTGAGATGCCACAAAGTTCAGAAGCGAAAAGATCAAAATGTGATAAGTGTCATTACTCTCAGCTGATATTAGCCACTGCCTGGTTACATAGGAAGAGTGCAAAAATGGCCTCGTATTATTTGTTATTCCTGTGTGTGGAAACAATGTTCAATGGTGATACCTCTACTTTTCATACAGACCTCAAAATATGTTAGTACTACCGTTTCTTTACAAGCGTAGAGTCTTGTAGTGTTAGTTGGAAGAGTATTGATACAGGAAATAGAGTTAGAACTAGAAAAAGATAAAGATATAACATGAGAGAGAGAGAGAGAGAGAGAGAGAGAGAGAGAGAAGGAAAGTGAGGAGGGGAAGTTAGGATTAGTAGTATATAGTGTTTAAAAAATATGCCCAAGTTTCCAGGAGTGCAGTCTGGTTCAAGTTAGAGGGCTACATGGTATATTTTGATATGAAGTAAATCTAGCTTGGTTTTTCATTTTGAATGCACCCATATTTTAGCAGCTCCATGTACAATCGCATTTGTTTGAAATTCCCATGGCAACCTGTTCTCTTCTTGAGTTTTATGTTTGTTCATTTGTTGTTATTTGTACTAGAAATGTTTTATCAGCACGAGAGACAAGAATATTATACTTTGTACTTGGGCAAAGACTATATGATCACTGTCAAAGTAAATCACATGAAATGCTGGAATAGAAATAGATGTATATCTTTTGTATGTATTATGAGGAGACATGTTGGTAGTATTCTCTCAATACTGGAATCAGAGTGGTAATTGGCAACATATACCACCACCTGAACACTAAATCAGCCCTTTCTTGGTCACCTCCCCCCCCCCCCCCCCTTCTACCACCTGCCATTTATAGGAAGCAGTTGTAACATTATATCTATGGGGTATATTAGTACCTCAACTTGCATCCTTGAGGAGCGAGAAATCAAGGTGTTCCTTGAGTGTTCCTTAAGGTGTTCCTATATAGATATCTGGTAGCCAAACAAAAAAGGAATGATGAATAAGATGTGTGAAGTGCTATAGGGTCATTGAGTCTAGGATGCTAGCCTACATGCTCATTCTAGTAGTAGTGGTAGTGGTGTCAAACTGAAATGGGTTCATCTCAGCCTGTGGGAGCCAGTAACAGGTGGTAGGTACTTCGGTACATCAGACCAGTGGATGGCACAGTCGTAACTGTGAGGTGGGCTTGGAGGTTGCACCGGTCAAATGTCTGAAGATGGTGTGTTGGCTAGTATTTTGTGTTCTGATAAAGCAAACTTCAGCTAAGTTGTGGTGGCTACTTTAAACTTGCTGATTTCTGCTCGTTTCTGCTTCCCACTGACTGTGCTAATGACCCTCACTTTTTTTTTCTTGTTTATGCATGATGCTCCAAGTCTAGTTTTGCCATGAAAACGTGAAAACAAACATGGGTGTCATAATAGCAAGTGGATGAAAGATGTTTGATTAAGATGTCACATTCATTTTTGTGTGTTTAAAATCATTAGATCAAGCAAACTTCAAATGAGTGGGAAAATAGGCGATGACTGTATGAACAACTGCCTCTTTCTTTATCTTTTTTTTTACACTCCTCTGCCTTACTTTCAGAATCTACGGTATGATTTTTGTCCAATCATTGGTGGCGATTGTCTTGTCAAATATGTAATATCTTTTTTCTATGATGCTTGATTAAGGATGGCAGGATTGCATATGCCTTGCTCAATCCAATATTTGCCAGGGACTTCACAGATTATTTTGTCTTTGATGATCTCTTTGTGATCTTTATTTTTGATCTTCTGATGTATACATTCATGTTTTCTGTGCATTTTTTCCTATCTATTGTGACATATATGTCTGTCAGTTTGTAATTCAATGTAGTCAAGAATGAAAAGACTCCTTACAGAAGATGTATTTTGCTTTCTTTTCAATCATTTATTGTTCCCATACCTTTTTGGCACCATGCACCTTTTTAGGTCTATAGTTACATTTGAAGAAATAAAGGTATAACTAGTAAAAAGGAAGTGAGGTAAATATTAGTAGTACTGGCTGCAGACTGTGTCACATGTGATGGAATAATCACTAAAGGTAGTACAGCAAGATTTTTGTTACTTTTTCTTCTCAATTTATTTCTGTTTTGGACATTTTACATTTTTTAAACTGTGCAGACCAATGTAGAGTGTAATTGTTGATTATATTTGCTGTTTTTAATTTATTTTCTTTTAACTCTCTGCCATGGAAGGAGGGTTTACTCTCCAAGTCTCTGCTTGCTTGTTACATTGATGTTTGTAGTAAGAACTTGAGGTATTCTTTCTCTTGTTGATAATGTACCAAGCAGAGCAAGGCAATGTTTTGTTGTATCGTGCGTGACAAAACTTGATAGTGTGCCTGCATACAATTTGGAGTTTACTGTAGTAAGGTTCTGATAGAGGGCGCTGTTCAGGTCAATGCCTGAGTCACTTGAAAATCAATGCACATTGTAAATGTCTTCTACTGCCGACTTGTATGCGACTGAGAATTAATCAAGAAGTGATTGAGGTTTGGTGCTGTGATCTTGGTATGAAGGGAGAAGGCCTCTGCACCCTACCGTCGAACAAAATGTCCACAGCTAGTATTGGTTTTGTGTGCATTAATTTTGATAGAGTACTCATCTAAAAGACCAATCCAAAGGATATACTCAATTTGACATGACTGTAATGTGGTGTCCACCCTGCGAGCTGGCTGCAACGTTTATCCTCCATTCATTATAGGCATACGCACATGAGACACTGCAGTACAGGTGGATTGTGCTGTGAAGTCCGCTTTTTTATATACATAGATTGGTATGACAGTTTGAAATACATACCATTGTGTTACTTCCTGTGTCTCTAAATTCTGTATATCATTCATGTAATGTGTAGCTTGTATTTCCACCATTATGCACCTTAGACCACCACACCCACTTGTAACTTTATGTATGTAGATAAAGGATATTTGATCATCTATCTGTAGCCGAGTGACATGTATATCTGTTATGAAGATGAGTCTTGGTGTCACTGTGAAGTGGTAATGCATATTTTGGAAAAAGTTTAGAGAAAGAAGCATTACTTTCACAGGATTTCAGTTTGTCTGTCTGTTTGTTGTATGTACCTTGGAATGATCACGGGAATCATTGTGCATTCTTATACCTGTACAGAAGAAAAGTGATTAAATAACAAGAACACATGTATTACATGTATAACGCAGTTGTTAAGTCTTATTTATTAGTCTGTGTGATCTATACATCTATAGATTTAGATAAACACTGTATATTTATACAATTCATACATGTATGTATGTGCAACATGTGTTTATATTAAACATGTACACACACAACCATATACACACATGGAGACATAACACTCAGCAAAAAAGAGAGTAAGCAGTTTTTGAAGCTCATATTTCTCATAGAATATTCGGCTAGATATCAATGTTTTTATACCATGTTAAAGGGGAAGGCTAGTAACTAATCAGTGGGAATCAGTGGAAATGCTGGGAGATGATTGTTCCAATCCTTATGGGATGCATTCAAGAGTTCATTGTCTTTCTATTGTTGTGTGAAAATGATTTGCTTCAGAATGGTCTCATATTCAAGTAATGTGCAGTATTAATGCTTCCAGGTTAGCGTCCCTGATCGGTGACGGAACATTAATCTGCACATTTCTTGAATATTAGACCGTTCTGAAGCAAATCATTTTCACACAACAAAAGATATACAATAAACTCTTGAATGAATCCCATAAGGATTGGAACAATCATCTCCCAGTATTTCCACTGATTCCCACTGATCAGTTACTAGCCTTCCCCTTTAAAGGCAATTTAATTACAACTGTAGTTGTCAACTTCATAGGTCAAAAAAAAAAATGCAGCTTTATGCATGAGTGAACACATTTGTTTTTCTCTTTCATGGCACAAAAGTGAAAATTGCACAAATGAACAATTTCTCATTCATGCATAGGGCCTATCTGCCCTTATTTCACAAAAGACAAATCAAAGACAATAGAAAACACAAATTCATATGAAATTTTACCCATTGTTCTCTGTCTACAGCCCCAAAAATTAAAGAAAGGCAAAACATGATTACAAAGTAAAAGGATCTTTGGTGAAATTTAAATTCAAATGACAGAAAATTTGTAATAATGACAAAAATTTTAGAAAAATGTTATTTTGAATTTAGCTCATTGAAAATCATAACTGGCTGTTCAATTTGAAACAGAAAATCATACAAATTCTGACGAACATGGTCGTCAGTTTACGGTTACCATGGCAATCAGCTATACTTGACATAGCTAAATTATATATCAAAATGTGTGCAATAAAATTTTAGGAAAAGTCACCATATTTGGGTGAAATTGGGTGAAGGGTGTAGGCCTGGCAAAACCAAAATATGCAGGCCGTCCCCCTCCCCTGCCCCCCTGTCTGCCTTTTCGAAGCTTCATGTTTCTGCTCTACTTTGTAACGGAATTCGGAAATATATATCCGAATAATTTAAGTAAATTTCAGAAATATTCTCCACTTCTCTCCACTTCACTCCGCCCCACGACGCTGATGATTAGTCTTGGTCTAGCAAATTGGGTCTTGGTCTAGCAATTATAAAGTGGGTCTAGCAAACTGGCTCGTTTGACCTATTACAGATTTTTAAATTGCTTTTTAAGACAAAAACATCATTTATGATATTTTTCAATAGCTTAGTGAGTTTTCTTTTACCTACGTTATTCATTATGTACCATTAGAAGAAAAAATATAGGCAGTTCTTGAGGAATTTTAGGAATGAATAAAATTTTGGTGATACAGTTCATCTTAAGCGCCTGTCAGAAGACTAGCTTCTCCGGCTTTATTCTAAGGCTTGGCTCCAGGCAAGGATGGTTTAATCGGAGCTATTGCTAGCTCCTTGGTTTAATTGTAGGCCAACAGCAAAGAGCGTACGCTCTTTGGCCAACACACAGTATAAGCAAGGAGGTTCGAGAAATGGAGTCAAAACAGTCTTATTCGCTTTGATCCCATGCTCGAAGCCGCCACTAAAAAAATATTTGAAGTATGTGTTAAACTGAATCGGCCGCTCAGATGCGAAGACAATAATATTGACTCGTGTCTCATTGCATAATCACCAGCCACTTTCCAAGGAAGTTAATCTTTGTGATGGTAATTACTTTTCGCTATCCCTACTTACTAAACAATGGGCGGTAGACAATGGTAAAGGCACGGGGGGTGAGCGAATAGAATTGCTCAAATATTGCTGAAATAGATATCAAAATTACTCGAATGTACGTGACTGTACGCCAATGTGACATATTAATTTATAAAGAACTATACTTGAGAATGATACCATATTCATTTCATTTTGCGGATATCAGGAGAAAAGTGATGAAAGTGGCTTCCGTGAGCGTAAAATTTCAAACACTTTCACAAAATACAGCTCAGATTTACACTTGTGCACATATTTTCGAACGGAATTGACTTTTCTTTTAATGCTTAATCATTAGGTGAAATTTCATTACATTTGATATATAAACGAGCAGCAAATACCCGATATTATGTTAGCGTTAAAAAACGAATCTTCAGATTGCTCAGAAAGATAGGGGCTTCAAGCATCAAATATTAAAGGCACAATTGGAATTCTTCTGTGCATCCATAGAAAACTGACAGCTGATCGAAAAATTATAGTCAGTTGTAACTCCATGTCTTAAACCTCGATCCGTTTAAAATTGGTATTGTATGTAAGTCACGTCGCACGTGCGTCGGTACCGGTGCATCTATGCTCGAGTGTACCTTGACCGAAAGATATCAGTCTGTATCTGGTCGTCGCGTCGGGGAATTTGTACCCTAGCTGCCCCCTTCAGTCACACCGTACCCGTCCTGACACTGTCAACAGTAAATTCTGTCACATCTTTGTCATTTCTCCTAATGTTGGTGAACGTTTACAACATGTCCCGTATGTATTCCAGGCTATTCCTAGCCGCTTCTGCTTGTTCCAGACGAGATGGTCGCAACATTTACAGCATGCCCACAGCCACGGTCTGTCGATGTCGTAAATCGCCGGTAGGCCAAGGCCTGATGCACGAGATCAGCCCCGCACTGTGCCCCTCGGCCGCGTACAGGTGCAGGTATGGCAGGTAGCGGGTGTCAGTGGGTCGGTCACTTTTTTTAATCACTTTTTGTGCATTTACAACGAATAGTCTACTGAAACACAAATCTTAATAGAAAAAACTCAGCAAGAAACCCTCTTTTTCTAAGAACAAAAATAGAGTTCTCTCTATGTCTGAGAATAAATAAATCCACCGCACTGATGAATGATGATGTACAAGTACTAGACTTCAAACTTTGTCAGTACTGAAAGTATGGCTGCACTCATGTTGTTCTGATTGTGCAAAATGTCAATGTAGACTGTAAGAAATAACCAGGAGGTTAGACACTCGCCCTAATATAACTAACTTTAGCATCGGTATATTTATTATTGTCGATATAATATATATGTCATATAAAGGGGTCTACGACTGACAACAATACTTGACTTAATGTCACCAGAAATGGTTTTTAATGTAGGCCTATTCATTGTATGACAGTATGTATATGTCAAAACACAAATCATCATTTGATTTCAGGGTCAGTGTTAAAATTTCCCAAAACTAAAAAAAGGTCGGACTGTATCTTTTTGGGTATATGTTCTATGGAGAATACGTCTGGCTTCACAGAATTCTCTTGTGGAGGAGAGTCATAGAAAGTAAGAAAAAACAGCAAACACACACACACACAAACTCTGGTGGCTGGACTTTTGCAGACAGAATACTCTAGTATTCTGTCTAGGGACTAGGATTTTTATTGAAATGATTATCAATGAAGACAGAAATTTGTATTCTCATACTCATTCTTACTTCCTAATTAATTCCTCCCTTTTCTCATCTGACTTGAATGTAATGACATTTATTATCTTCCAGGACCAGTCTTCCCATCAGGACTCTGGCATCCTCTGCAGGAATTCCTGTAGAATGGACGAAGCTGATGAAACAGTTCCAGGAGAGCAAATTGGAAGAAACCGATCTCGTGAAATCCTACGTCAACAAGGACCTGGGCTATGGGGAATTCAACAAATTTGGTAGAGATGCCTACAAATTGCAATTTGTGTATATTCAAAATGCTACTTTATAGATGGCTTTGCTACAATGGATTCTTGAAACATCACAGATTTTTGTTTTGGCATATATGTGGCTCTGTAATTATGTCATATTCTTTCTTGCAGTCTTTCAAAATGCAATTATCCCAACCAAGAGTGCATCAGAGACATCAGGGTTGGCGCAGCCGTGGGGGCCATGGGGGCTTGCCCCCCCCCCCCCCCCCCACTTTTTGTGCACCATACAAAGGAATACATAAGGTTATATCACTTTGGGCCCCCACACTTTTTTCAACCCAGAAGTACGTAAGTGGCACTAAAATAGAAATAGATAGAGATCTTGAAGTATGGCAGCGGTAAGGTTATGTGTTTTCTTTGAAGACCTTTTTTTTTTATAACACCCGGAAATGGGAGGGGAGAGAATGAGCTGAGGAGCCCCCCCCCCTTTTTTTTTTCGCGTGTCAGCTCATGAAACGCGGAAGTGGGCCCCCACACTTTTGAAAACACTGCGCCGGCCCTGGACATTGTCATGATTTCCTAAAGATTAGACTTTCCAACACAAAAACTAAATGGGTTGTTATATTTTCCCATGTTTTGCTATTCTTCCTAGTTCTGATCACTAAATCCAACTCCAGGCCTATGTCATGAGGACAATATGGTTGAATAGAGCTGAGAAAGAGAGAGAGAAAATGGAATAGAAGACAACTGTCTCTTATAGTGCATGTGTGCATGATTACTGAAGTAGATGTGTATATATTGTACATTTACAAGCTAAACGTACTTGAATAAGGCTGAGATTGGAGCAGTTGCCATGATGGTAATCCTACAGTTACATTTTGGAACAGGAACATGGTACCCTGATATTTGATTGCCTGTTTCTTTTGTCCATAGGTAAAATCAACCCATGGTGCATAACAGATTACTTTGGGGGCAGTTTGAACTTGTTCGATGTAGACTTAGAGGATGCCTCCGTCTTTGCACGCATCGCTGTGATGAACTTCACACAAGGTCTGGAGAAGAGACTGCACCTTGATCACGCCCTCAAGTTCAATGCCAGGGTCAGCTTTCTTGGGAAGAGCACTGTATGCTGGGATACACAGTGTGTAGATCCGGACCAATGAGGAGCTAGCTACATACACTATTCAGATGGTGACTGTAGACATGAAAGTGCGACGACCTGCTCCCTACGCCCACCGTCTGAAACATTTTTGTCCAACAAACATACGGGAAGCCCCACCAAAAGGCTTTGACCTTGAGTTCAAGCCAGAGAATGCTTACAAACATTCCTTTGTCGTCAACTGGAGTGACACCGACTTCAACTCGCACCTCAACCAAGCAGACATGCTGCGAATGTGCATAGATTGTGGGAGCTTTGCCTCAAGAGAGGGAGCCCTTTCAGCCTTCAGCCAGGAGCTGGTCGCGTATGACCTCAAACGCTGCTCTATCATGTTCATGCGAGAAGCCCGTCCAGGTCAGGAGGTAGTGGTGGAGTGCTACGAGACGGAAGGACGCCCTCTTGAGCTTAACTTTACATTCTCCAAGAAGGGGAACCTTATTACTGCTGTGCAGTTAGAGTTTTATGTTGGAGATTCTGGGTCTGGTCAGTAAAGATTAAAGATTACAGACCTTCCAGACTGGATAAGTGTATAATGTGATAAAAGGTCAGTGTATTTGTACCAAGCATGCCTTAAGATATGTCTTCGTAGCACTATTGAAGGATTCTACAGTTAACCTTGCTTAAGTCGACCTTGTATAAGTAAGAATAATCACCCTAGTGGAAGGTCTTTCCAAGTCCTCTTCTCTTCATATTCTGTTGGTTTTAGTCCTTCATAAGTCAAATTTTCTCTATTAAAGGCTAATCTATTTCTCCATTCTTAATAGATTTGACTAAGGTGCAGTTAACTGTACAGTTGTACTTCACCCCGAAATGCAGAAATATTTTCTTTCAATTGTCCACTCAGCAACAGTGCAATCATTTTTAGTTTTAAAAATTTCATTTGATGAAGTTAATGTACCCAAGGCATATCAAATACCAGGACTGCGCAGCCATGGGGGCCGTGGGGGCTCGCCCCCCCCCCCCCCCCCACTTTTTATGCACCATACAAAGGAATACATTAGGTATCATCACTTTAAACCCGAAAGTATGTAAAGTGGCACTAAAATAGCAATAGATGGAGATCTTGAAGTATGGCGGAAGACGGTAAGGTTTTGTGTTTGTCTGAAGACCATTTTTTTTTTTGCTTGTTAGCTCATGAAACCTGGAAGTGGGCCCCCACACTTTTGAAAACACTGCGCCGGCCCTGTATACAATACTGTATATACAAAATGTAATGCCTTCGAGAGAAATGTCAACATACAGTGTATTTTGTTGGAATAAGCCAGAGGCTAATTGTGAAGTCAGGTGCAACTGAGTGCTGATGAATATTCTCATGAATCTGGATATTACAGTATTTTACTTTTAATACAGTACATGTATTGAGATTATGTTTGAACAATCGATGATATATAATAAGTTGTAGAGCACAAATTTTGTGGGCTAAGTTTGTGGGCTAAAGGTAGACCTCTTTATGGCTGATCAAAATAAGTGAAATACAAGTGTATTACAGCTGAGCTTCTTTATTGGGCTTCTGTGTTGGGCTTCTGTGTGGTGTGAAATAAGATACAGAGGTATTAGTCTGAAATGGTAGATCAACACTGAAATTAGCCATCTGCAACTTGGCAGCAGCGTAGCTATGCAAAAGTAGATCTGTTGTACACATGTGAATGACCAATGAGGTCGTAAATAACAAAGTATACCCTATGTTATTTGTATATGGTCCACACAGGCCTTATTCCTAGGGCCCGTTTCATCAAACTTGTCATCAGTGACAAGTTGTCATAGATGTGACAAGCTACTGAAATCCTTGGATCTGATTGGCTGAGATCAAATTTGCCATAGAAATGTGGCAGATGTAGGTTTTGCCTGTTGGGATCCTCTTTGTGATCAGAATTTGAGAAAGTGAACACTCACTTCCTATAAAGGGAATCTGCTGTAGCATTTGATTTTCGTTTCATTTTGAGATACAACTCATTGTGAAGATGAAGTATAATTCTTTGTTTCCCTGATGATCTTTGCAATTTGCTGTACTCCCTTTTGGTTTTTTTTCCCCTTCAAATTCATTTCCCTACTTAACAAAATAAAATAACTGATATATGTAAAAAGTCATTTTTCGCTGGTCTATAGAAACCTTTTAGGCTTAACTGCATATTTCTACCTTTTTTATCAGACTGCGTTTTAAAGGGGATGGTTAGTAACCGATCAGTGGGAATCAATGGGAATGCTGAGGGATGATTGTTCCAATCCTTGTGGGATACATTTAAAAGTACATTATATATCTACTGTTGTGTGAAAATTATTTGCTTCAGAACGGTCTCATATTCAAGTAATGTGCAGATTAATGACCCGTCACTGACCAGGCACGCTAACCTGGAAACATTAAACTGCACATTATGTGAATATGAGACCATTCTGAAGCAAAAGATTTTCACACAACAATAGATATATAATGTACTCTTAAATGAATCCCACAAGGATTGGAACAATCATCCTCAAGCATTCCCACTGATTCCCATTGATCAGTTACTATAGCCATCCCCTTTAAGGTGCATTTCTCTTACTCTTCATGACTTATGCGATACTGTACATTGAAATATTGGTACAGTGTACATAACAAGTATATGAGCATATATGAAGGTGCAATTCTGAATCTATTGTACAATGTATAATCACATGTTTACATTTGTCAAAAGTATTTTCGTACTTGTTTTATATCAGGTGTGAAAGTTGCAAGACTGATAGTTCCCAAGTTTCTCCACATTATTATTAAGATTATTTTCTTCATTTCTTTTTTTACTACAAAACCAGTGTAACTGATTTATGAAAAAGGTCATTTTGTTTGTCTAGAAGCCGTTTAGGCTTTACTTCTCCATTTTACCCTTTTTATCAGATTGCATTTTCAGGTACATTTCTTTTACTTTTTATTACATACACTGTATATGGTTTATGGTATATGGACATCATGGTATATACAAGCATAATTATATATGAGGATATAAGTGCAATTTTGAATCCATTGTATACTGAATTTTGTTAAAAGTGTTTTTGTAATATGTCAAACGTAGTGAAGTTTCATTGAAATATAGTGTATTTGATGTTTGTTTATGTAATATGAATGTAATGAATGTAATATCAAATTTTGATAAAATATATCAAAATGCCAGCTGTTTTTGGTGTTAATAATTTGCATTGCTTTTTCTTCAACACTTTGGTAATTTTAGCTAGATGGTTGAAAAAAAGTTTTGTAACTGCTGTGCAATGACACCTCTTTTTTTTCACCGCTGTTTATGTATTTTTTGTTTTTGTTGTTTTTTAGATTAAGTTTTTTTTAAATAAATATTCATAATCCAGTGCTGTAAAGAATAAGTAATTGTACTGAGTATGGTAGTTCTTTTCTTCTTTTGTTGTACTGTATGTATACAGTATGTTTCTTTTTATTTAGATTGATAAATGTATGACTATTTATGTATAATTTCTCATTATGTTTATTGTAAACACCTTATCATTTGTGAAGTACCATGATTTTTGTCTCTATACACTGTACATGTACTCTGTAAACTGAATGTACTTTAGGCTCTGGGCTGCCAATTTAAGGAACAATAAACCTTGTCAATTCTGTCATGTTGTATTCCATCTTAGTCTTATCTCATGAAATTTATGATACACTCTATGGTAACTGAAATATTGTGTTTTAATGCTGCAAGATGTTTATCTGAAATGGATTGAAATAAATCTGTGTTAACTGGAATGAAAAGTTTCCATGTTTGAATCAGTGTTTTTTCTTAAGATGAATTCATTAGAGCCATTGGGGTAATAATGAATTATTTTCACTAAACTGTGCCATCCAATATTCAGCACAAGAACTTTTCAGTGATTTACAGATTCAATGACTGTGATGTTTACAGTTCAAAAAGAATCTCTTCGTGTGTGTGTGTGTATGTGTAAATGTTTGCTTGATTTTGTGTGATTATGAATGATTTAGCATGTTTCGCTTTGCATGCGATACCTTCTATTTCTTTAATTCCGTTTGTATCTCAATATCCGACATTTCTATCGGCACCCCAGAAATGACTCCCTTCACGTTGAGACCCTCCTCCCGAGCTTTCACATATACATTGCCAATTGACTAAATTTCCAGAAGTTTTTGGCGCCGCTTTTGGTTTGTACACTTTACCGTAATGCCATCTTTGGTTGGCTTGGTTACAGCTCGTTATTCCGAAGTTCGTTATTCCGAAGGTTCTTTGCTCCGAAGGGTCGTTATTCCGAAGGTTCTTTGCTCCGAAGATTCGTTATTCCGAAGGTTCGTTAATCCGAAAGTGAAACAAAGCTCGTTGTTCCGAAGGTTCGTTACGGACCCTATATCACTTCGGATCAACGAAACTTCGGAATGACGAACCCTATTTCATTTTCGGATTAACGAACCTGCGGAATAGCGAACCTTTGGAATAACGCCACAAATGTTCGGATTAACGAACCCTTTTTCATTTTCGGATTAACGAACCTCTTGGTATGGGGAATTTGTGTGTTTCGGATTAACGAACCTTCGGAATAACGAACCTTCGGAATAGCGAACCTTCTGAATAACGAACAGCACCCGAGAAATTCTGGGGGTGAACCACAACATTTCTGAATGTCACGAGTGACCGTTATTAGGTTGATGTTCTTCAAGGATTTGCGTGAATCAATCGGTGAAATGTACACCTTCAAGTCGGGAGGTTTGGACCTACACTGTAGGGGTGCCAAAATAATGTATAATTCTTATGTTCTCCCTCTAAGGAAGATTATACCCTAGTTGATAGTTCTTCAATATCTACACTTTCTTCACGCACCTTGCGCTTTTTTCTTTGAACCTGTTTTTTATACAACTTGTACTTAACTACACAAAAGTCCAGATCCACAGAGGTTTCTTCCTCCATACCCTGTGTGGTGCCGCATCAGAATCTTGGTTGGAGTCTAGGGGAGTAGAGGCGGCCGTGCTCGGCGACCGTATCGGTGCCCCCCTTTCAAAAGGCAGGAAATTGAAATTCAGCCCTCAACCTCGGGATACTGCTGCAAGCAACGAACAACAATCAGAGTTTGCTATTAAGCCCAGGCTATTTTGACCCTTTCCAGGCCCCGTTTGGGGGGGGGGGGGGGGGCAGATTTTGCCCCTTATACCGGGTGTCCCAAAAAAAGCGGAACGGTGGATTTTCAGTATCTTGCGGTCTAAAAGTTATATATCTTTTGACATCATTAGAAAGAGCATCGTCCGCAGAAGACTATGATACCAAAATCATCAAATTTGGTTCAGTACTTTTTATTCTACGCTAATTTCTGAAAATGCAGTCATTGCCAAATTTCGCCGGATTTTTGCGACTTATGAGATAATAATTAAAGTGCACTACGCGATCCATACGGTGAATATTGTGTAAGCTCGGTGATCCGTGTCAACAAAAGATACAGCTTTCACATTGGGAAACCCGTGTGTGTGTGTCTGTGTGTGTGTGTGTGTGTGTGTGTGTGTGCGCGCGCTCCCAATATGAAAGCGTTATCTTTTGTTGACATGGATCAACGAGCTTACACAATTCACCGTATGGAACGCGTGTGGCACCCAAATTATTATCTCATAAGTCGCAAAAAATTGAAAATGACTGCATTTACAAAAATTGGCGTAGAATAAAAAGTGCTGAACCAAATTTAATGATTTTGGTATCATGGTCTTCTGCGGAAGATGCTCTTTCTAATAATGTCAAAAAAATGTATCACTTTTAGAACGCAAGGTACTGAAAATCCACCGTTCCGCTTTTTTTGGGACACCCGGTATAACTCCTTTATTGTGATGTATGACCGTCATATTTGGCACATAGGTAGAGCAACTGAACACTCTACATGACCCAATTTCTGAAATTTCTCAAGGTCATCAATTGAGGGCGCTGTTCACCATAATGCAAAGAAATACACAAGAAATACGCCCAAATCATATATCTTTATCCTTTGTATCACGTTTTTATTTTATATCAATCATTTTCATAATCACCACAAAGGAAAAGCAAGTGAACCTCTCGTATTATTTATGGTTGACATTTCTCAACGTCAACATGTGGGGGCGCCATTTCATGACAGTATAAAGAAATATAAAACTCATGACGTGGAATGGGTATAATATTGGTATCACATTTCATACTTGCAAAACATTGAATTTTGTGTTTACAGATTGATAATATGAAAAAATGATATTACAACAAAGCTTGTGTGAAGATAACACAATATAAAAGGGCAGTCTTTGAAAAATGTTGTAAATGCATTTTCGATTACTTCTATTACATCTATAGTGTCATGCTTAAGTCATATGAAAAATAAATCAAAAATAAGAAGACCATTTTCGGGTAATTCACAACCATAATAACTTCCTTCAGCAAATTACAGCCAAGAAAACCCCCATTTTATCCATTATTGTTCCTAAATTTCAAGAAAAGAGTGAAATAGATAGAAAGATTAATCTATATTAGAAATTCAAAATGAAACCTTATGAGCAATCAAAACTAAAATAAACTTGTTATAAAAATACTTTGACGAAAATTATACACATTGAAAAGAAAAAATATTATGCTAAACAGTTACAATTTTATAAGCATGATATGGAAAATACATAGAAAGTTTAAAAGCAGGCAATGAATATATCAAATAACAAGTCGAATATTACTGAAATTAGATATGATGATAAAATTTATGAAGATCCTCATTTTATTTGTAATATTTTGAATAATGATTTTCTTCCATTTGGGAAAATCTTGAAAGCAAAATTCCTTCTTCAAATAAACATTTTTCTAATTTTTTAGGTCCACCAAATTCAAACTCAATGTTTCTTAGTCCGACATATAATCAGGAGATGATATTGTTTCTGGTTTTCGTTCCAAAAAAAAGTGCTGGACACGATGGCATCAGTAATTTTCTGCTGAAGGGGGTAATATCTTTAATTGCGGATCCTTTAGCTCACATATTCAATTCATCCCTCTTTTATGGTATTGTCCCTGAAAGTATGAAAGTAGTAAAAGTCATCCCTTTGTTTAAAAAAGGTGCCAAATTAGATGTTAACAATCTTAGACCAATTTCTTTGTTATGTACATTGCCCAAAATTCTTGAAAAATTGGTTTACAAAAGAACTAGTCTATTACTTTTTGGAAATACAATAAAATACTCTCAAATTCTCAGTTTGGTTTTAGGGAAAAACATAGCACCACACATGCATTATTGAGTTTTGTAGAAAAAGTAGCACAAGCTATCTACAAATCTTCACATCTCATAGGTTTGTTCCTGGACTTCTCCAAGGCCTTTGACACCATTAATCATGATATTTTACTTAATGAATTACACCATTATACGGAATCCGTGGGAAGGCCTTGGAGTGGTTCAGGAGCTACCTCTTGAACAGAAAGCAATATGTCTCTTGAAATTATTGTAATTCAAAAATGTTAAATGTTAAATGTTAAATGTGGGGTCCCACAGGGAAGTTTATTAGGTCCGCTTCTGTTTCTTATTTATATAAATAATTTCTGTATATTCTTTCTTTCATTCTCTTTGCTGATGATTCAAATTTATTTCTTTTTTACGCATAATAATCCTTTTACCTTGTAAATACATTAAATTGTGAATTAGAAGAAGTTGCTCAATGGATAAAAGCTAATAAATTATTTCTTCATACTAAAAAAAACAAACAAAAAACAAACAAAATACATGCTTTTCAGCAACTCCATTGAGGCTTTAATTGTTGATATTATTTTTGATGGCACACCACTGGAAAATGTTTCTTATGTCAAATTTCTGGGAATAACAGTTAATAATAAGCTTTCATGGAAATCTCATATTGATAGTATATGTATGATTATTTTACGAAATATCGGTATAATCAACAAGATTAAATTTTGTCTTCCTGCGTCGTCCCTGCTTAGATTATATTCATCCCTCATATTGCCTTATCTAAATTACGGTATTCTTGTATGGGGAAATACATATCAAACTCTTTTAGACAAATACAAAAGAAGTCATTGCATTGCGTATTATATGTTACACTACATATCTGTCTCATACTGATCCGTTATTTTTTGAAAATAAAATATTTAAAATTAAAGATTTGTATTTTTTTAATCTAGGACAATTTATGTATAATTACAATAAAAAAAATAATCTTCCATATATATTTGAATTAATGTTTGTTTTTTTTAATAATCCGTTCGTAATCATCCTACAAGGCAATCCGATGAATTTCATTTGTCATTTTTTAAGGACTTTGCTGGCTCAGCAAACCGTCATCTACGAGGGGCCAATGTATTGGAACTCACTTCCCAACGACGACATAGTAACAGCACGAACTTTGAATTCTTTTAAGAACAAATTGAGATTCTTTTTACTGAATTCTTATGATATACAACCAAATTAGGTTCGGTTTTATTGTCTCAATCAAGTCATCTTTTATACAAGTATTAAGATATTACACAAAAATCATCTTTTAAAGAAAATAATTTGTCTTGAAACATAAGTTTTCCTCAGATATTTCTTTTATTGTACCAGACAACAGTGAGTATATTCTCTTTCTTTTTTTTTTATATCCGTTCCTATGCATTCATATCGGTATATGCACCCAATCAATCGCAATATCAAACCAGGGAGCGTTTTATCGTTTTATCATCGCATTTACATCATGAAGTGGCAGTATGCTTGTGTCCACGATGACGTGTGTTGTACCATAGCCTCATTTCCCCCTTTTCTTCTTTTTTTTCTTTCTTTTTCCTTCCTAAGTTAGTTGACATTGGTGACTTTGATTTTGTGTACGTATTTTCCGAGGGTCCCATACCCTACAAGCTTTGCTTTTTAGTGGGACCCTCCATTTCCATTCTAATCTTTGTATTATGTGTATGTATATATCTTAGAAAGGAATTTCTGTTGTTACTCGTGACCACTTGTACGTTTCCTTTGAAATTGTTACAAATATGTTCTGTAAATGTATTGTATATAATTTTCCCTCTTTATTCAATGTAAATGGAAATAAAATTGAAAATGAAATTGAAATTGTGTAATATATATATATATATAATCTATATATATATATATATATATATAATTTGTATGTGTGTGTGTGTGCGTGTGTGTCTGTGTGTGTGCGTGTGTGAGTGTTTGAGTGTGAGTGTTTGTGTGTGGCATTTGCAATATGAATCACTATATTTTCTTTTGTGCCCTGGAAGACATAAACGAATGTGTTCACTCATGTGTAAAATTTCTCTTTGTGTGAACCTACCAGGACGACAATGACACAAACATTTTAATCAAAATCTTCTTTGAAAAATATGCACTTCAAAAGGTGTTCACTTTTTTTTTTTTTTTTGGCTGAGTATAATAGTATTATAAATTATGTATACATGTACGTATATATAACAATATATAATTGAGACCAGGAAGACAGTGTGTTATATCGCACGATGCAGGCTGGTGGTAGATGCTTTCGACCTCAGGTCTTCGTCAGTCTTACCACTGTCTGTTTATACAGAAATGGAATAGAAGTTTTGAGCATAAACTATACAGAGTAATGAACGTAATACACTGAGTTTAGTTTCAGCATTTCAGCATTCTTCCCAAAATGACAGCAGCATTCAAAAAAAAAAAAAATTCACCGTCATCCCACTATATATATTTTTACATATATCTATAATGTTTAATAATCGATGTTGTCCATATTATGTTTTTATATCGCATTTGGTACTTTCATTGTTTGCTATATATTATGCGTCACATACTTTGTATCATAACAGGCACGGGGGGATAGACATGGAGAGAGAGCTTAGAGAAAGTAGTTTGTGTGTGTGTGTGTGTGTGTGTGTGTGTGTGTGTTTGTGTATGTGTTGATAGCCACTTGACTCTACCAGTGTTCGGTGATTATATCCGTGCAAATGATGATCGTCCTTAGATTCGGTCAGTCTTGGAATCTAGGGCAATTACTCCCTTGGCAATTACCCCGGACCCTTCCCCTAATCTTAATCCTGATCATAATCCTAACCCTAACCCAAGCTCCCACTCCTAAACCTGTAACCTTAAAACCTAATCCTTACTCTAACCATATATCACGTCTAACCAGTATTCAGCCGGGGGGGGGGGGGGGGGGGGGGTAATTGGCCTGATGTGGCAGTCTCCTGTGATCCATGAGTAAGTTTTGGATGATGACTAAATCATGGTAATCATAGATTACAAGGTATGCCGAACTAGGACTGTTGACTGGACCGTGCTATGAATGATCGAAGTATCACTGCACGTGTGCATTTCATTTCCATCAAGCGTAACAAGCTTGGAGTAGTCTGTGTGTAAAATAGTCCATGGGCCAGGCCAGATATTGGTACCATCTGAGGTGGCAATACCTTTTTGGTGTCATTTTGTTTGTCGGGCATAGATATGCTTATCAAGCTATGATAGCATTTCCAAATGAGTAGCTTAGTCATAGTAAATGAATTTTAAACCAATTTGGTCTCGTTGTTATATCCCTGTACTTCTGAATCGAGACCAACCGCTATACAAAGAAGAGCACTGTCTTCTGTATGTTCACAGGTGTTCTGTTGTAAACGCGGTGCGCTTAGTCTTTATTCAAGGCAGCGAAGGGAATATCCAAGGGTTATGATGTCCACAGCGTTTAGTCTAATATTCAAGACGGCGAAGGGAATATCCAAAGCTTATAATACAGTGTATATCCTTTTATCTAAAAACAACAACAACAACAAAGCAATTTCTCGTGAATTTTAGCGTATTTTTCAGTTATTTATCATTTTCCGGTGAAAACGCTACGGTGAAAACGCTAATACCACGCCAATGTCGCTTTATTTCCATCCAACAATGAAAGATTATGCAAAAACAATGTACCGGTACACTACAATACTTTATAATTAATAATGTTGGAAATGAACAGAGTGATTTTTGTTTAAAACTGATGTATTTGTTGAGAGGGTGGTATAAAAACAGTATAGATAATCCCTTTTATTAGGAACTTTAGATATGATAACGGTACATTGGTCTAGATAAAGACTAAGCGCACCGCGTGACAGCTGTGGACATCATAACTCTTTGGATATTCCCTTCGCTGCCTTGAATAAAGACTAAGCGCACCGCGTTTACAAGCCTGAAGAGGCTTTTCATGCGCACCACAGCCCAGAGATTGCTTACTTTATTAAAGAATGTATATGTGATTATTATATATATTTGTAATTTATTAATATTGCTTGTTTGTTTTGTTTGGCTCTGTATCGGACCAATTGAGGTTCCTGTGCTGGTAAGCATCGGACTCTACTGCCTGCATATCGGAGGGGCCTAGGCCGTTTTAACGGCTGAGAAGTCTGCTCGAGACAATGAGCCGGATTGGCCAGAAGATATGATATTTTAAGCAGGCAAATAGACGTACCGACAGCTGACCAAGGATACTCATTACAATATTCTTTTTTGAAAAAAAAATGATAAAAGGAAAAGAAATTTATAGATAAGTGTTTGGCGTAAATATTCTAAAGAGAATGGGAAACGCCACTAAACACAAAACAACAACAACAACAACAACAACAACAACAACAACAACAACAACAACAGAACACCTGTGGACATACCATGGAGCTCTGTTAGTAGCTCCATGGACATACAGAAGGCAGTGCTCGTCTTTGTATAGCGGTTAGTTTCGATTCAGAAGTATAGGGATATAAAAACGAGACCAAATTGGTTAAAAATTCATTTATTATGACTAAGCTACTCATTTGGAAATGCTATCATAGCTTGATAAGCGTATCTATGTCGCGACAAACAAAATGACACCAAAAAGGTTTTGCCACCTCGGATGGTACCAACAACCCATTTTTCGGCTCTTGGCCCATGGACTAAAAGGGTGGAATATTACGTAAGAACTGCCGGAATGAGTAAGGGAACGTTTAATAATGACCAGCGAGGCATTTTCACCATATTTGCACCAGGAGGTGTTTTCTCACCTCCTTGTTTGTACTGAACCTTGCGCGTGGCTATATACCTTCTATTGACAGAAAGATCGGTCTGTATCTGGTCGTTAGGGATAATTTATGTTCCCCGGAGACTGCGTCTGTACTCTAAGTACCTTTTACTAGTTCAAGTGCATACTCCTTTCAGAGCAGGGGAACGGATATTGAATTACGTGTAGTATATAACTACAGTGTACAATAATACACAACCCTGTCACTGTACCGCACGGCGTCTGATGGGAAGCGTGTTTCCGGCAAAAGGTTGACTGTTTTCGTACACTTGGCTTGGTTCTGCTGTTTCCATGCGCTAAGGATTTGTCATAGGAAGATACTCACTTAAAGTAAAGCTTACAACATGTGGAAATCAAAGAAGTCTGGGCCTAAAAAATTTAACCCCAAAAAGAAGACAAGAAAGGCGGCTCAAAACCAAACGGATGCTGACGAAGCAACTAGTTCTCCAAGCCCTTTGAACGAGCCGGCAAGAAACGTGCTAGGAGGGCCCAAATGGGTGCAAGAAGGACCCAAATGGGTGCCATCGCAAGAGCAGAAATCAACGTTCGTTCATGAACTACCCCAAATCAAGAAGGGAGCATCAATTTCGGTTCAAGAGAAATTCATCGCATCTACAGCGATCGAGACTCCGGAAGCAGAGCGAACGTGGTTCGACTACCAGAATCAATACCGACACGCGGCTGCAGGTGAGCCGGAGAGTACGGCAGCCAAGGTGCTGAGAGGAGGCTCAGGAGAAGCTCGGTCGAGTTGGGAAGAAAATACAGCAGACAGTCTTGATCAACTGAAAGAATTACTGGCTCACTTGTCTGCTTCAAATGAAGATGACCCTTTCAGGTCAAAGAGTGGTCAGTTGGCATGGGCTTGATTTTTTTTTAATAGATAAATATATATGACATTAATCAAAGTGAGTATTTACTAGTAATTCCATATCTAATTAATTAGAATGAGAGCTAGATGTCAGAAAAGTTCCGTACCCCAACTAACCTAGGACTCGGAACATGAAACTTTTGCCGACGTGTCGAACAATCCCCAAAATAAATTTTTTTCACCTTAATTGTCAAACTTTACTTTAATAGATATGCGATGAAATGCAACAAGACGATGAGATTGGTAGTAGTTTCATCACGACTGAATTTCTTCATTTATTTTTTAGAATATTGTTACTTTTCCATGCTTGCTCCCACATATATTTACCTTTACCTTTGCCTTATATATTAAAGGAATTTGTAAAGAAATTCTTAAATGTCAGAATGAATTATACCCCTTGTATATAAGCCTTAATTTCAAATCCTTTTTTGTTATCACAATCGTTTATCGTCTTCTACTACTCCTCGCCATAACTCCTTGGGGGCTACTTTGGTGAGCCCATATAGGACTACATGTATAAGCTCGTGCCTCGCGCAGGGGCGGATCCAGGGAGGACCGCAACCGGCGCACGCCCCCCTTTATTTTTTGTTGAAACAAAAGAAATAAAAAGAAAAAAATGGGGGAGGGGTGCGTGCGCCCCCCTTTAATTTTGTAAACGCGCCCCCTCTTTACGAAATTCCTGGATCCGCCCCTGTCGCGTGCCTTGGTTTTGACCCTTTATCTCCTCTTCCCTCTCCTTTCTCTCTCTCCACTATGCAAATGAAGAGTTTGTTTGCAAAAACCGATAAGTCCATATTTTCCAAATGGAAATATTTGCGATTAAAGGTCAAGAAAAATAAAGAAAATAATAAGAAATTTTTTTCTTCTTTTGACCATAACTTCAAAAAAGTACCTTTATATGTAGTGACCAATATATCATATAAAAGGTATTATTTTGTACTTTACGACAGAGACCGTACTTCAAAATCTTCAAAAATGGACTTATCGGTTTTTGCGAACAAACTCTTCAAATAGTCTCTTCCTGTCATGCTTTCTAACTTTCCCTCTTTCTTCTTTCACAAGAGAGTTGACTCGTGTTTGTTAATGCGTCTGAATGTGTGTAGGCCTACTTCTGTTTTTTTCTTTTCTGTTTTTTTTCCTCAAGCAATTTGCCTAGTTTTGTCAGTTTTGTATTTAGATATTAGTTATGAGGACACTTCAAACTTAAAGCCCTGTTTAGCAGTCCCTTCCATTTCCAACAACTTTCTTTTGGTATTTATAAAAAAAAAAAACACACACACACACACGACAACAACAACAACAACACACAAGCCCCAAAATGTACAGCATTGTATCTCAGTTCACTATTTGTTTTCATTTTGTGTCGTATCATTATGTGTATTCTAATGTTATAATTATATTAATTTTGTTGGAGATGAAAATAGTAAACCAAATGAAATGAAATGAAATATACAGATTACGTGAGGTAATAATTTCATTACTGGCTCATAGTTCTGTGCACAGAAATAGCATACTGGTACTAGTGTCCTCTTGGGCGATAATTTATTGCAACAATATTCATTTCTTCCTTGAAAGTAATTGTTTCTGGACTCTTATACGATACAAAAAGTGATAAAGGATTTGCAAAGAGTGTCACCTGGATTTTTATGTCAGAAAAGGAAATTGATTGAAGTTTAATTGTTTGTAGTTCGGTTGGAAACTCGAGGCCAGGATTATCTTCGAAATTCCATCTCTTAGTGTAGAACAAATTTGGATGAAACCCTTACACTGTTTCATTTACGTTACTAAGTGATTTTTGTCTTTCTTGATTGAACTAAAAAAAAAATTTACTTCACTAGCGAATTTTACCTAATAAAATAAATTTCAATTCACTTGCAAATTTTACCTGGTAAAGTGAATTTTATTTTATGAAGTGAAGTTTACCTTATGCGATGGAGTGCATATGTTACACACGTAAAGTGAATCGTTATGAAGTGAATCCTACTTTATTAAATAGATTTTACATCATTAAGTGGATTTCGTTAAAGTAGGGAAGTGAGTACGGAAGCATCAGTGCAAGTGTGAGTTATTAGTGTGCATGATTGCATGGATATTCAGGGTTTTTTTTTGTTGAATAAAATGATGTGTTAATTTGTGCACGCATATGAATGTTGTGTTTGTAAATGAGTATTAGTGTATAATGTGAGTGTAGGAGGATGTGCACATGCGTATGTGTAGATTGAGTTGGTAATGTTTTCTATTAATGTTGACATCTGAGATAATAAGACTTATTGATTACATATTGCACTTTTGCAAATGTATTTGAAGTGGAACTTAATTAATCGAAAACAGCCACAACAACCCTGTAACCTTGCACACTCACACAAACGCACAACACAAACAAACAAACAAACACATCGGAAATAACGCACATGAATTAATGCAAGCTGAATTATTCTTGGCCTGTCATACCAACGGGGATTCCATTGACCTACTAAATTTCTGGCTGGAAGTTCTGAGGATTTATCTTTATTTACATTAATTTTCCTATATTTAAGCTGATGAATGAGTGTGATTTAACCTTTTTAGGAAAAAATAATTTAATTCTTTCACAGAATCCAATTAAATCGCCAACGAAACATTATTGTAGCATGGCATCTACGAGTGTAGAAATTGCATTCCGCCTGTATGAGCGACTCTGCTTACAACCTGTTGCGATTAGCACAGATCACACCAATAAAAATATCTGATGAAACAAAAAAATTGGAGGAAGAGCTTATTTAGAACAAGAACAGAAAAAAAGTCATCCGTGCACCACTTTCGTAAAAGTTTTTGTTTTCCTTAGATTTCTTTTAAATTAAACCGGCTTTAATTGAAGGAAGCAACATTATGGACACAAGAAAGTAATCATGTGAAAATGAAAGTCAAAGCTTCAGCTCTTGAAACCGAAAAAAACCCCCAGATATAATAGACGAAAGGAGTATAATATTTAACATTATTTGATGAAGAGCAGAGGGAAAATTACATGGAATAACATTTCCCATAATTCTCTTATTTTAACCAACTCATCACCGAATGCCCACAGGGGATATATACACATTACATTCGCATAAGAATCGAAAAATTCCACTTGACTTCGAAGCCGGACTTTGATCTCTGTCTATACTCTGTGTACACCATCTGATGCTAAATGAAATACAGTGCTGCTCTTGTCAGTTATTTGAAAATTATTCCTTTCTAGGATGAAACATTATAGACGACACAGGCTGGATAACAAAGGTCAATCCTTCCTCCACTGTCTGTCGATCGTTAGATACCATGTAAGATCATTGTGTGTTTATTGCCCCACGTTTGAACGACAGGAGGTGATTCAGTTTCTTTGTCAAAAAGAGAATCTCACAATTATATTCAGTAGGTCCTTATCGTTCTGTCAGACGTGTAAATACGTTCTGTCGCTCAATTGTGAATACTCGTGTACTGTGCAGTCTTTTCCCGGTGGCAGCTCATGAGTGCGTCATACATCCAGCCTACAGGAAAACCCATGGCGGTTGCTTGTGCACACATCGGCCCTTGCTCACCTTTTATTATGACTGTCACTGAAAATTAGCGCACTGAACTGTACAGACATACAGAAAAAGAAAACACTGTCCAACAGTTTACTACTAAGAAAACACTAAGCAGAATACAGCAGAAGATTTGTGCTGTTTGTAGAGAGAGTGATTCTACCTGAAATTATTGAACCGCGAAGGGTACCCCTCCAGCCTGTGTTTGTCACCCGGAAAGCCCTAGCTTCCTTGTTTCTTAAACCATGGACAGCAGGCGGCATGTTGACGCGTATACGAAACGCACATACAAGCCGACACAAACAGTTCACGCTGCTATTTACTCCTTTGACTCTTCGGGTGATTTCCGTGACATGAAGAAAACAGGTGAATTTCCTACACTCCTCGGGACAGCTGGTAAGAGAGACGAACCCCAGCTTTCTCCTGACAATTTTGGAAAGTCACGAGGTGGTGTGAAGAGCCGGTTAAGTGTTGGACCCAAGAAACCACGACCCAAGTCTTCTTCGGTTCCGTTGTTCGTCCTGGATGAAGTTCGTAGTCGGCGCACTGACCGTGGTGATGGAGCCAACAATTATGAACCTCTAGATGAAGCGCCTCAGGGAATTAACATCCATCAGAAGTCCCGAGTGTTTGTGGGCGGGAACGGTCAGAAAGTAAAATTTGGAATCGGTGTAGATGGTGACTATAGGGAAATTCACGCAACGGCTGGTAAGTGAAGCATAGCGCCGTGTGTAACGTTTTGGTATTTGTTTTCACTTCTTTTGGCAATTAAATTATTGATGTTGCAGGGAGTGCAAATGAGTCTAACAGTTTATCCGGGGTAGCATCTAGGCTATAAGTATAATACTGTTGTGACAGAGCAATAAGATCCTGCCGTTATCATACGCCAGCCTTGCCAGGTATCCGTTATACACATAGGTCAACAGGTTGACAGGAACGTTTAGGAACAAAACATGTTAAACAACAATGAACGTAACAGGCGGGATGTATCGCAATTTGAAAAATAGGATGCGATGTCACCTTGTCTTTCCTAGAAAAAAAAAGATTTAGAAAAAAAAATAAAGGCGTTCAGTGGATTTGCTTGGTACCTTGATTATAGATATGCTGAATGAGATAGGTATGTTCCGAAATTAGATTTTGGGCAAAAGTAATCTCTGGGTTGAAAGTTAAAGGTCATTGACAACAGGTTGACATGCCAATTTCTGCTCTTAACTTCATCTAGGAATGTCCAGTTGCAAAAAAAAAAGAATTTAAAAAAAGACATACTTTATTTTCAAATAAGAGTGGTGAAATGTTGAAGGTGAATTCGTTGTAAGATTGAATTAGTTTACTATAGTATAGCTGTGCGCCTATACTTGTTATTTCAAACTATTACATCCCCCAGGAATGTCAGGGACGAGGCAAATTGATGGACAGCGTAGAAATAAAAAAAAAATTGTATGTGAACATCGAGGTCAAAGGTCGCTGCACTTCGGTAAAAAGAAACCACAATTTCTTGCCTATAAATGATCATTTTACGGAAATGGCAGTAACTGCTATGTCATCGACCAAAGTAATGACGTCATCGCCTCACCTAGCTGCTAGCTTAACGCCAGTTTGATAGATCCTTAACTATTTTGTGAAAATTAGCGAAGGGTATAGAAATTGATGACTAAAGGCCTTACACACTTGGAAAAATAGGTTCAACTGTGCACCTTTAAAACTTCAGACTGATGTTACACTGAGAGCACCTTTACGGGTGGGGTAAAATTTTGCGCCTCTTCAGACCGGAAAGGTACAAAGTTGCACCCGTAAAGGTGCTCGCAGTGTTACGTTGTTGACGGTGCAAAGTTGAATCAAATTTTCTTAGAGTGAAACATCACACTAATTGTTCCTGTTGTTTGTCTCTCTGCGCTTCCTGCGGACGTGCCATTAATTCAACGTTTATTTGATGAAAATTGGATTTGAAATGGCTGAGATATCCAAAAAGAGCGATTCTAATAAAGTGTGGGACCCACATTTTATTACGGTTGCTTTGTTTTACTTTGCTTCTGGATGATTCAGTCATTCCAAAACTGATTTTCATCAAATAAACTTTGAATTCCTCTTGAAATGGTATGCTCTGTACTATAAGTGTTTTCTTGGTATCTCGCAAAAAGTTAAAAGCCGCAATTCTCACCTGCACCAATACTGTACCATCCCTTTAAGCTATCTCGATCGCTTTATTTCAGTACGAATTAAGATCGATTTCTTCCTGGTTGACATCCTCAGCACCGGTGTTTCACGTATTGTCCGAATCTAGATTGAACCAGGGAGGTGGAAGAAAGAGCACCTCCCTGATTGAACAATCGGTTTACAGTGGTGTTGGCGGTGGATGGGAATGACAGATGGTAAACAAGCATGTTATCATTGGACATTCAGGTCTCTTCAGGCATCTAAGTTCAGTGTTTATAATGAAACAGCAGGAAAGGAAAGGACGGGATTGTTGCAATTTTCCACTCACTGGAGCATTGATTGTTATTCAAGATCTTCTTCAGCCACATGCGGGAGCGAAGGAAGCAGCTCATATTGAAACACTTTATTATAAATTTAGCATTATACTGGTACATAATTATAACATGGCTTAACTCCGTATTTAATACGGAATTTACACCATTACAATGTGTCCACTTTACCCCCACAAAACTTAGGGACATCGAAGGGTTCAAATCACTTCGTTGTTTTGTCCACTGCAAAAAGTCCGGTGTTAAATAGTGAACACCGAGCTGGTGTTAAATTTTCGGTGCTCATTTATGGTGTTAGATTAACACCTCCGGGTGTCATTTCCAAATTTTAAACTGTTTTTTTGAAGAGTTTCTTAGTAACTTCACTTCTTGTTGATTTTTAATTTAAACAAGACGATCAAGAATTTTACATTAAAATACAAGATTTTTGAAAAAATGTGAAAATAAATTTACACCAAAGTAACACCAGCTGGTGTGGTCCCTTATTGAAGCTGGGCGGGTGTTAAACCATTGATATTAACACCAACAAATATCAAATCAACACCATGTGGTGTCATTTTTGAATTAACACCAGTACAGTGTCAAAATAACACCAGGTACAGTGTCAAATTAACACCACGAAGTGTCAGGCGAACACTTTTCAGCACCATCACAGTGCATTTTTAACACCTGTGGGTGTGGTCCTCTATATTGAAGTTTGATCGGTGTTAGATTTAACACCCGTGGTGTTAAATCTAACACCGATGTTTTTACAGTGTCCCGTTGTTCTTGACAAACGATATTAGCACTGAATTAAAAAAAAACAGCTCTGATAAACGCCCTGAAATTTGCTTATAGGGGCCTACATGTAATTCCCTATATTACGGAGTTATAAACGTCACAACATTATAACGCTCTTTTACGCCATTCCAACACCCAGTAACGCATTATTACATTGTAATGCAATATGACTTCTTATTATGGCGTTATTACGCTTTCTCACAGCCTTTCAACACCCTCAATTACAGGAACCTGCAGTCTACCGCTCTATTCCATAGATTGATAAAGCCTCACGTTTTTGCTCGATGTCTGCCAGTGATTATTCAGTTTGGCGTTACAATACCCTCTTACAGTGATAATGGCACGCTAATATCAATGATGTTATAATGCCCTAGATCACGGCTGTATGATGATTGCATTCTTACGCTTTATTATAGCGATAGCATCATATTACGGCGTTATGATAACCTAAACTACGGACGTTATATCGGTTAATGTGATGATAGTGACTGATTTCGACTAATGACTTCAAAAACAAAACAAAACAGCGCTTTAACGCCCATAAAAATAAAGTGAAGTAAAATTTTCAGCCGAAATCAGCCTACTGGGCTGAAATAAACCACTACACATTGAGAAAATCGCAAAAATTTTCTTACTTAACCGTCTGATATTAGACGATTATTCCACGTGGCAAGTGAGGAATGCAGAGTTCTCTGACTATTAAACCGGTGATGTGGCTCAGTCGACAGCACGTCTGCCTTCCATTCTCCTATTATTACTGGCGGGTTCGATTCCCAAGTCTATGAGCTCTGCTGAGTGTAATCATATCCTATACCAAGGTGCTGTCTAGTGAGAGACATAACAGTTCCTCTCTGTCCCTCGGAAAGGACATAAAACGGAGTCTCGTGTGGGAAAAGTCAGAGTTTTAACTCATGCACATAAAACATCCCGCTCCATTCATTTATCGCAAACAGCAGGGTGTTTAACCCGGTGAAGTGGTCTACATCATACCCAACATGGAGTCCAGCTAGTACCTATAAAAATGGAAACAAAAATTGCTTGAAATATCATTACATGTATGATTGTCAGAAACATTGACAGGTAGAGATCAGTAAGTTACGTACAGGACCTACCCTGATGAGACAATAGCCAAGGAACCTCGCTCCAGGAACATTATATTCCTTTGATTGACCCCAGTGTGTCTGACACAAGTGGAAGCATGGCCGAGAAGGCCACTCCACGAGACACCCAGTCTGCAGGGTTGGGGACACCCTGACACCGAGGCACAAAGATCAACAACGAATGGAGGTGCCAAGTTAAAGATTCGTGCAGTGAGTGTAAAATGATCAATGATCAAGTTACACGCAGTCATAAGTTTAAGTTGCATAAAGGAAGGTTTCGAACTAGTATAGAAGGTTGAACTCTTTCAGTCAGAGAGCAGTAAATACTGTCTTTGTACCTTTGTGAAGAAGCTGTCGAGGCAACATCAGTGAACAGCTTCAAGTCCTAGCTCAATGATCACTGGAAGCAGAAATATAACAAATTTAATCCAGATTGCATTAACTGATACTTCTGTGAATACAGTACATCACATGGATCTCGACCTCAGGCCAAGGATTGAATCCTTTGAATGGCCCTACACAAGTTTTCAACTTACTTGGCGTCATCGTAGGTGATTCAGAAAATTCAGGTAAAAGACCAGTCAGAAATGTCAAGGAATGATGGTGAAGAAAAAGAAACGAAATCGAGCCTGACATGGGTCCCAGTCGGGGCCAACGAAAGTTTGACGCAAAGTCAATGACCAAAGGAATATTGGTGAAGGGTTTTGACAATGCATCAAACACAATAATGTAAAGTGATCGCAGTCCATCTCGGTCGACACCAACTCGGACAGGCCCTTCTGAGACAGGAGACTATTATAAAACAACAACAACAAACTAAGCAAACTGAAACTAACAAAAGTCCTCAAGAGTCAATATAGCAGCCGTAAGTCCACTTCCCACTTTCCTTTCAAGAAGATTGTCAATCGCGGTAAATCTCTCATTGTCAAAACTAGAATAGAACGGTTTGGTGAAAAGATATCTGAAGATGATGTTGACTCCATTAGTGGAATATATATAGTTCAATCAAGAACGGTGAGAGATGCGAAACTGAAAGATCAATGTTAGATTCTAGAAATTCTGGTATACACTTAAATCCAAAATCTATGCTTCGCGATATGAAGTCTGACAATAAACAATTAAAGAACATCGAAGTTGCTTGACCCTTTTTGTTTATTTACGGGAGTCACGGAGTTTAGCAGATTAACCATTAGACCACACTGTATGTTGTCCCCTAACAGCAATTGTCCACCATCTAGCTCCTGGCTTGACACGGTGGAAAATGCCACAACGTATGTGCATGTGAGCCTTCCTCTTATAGTTGGGAGTAACATCCTTCCTCTAAAATCTGAACAGGGCTCTACACACTCAATATTTTAAAGAGTGCAGTACGTGTATTCCATAATAATGAACTGTCTTTGCAAGTGCTCTAGGGCCTGAACTCAATCATGACATTTGATGTCTTTATTCGAATCATCAAATATTACAAACTATATACCTGTAATTGTAACACGATGAATGAAATATTCGCATTGTCACAGGACTTCTTACCTCTTTTATACCTACTTTTTGACAACGAAAATGTAAATGGAAGGTTTTTTTTTTTCATTATATAATGATAGGAAGAGGAAATGTTTTGCAAGCCAAGCAAGTAGATCTCTTCCGTCGCTTGCTACCCGATTTCCGCTGAAAAATGTTTATCCAGGCAAAGATAGTTGGAGTCAGGTATAGTTGGCTACGAAACCCAACCGTGCATTGTTCAACAGGAAAGACAACCTGTAAATGCTGTGAACGAAACTCGGAGATATAATAGGGACATTTGATTTATGGTTGTACCTGAAACGCGGATGCTTTACTTCAAATTATTGGAAAACTAAGTTTTGTGAAAAGTTTGACGGAAAACTTTCTAGTGAGCTGGTGAATGGTTTTCAACTTCGACTGCGTATTTCACTTCACGCTATCGTACTATCCAAGCAAAAATGAAAATAGGCTATTTTGATATACTGTATAAATTCATCGCGATTACACAGTGGCATGATGCACAATGTCTTTGTTTGCACTCGATCGGTGTCTGCATGGAAGTTTGATTATTTTCTTAGCCTCGTCGTGAATGTTCGTTGATTCGTCAAGGAAAATATCATTATCTTCAGCATCGTCATCCCTTCTCTTCACTAAGAACTAGGATAAAAAGAGGACAAGATGTCTGAAGGATTTTACAGCAAAGTTTTGAAGAACCCAAAGGTCAAACTACGATTTGGTGGAACCAAGACACCTGTCACCGAGGAAATCGACTCTTCTCTGCCAAGTCCGAGAAAACTTGGGAAGGCATCCTCCAAAAAACTGGATTTTAAAAAACTTGAACCCGACGAACTCCTCCTGCAGAAAAGTCCTTATCGGTTTACCAACGAAGGTACATATTCTCGTCAAGAGTTAGAACTTGGCAATTTATCTTTTTATCTAAAGAGGATTACATCGAGGAAGTTGTTATGGGAACAGCTCAAATTAGTAATGGTCATATGAATTTGATTTTAGACTTTGCTGTAGACACCTTTCTTCCGTGATTTGCTTCTCCTTCGTATTGCACAAAGTGCCTAGTTGACACAGTTTGCTGACCGTTTTGGGCACTTGTTGCTTACAGAGTGCATGGTACGGCATTTTCCGCCCGTTGTCCTGGATGTATTTTGGTAAAGTAATTGAAAGTAGAGGATATAATTGAATCACTTTAATCAGGACGGGTTAGGAGCCAGACGCTTGTCAAGATTAAGCGTCTGCCTCAATTGAAAGTGAAATTTCATTCCAAACTGTCAAATGATTGGTCTTTAACCAATTTCATAAACAGTTTCAATTTCGTATGGATATCTGACCATATATGTGCCCTGTTTAACATTATAACTCTTCTCGCTCATCATTCCCTCCTGCAATAGGAATTTACCAAATATTCACAAGGCATTGATACTAATCAGTGCTCAGTTGATAAGCATTCTTATTTCGTTATGTATAGATATGTTTAATCTATGCAATAAAACAAGCTGGAAATATAATTGCTCTTGTCTGTCTGTGAATTTTTTGGCGTCAATGTGGTGATCTGATCCTGTTGATTCTTTACTGAATGGTGGCAACTGGATTTGTTTCATTTATTGGCGACCATTTTCATTCTCTGCACAAAACAATTATCAGACCCTTCAGTATTTTTAAATCCGTTTTCTCTCGTCCTACTGAGTGCATTATTCTTTGCGTTTTTCTTTTAAATCAAAGGTGTGGCTGTTTGCGCTTGCAACCGTTTGTGTCTGATGAATCGATGACATATTTCGTAAGATAAAAACACAAAGAGTATGCACAGATCTAAAGACAAAGAATTAGGAGACAATTAAGATCGAGCAAAATAAACAAGGATTGATGAACTTCGTATATTGAAAGGCGAATAAGTAGACATTTCCAGGAGCCTTATTTTTCTCAATCCCCGCACATACGTTTACATTCTGCTGAAATCTTGGTAATGGTCTTTTTTTTTCTTTCTTTCTAGGCGAGTCAAAGACGAAGAAGCCACTCAAGTCAAAGAAAACAGTCGACTTAATGAGACAGCTCTCTACTGATGAGGTAGAATTGCCGGACAGCAAAGATTCATCCTATGGTAGTTATGGGGGCTATGGCAACGATGTTCCCGGAGGTTCGGTGACAGGTGAGTTTGGTAAAAAGAGTCGAACTCGCATTATTCATTAATCTATATTATACGTAAACTAGCATTGAATTTAACTACCACGCACGGAGCAATTGCACGGGCCAGGGGCACACCATGTTTGTGAAGGACAGGTAGAATGTACAACCCATAGTAACACTGCGGATGGTGTACCCTTAAAATTGGAGGGAGTATAGATTCAGGAGAATACATGTAGTTGCTGACTTCTTGGTAGGGGATCCTATGTGAGAAGCATGCCCAATGCTTGCGTCAGTGGACAGAGTGGTTGACTTGCACGCTTGAACACAATGAGAAAATCGAAGTCTGTCCATGTAATGTATACGTGTACGTGTTACGGATCGGATGGGTAGAGGTTGATGGTGTCAGAGGGAGGGCTCCTGGTTGGGTTGAGGGGACTTGTTCCCATCCCACCAACTCCAAAACATCGAAATCTTCGGAAATTCCGTACTCTGAGAAATTAATGAATTTATGTTCATTTTGTTTTTTATGATAACAATAAGCTGAAAGTGCATGTGCGTGTAACTTGCCTCCGACGGAGAGCCACATTCCCTCTGGTCCCAGTCTTGAACATCACAAGTATTATTTATCGTTGTATCAACAGTGAAGTTGTGCTCCCCAATGCTCAGACCAATGAGATAATCTACGGATTTGTAATTTTCGTCCCCATGATTGCGTCAAATTCTTCGAAGAGTACCTGTATTGAAATGTTGCAGTCAAAATGTATTTCTTGTGAATGTGCCTCGGCCTTGCTTCGTTTTTAAGACAAACGAAACCAGTAAACTAAAGAATCTGGTCCTGTCTGGCTAAGCCTTTATCTTTCGAGATTTTCGTGTGACGGTGGAAGAAGTGTAGCTCGTAGGCCCTACGTGTGACATTCTGGAGCGGGTAGCAACTAGATTTATCACAATAATCACTCTTCAGATTGCGAGTCTCCCAGTCCATATAACCACAAGAGAAATTTCATGCACAATACTAGCGTTAATTACCCATTGATCACCTCTTCAGTGTTGCCACTGCTCTGGTGGAGGGTTCTTCCATTATTATTACACCAGCACTACCACATACCCATTTATTCATCAGGGTCAAGAGTAATTACCATCGCGTGAAACCATCCTTTCCCAAGAAGTAATCTTTCTTTAAGACTCGACCCTCTGACCTTTCTTTCAAAGTCAGGAGTCTTACCCACTCTATACCACAGTGTCCCACAGTCATAAGTCTTCTTCCACTATGTAGGGCAATTTGACTCCAAATTCTGAAGATCATTGTAAATGTCAGCCGGTTTGTTCTCTTGTTTGACCATTGTAAATTCACAATGAGAAGGGAATCAAAATGTTAAACAACCAACCAACCTACAAAAAAAAACAGCATGAAGAAGGTTAGCATTAGAACATGCCTACATCTGTAAACTTATGAGAAGTATCTTATTTTTTTGTCTCATAAATGTTTAATTATCATTGAAACTGCTTGATGTGCATTTTATACTACCGTTATGCTGTTGCTATATTTACACTACTTTTGTCGATGACTATTATGAGAACTATTAAAGCAATGGTAGATAAAGGAATACAAAACCCCATGACAGCCAGTAATATTTTCTTTACACAAGTGACATGACAACGGCCAGCGCTATGGGTCTTGTTGGCACCTTTCCATGTTGAACCAACTAAGGTCGAAGCACAGGATATGGGCCAATTAGGCTTCTTCCGTTTTTGGTAGAACCAACGGTGAGAGTTCAGTTCCGCTGTGTGCCACACACAACAACAGTTACTGTAGAACACATCGCTGATAGTCTTGCACGTTACAAGTACCTGTCAAGTTACAACATTATTTGCATGGGAACAATTCTTTCGACAATGTCTGCCAACGTTAATGGATTTACGGAGCTATACTTAACCTGTACGTCGAGATGAAAACGGATGACCACGCCTTTGCAAAGTACCAGCCACAGTTTTGAAACTAATGCAGTTTAATTCCGCGCGCAAGGTAGAAATGGAAATATTGGCAAGTATTACATCAGTGATCATTACAAACATTGGCATCTGGAGACCTTCTAGCGAGTTATAAAAATCATCTAATCTAATGATACAACTGTTTTCGTAAACACGAAACTACTTGGGACACCGTCAACAGCATCATGAAGAAACCTCGCGCCAAGAAGAGCCTGCCTCTTCTCGACTCCAGTATGTCTGAGAAAAAAGGGAGCACATCACGAGGCGCTCAGTCGGCTGGGGCATCCTTGGATGGCAGCAAGAATTCCTTCAAGGAAGAATCAAAGCTTTTGGAGGCATCGAAGCCTGAACGTGATATCAAGAGACAAATGCGGACATTGACATCGAAACGTCTTGAAGCGACGGAGCCCGGATCTGGAAGACAGATGAAATCCTCAATACTAGATTCTAAGGGCAGGGAAAAGGCGACCGCTTCTGAAATGTCATCTGTACTTGCGGAGAGTGCGTCTAGCCCAAAGACACAAAGATCGCTGATGAATTTAGGTGCCAAGGTAAAGATTCGTGCAGCGACTGTAAAAGACCAGTCTGGTGCATCAAAGAATGATGACGGAGAACATAAAATGAAATCTATATCACGTGATGAGCCTGACGTGGGTCCCAGTCGGCGACCACGAAAGTTTGACGCAAAGTCAATGACGAAAGGAATATTGGCGAAGGGTTTAGACATTGCATCAAACACAATTATGCGAGGTGATCGTAGTCCATCCCGATCAACACCAACTCGAACTGACACTTCTGAAAATGCAGAAAATCCAAAAAAGACTGCAGGAGTCAACGCGGCAACCGCTAGTCCTCTTCTCAATTCCAAGAAGTCGGTTACTCGCGGTAAATCGCTCCTTATCCCAAGTAGGGAAGACAAGTTTGGTAAAATCATAGAACCTGCAGATGATGTCGACTCCATCAGTGGAATAGTTTATTCAGAAACGGAGAAGCATAAAAGACCGTCAAAAAAGTCAAAGAAGAAAGAACGAAGTGAATATCTGAAGCCAAAGGAGGTTCGGAGAAGTCCGAGAATCAAGTCGGCAAACAAAGTGGCAGAAAGATTTGAAGCTGAAGATTCAACCTCAGAATCAGATCAGGAATCCTGGTACCCAATTAGATCCCAAATGCTTCGTGATATGTACTCTGACAGTGAAAAACGAATGGCGAACTTTGCTGACCCTCTTTATGAATTGAAGAACGTTGAAGAATTCAGCATTGCAGATTTCGACCTCTTAACCTCATACCCAGATGTTCCAAACTATGCCAGGGAGTTTTCTTCTTCCAGCTACGAGTTATTGGGTAGGTTTTCTGTATTCTGAATAATACCAACGTTCGCATGATGCAAATAATTCACACGTTTACTCAATGTTGAAATACTCCAATGCCACCTCATGGTTTGTGATGCTATATTTACTTTGACAGTATTCTCATTTGAGCTATTTTGGTCACCTCAAGTTCAGACGGACACTCAGGTTTCATGGACATTCTATGATCATCTGGAATACAGAAGCTCGGGCTATAACTCTAACCACAAGTGTTATGATGATGATAATAATAATAAAGGTTAGAATAGCAACGTTGATAAGATCGATCTGATTAAAAAAAATGATTTCTTTTTCAGTTACAAAACCATCGTTGACGTTCTGATTGCTGACAAGCATTGGTTCTCTTGTGTTATTGAGGATATTGTTGACTGTTCAGATTTCATTTCATCAGTTTTTCAACAATGAACAGTATTCATTTCACATTATCTTTGCCCTCTAAATTAATACCTTAAAATTTATGTTATGATCAATACACACCGCAGGCAGGAATTTACTTTACGCTTTCCCATGGGGCTGAGCGAAAAGATTTCATCTTTATGAAGTTTGATTTGGAATTAAATGATACAAGAGAGGTATCATTATTAGCCAGGAAGAGAAACACACGTATTGACATGAGCACATCTGTATAGCCACACTCGAGCCCGTACAAAGACACACACCCTTCCATGAAAGCCTAGGGAGGTGGGTTGAGTGATTTTTCGAGAACAGTGCCCTCTGTTGGTTCAGAGATTGAAGGGTTATTGTTCTCAACACATCTACATGATAATGAAAATAGTGAAAGCTTCGACGCGAACCGCGGTAAAAAATAAAACAATGATGATTATCACAAGAGACTAATTAACATGAATACCGAAACTAATGTGACGTGTCTTATATTCAAAGGCTTTAAGATACAACTATTCCTATCGTTACTTCTTTCTCTTTGCGTTGGATGGAAGGACCCCCACTTATTGATAAGCAATACAGTATTACAATCTGGAATACTGTATAGCTACATCGCACACCGTCAGAATCCATTGGAGGATTAAACTCTGATTTCATATCTGTTTGAACACTCGTTTGGTTGTTAGGTATGTACAAGTATATTCAATCACACCGTTTAAAAACTACTTTTGAAATAACATATTCCCCACCATAACCTGTTATAAATGTGTGAAAAAGGATCAATACTATCGCTTTGTCCCAATCTTTTAATACTATAGAGAATACAGATTTTCTTTCTTTTTTTCATTTCATCATGTGATCGGGGAAAGTTTGTAAGTTATGTCCGTAGCTCTCTTCCGTCTGTGAATTTCCGCTGCTGAATTTCCGGTTGAACCCTGGCAATGGTTATTGGAGCAAGGAGGTAGTACGTACTAGGCTTGCCTGGTATCTCTGTGGTTGGAGTCAGCTACAGTTGACTGCAAAACCTTTTATGTGGTGCATTGTTCAACAGGAAAGACACTTGTGTACGCTGCTGTAAGCGAAACGGAGAACTACTAAGCGATTATACAAGCTTCCTTTTGGATTGTTGGAGTTGCATATTCAAAGTTGAAAGAAGATTTTTATGATGAACTGATGGCTGCTCATATAACTCTCTCAGCGTCACTGCATGTTCTGCTTTACGCCACATCAAACTAAGGCAGAATGGAGAAATATACTGTTCTAATTGCGTAGACCTACGTACATTTATCGTGTTCATACTCTGGTGTGATGTACAACTATACGTGCAATTACTTTGTGTCTTCATTGGGGATGGTGTGGTCGATTTCTAGCTGTCCTCTATTATATCACCTTGAATCACATCGTTCTCTCTCTTCATGGACAATAAAGCCAAAAAGGAGTCAGGATGTCACTAAGCGCTGAAGTTCTGAACAACCCGATGGTCCGACAGCGGTTTGGCAGATCCGAGAATCCTGTCTCCCTCAAAGAAGACGGATCTATCCAAATTCGGGAAAACCTGGGAAGGCGTCCTGCGGGGCGTCCTGCGGGGCGTCGTCCTCACCAAGGCGCCTGGATGATGGTTAAAAACTCCATCCCAACGCTCCGTAGGCTGAGAAATCTCAATCCATTTACCAGTGAGGGTAAGTCATGTTAATGGGTCAGCACATGGAAGCACGATTTTCTCTATATGGAAGAAAATGACATCAAGATTTTTTTTTCTTCTATGTAGGGCACTATATGCCTAATTCATTCCTTTTGACAACGAATGTTATTCACTTGTTGCGAACTTGGAGGGAACTGCATTTTCCATTCGTTTTCCTGGATGTATTTTGGTATGTAGATCATGCAAGACGCTTGTCACGATTGAGTGACTGTCCCAAGTGAAAGTGGCACTGAATTTGAGCTGCCGCTGGATTTTTAGCTCAGCTGAGCGCTGAGCCAAAGCTCAAGTGAGCTATTGTGATCACTCCGGCGTCCGTCGTGCGTCGTGCGAAAACTTTTTTTTTTTTTGCATTTTCTTCTTGAAAACCCCATCTAGTTTTCACCAAACTAGGCAGGTAGCATCCCTAGGAGGATAGGATCTCATTTTGTTCGAATGAGCATCCTTCCCCACCAAGGGGCCCCCAGGGGGCCTCCAACCCTACCCCTCCCCAAATTAAGGAACCTTTAAAAATCTTCTTCTCTAGAACCAGAAGTGATAGAGCTAAGTTAGTACTATGAAGTAGTACGTTGATGACTGTAGTTACATGTTTGTTCTTGTCGTAATCAGAGGTGCCCCTTGGCACCCAGGGGAGGAGGTGTGAAGGGTCAAAATGGGGACCTGAATTGTGCATTTTCATCTTCCTTTTGAAAACACCTTGATGGATTTTCACTCAACTTGGCACAGGTAGCATGCCCAGGGGGTTTAGATCTCGATTTATCCAACTAAGCACCTTGCTCCCTTTGGGGCCTAAACCCCCAAATTAAGGACTCAATAGAAATCTGCTTGTCTAGAACAAGATGTTATAAAGCGATATTAATACTGTAAGTTAGTACATTGAGAACAATAATTTCAGGCTTGTGCTCCCCTTATGCCCATAGAGTGGGGATGGGGGGTGGGTGGTGAGGGATCCAAATGAGGGCCTAACTTGTACATTTTCATCATCTTCTTGAAAACACCATGATGGATTTTCACCAGACTTGGCAGATAGCATTCGTAGAGGAGAAACGGATCTCAATTTGTTCCAATGGGCACCATGCACCCCTCGGGGGACCCAGGGAGCCAAAACCTCCCAAATTAAAGATTATTCAAAAATGTTTTTCTCTAGAATCAAAAGTGATAGGGCTTTAACTCTATTTTTTCAAACTGCACTGTCAAACCTTGTAGGTACAGTGTACTTGGCAAGCATTTTTGCCGGTGTCAAGGAATATGCAAATGGACACCATACCATCAGCTCTCAAAGCTGCCCCCCCCCCCCCAAAAAAAAAAGAAAAAAAAAGAGAAAAGCTTGCAATGTTCTCAGGTAAGAGTCTGCCAGAGTGCGTGGAAAGTGAACTTGCAATACACAGGTGAGCGCGAGACTCCCGGGTCTTTAGTTGTCTTTATGCATGTAGTTTCTCCGACTCGAGTTGTTTATTTTCTATGCCCCTGGATTTCCTGAGGATATCTGGTGAGAATTTTGTCCCATTTCGCCAATGTCTCGTCTCGTTTATCAATCCCTCGAATTAAGAAAGGATTCACGCGACATTGACGTAACATGACATCCAGCTTATCTGGGTTTTTTTGCAATCCCATATGAAATACGTTTAATAAATAGGTTGGTAAGTCCTAAGCATAGTCATCCGCCTTGAAAATTCGTCTGTGAATTTATTGCATTAAAATGACGTTCCCACACGAAGATTTTGTCCTATCTTTTTTCATGCTTCCCACGGCGGGTGTATATTTCTGTGTTGTTGTTTTCTAGGTATGTTAGAGTGACCTTAAAGAAATGAATGATATCATTTCTGCATCTGATAAAATTATGAAATTATTAGATGTAGAATACTAAAATGAAAGTGCAGGGATTATCCACAACTGTGAAGACTAATAAAGCAGGATTCAAAGATCGAGTAATAAGATGAACATCATATAACTGGCGAGATTGGCAAGCAAATCCGAATGTAATGAAAAGCTTGTATTTTCGTCGCTTTCCTGGGGGGGGGGGGGGGGCATTTCATGAAGCGTTTTGGTCGGATATTTTTCTGACAAACTGTTACAAGCTACTGAAATCCTTGCATCTGATTGGCTGAGAGCAAATTTATCCGACAACTTTGTCGGACAAAATGCTTCATGAAATGCCCCCTCCCCCCCCCCCTGGAATGAGATTGAAATCTGTCTTGACTCTTCCAACTTTCAAACAATCATCCACAATAAATGAAAAACGCCGCTTTTGATTACAGTATGTGTTCATGACTATTGAATAACACATACAAAAACGCCAGTTATTGTCTTAGTCTTATCATCTGACAGTTAGGAAGGGGTCTCCTTGTTTAAAATTCATAGAAGCCTGAAATTTCGAATAATACTAGACAAAGTATGTGTCAGCTTCGAGATTTAGATTTAAAATAAAGTCATTAAAAAGGGAACGAAAAAAATTCCTATATTGTTGAGATTTGTCCATGGAACGACGACAACATTGGAAATTTCACCTTTGAGCAGCCGTTTTTCTTATGACAAGTTTGCATAGCTTATTGTATATTTTTCGTCACTTCTCTGTAAATATTCTCTCCACTTGAATACACAGTCGCTGGACAAAGGCTGTCGGAAAGTTAGCTCACTTTGTTTGCCAATCATGGACCAGTATTGGAGTCCGAACACGGAGGTGGTAACTACATTCTAGTCAGTGCTGAGTGTCATTGTGTTATCATTTTGTTCGAAAAGTAGGTGTTGGAATACTCTGGACTTTCAGACGTGGGCGACATTATCACCGTTATTCGCCTTACTACGCTGCTAGCAACTCTAAAGTCTAGTGGAGGTTGGCTATTACAGATTCTGCCCAAACTAAAACTTGTATTCATGCCGTAGCAGACAGGCAGTCAAGATTAGACTCATGGTAATTGCTGTTGAAACCTCCTGTCGCACTTTTCTACAAGTGTTCATTGCTTTTAGTTGAACATTATATATCGAAATATCGTGTGATCCTCAACATTTGAACTACAGTCTGCGCTGCTACCAAAATATGTTCCAATTGGCAGACAGGAAGCGACTTACGATTCCCATCAGACTGCTTGCTATATGCCAAGTGTTCGTCGTATATTTCATTCTCGTTGCTGTCTTGTATGAACTCATCAAAACTGACGTAGAGTGTTAGTTGACCGTAAGCCCATTTTGTCCACGAGCTTTTGATACAAGAAAGAGTATTTTCGCACTTCAATCGTCTTGAATATCATCCCATTCCATTACGAGTTGGCAAACAGGTTCCGTAACAAGTAAAGTGACAATGAGCGCAGCTCAAAAAAAAAATTATCACTTCAGCAAGTCCAGTGTGAAACAACGAATGGCGGAAAATGAGTCTGTCAAAGAGTCGGAATACGTCGCCAAGAGCCACATTCCAAACAGCAGAACGTCTGTCACCAGTACCTATTTAAACTTCGTTCATACTGATACTTCTGATTCCGACTACAGTGATCAGTCCGCGGACACACGCCTGGCGGAGACTCCAGTCACTGAAGATAATCTAAGTAATCCTACTCCACTCGTGGAGCGGAGCAACGAAAATCATCGTCCACACACTTTTAAGGGTACAGAAACTGGGGAGAATTCCAGCCGGAATACCCACAAAGGCATAACCACTCCGAAGGCAGATTTGCAGCTATCTAAGTTTTCCCTTTTCTTCGATGAATGGAAAGCCAAGAGATCGACGGAAGAACAAGATAAAGGTAGCTTTACGACGTGCACAATTATAGAATTTAAATGTACAGTTACATCATTATGAATAAATGCTTAAGAAAAAGATAAAAGAGAAATGCAATGTATGGAACTAGTGAGTATTGAGCATTGATTTTAACTGGTCTACACTATTTTACCCATTAAAAGAAAACACTTTCGACGAAAATGTCTAGACAAAATGTTTTTCCAATCTGAACTAAAACCAAAACAATAACAAAAACCCACCATTAATCTGTTTTCGTTTCATTGTGCAGCATTCATCGCCATTATGTTTTTCAAAATTATTGTACAGCACAAGGACCCATGTAAAACCGGCTATCCAGTAAATTATTTCAGAACATTGACTTCTCACTATATACACAGTGTTTCATTTCTTACCAGCTTCGTGCTCTCATATAGCTGTTAATTAAATCAGGATGATGGACATACAGTGGAGCTTATCACACTGAGTAACCTTGCTTAAAAGAAACAAGATACGGACATTCATATATTATCTCACTATCATTATCTATTATGGGTTCTGAAGGTGGGATAAGTCCTTCGATGATATATCGAGAAAAAAAGGTAATTAAGACGTGATATCCTGATTATCACATTCGAATTGGCTGTAATCACACAAATGCAAAAATAACAGAATCGTAGAGGACTCATTAAAATCTGGCCTTTTGTACAAAAGTTACGAAATTCACAAAGGTTTCATAAGATACTGCTTGTTGCTGAAAGTATGGGTCACCAAGTGTCGCACGGTCGATTTCCTCACGATAAGGCAATATTGTCAACAAAATAACCATTTCATTTCGTTAACGAAATTGTCATTTCGTCACGCAACGACTGCTTCCGTGACGAAATTGTTACTCTCTCTCTCTCTCTGTTCTGCCATGGACGTCACTGCCCGTTGGCGATCACTGATGCAGTATGTTTCCGCCATCTCCCTCTATCGTCGCACGAATGCAGCAATGTAGATCCTCTCTCGCCGACTAATCCAGCCATTGCAGAAAGGAAAGTGTGTCGCTGTCGTCCACGTGATCTCTTCCCATTCACAAATCCAGACAGGACTAGATGCTCTGTTCAGTTTGCCTCTTCCTCACGACATGGCCCAAAAACTGCATCTGGCGTTTCCTGATGGTGGAGAGCAGCTCACGTTCAGCCGACACCATTTCTAGTACTTCTGTGTTTGATTTTCTTTCCGTCCATGATATTTTCAACATTCGCCTGTAGCACCACATCTCGAAACTTTCTATTCTGTGTCTCATTGGCTTATTAACTGTCCATGTCTCGGCGCCGTATGTCATAGTTGACCATATGTATGTTTTCAAGAACCGTTTCCTTGTGGCGATGGACAATTTGCGGTTCGTCATCACCTTGCGCATGTTCTGAAACGCTGTCTTTCCAATGCCAATTCTACGCTTGATTTCTCGTTCTGAACGGCAGTCTGAAGTCAGCAGGCTACCGAGGTAATTGAAAGATGACACCTGCTTCAGCTCTTGTCCATTTATCATTATCGAACATCGAGGTGGCTGCGCAGTTTTGCTGAAGACCATGGTTACTGATTTCGCGATGTTAATCGATAGCCCCTTTTCCTCGCTTGCTCTGGAGACAACATCCATCAATCCCTGCAACTTCTCTGCACTGTCAGCTAGAATAACCGTGTCATCAGCGTACCTCATGTTTGTGAGTTGACTGCCTCCGATTGCAAAGCCAGGTAATTCGTCCAATTGTCGCATAATTGACTCTGTGTATAAGTTGAACATGTATGGCGAACCAACACATCCTTGTCGCACACCTCGCTCAATATCCTGCCAATCACCAACATCTCCATCATGCTGTACCGCAGCTGATTGCCTCCAGTACAGGTCTGCCAACAACCTTTTATCTTCGTCATCAATGTCTAGCTTGTCGAGTGTCTTGAACAATTCTTCATGTTTAACCTTATCAAACGCCTTCGTGTAGTCGATAAAACATACATACAGATGTTGCTGCTTCTCTATAGCTCTTTCTGCCAAGCGGCGAATGACGAAGATCGCATTCCGTGTTCCTCTGTCTGGAACAAATCCATACTGCTGCTGTGAAATCTCATTGCATGTTCGACCTCTTATCCGGTTTATTAGCAAACGAACAAGAATCTTGGTTAGATGGCTCATCAAACTGATGGTTCGGTGTTCCTCACATTTGGTAGTTCCTGCTTTCTTCGGTAGAGCAATGAAGATTGATCTACACCAGTCGTCTGGTATATGTCCTTCCCGATATACTGCGTTCATCATCTCTGTGACCGTGTCAAGGATTTCGTCTTCTGATGCTTGTAGCATCTCTACCAGTATACCATCCGGTCCTGCAGCCTTTCCGGAAGCGCTCTTCCATATCGCATTTCTGACCTCATCTTTGGTGAATTCCAGCATCCGACGTTCTCCTGCATTGTCATCCCCATATGTAGGCTGCGGACCTCTATTGTCAGCGAATAATTGGCCTATGTACTCTCTCCATCTGTCTGATATTGCCGTTTTTTCCATCAAAATTTCACCGCTGTTATCTCGCAGGCAACCGCCGGCAGCTGACTTTTTCCGCTTTCCAGTCATTTTCTGGATGGAGCTGTGCATGTCGTTATACTTCTTCTCTTCTTCCACTTTCTGGATGTGATCACATTGTGCGTTCAAAAATTCCTCCTTTGCCCTTCGGCACTCGTATCGCACTTCCCGGTCCAGCTGTTTGTACAACACAGCATCATGGTTTTTTGCTTTTCTTCTCTGATCCATTAGTTGAAGGATATCGACAGTCATCCATTTCTGCTTTGCCTGTCTCGGCTGCTCAGGTATTACCTCTTCCGCTGCTTGTACCAAAGCTTCTGTCAGCCTCATGTTTAATATCTCAGCCTCATCTGATGTCGACTCCCTGTTCAGCAGTTCTCCCACACGCTTTCTATATTGATCAGCTACCGCCGGGTCCGTTCTTAATAGATCAAATCGACGTCTTGGCTTTCGTTGCTACGTTGACAAAATTGTCATTTTATGACGAAATCGACAGGGGGACACTTTGTGCCCCATGAGCAAGCACATAAGTATACACAAATTACGTCTTGAGTTGAATGTACCACAGCCTCGTGTGCCTCATGGTAACACACACGCAACACCAGTTGCGAAACCACACAGAGGCCACGAGGCCAACGACTGTGATGTCCCACAAAGTGGTCGCGATGCCTTCCGAAACTTGATGGGTATGAGGCCTTTACTGGAAGTGGCCGATTTCTAAAATAAGAGTAACTAATAAGCCTTTTCATAGAGCTGCATAATGCATTCGTCCAACTTGAAGGTTGACTTCAGTCCAGCTGTGAGCTAGATTTAGCTATAACTGGCTTGAATATAGTGTAGGCCTAATCCTCTCTTGGTTGAAACAGGATAGAGGAATCATGAAGTGTTGGTGTGAGTGGAGAATATAGATGGTACTGAAAATCATAGGCACAGGAAAGTTGAAAGGAATTGGGATGTATGGGCGGCTAAGTGTTAGAGGAAATGGAAAGGGGCGTGTATGAAAAATAAACTACGAAAAGCTACAAGGGACATTAAATTTATACATATTTATCAATAATCCTCTTATAATAGCATATGAATTTATAGTTGCCTATTAAAAAAATAACAATGTAATTCATGTACAGTGTCACATCTATAAAACAACAGTGGAAACTGTCGTTGACAGGCAAAGAAACACAAATCAATTTTCGGATAAAGTCGGCAGAGAGATTCGAAATTGAAGGGTCAACCTCAGAATCAGACCAGGAATCCTGGTACTCAGTTACATCCCATATACTTCGTGATATGTACTCTGACAAAAGTGGATGACGAACTTAGCCGACACTCTTTATGGACTGAAGAAGTTCAAGGTATTCAGCATTGCAGATTTCGACCTCTTATCCTCATACCCAGCGGATGTTCCAAACTATGCCAGGGAGTTATCTTCTTCCAGCTACGAGTTATTGGGTAAGTTTTCTGTATTCTTGCCAATAATGATAAGGGCCTACCATTCTCATAAAATCAAACAATCATTTCAGACAGTTGCTTGATGCGATGCGATGCTATATTAGTGTCGACTATTTTTCATTCGCTTGTAGTTATTTCAGTCCCTCCCTTCAAGCAGGACGCTGTCTTCATGTCATGGTATTCCAGAGACATGCAAGTACACTTTGCTCGAATTATAACCCCCACAACAATAACAGAGTTACGATAATGATGAAAAAGGTTGGTTAGTCAGGGACGGATCCAGGAATTCCATAAAGAGAGGGCGCCTGTATAAAATCAAATGGGGAGCGTACGCCCCCCATTTTTTCTTTTTCTTCTGTTCTGGCAAAGAAGCAAAAAAAAAAAAAAAAAAAAAAGGGGGGGGGGCGCCCGGTGGGCTCCCCAATGGATCTGCCACTGGTAGTAACAATAGTCCGATGGCTTTATGTCAAACCGAGCGTGGAAGTTCTTTTGCTGGCTACGCGTTTTTTCCCCCTTCATATTACCATAGATTCTGTTGATTGTTTACATTTCACAGGATATCAGCTTTTTAACATGAGATTTGGCTTGTTAAGATTGCATTTCGAACGTACTGCACACACTGTTCCGTAGTCCACACACAAACACGTACACCAACTCTGTTGGTTCAGAGCTATTACGGTTAAAAGGGATAGTACAGTATTGGTTGAGATGAGAATTGGGGCTTTTAAATTTTTGCAAGATACCAGAAAACACTTATGATATAGCACAGAGCATACCATTTTAAGAGCATTTCAAAGTTTATTTGATGAAAATCGGGTTTGTAATAACTGAAACATCCAAAGACAAAGTAAAACAAAGCGATCGTTACAAAGTGTGGGTCCCACACTTTATTAGAATCGCTCTTTTATGGATATCTCAGCCATTTCAAAACCAATTTTTATCAAATAAACATTGAATTTCTCATAGAATTGCATGCTCTTTCATATTTCGAATGAGATTTCTTATTATCTCACCAAAAATGTTAGAAACCTGAAATTAGGTCTCAACCAGTACTGTACACTCCCTTTAAAACACATCAGCATGAAAAAGCAAAAAGCGTTGTTTTTAACCTAAAATATGGATGCCCAAGGCAAAACGAAATTTACTCGGTGTACATGTATTTGCCGTTTATCCCACCTAATATGGACAATTTTGTCAACGACACCGGCGTTACTGTTCCCATGAGATTGCGCAAGTATTCTACTTTTTTAGAAATATGGTTCACTACGTTTTAGAAATATACATACTATGGATACGATAATGTAGTTTCCTATTCGAGTTCATTATTTTTTTTCTTACATCCCCTAAAAGAAAATATTTCACAATATAATATTCTATAGATTTTTAACCTGTAACATTTCGAACTTTTTTTTTTCATAACGCAGAGCCAATAGGACGGCTGCAGTATTTCATTTAATCATGCGAATGTACTTTCCTTCGTCATACAATTTTATATCTATCAAATGGCTTAATGTGACGCCTTATAAACCAGGTCCTGTTGTAAATGTGTGAGGATACATCCTTTTCTTCTCAATGCCGCTTTCACTTTATTATGTACCTTTCGAATATAGAGAATGCAGATGAAAAATTTTGTTTTTTCGTGAAATGATAGGGGAAAACGTTCTGCAAGCTAGGTCCGTAGGTCTCTTCCGTTGTTCGCTGGTAAATTTCCTGTTGTGCAGCAGTGATGGAGTCAGCTATAGCTGACAACGAAACCTAATGGTACATTGTTAAACTGGCAAGACACTCTACGCTTGTAAGCACAACGCGGAACTACAGTAGCGAAGTTGGATTTATGCTTATACTGTACTGTTATATGTAAAACGCGGATGCTTAACTTTGGATTGTTGGGAATTTTGGGCAAAGTTTGACGAAGAATTTTGTATCTGGTGTGAGCCGATGAGTGCTTGCTCTGCTTTGCGTATATATTCCACTTCACACCACATCAAGCTAAGTGAACGTAGAATGGAGAAATTAGCTGTTGACCTATATATATTACTAAAGGACCTATCACATTCATCGTGATAATTAAGTGATGAGACGCCTAACGTCAGTGTACGTACATTCGACGTGTGTCTGCACGAGGGAAAGTGGGGCCAATTCTGTCTGTCCTCCAGTCAACGATGTGCGCACAGCGTGGACTTTTACAGGAGATGACATTGGAATCAATGATTTAGGTGATATTTTAAGAAACTGTGATTATGTGTGAAGCTTGTTGGTGACTAATGAAAACTCGCAGCACACGGTGTAATCACACTGTCTTTTCCTCTGGTGGTTTTCTTCAGACTCGTGAAACTTGAGGTTTGTCTCTGAGTTGACCTTCCGACTATAGTCATGGTCTTAAGTACTTGACCGTTCAGTAATTCGCCGAGGAAAAACACTTTTATATTCATCAATCTAGTTCTTTCTCGTCACGGAAAGGGGATTACAAAGAAGACAGGATGTCTCAAGACAACAGCAAAGTTCGGAAGAACCTAAAAGTAAAAAAACGATTTAGCTTATTCAAGAAACCTATCGCCATAGAAGTCGATGCATCTCCCCCAAGTCCGAGAAAACTTGAAAAGACGTCCTCCTCACGAAGACGCCACAACACTTTAGACGGTGTCGGAAAACTTCAACCCGACGTACCCCCAGTACCGGAAAGTCCCCGTCGATTTACCCATGAAGGCACAAGTCCTCGTAAGGAGTCAGAACAAGGAAAACTATCGTTCTCTTTTGATGATGGCGACATTGTAAAAGTAGCTGTAGAATCAGGTAAAAGTGATAAAAATGCCCGATATATTCATCTTTAACCTATTCAGTAGATTTTCTTATTCTTTGTCTTCATCCTTATTCTTCTACTTCTAGTTCATTTTTTTTTGTGGGTCCCACACTTTATTAGAATCGCTCTTTTATGGATATCTCAGCCATTTCAAAACCAATTTTTATCAAATAAACATTGAATTTCTCATAGAATTGCATGCTCTTTCATATTTCGAATGAGATTTCTTATCATCTCACCTAAAAATGTTAGAAACCTGAAATTAGGTCTCAACTAAAACTGTACACTCCCTTTAAAACACATCAGCATGAAAAAGCAAAAAGCGTTGTTTTTAACCTAAAATATGGATGCCCAAGGCAAAACGAAATTTACTCGGTGTACATGTATTTGCCGTTTATCCCACCTAATATGGACAATTTTGTCAACGACACCGGCGTTACTGTTCCCATGAGATTGCGCAAGTATTCTACTTTTTTAGAAATATGGTTCACTACGTTTTAGAAATATACATACTATGGATACGATAATGTAGTTTCCTATTCGAGTTCATTATTTTTTTTCTTACATCCCCTAAAAGAAAATATTTCACAATATAATATTCTATAGATTTTTAACCTGTAACATTTCGAACTTTTTTTTTCATAACGCAGAGCCAATAGGACGGCTGCAGTATTTCATTTAATCATGCGAATGTACTTTCCTTCGTCATACAATTTTATATCTATCAAATGGCTTAATGTGACGCCTTATAAATCAGGTCCTGTTGTAAATGTGTGAGGATACATCCTCTTCTTCTCAATGCCGCTTTCACTTTATTATGTACCTTTCGAATATAGAGAATGCAGATGAAAAAATTTGTTTTTTCGTGAAATGATAGGGGAAAACGTTCTGCAAGCTAGGTCCGTAGGTCTCTTCCGTTGTTCGCTGGTAAATTTCCTGTTGTGCAGCAATGATGGAGTCAGCTATAGCTGACAACGAAACCTAATGGTACATTGTTAAACTGGCAAGACACTCTACGCTTGTAAGCACAACGCGGAACTACAGTAGCGAAGTTGGATTTATGCTTATACTGTTATATGTAAACGCGGATGCTTAACTTTGGATTGTTGGGAATTTTGGGCAAAGTTTGACGAAGAATTTTGTATCTGGTGTGAGCCGATGAGTGCCTCTGCTTTGCGTATATATTCCACTTCACGCCACATCAAGCTAAGTGAACGTAGAATGGAGAAATTAGCTGTTGTCCTATATTACTAATAGTGGAGCGGCATAGCCGAAAAATTGTGCATTTTGTGATAAAAGCACCAAATTTCGTACACAGGTTGACAATCACGTTCAGATCAAATTTAGATATTGGGCCATCGTAAATAGCGCCCTCAACGTCCGCGGCAGCCATTTTATAAAATGGCTGCCATAAATGCCATGTTTTCGTAAAATTTACTAATTTTAGGAGAGAAAAGTCAATAAAATTTTTGTTACAAATGGGAAATTACATTCAAAATAAATCTAGATATCGGGCCGTCGGAAATAGCGCCCTCAACGGCAATAGCAGCCATTTTTCAAAATGGCCGCCATAAATGTCATTTCTTCAAAATATTTGCTAACTTCAGAAGGGAAAGCCAGTAAGATTTTGCAAACAAGTGGGAAATTACATTCAAAATTAATCTATTTGGTCATTGTGAATTGCGCCCTCAACGTCCATGACAGCCATTTTTCAAAATGGCTGTCTAATGTCTATGGGAAAAGTTAATAAAATTTTTCCCATAAATGTTAATTTCATTCAAAATGAATCTAGATATTTGGCCATCGGAAATTGCGCCCTCAACGGCCATGGTAGCCTTTTTTTTCAAAATGGCTGCCGCAAATGCCATTTTTTGTTAAAAAATGCAAATTTTAGAAGGGAAAGCCAATGGACTTTTTTTTTTTGTAAACAAACTGGAAATTACATCCAAAATAAATCCAGATATTGGGCAATTGAAAATTGCGCTCTCAATGGCTATGGCAGCCATTTTTTTCCAAATGGGCACCATAAGTGCCATTTTTTCAATTAAAAAACGCTAATTTCAAAAGAAAAGTCAATGAAATTTTGGTTATAATAGTTAGGGCATTTTAGAAAATTTCTGGACCATCTGTGAAAAAATTGCTTACCAATAGCTTTCTTCACCAGTGTGTTCATAAAGGTGTCTACTAACACCTCTCAATTAGTTCCAACCCAAATCCTTGTGGAAAATTCTGGGGAGCCAATCAAAGTTGAGCATCCGGAGGGGGGCGGGGCTAAAATTGAAAAATATATATTTTTCCCAATATAGGCGTGTGAGATGTCTAACTAGGGGTTTCTGGGGGTGCTGAATCGATTCCAACCATTAGTTTTGAGTAAAAACTACTATTTGACAGTAAAATAGACCACGCCTCCTTTTTGCCCCCGCCGAAATACGTAAATATTGGTATTTTTATACATATCTCATTGGGTTGATATAGTGGCTTTTTAGGGCGAACTGAAAACATTTATGTGCGATGGGAAGCAGTCGTTCCCATTTCTCTTACATCCATTATACTAAATATACCAACATCCGTGTGGAAAAAAATGGGGGGGGGGAAGGATAAACCATAGGCAACAAAGGGGGGGGGTCGAGCAATGGGAAAATTTTTTTTTTTCAGTATTAACATCTGAGATGCCTAATTAGCGTTTCTCGGGGTGCTGAATGGATTCTGAACATTAGTTTTGAGTAAAAACTACTACCTGATCATTAAAATAGGCCACGCCTACTTTTTGCACCCGCCAAATCATGTATTATTGGTATTTTGTACGTATCTCAACGAGTTTAAAATTATAGTGAGTTCCTTAGAATGCTGAATTGAGGTCTATCATTGAATTTGAGCTATACCCACTCTAAAAACAGTGTGCAAAACACTGCAACATAAGTGTGCAATTGGAAGTAGTCGTTCCCACTTCTCTTACTTCCATTATGCCCCATTATAATCCAACAGAAATGTATCTCAATATTAAAACCTTGGTACTTTACCCAACTCCCGACATCTCCCTCACTGCTCTCATCAGCTGTTTGGTTGATATTCTGGCAAGAGTTACCACGACATTTGCCGCAAGCAGAAAAATACTTGACTCCTTGCTTTTTACAACAGCACCTAAGTGTGCTACAGTCCCCTCACAGTTGCAGCTGACAAACTTCAGAAGATAGTCCTTTGCGATGGGGTCTGTTGAAGGGACCGGTGCGTAACCTTGGTCACTGAGCTTCCATCCGTACTCCAAGATCTCCAATGATGGAGTTTGCAACATTGGCCAATTTCTGGTTTGGAGATAAGCTCGTAGAGAATGCTGCGCTGCAGCTTCTGTTGTCAGGGGCAGTTTCTCAAGTTTGATGCTAGCAGCAGCCCGCTTGCTGAAGATGTCAAATGTCAAGTGTCCCATTGCAAGTCTTTGGGTGGTTTTCCATGGAACATGAGCTTAACTAATTCACAGCCAACTTTGATGATGTCATCTTTCTTGGCTCGGATGTCCAGAAACACATCCATGGCCCTTTCCGCCTTGTCAGTCTCGCAGAGCTTGTTTATCAAAGTTGATTTGCTGAACCCAGAAATCGCCGACCGTCTGTACAGCCAGAGAAGCTGTGCAAGAAGATCAAATACTTCCTGTAACTCTCTTGGAGGGCCTCCCTGATCTTTGCGCTATCATAATATGTTTCTTTGGCTGTTTTTATGAGGAAGATGGGGTGGTCTGCAGCATGATGAATCAGCAAAACCATGATGTCGGTGTCCTCAACCCTCACCTCAACAGGAGAATCTTTTGCCTCATCTAGAGCTGCCCGGACTATAGCAGTGTCTGCATCATCGTGGCATTGCTGTACACTGATCCCATTTCTACTGAATGTCTCAGCAAGCAGCAGAATGAGCTGCACTGGGCCTTGTTGCTCTAAACTGTTGTCGAGGAACTTTTCTCTTGGAACGAGGCTTTTGATGTCTGGGCGAATCAGAATGTCGCAGCATGCATTCCTTGCTCGTCTCAGGTGACGATGGTCCTTAGTGGAGCTCCCGTATCCATCAAAGACCACAGTGATTTGGAGAAACTGGCTCCCCATGGACTCCACAAACTTTAGTTAGCTCTCGACAAATGCCCTTCCAGGTGAGGTTATCCTCCTACTTGAAGTTATGCATGCGGAGCCACCCACCATCAATCACCAGACTCGTGCAGGGGGTTTGTTTAACGGGTTCCACAAATGCCTTCAGAAATCTTGCTGGGGCAGCCTTGTCTGGCTTTCGCAACTTCTGGTCTTTGTCAAATAGAGACACTGGTGTTGGCGTCAACTCAAATCACAGAGCTTCTTTCGTCTTGAATTCACGCTCACTGATGATGATTAGACTGTTGAAGAGCTTGAGTGAGTCAATAACCAGCTTCTTTCAATTGACTTTGGGTCCACTTCTGAGGCTCTCTAATGACTTCACCTTGTGCTAAGTTTCCATTGAATCAAGAACCGTTCGTCCATTCATCTTGGCCTGCATGGCTCTGCCAACCTCCTCTGCCTGATCAGCGTTGACTGGGTCCTCTGGAGTGCTGCTGAAGTGCTACCAAGATGAATGGACGAACTGGTTCTGGATTTGAGTTGACGCCAACACCAGTGTCTCTATTTAACAAAGACCAGAAGTTGCGAAAGCCAGACAAGGCTGCCCTAGCAAGATTTCTGAAGGCATTTGTGGAACCCATTGAATAAACCCCCTGCACGAGTCTGGTGATTGATGGCGGGTGGCTCTTGCACAACGTCAAATGGGAGGCTAACCTCACCTGGACGGGCATTGCCAAGAGCTACCTCCAGTTTGTGAAGTCCATGGGGAGCCAGTTTCTCCAAATCACTGTGGTCTTTGATGGATACGGCAGCTCCACTGAGGACCATGATCACCTGAGACGAACAAAGAATGCATGCTGCGACATTTTGATTCGCCCAGACATCAAAAGCCTCGTTCCAAGAGAAAAGTTCCACGACAACAAGAGCAACAAGGCCCAGCTCACTCTGCTGCTTGCTGAGACATTTAGTAGAAATGGGATCAGTGTACAACAGTGTCACAATGATGCAGACACTGCTATAGTTCGGGCAGCTCTAGATGATGAGGCAAAATATTCTCCTGTTGAGGTGAGGGTTGAGGACACCGACATCATGGTTTTGCTGATTCATCATGCTGCAAACCATCCCATCTTCCTCACAACAGCCAAAGAAACATCTTATGATATCGCAAAGATCAGGGAGGCCCTCCCAGAGAGATACCAAAAGTATCTGATCTTCTTGCACAGCTACTCTGGCTGCGATACAGTGTCAGCGATTTCTGGGTTCAGCAAATCAACTTTGATAAACAAGCTCTGCGAGACTGACAAGGCGGAAAGGGCCGTGGATGTGTTTCTGGACATCATGTTCCATGGAAACCACCCAAAGACTTGGGAGACTTGACATTTGACATCTTCAGCAAGTGGGCTGCTCCTGGGAGCATCAAAACTGAGAAACTGCCCCTGACAACAGAAGCTGCAACGCAGCATTCTCTACGAGCTTATCTCCAAACCAGAGATTGGCCAATGTTGCAAACTCCATCATTGGATGTGTTGGAATACGGATGGAAGCTCGGTGACCAAGATTACGCACCGGTCCCTTCAACAGACCCCATCGCAAAGGACTATCTTCTGAAGTTTGTCAGGTGCAACTGTGAGGGGACTGCAGCACACTTAGGTGCTGTTGTAAAAAGCAAGGAGTCCAGTATTTTTCTGCTTGCGGCACATGTCATGGTAACTCTTGCCTGAATATCAACCAAACAGCTGATGAGAGCAGTGAGGGAGATGTCGGGGAGTAGGGTGAAAAGTAGCATGGTTTTAATATTGAGATACATTTCTGTTGGATTATAATGGGGCATAATGGAAGTAAGAGAAGTGGGAACGACTACTTCCAATTGCACACTTATGTTGCAGTGTTTTGCACCTTGTTTTTAGAGTGGGTATAGCTCAAATTCAATGATAGACCTCAATTCAGCATTCTAAAGAACTCACTATAATTACAAACTCATTGAGATACATAAAAAATACCAATAATACATTATTCGGCGGGTGCAAGAAGTAGGCATGGCCTATTTTAATGGTCAGGTAGTAGTTTTTACTCAAAACTAATGTTTCGAATCCATTCAGCACCTCCAGAAACCCATAATTAGACATCTCACTTACTATTAAACAATGAAAAAAATATTTTCCCATTGTTTGACCCCCCCCCCCCCCTTTGTTGCCCAGGTTAAACTGTCCCCCCCCCCCTGTTTTTTTCCACACGGATGTTGGTTCGAACTCATTGAGAATCAAACATTTAATAAGTAATTACAGCAGAAATAGGATTATATTTGGTGTAATGGATATAAGAGAAATGGGAACGACTACTTCCCATCGCACATAAATGTTTTCAGTGCACCCTAAAAACCCACTATATCAACCCAATGAGATATGTATAAAAATACCAATATTTACGTATTTCGGCGGGGGTAAAAAGGAGGCGTGGCCTATTTTACTGTCAAATAGTAGTTTTTACTCAAAACTAAAGGTTGTAATCGATTCAGCACCCCCAGAAACCCCTAGTTAGACATCTCACACGCCTATTTTGGGAAAAATATATATGTTTCAATTTTTGCCCCGCCCCCCTCCGGATGCCCAACTTTGATTGGCTCCCCAGAATTTTCCACAAGGATTTGGGTTGGAACTAATTGAGAGGTGTTAGTAGACACCTTTATGAACACACTGGTGAAGAAAGCTATTGGTAAGCAATTTTTTCACAGATGGTCCAGAAATTTTCTAAAATGCCCTAACTATAAATGGGAAATGAGATTTAAAATAAATATCGATATTGGGCCATCGGAAATTGTGCCCTCAACGGTCATGACAGCCATTTTTCAAAATGGCCGCCATAAATGCTATATTTTCGAAAAGATTTACTAAAATCAGAAGGGAAAGCCAACGAGATTTTGCAAACAGGTGGGAAAGTACATTCAAAAGTAAACTTATTGGGCCATTGCAAATTGCCCCCTCAATGGCCATTCCAGCCATTTTTCAAAATGGCCACCATGAATGTCTTTTTTTTCCCACAAAGGTGGAAAATTACATTCAAACTGAATTTGATAAAAGGCCATCCAAAGGTGCACCCTCAACAGCCATAGCAGCCAAGTTTTAAAACAGCTGCCATGGATGCCCCCCTTGTTTTGCTTTGTTTTTTGCAAAAATTTGCTGATGTCAGAAGGAAAAGTCAATAAGACTTTGCAAACAAGTTGAAAATTGTGCTCAAGAAATAAATTTAAGTGTAAAGTCTTCTTAGAAGGCGCCCTCAAGGGCCATGCTGAGCGCTATGGATGTCTGCTTCTTTCTTTTTTCTGTTCTTTTCTGGAAAGATTTGCCAATTTCATGGAGAAAACCAATGAAATTTGTACATACCTTTATGTTTAAAATCATATTCACAAGAAAATAATATATGAGTTCATTACACCGTCCATGGCAGCCATTTTCCAAATGGCCACTATAGATGCTATTTATTTCTTGAAAATATGATAATGCCACAAGAAGACAATATGATTTCTTGTGCAAATTGACAAAAGACATTCAAATAAATTCAAGTTTGAATTTGAATTTAAATTTGAAATGAAGATATTGAGCCACCATTTAAACATCGTCCTAACGACTATGGCAGCTCCTTGGCAAAATGGCTTCCACACACTCCTTATTCTTATTTGCTTATTCCAGAAGGAGAAAGCAATAGAATACTGCTAAACAGCCATTATATCTAATGCAATCTGGTGTTCAAAGAAATCTAAATGTTAAAAAAGGTTTCATTGATGGGTTAGTTCTAAATTCATGTTTTCAGTTTAGTCCTAATTGCAGTATTTCGTGTGTGACGGCTAACAGTATGGATATCAAAGGTATGTGTTTTATGGAAACATAGCAAATAGATTAACTTTTATCGTAAATGAAAGGCCATTTTTTCGTATCTGTTTTAAGAATATTTAGGAAGTTACATTTTAGAATAGATACACGTCATATATCCCATATATTCAATGATATGGTGTTACTGTCAAAGTTAACACATGGCGCCATTATCCCTGGATATTCATATTACTCTTTTTCGGAAATCTTTTATGTTTGCCACCTAAAATATGCATTCATCATTGGTGAGATATATGCTAAGCATTTGCCTTGTTTATTTCAAATGTTCCTCAAATGATTTCCGTAGCATCATATTTCAGATTATATAATGTCTCTGTGAGTATTCTACTGTCCTCTCCTTCTGAAGTTAAAGCAAATTTTCAAGACAAAAAAAGAAGAAGAGTGTATTGTAGCAATTTTGACAAATAGCTGAAATAGCCATTGAGAACAAAGTTTATGATGGCCCAATGTCTAAACTTCTTTATATGTATTGTCAACTTGCGCCCAAAAAAAAAAAAAAAATGTTTACTGTCTTCTTCCGGCATTAGGACATCTTCATTAAAGAAAAATGGCATCTATGACAGCCATTTTGGAAAATGGCTGCAATTACCGTTATAAGCATTTTTTTTTCTTGAAAATTTGCGAAGGAACCATTTCTAGAGTTAATGCAATCTAGATATATTGTTTGATTTTAAACGTGATTTTCAATTTATGTACACATTTGTTGACTTTTCTTTCTGAAATTACAATTTTTTAAAACAAAATGATTATGACAATGGCAGCAATTTTGGTATATGGCGGCCATGGCCGTTGAGGGTAGTATTATAATAATCTATTACAAATATTATTTCACACATAATTTTCAAATTGTGCGCAAAATCTTATTGACTTTTCCTTTTGTGAAATCAGGAAATAAAAGAAAATGGAATCCATGGTGGCCATTTTGAAAATGGCTGCAATGGCCATTGAGGGCGCTATTTACAATAATGTAATACATAGGCGCAAGATATATTGCAAACGAAATTTTTAAATTGAGTGCAAGATCTCACTGTCTTTTCCTTCTGGAATTAGTAAATTCAGAGAAAAAGGTGGTATTTATGGCAGCCAATTTTAAACATGGTTGCCATTGGCGCTGAGGGCGCAATTTGAGATGACCCAACATCTAAATATATTTTGAATTTTATTTTCAACTTGTTTACAAAATCTTGATTTTCCCTTCTGAAATTTTTACTTTTTTGGGAAAAATTGCGTTTATGGCGACCATTTATGAAAAAAATGGCTGCCATGACCGTTAGGGGGCGCAATTTGCGATGGCCCAATATCTGAATTTATTTCAAATGTTATATCCCACTCGTTTGCAATATCTTATTGATTTTCCCTTCTGAAATGTGTAAAATTTATGAAAACTGGCATTTATGGCGGCCTTTTTGAAAAATCCCTGCCATAGCCGTTGAGGGCGCAATTTGCGATGGCCCAATATCTGAACTTTTTTTATTGCTATGTCCGACACGTTTCAAAATCTTATTGATTTTCCCTTCGGAAATTTGTAAATTTTTACTAAAAAATGGCATTTAAGGCGGCCATTTTGAAAAATGGCTGCTATGGCCATTGAGGGCGCTATTTTCGATGGCCCAATATCTTAATTTATCTTAAATGTTATTTTCCACTTGTTTGCAAAATCTCACTGATTTTCCCTTCCGAACTTTGTAATCTTTTGCGAAAAATGGCATTAATGGCGGCCATTTTGAAAAATGGCTGCCATTACCGTTGAGGGCGTAATTTACGGTGGCCCAATATCTAAATTTATTTTGAATGTTATTTTCCACCCGTTTGCAAAATCTTATTGATTTTCCCTTCTGAAATTTGTAAATTTTTACGAAAATGGCATTTATGGCGGCCATTTTGAAAAATGGCTGCCATGGCCGTTGAGGGCGCTATTTTCGATGGCCCAATATCTGAATTTATTTCTAATGTAATTGTCAACATGTGTGCGAAATTTGGTGCTTTTATCATAAAATGCACAATTCCTCTCATTTTTCAAGCTATGCCGCTCTACTATAAAGGGCCTATCACGTTCATTGTGATAATTAATTGCTGTGACACCCAACGTCAGTGTACGCACGTTCGACGTGTGTCTGCATGAGGGAAAGTGTGGCCAATTTTGTCTGTCCTCCAGTCAACGATGTGCGCACAGCGTGGACTATTACAGGAAATGACATTGGAATCAATGATTTAGGTGATATTTTAAGAAACTGTGAGTATGTGATAAGCTTGTTGGTGACTACTGAAAACTCGCAGCACACGGTGTGATCACACTGTCTTTTCCTCTGGTGGTTTTCTTCAGACTCGTGAAACTTGAGGTTTGTCTCTGAGTTGACCTTCCAACTATGGTCATGGTCTTAAGTACTTGACCGTTCAGTAATTCGCCGAGGAAAAACACTTTTATATTCATCAATCTAGTTCTTTCTCTTCACGGAAAGGGGATTACAAAGAAGACAGGATGTCTCAAGACAACAGCAAAGTTCGGAAGAACCCAAAAGTAAAAAGACTTTTTAGCTTACCGGTATTCAAGAAACCTATCCCCATAGAAGTCGATGTATCTCCCCCTAGTCCGAGAAAACTTGAAAAGACGTCCTCCTCACGAAGACGCCACAACACTTTAGACGGTGTCAGAAAACTTCAACCCGACGTACCCCCAGTACCAGAAAGTCCCCGTCGATTTACCCATGAAGGCACAAGTCCTCGTAAGGAGTCAGAACAAGGAAACCCAACGTTCTCTTTTGATGATGGCGACATTGTAAAAGTAGCTGTAGAATCAGGTAAAAGAGATAAAAATGCCCGATATATTCATCTTTAACCTATTCAGTAGATTTTCTTATTCTTTGTCTTCATCCTTATTCTTCTACTTCTAGTTCATTTTTTTTTTTTGGGGGGGGGGGGGGGCTACAATGTGCCTGGCTGATGGTTTTGCGAATTCTACGGGTCACGTTTATCTAAACAATTCTAAATAAATATGTATGTGTTATGATTATTATGTACAAGTTTATAATCTTTGCTTCTTTTATTGGTATTGTCGTAATCGCATGTTCATTCAAAAATATGTTCCATATAGTACAGGCCTGTTTATTTTGGGAGGAAATTTTTAAAATATTTTTTTGATGTTACAAATGTAGTAAACTCAAACTCAATAGGTAGGGACCAACTACGAAATAATGATCGACATGTCCCCCCTCCCTTTCTGTGTATTTCAGGTGAAATTTTCGGTAAGACACAGCTGCCACTCCATAATCAGGACTGCTCGTGACAGGAGGAAAAGCTTTGTCCTGAAAAGTTAAAGTGATGTTTTATTCCAATCTGCCGTGTGGTGTACTTTCCATGACTTCTACCATCGTATTTTCTGTTTGCCTCGTGCTTAATTTTGCTGTTTATTGACGGAATAATATTCGTCTGTTAAAACAAACTTGAGCGAAATTTTGATTTCGTACGGATATCTTGTGAAAAATATGTCCCGGTTATGATGTCTCTTTGTGCTACAATGTGCCTATAAGTATTCGCACGATATTGATGCAAAACAGCGCTCAGGTGACCGGTTTTTATTCTGTATAAATGTGTTCAGTAGAGATAAGCCGTGAGAATTGAGTATATGAATATAAAAACGACCCAAGTCCAATTTTTGGCCAAATTCAGTTTGACATGGGAAATTGTAGCTTATGCATGGACTCATCTTGTGTATCAATGATAAATCCTAATTACCCCCAGAAGTGCCTGAAATAAATGAGTTAAATCTTATATGAATGTAAGAATGAAGGACTTGGGTCATTCTTGCATTCATATAATAGCGCCCTCTCTCGTCCTTCTCTCATCTCTATAGCAGAATATCATGTATATGAATCAAAGAACGACCCAAGTCCATATGAATCAAAGAACGACCCAAGTCCATCACACAAAATGGCCTCTCCACAATTAATGTTAATGTTAATTGTCATAATAATATATGTTCTAATTTGTATATACAATGTTGCCATCCCATCACAGTTAAATAGAATATCATTGGACAAACAAAAAAGATATGAAGTTTTTTTAGTTTACTCGAAATGGTCTTCCATGGACTTGGGTCGTTCTCATATTCATATACTCAATTATTAGGCTTGGAAATACATAGATCTATGGAAGCGCTATTGTATTTGGTGATACGACATTTGCTCCTGCGACAATTAATCTTGTCCTATTTTCTCCAAGGACTTAGAGATAGATGTAGGGATGTGTTAGGGTTTTCGTCTTAGTTTGATGTGATGATTAGAAATAACAGATAAGGCTTAAAGGGTTATGTTTGTGTGTAGGTCTTATGTTTGGCTATTACAAAGCTAATAGATATTTCATGGGAGCAATTGTTGCAGTAGCGAATGTCGTGGTAACTAAGTCTTCATCAATACAGCAACTTGACTTGCTTCATTCATTGGCAACCATTCTCCGTCTATAGTCGTACCAAACCACAGTTTTGAGACCCGCCTGTTGTTGTTACCTGCTTTATCCTGACCCATTAGTGAGTTTTGCTTTGCTTTTTTCTCTAGTTGTACAGTAGTGATGGAATTCGCTTGAAGGAAAACGGAGGATACCACCATTTTCTTAAATGAAACAATTAAATTACTCAGTAGACAGTTCTGAGACAAAAGCAAGATTACTCTCAATAGTGAAAACAAGGAGGAAAAGATATAACAAAATGGACCTGGCTGGTTGAACTTGTGGAGCGTAATGCAAACTTGTATTTTTGCACCCTTTCCATTAATGAGATCAAAATCTGTCTTGACGCTTCTTTTGTTATCAAGATAGCCATCTACAATGAATGAGGGATTTTGCTTTTCGTTCAAAGGTCATGACTAATTGTCTTAGTCTTACTATCTGCCGGTTAGGGAGGGGTGTGCTCGTATTCCTGTTTTACATCATAGAACCTTGTACAGTCATAAATGAGGTTGCGGTGTCATGACATTTCGGAAATATACAAACCATGTGTAAAGTAAAAAAAAAAATGTAGATTTGAAAGAACGCCAGTGAAAATGAAAGAAAAATGCCTGATATTGATATTTGTCAACGTAACAAGGACACAGTCTGAATTTCAATTCACCTTTGCTCAGCTGCTCTGTTTATGACAAGTTTACATTATTGTGGTGTGTATTTTCGTTATTTCTCTGTCAATACTCTCCGCTTGACTACACATTCCGCCTACAGTCATTCATGCTCTGTTTATCAATGAGATAGCTCACTTTGTTCAGGAGACATGTTATGGACCAGTCGTGGTAGTCAGAACACGGAAGTGGTAAATGCATTCCGATCAGTGCTGTGTCATTGCCTTATCACGGCGTGGAATCCCCTCAGAAATGGGCGACATGATCAACGAGACATTTTTTTGCTGTTATAGACTGCTAGCAGCTCAAAAATCTGGTGGAGAACGGCGAGTACAGATTTTGTCGTGTGAAAATTGGAGCATTACACCAAGTGTACTGTGGTCGGAGCCGGACAGGCGCAATCAGACGCGATCAGACGCGATCAGACTCGATCATGGTAACTTTTGATGGCAATTTCTGTCCCACGGTTCTACAAGTGTTCGTAAGCTTTGATTGAATGTTACATAGACATTATCGTATCAATGACTCAACCTACAGTCCGTGCTGCTACCAATCTGTTCGGATTGGTAGACGGGAAGCGACCTGTAGCTAAGTAGCTTGTAATGATTCTCCTTAGCCTGCACGTATCTGCCAAAAGTTTCCGGCTCGGAGAAGATGTTCACAGACCCGTGTTTGCGATCATGGTCCTGCTTTTTATGAGTGCATCACAATCCACGTGAGTTTCGATTGTTTGTTGATGATATTATCAATCTTTTCAAAGAGTTTTTATACGAGAAGGAGTATTTTCGCACTTCGTGGTGAAGATTATCCAATATTTTCATTACAAGTCCGCAAACAGTATCAACAACAGTCAGTATCAACAACAGTGACAATAATAATAATTCAACATAAGTTTCACTCCAGACAACAGATGGCTGAAAATGAGTCTGTCAAAGTGTTGGAAAACACAAAGCTCAAACAGAGACACTCTTGGAATACTGACATATATATCCCAGGAACAAGGAAACTTAGAAAGCGATCTTCCCGCTACGATATTCCTCATGATGTCGACGTTCCGGACGGTGCTCAGCCCACGGAGACTTATCGTCCAGTCACTGACGACACTTTGAGTCCATCAAAAATTAGTGATGTAAGTCCATCATCTGTGGAGCGGACCAACGAAAATTATCGTCGATATACCCACGAGGGTGTAAGATCACCAGAAACTGGTATCCACAGCCCCGATGAGGCTGGGGAGAATTTCCGCCGGAAAGCTCACACCCACGAAGGAGTAAGGAGTCCAAAGCCAGAGTTACAGCTATCTAAGTTTTCTTTTTCCTTCGATGAATGGGACGCCCAGAGAGCAACAGAAGAACAAGGTAGAGAAAGCTAGCTGTATCACGAACAACGTGTGGCTATAGTCAGTGGAATCAAATAGCATCACATGTCATGATAAATAACATTTATATTGGGTGCATATATATATATATATATATATATAGACCGATTCGGGTTCGTTGAGGGCAGCAGACATTTCATGGCACTGGGCGCAGCCATAGTGGGTGTCTCAGCCGACCCCCCCCCCCCCCCCCCTGCTCTCCTCCACCTCGGGCAACATGTTTATCACGCACTTGGTTAACAAAGGTTCGCGCACTAAGCAAGCATTCGCGCACTCAGTACGAGACGCCCATTGGCTAAAGCAGTTTTTCATTCTGCGCGCGTGCTAATGTAGGGAGAGGGGTGGGGAGTGGGAAGGGGGGGTCGGCTGAGACACCTCGTTAATGGCGCTGCTCATGCCAAAAATACACATAGCGCGTCACAGAATCGGTTTATACTCTAAAAAAATCGAGTGAAAATATTCACTCTTAAAGGAGTGAATACAAACAAAAGAGTGATCCCTGAGGTCACTCCAAAACGAGTGAAAATGAATATTTTCACTCAAAATTCACCCCAATTTCACTCTAAATTCACTCTTTTTTGTATTCACTCCTTTAAGAGTGAATATTTTCACTCGATATTTTCTATAGAGTATATATATATACATGTTTATATATATTCTATAGAAAAAATCGAGTGAAAAAAAATATATATATTAAAGCGCATTCATAATAATGATTACTAAAATAATGGCTACTTGTACAGCGCACAGGTCTACCTTTCAGTGCTCATGGTAGTTATAGACATACAGAACATAAAAACTGGATACAGAATAGGATTATGAACAATTTTATATGTATACAGCTATAGAAAAAAAAAGAAAACTTGCGATTGAGCTAATAAGGAAGTTTTGAGTATTGATTTAAGTTTGTCTGCACTGTACTGTCCACTGAAGTAAATACTGGCCGTGAATATGTCCATACGAAAAGTTTTGGAGTCTGAACAAAACATGAATATGTTTTTTGTTTTTGTTTCATTAAACATTCGTCTCCATTCAGTACTTCAAAATAATTGTACAGCACAAGTGCCCCTGTAAAACCCTATATACCCAGCAAACTATTTCGGGGCATTTTCATACTATATAAGAGTTTCATTTATTACCAGCCTCGTATTTTCCTTAGCATGGTTGAAAAATAAAATGAGAAAGATGGACGTATAGTGGAGTTCATGAACATTTTTTTTTGACAAGATGTGTGCATTCGCTCATGCTGACCTAACGGGAGTAATCATATAATTTTCTTAATTCTTTTTTTAACCACACCTTTATAAAGAAAATTTTGAAATCTGTGTTGCACAATTTTACGTGGCAGCTAATCATAGAAACAGTATGCAAGCATCTACAAATAATATCGTAAGTTGATGATACCATAGCTTTACAGGTGTCAAGGTGACGTACAAAAGTAAATGTCTAATAATTTTAGTTTGGCATGAAATATTAAAAAAGGTACATTTTCCCTCAATTGTTTGCTGTGGTGCAGCGTTCAGCTGTGATGGCTTTGAAGGAATATAAAGGATTTTAGTTTCGATACGAAGAGTTTGTTTGCAAAAACCGATAAGTCCATTTTTGAAGATTTTGAAGTACGGTCTCTGTCATAAAGTACAAAATAATACCTTTGAAATGATATATTGGTCACTACATATAAAGGTACATTGTTGAAGTTATGGTCAACAGAAGCAAAATTTGCCTTATCATTCTCTTTATTTTTCTTGACCTTTAATCGCAAATATCTCAATTTGACAAATATGGACTTATCGGTTTTTGCAAACAAACTCTTCATATTATCAACCTAAAACATAACCGTAGGATCAATATGATGCTGTTTTGTGCGTGAAATCAATGAAGTGTTTTCACGATTATGCATGTGTCCACTATCACTATAATGATATTCTGGCCCGAACATATGTAAGCAGTGATTGTCCTATTGATGTAAGTGCTCAATCATCAAGGTAGCGTTCAATAATGTCAATAATGGTCCAAAGTTAAATCATGTGAAACCATCCTCGGACTTTGAAACAGTAAGTCTCGATGCAATTAGATATATTTCATTTTGTACCTTTATTTACCGTGACAGGGCGGGCTGCGGCATTTTTCTTTCTTTCATTCTTTCTTCTTCTTTTTTTTTTTAGCTATTCTAAATCCGGGGGGGGGGGGAGCGGGTCTCCCCCCCCCCTTCCCCGATCTCACCCATCAGTGGTGCGATCATAACGAAATTTGGCATGCCCGACACTCATCACGTCGTAATCTGCAAAATTTCTAATCATAATTAATTAATTATGCTAAATTAAGACAAAGATTTTGTTTAAGCCTAATAGCATTGACAGCCCATTTTTTGGTTTATAGGCCTATATCTGTTTAAACATGTTCAACAATTGTACATTATAAAAACTCCCCAAAGTTATTTGGAGTATAGCCACTGTTTCGACTCCACACAGAGTCTTACTGAGAAATGTTATGTGTTTTCATGCCGTCACTTCCATTTGAAGCATAACACTCTGCCTCTCGGAAAAGAATAATGACAATAATAACAATAATGATGATGATGATGATAATAACAATGATGATAATTAATAGATTGAGGTCCCGTGTATGAGAGAGTCATAATCCCCGTGCGCGTAAAAAGATCTCACCTCAATCATTCATCGCAAAAAGCATTGCGCATTACATGGTGAAGTAGTTCGTTTAAGTATATCCCACAACTGGACCCTATGGACCTGCAAATGCAGCTAAATGTTTGTGGGCTATGCACTTTCCCACCATCTTTCCAGACGAAAATTAGAAACATATGCTAGAAAAATCAATTTGAATAACATATGTTGAGTCAGAGAAGGCAAATTGTTGCTGTGCTTTAATCTTGGATTAAACAGATGATACTTTTTTGTCCAACATATCCCGTTCACAGATACAAACGCATATACCGCTGAACCGGGGAAAGAAAAAACCGAAACCGCCGACAATGCTGACCCAGCTTTGTTATCTTCCGATGACAATACTTCTGGTCTTTTGTCGGCACCACCCGAGATTCTTGCCCGGGGGCCGAGAGCAAAACGCGCCTATGCCGAAGCAGCCCGAGACGGCACGAAGAAGGTTTACCGAACTCGACTTATGCTCGTCGGCCAGGAACGAGTTGGGAAGACCAGTCTAAAGAAGTCACTTACAGGTCAAAGGTCGGATACCCTTCACTTCTCTTGGCTCCAAACATATAAATGCCATCAAACACATCCAGCTCATATTGCAAAAGTCAACTCAAAATATTCAAACTAGATTTTTTTTTTGCATATACAAAGTGAAACTGTAGTTTTTGATTGCCATCAATCTGCTGTTTCTGTCCAGTTATTGTACATAGTGCTTGTTGACGATTCATATATACAAATTGTGATTTCATCCGCATTTTGCATTCTCTCCAATATAGATTCGATGAAAATGAAGCAATTACGGATGGAGTTGAGACTACAAGTGGATGTGATATCAGTATAGAACTCGCAAAGGCTGGTGGGAAGTGGTGCATTCATCAGAAAAAGGGCACCACTGATGAAGCGAATGGTGAGGAGAACTTATCAACTTTACTCTATGATTTAGTTATTTTTGTCTCGCCACCGTAGCGGAACCGAGATATAGACGTCACTTTTCAGTCGGCGTCGGCGTCTAACTTTCCACAGCTTTGCGCTATGATCACCAAACCCACACCACATGTACATAACCTAAAACTGCTGGTCAGGTTCGAATATTGTATGTTAAGTCCGCGCAAGGTCAAAGGTCAAAAGTCAATGAAACTGCTCTGATTTTTAAACAGTATGCACTGCTTGTATCCACAGAGTTGAGCTATGGCCATCACATTCACACCCCTTGTACATTACCTAAAAACGCTGGTCATAACAAATTTAAAATATAGGTAAAGTCCTATATAGTCCTATAGGGGCTCTAGGTCAAAATGTCAATGAACTTTCCCTAATAAGCAGTCGTCTCACAATATTGTGGTGTAGGACCCGGCCCCACTCTCAATAAATTTCCACAGCTTTTAGCTATGACCACCAAATTCACACCACAGGTACATCTCCTAATGACGCCGGTGAAGTCCGACAAGGTCAAAGGTCAAATAGTCAATGAACTTTACCTGATAGGCAACGTAGGCCTTATACACGTATAGTGGTGTACTCTTGAGAACTTTGTGCAGATTTCAGCTATGACCACCAAATTCAAAGCACAGGTACATTACCTGAAGATGTTAGCCAAGTTCGAATGTTCCTGATTTCTGACAAGGTCAGACATCAAAAAGTAATGAACTTTCCGTGATTTAAGCGCCATATGTGTGTTCTCAATAACCGTCCTCAGCTTTGAGCTATGACCACAAAACTCACACCACTTTGCCGTGTTATTTAACGAAATATTGGATAAACAAAACCTTGAAACTGCCACATGTTCAAATTCCCAGTTCTGTATGCTTTCAAAGAATAATGATATTGCATTTAATCAAAATTATGATGTCATAGTCTCACACGTGAAACAATGATCAGTTAGTACCGTAATATACTTTGAGCTGTTTTACATTTTCTCACAGAGGACTCGTACAAGCAGGCTCTGGCTGATGCTATTGCCAAACAACTCATCATAGGCTCACTAGAGGTAGGTTGTTTAATGAGAAAAGTATTGAACATGATTTCATAGCCAGTTTATCCAGTTTTTTTTTTTCAGGGTTATTCACCACATAGTAATCATACTGCAAAATTTGTGTGATTTCATTAACCATAAAACATAATTTCTTCATTCACATGCCAAATTTCATTTATATTGCACTTTTTTTCAACTAAGATACGTTTGTTGACTCTGTTTACAGAAACAAAACCCACAACAACTGTCTAATTACATACAATCTTTTTAGGCTGCGTTTGTCTAACCTGAAAGAGAGAATCACCACCCAGTTAACATTTGGACGTTTTCTGTTCTTGAAACGTTCCAATTTCGTTATTTGGACGTTTTGTCAAAATGTTTTCAGAACGTTTTTTGTGGAAGGTTTTCGACGTATTTGAAACGTTTCAAATCTCTAAAAACGTTATAGACATCAGAAAACCTTTAAAGAATATATAAAATGTTATGAGAACGTTCTGCGGACGTCAAGAAACCTTGTGAAAACCGTCTATTACGTTCAAAAAAAGAATTTAAGAACGTCTAAAAAGTCTTATGTCCCTTTCCAGAAAATCTAGAGAACCTGGCGGCGATGGGGGTTTTCTTGGGCGGTGGACGGGTGGTCTCGTTGTTAAGAACTGGGAACGTTGAGCTAGGGATGTTGTTGATGTGGGGGCCAGTGTCTTGAGGTGCAGTGTTGTGTCTGTGGATTTCAATGGCTTCTCGGATTCTTCTAGAGTGCCAGTGTGAAATAGATGTGATGAGGTGCCTGCGGTCCCAGTCGATGCCTTGCACCGCATTGACTGGGACCCACCGCGGTGGTCTTCTCGCTGTGCGTGTTTAACGATGGCTGATTTCTCTCAGTCGTTAAGTTGTTGGCAGGTCTTGTGTTCTTTGAGTCTCATGTCGAAGTTGCGGTCTGTTTCCCTTGTAAACTTTGTAAACTTTGTAAACTTTGCCCCACTTGCATGGTATGCTGGGTACGTCTGGTTGCTTGTTGGATGGGTTCTTGTCCTTGTGGGAGTGAAGAATGGAGTGTAGTTTTTTGGAAGAGCTATGTCTGACTTGGATGTTGGCTGATCTCAGGATGCGTTGTAGTTGTTGGGGCTGGTGATGGGAGTTTTGTCGGTGGGGGTGCTCTTGGTGGTCTTCTTTGTTAGTGGTTGTGTGAGGATCTTCCGTTGAGGGTATTGGTTGATGGTAGTGAAAGCGTTGGTGACATGCCTGAGTATCTTGAGTAGATGGTTTTGGCCGCTGAGCTGACAGACTTGGTGTGATGGGAAACCGGAGGAAGTCTTCTTGTCGAGGACATGTAGGAACGGGATGGAGTAGTCTTCTTCGACCTCCATGGTGAACTTGATGAGAGGATGCTGTTGGTCGAGGTTGTTGAGGAACAGATCAGGTTCTGATTGGCTGTGGGGCCAGATGACGAAGGTGTCGTCGATGTAGCGGAGTCATAGGGAAGGACGAGAGGGAGAAGACCGGAGAGCTTTGGTTTCGAAATGTTCCATGAAGATGCCGTTCCTTTCAGTTGCTTGTAGTAGTCAGTGCGCCATTTGAAGAAGTTGGAGTTGAGGCAGGTGAGTATGGGGTCGTGGATTTGATCATGGGTGAGTTTGGTTCGTGTTTGGAGGTTTGGGTCGGAGATGAGTCGTTGTTTGATGATCTCGATTTCTTCGTTGACGACGACGCTGGTAAAGAGGGAGACGACATCGAAACTGACTAGTAGGTCGGAGGTTAAAGCAAGATGGCGAGATGTCTTGCTGTGTTGTAGCATGGGGATTATCGGGTGGCGATTATGGGTCGAAGTGGAATGAGAGACATGTGTATCTTGGATTGGCCGAAGAGGATGGGGCAAGTTGCGGAGGCAGAGCGGAGTTGGAAGTAATGTGGTTTGGGTAGAGCGTCGGATCGATGGAGAGAGAGAGTTATAGTTTCTGGTTGATTCAACTTTCTGTTGTAGGGTCTCTCTTAAATTTTCGAGTAGGTCTTGGCGTTATCAAGTAGGTCTTGAATCTTGCAGTCGTAGTCTTGCTTGTCCATGACGACAGTAGCGTTGCCTTTGTCAGCTTGTAGGATGTGGATGGTCTTGTTTTGGCGGAGGTCTTTGATGGTTGTGTGTTCTTTATTGGTGCTGTTGGGCTTCGGTGGTTTGGCGTCAAAAAGGGCTTGGGATACTTTGATTCGGATGTTGTCGGCGGTTGCCTACGTGAGGAATCGAAGTTTTGGTTCTACTTGTTGGATGATCTCCGAGAAAGGGACTTTCTTTGGAGCTACGGCGAAGTTCAAGCCCAGGGATAAGACGTTGTGTTCGGTTTCGATGAGCCGATGTTGGCTGAGGTTGATGGCCATGTCCTTGGTTAGTGGGAAGGAAGGTCAGTTGTTGGTAGGGTGGCTTCTTTGGGTATAATGTTTGTCGAATTTCCTGATCTGCTTGAGTTGGGTGGAATGATAAAGCTTGCATGCGTTGTCTGAGCTGAATATCTTTACTTTTCGTAAGTCGTCTAGTTTGAATTGTTGGGCGAGCTGGGATTGAGACAACGATACGGTTGAGTCGATGGTGTGTAGCTGGTTTCTGGTGTGTGCGATGCGACGGGTGAGGGCTGCTCCGGCGTGGTGTAGGATGCGCTGGGCTTTGGGGTGTCATTGGACGACTTGAGTTGAATGGGGATGATGTGAGATGATGTGAGAGTCTCGGCAGCGTTTGGGGAAGGCGAGATGGTTGGTGAGTTTAGCGGCTTTGGCTCGGTTGCGTTGGAGAAGTCTAGCGGTGCGTTAAGTAGGCTCCGATCCCCTTAGAGCTGAAATTAGATGATCTTTGAAGGATGGGTTTGAGTGATGGTGTAGATAATGGATAGTGGGTGTGCGGTTAGCCATGTGGTAATCCTGAAATGAACCGTAGGAAGAAGAGGTAGGAGATTATGAGGACTCCTGAGGACGAACAGTCAAGCTGTCTTTGTACAGTCCTTTTCAGGACTACCACATGGTTATCCGCAAATTCAGTATCCGTTAATGACGAAGACGTAGCAGACATAAAACGTTTTGTAACGTCAATTGATGTTTTGAAAACGTTTTCCAAAAACCTGTGCCTTGTAACTCCCAACTTTGACGTTATAATGTACGTTTTAAAAACGTCCATTTGATATGGAGACGTATGGAAGGTCACTGAAAAAAAAAAACCATTTAGGAAACGTGCTTAAAACGTTATGTGTTTGCTAGGTATAGGATCGTGATTCTGCCTCAGAATTTTTTTAGGTAAACGCACCCTTCGTGACTGCCTCACTTTTTCCCCCAGCAATGGGGAAACCCCCGATATATTGATAAGAGTCTGTGGGCATTAATCTGGAGTCTAGTGGAGAGATGTAATTTTTACAGCGTAACAATTTGTATTCCTCGCTCTTCAAAATCTCAAGATTTCATAGATTATCTAGGGTGATGAATCACAGTTTCCTCTTCCTCGCCTTTCAGAAAGACCAGCCTGAGAGCCAAGGACCAGATACTACTGACGGCATCGGTCTCAATCCATCTGAAATGGGTAGGTGTGTCATGGTAGCTTATAGGTTATCATGGTATAGTGGGTAGGTGTGTCATGGAAGTAAGTAGGTGTGTCATAGTAGTGGGTAGGTGTGCCTCGGTGATGAGTACCGGTAGTTGTGTGTCGGTAGCGGGTAGATCTTTGTCAGTAGTGGGTAGTTGTGCCTCACTAGTGAGGAGGTGTGTCACGGTAGTGGATAAGTGTGTCTGTTTATTGTGCGTATGTGTCTTGTTTGAGGATCTGGTGTCTCGTTGTTGGGTAGATGTGTCTTGGTAGTAGGTAGGTGTGTCTAGCTAAGAATATGGCTAGAATCAACGGGTCTCTTGGGACAGTGGGATCAGTATCAGACTCATTGTACCTTGTGGGGATGTCGACCGTGGTAGTAAAACGATCATCACAAGCAAAATGAGAATTTGTTGTTTTTGGGAGGGAGTATGTATAAATATAGGACAACTAATTTGAAGTGCCTTTCACACGATGTTCCCATAGAGTCTCTTGTGGGTCCCTCCCCTTCATCGGGCGCCGCGTCACCTTCCATCGAGCCATCCATGCCACAGCAGATCGCCAGCCTGGTGGAGAGAATGCTGAAGGAACAGGTGCGGCTGAAGCAATGCGGGGCAGTGGGCGGGGCAGTGGGCGGTGCCAATCCTGACTCTTCATCAGCTGGAGAGGTCTCTTTGAGTATATGGGACTTCGCTGGGCACGATGTCTATTACACAACCCACCAGGTTGGTTTATTGATATCGATAAAATCTTTAGCAGAACTGCATGTATATGGAATTCTTGCTGATTATTGTGTCATTAGCCTTGTAACTTGTTGTGTACTATTATTTTTTTTTATTTTCTTACCACAATGGATGATCACGAGGATTGGATAAATGTGTAAAATTGAAGAAAATGAGTCCTATGGAGGGATGTCGAATGAGTAAATGAAGTAAAGATGTGAACACACTACCATATCTCGTAAAACAAACAGCCAAAGAAATCATTTAGATCGTTAAATTTCTAAAAGTCCGGATTCGGAAAAGGCTCCCTGCTCTTACGACTTAACAAGATTAAAAACCCGTAATGCTCCAAGTCATCCTAATAGATCAGGGCACAGCAAGAAATTATCTTAACGTTTTTTGTCAGGTTACGATTTCCATTGGACTGTTTATTTGTTTCTTCTTGGCTCCGGCAAGTGAACGATGTCTTAATTTCCTTTGATTTCCACATTGTAGTGTTTTTCTGACACACAAAACTTACAATATCCTTTTCTGAAGATGATACCAGTGACTATAAACGGGATTTGCCTTCGATGTGGAAAGTAGAAAGTGGCACGAGTATCTTGCAACCATTAAAGCGCAGTAAGGACTTAGAAAGTGGATACTTCTTTTTGAAACTGTTGTCCTTTACAATAGCAGAATATGTAGACTATTGTTGATTTGTTTCTCTTTGTGTTTCTATCAGGTATTTTTGTCATGGCGTGCAGTCTACGTCGTGGTCTTTGATCTGAGTCACGACCTTCACTCGGTAGTCCCACCTGAGGCTAGAGACGAAATCTACGAAATGGTGGGCGATCACAATTTGAAATCTCCTGTCTCGTAAGAAATGTTTTGATTGAAATAATGAAGAAACGATATAAGGCATTGATTGACATATTGTATGAACACGAAATACGATTCTATTGATCTTTGTTTCTCAGGCCAAACAGAATTCGAAGTCTGAGCTGACATGTCTTCAATTCATCACGTTCTGGCTGAACTCCATCTTCGCTCACGCTGTAGCACCCTCTTCGGTTACCAAAAACAGTACTTGCAAGACGCACCAGAAATCACCCCCTATATTCATCGTGGGGACACACAAACAAAGTCTAAGCGGAGATGCCAAGGCAAGAGAGAAAAAGGTTAGAAAAAAGTTTCTATTTATATCTTGTCGTCGCCCTAAAGCGAATGTTTCATAAAAGACCACAGATTTTTATCTCGCATTTTCTTTTTAGTAAAAACTACACATTCCTTAAACTTGTTTAAGGATGATTTCATTTCTTCTGCATTCTAAAGAAGTCATGACGAGGGTGTTTGTTGTGTTGAAGGGTTAACCATGTTCTTCGAGTGCACGTACAGGAGAGTGAATATCAATTAGTTCCGCTCTTCTAGCGGAGCGCCCCTCCGCAGCGTCTCCGATCGTTGCCGATGGGTCGTCATCGTTCTCTGCAAGGTTGTTTGGATTTCTCGGAGACGTTACGGACAAAGTTTAGTCTCCGCGACGTGGCCATAACTGAGGACACGTCACAGAGACGTCGCAGAGACCAGCGACTGTTGGAAAGTAGAAAATGTGTCCGAAAAAAAAATAGATGTGTTCGATTCTCCCGAGACTCCCCGCAGACCAAGCTAGTCTCCAGGAAGACGTCTCCTCAACGAACGGAGACCTGACTCACCACCAGGTTGCCGCCTCGTCTCCATGCCAATAAGTTACCCATTTGACTTTCTGCATCGTCCCATATTATGAGATTAAAATGTTATTTTGCTTCTATGTTCAAAGTGACTATGATATAAAAAGTGAACTCTAATAAACACATTTGCAAAGTTTCTTGATTTCTTGTATATTATGTGTTGCCAGGTGGAAGCCGCCTTCAAGGATATCCGGAAGACGATACAGAAGAAGCCGTACGAGAATCACGTGGTACCTCGCTACTACGCTGTAGACAATAGTCTCGGGGAGGATGATAAGGAGGTGGGAATAAACTCTAACCCTGACCCTAACCCTAGCACTGATAATCTATCATTAACCAACGAACGCGTTATAAAGACAGGGGGACACAGACGAGTGAATAATGCTATTAATTTGAATTCTGTCTAAAATTAGAAAGGGGCTATTGAGAGGCATTTTGGTACACATTTTTGTGTGTACTTTTGTGCTTTTAAACAGTAATGCCCTATTTTTCTGCAAGAAAAGCTGACAAGTCTAAGGCACCATTGCACATCACACATCACATATATGATATTATAAGATGGACTTTAGAATCTCTGCAATCTGATTGGTCAGATATCATGCATTGATTTTGTACTGATGCACTCTGAGCCATGCGTCCGGTAGAATCCGACCGCATGGCCGTGCGCGACCGGTAATATCCGAAAGCAGGGCTTAAGCCTTGTACAGTGTTGTAGGTGTACCGGACGCATGATGGGGGAAAAAGATTGAATTTCATGAATTTTATGGACCCATTTTATAACACAAATGACACACAGGTCTATTTCGTAGATCGGTGAGAATTGGATGCTCTCGTCTAACTTTAGAAACATTCTAATGCCCAATCTCTGCGCTCGTGGGTTTAAACAGTTCCAAAATTAAACTCTCGCATCCAGTTATCAACGATCGACTCTGTCCTGTGCATCATTTACAACAAACACTATTAAGTCCTGAAATTGTGTTTAACAACATTTACGATTGATGGCGGCTGCGAATTTATTGTGTTGTAGATGTACCAAGTCTTCGATCCCACAAGCCACCGGTTCTAACACAGAATGTTATCATAACATGTGAATCTTTTGTGAATTCCCAGATCGTTGCTCTGCGGGAACACATAGAGCGAGTGGCAAAGGAAGAGCCGTACATGGGTGAGAACATGCCGATTAAATATCTTCTCTTCGAAGAGGCTCTCGCGGTCAACAAAATCAACTTCTTGTCCCTCGATCAGGTATGCTAGGGTTATGCTGCTGCTCTTCACTATCCAGTTTTCTTAAGCTCAAGAGTAGCTCTTGACTCTCAACACAATCCGGTAATATTGAGTAGCCCCGGACAATCTTACCACACGTGTTTTCCTAAATTCATCGCTATCCCAAACCTCTTACTTCCATAATCCTGTACTATCCGGAATCCCGTTGAAACCGCATCCCCGGTATACTCTCTGTAGACCCGGGAATGTCATTCCGTGTTCCCACCGTTGTGTACTTGTCCTGCGAGTTATTGAGGTGTGAGAAGTAAATTGAAGACATTTTTTTGAAATTAATATGATGTATCGGAGAAATTGATAGTTTTGCTGATATCTTGTTAACCCTTTCTGTGCCAAGGTGTTCGGACGGTTTGCACACCGCTGTGAGTTTTTTCTCTGCTACCCCGGGCACTCAGACCACACAAAGAGTTTGGGGAAAGCGATGTACCATTTTGTTTCTTCCAACAAATTACTTAGTCTTGTCAGTATTGTGCTGATAATTCTTCTTCTTTTCCCGACAGGTTAAAGATATGATGCGGAAAGTTGGTACATACAGTGACCAAGAGCTAGTCACCATGCTCCATTTCTACCACGACCTCGGCTTTATTGTCTACTTCGGTGAGGTGGAGACGGAGGACGAGGAGGAGGAGGAGAGTCACCTACGAGACATCGTCATCCTCAACCCACAGTGGCTCATCGACGTCTTCAAACAGGTCATCACTGTACTGGAACCAGCCAAGAGAGTAAGAGTTATGGGTTCCATTTTTTCCATTAAGTGCTTCCATTTAAAGGTCAAAGTGCAAAGCGATTGCAGCGTAATGGCGTGTGTCCACCCGATGAGAATAAATGATAATACGTTCAAGATAGAATGGGTCTACTTCCAATGAAGCCGATCCAAAAACTCAACTTGTCAGGATGATCTTTGCATACACTTTGCTAACTACTGTAATTCATTCAATTTATCTTTTAAGTTACTTCTCTTTGTTGTTATTTGTTCTTTCTATTTTGATATTAAAGTGACAGATGTTCATGGCAATTGTACTCGAACTGTGCATGTTAGCCAGTGTTAGCAAGTGATGGGGTTCAGTCAGATGAATTGTGCTTTGATGCAGATTTCATAGGCATCACATCGTAATCTTAGATATTCAAATGAAATGTATCCCTTGGTGTTGTCGGGATATTTAGGATGGCATTGTGAGCGATGCTTGGACCAAGCTCGAGCAAGACGGAGTGCTTGAAGAGCGTCTTATCCATCACATGTGGGAGGGATTCCTGGAGCAGAAGGGCGCCCTCGTACAGCTCATGGCAAAGTTTGACCTCATCTGCGAAGCCCCGCCCCTAAAACCCGAGAGTACAATGAGCGATGGAGAGGAAACAATGGTAAGTCATCAAGTAACAGAAATACGGCGTGCTTGTGGCAAGACTGGGGGGAGGGGGGCGTTGTAATCAAGTTGCGATCAATATTGCAAAACCACAAAATCAAAGGTGTAAGTCTAGAGATTAATTGCAAATTGCTGATTCATTGTTTTGCAAGAAAAGGTTACGCTCGATCAAATGCAAGTCTTGTTATCACTTGCAAATAAAGGGCAAACTTTATAAGATAAATTTAGGGTAGTGTGCAAATGTGTATATCATTTACTTTTATTTGTCTCTCATCTTTATTTCAACGCCATATTGCCATGACGTCATAGTGAATAGACCACGGGAGTACTTTTTGGAAAATTGCGTGTTGCGTAACTTTCCTCTGGTCTCACTTATATCGCAGACTTAGATTTACCAGGGGAGAACCGCGCCTTTATCGCAGCAAAGTGGTTTATCTTGTGCCTGTTTAAATTGTCTTTAGAAATGAGGGAATATGTTTTTTTATTGGTTGGACAATGAGAGTTCTTTTCATCATATTTTCATCAGCGCCCTCTACGTTCACTACTGTTGTACTCACAGGAAGATCGTCCTGTCATGAAGCAGTACTACGTCCCATCCAGACTAACACCGTCTTGCTCGCGAGAGGACATCGGGCAAATTGACAAGAAGTCGTCGTTGGAATTTTACGTGGATTTTCGTGGTTTCTTACCGGGTATGTTCCCAAATTCCCCAGGCTGAAATAACAACCGAAATAAAGATTTTAAAGAGGCCCTTTTGTTCTTTTAACTGAATTTCTCAGTTTGAGACATTCTAGTATGTGTGAAAGGGAGCTTCAAAACAAGCTCCGTGGTTATTCTTTAACATTAAAAATAGTTTAAACTCATTGAAACAGAACAGTGGAAGGGTTCATGGAAATTGGATATAGAATTAAATATAAAGGAATTTTCAATATTTCTCTCAAAGCACTATCCTGTTACCTACTTGCATTTTCAAATTTTAGGTCATGACGTCATAACCTCTCATATCTGTTATGTTATTACCATGTCATTTTATTGGTGATTTGAACAATTTGTAAACAAGCAATTTTGTAACTCTGTCGTCTTTTTGTGTGTCATGAAGATGGCTTGTTTCATCGTCTAATGACGCGCACTGTGCGATGGATTGACGATGAGGGCGGGGAGCCAGTTCTTTTGTTTTACCGCCAAATCAGTCTGATGCCAGACGACGTTCATCAGGTTTTACTTGAAATGCTGCCACCTCATGAAGCTGCCATCAAGGTAAATATTGTCAGAGACTGGATGAGAGTATTAAGAATATCGCTTGCCTTAGACTAATAGTCATTCTATTTTACTGAATGAAAAATGTGTAGTAAAATAGCTGCAATCTGGAAGAGTTAAAGGGGAAATCAAGTCCGAATATAAGTTAATCTAATAAGAAACGGTAAAATATTACGAATTCAACGGTATAATTTTGATTGAAATCATATGGAAAATTAGAAAGGCAGTGGCGGATCGGGGGGGGGGGGGGCGCAACCGGGGTATGCCGGTTTGTAAAAAGAAAAGAAAAGAAAAGAAAAGAAATGAAACCTGAAGTGGGACCAGAAATATTAGTTGCACCCTCCCCCCTTTACAAAATTCCTGGATCCGCCCTTGGAAGTCATAACATTTTGAAGTTTTTCCAATTTTTCGGGAAACAGTTCTTGAGCAGTCAATTTGAATATGCAAACGGCAAAATTAGAATGTCATCCCTTACAACTTGCCATACACACATAGTTTTTTACATGAAATCTTGACATTTCTAATTTTTCATTCAAACGCAATTATGCCAAGGCTCAAATCCTTGTATATATAACTGATCACTATTCTGAAGTTATTCAACAAGGAGTAACACCATGTTTTAGATTTCAATGAAAGAAACATTGAATTTTGCCTTTTTTTTTTTTGGTACACGATCAATGACCAAAATTGGTTATGATTGGTTATGGTTAGATGTTATGACATGGTAAGCTCACTCATGTGCATATTAATAACCACTGTACAAGAACTCTTTTGTAGAAATTAGCAAAACTTCAAAATGTCATAACTTCCTGATTTCTTATCCGAATCCAGTCAAATTTCTACTGTTAAGATTTTACCCTATTAATCAGACTAACTTATATTTTGACAGGATCTCCTTTTTTGAATTCTCTCTAGGAATCTCGGGTCTTTAAGTGTATCAGACTTGGCAGTATGAACATAGTAATCAAACCCACATAATATAAGGAGCCCAGTCCCGGTAGCACTACGTAACATGACACACTGTGCAACTTCCCTACAGATCATTGTCTTTAGAGCTGACATTGCAGACCCGGAAGACGATGCAGGCGTGAGTCACGTGACTGATCCTCCCAAACCCGATGTTGTGAAAAGGGTAAGTTAAGGTGATATCACTGATTATAGTAAAGATAATAATGACATCAAAATAATAATGCTGCTGAAAAAATTAGTTAAAACGCTCTTTCTTGGAAATAGAGTTTATTAGCCTTCTTCAGATAGGGGATAGCTACAACATGTCATATATTGATAACCTCCTTAGTTATACAGTTCGTTTTTTTCTCAAGAAAGAGACGCCACCACATAGGTTATATTACGTTAAACATTGAGTCAACATTATACGATTACAACTGAATGCGATGCTATCTGCTCTTCCAATAAGTTTGAATGATAAGTTCACTTCAATTGTTTGGGTCAATTCTTCACGTTGATTTGACTGGTTCCACCTCAACCGTATTACACACGCACAAAACTCACCTTAAACGAACGTTTCGAGTTCACCGTCACTGAACACTTCTCTCGTACAGGTCATGACCTTTCTAACCGACACACTGGCCAGTATCCGTCGTCAGATGGCTAAGAGAATCCAGTATGATGTATGTTTTGCCTGCCCAAAGTGCGGCAAGAAGAAGACGTTTAAAGAGGGAAGTAAGAAGCGGAGTTTGAGATGTGGTATGCACGTCATTCCAGTAGCCTCCGTCTGGTCCAAGTTCGGTGAGAAAAATGTGACTCATTCACTCCATGAGCTAGTTGACTTGAATACGATTAATGTGTGTAGCCAAACAAACCAAAATGAAATATTACCCTGTATAGAGATTTTATCGACTTATGGATTTTCATATGACCATGCTTTGGAATGTTTCCATTGCATTTCCCTCCTCTTCTACCTTGAAGTAATCTGTGAGAGAGGACTATGTTAAAGTTGAAATCACCTTTTTTGTTCTTTCTTCATTTCAACATTTTTACTGCGCTTGTGGCTTTCATTATTGGTACTGTTGCTATAACTGCTTTACTGCTGTTTAAAAATATTCAGTCTGAGATTTCAACAGACGGGAGAGAAGCATATCGTTTGATTAACCATCTTGATAACCACGTTTCACTCACTCCCAAATTCCCTACGTAACAATGTTTGTACTTCATGTCTTCTAGGTATGGAACACTCTGGGGCGGTCGTAGGGAGTGAGAGCCCTCTCGTCTGCAGGAAGAAGAAAGGTACGTTACCTTCACATTATTAGTTGCTATGGTAACGTTTACTTCACTATCTTCTTGTGGAAATGAATGATGACGAGAAAGTTCCAGTCATTTACGTATTGACAAAATGTCATGTTTGATAACCAGCTCGATCCAACTGAATATTGAGGTAGAATAAAACTATATAGTGCTGGAAATGAAATCAACAAACCAATCCCTTACATTTTGTATCTTTAATTCAAATGACTTTATTGTGTCATTACAGCAGCACTGTATCATTGACGGAAAAGTGTTATGCAATGAATCAGGTTTGAATAGTTTAGCTAATAGGACAGAGACAACTTCTTCCAGAGAAATTGCTACAATGTGAGAAGTGAATCATGCTTTGGTACGAAGGACGCATTTCTTCTATGCCAAAATTTTGCAAAGAGATAGCAAGGCTCTGGGATGCGTCACCTGACTAGATGACTTAATTGATTTATGGAAAGTACCAAACACATGGAAACACCATAAGAGCAGATCCTACTCTGTGTTTTTTTAATTCTTGTCTTACATGCAATCTGGGAATATTGCAGTCTTCGACCACTTCCAACCAATATCAGTCTTTTGTGATTGTTTGCAAATAATGTTACGCCGTGACATCTTCAATCTATTCACAACTGAATCTTTTCTCTTCGCTCGCTTTCCTCCTGCCTTCCTAGACGTTCTCTGTGAGATGTACTTCAGTGACCTTGCGGAGAAGATTGGCTCTGAGTGGAAGACCCTTGCCTTGAAGTTGGGCCTCAAGAAGGCTGATCTTGACCACATTACCGAGGAGCATCACGTACCCGTCGATCGCATATTCACTGTGCTGCACACCTGGCGCGAGAGGGCGTCGTGTAGTAACAAGAAGGAACGGATCGCTGAGCTATGCAAGGGACTTTGTGATTGTGGGCGAACGGACTTATCGGATCGTGTCAAGGAGGATGCAGGAATCAGCTAACAGCACGGAGAACTCCTCACATGACATTATAGGAAGTGCTGCTTCAGATATACTCCACCACAAGCAGCTCTTAATGGTACGGGAGACTTACCCGCCTGGAATTATCGCGCGTACATATACACATCAGGACCGCGAAGTGGACGTCTTGTCCAGCAGGGGCCCATTGCCCACGTACTAACGGGCTGGAAGAAGTAGGGCTATAAGTCCTGTCTTGTGCTATCTTAGCCTTATTTGTTTATTACATATTATATTTTTAATGTTGTGTAGCAGAGCGCGTTATTTGGCGCAGGAGACACACAACTAGAGCAAGAGAAATTCAAATTCAAGCGGATGAGCGGGAGATTTTGAGCAACTGGTCGCAAATCTCACGCCGATCATCCGCTGGAAACAGGAGAGTTTTAGAAATTCTGCTTCTTTTTGAACCGGCTTTCCCATTATTAGCAAAACTGATACCAACATACCGATGTATCCGTCATGTTTGGCAAGAATTTACATCAACATTTATATTACTGAATATAGAGCCATATTTCACCTATCAGTGATATACAGTACATACATTATGTAGTAATTCACCTTGTGTTCTAATACAAACACTGTGGTTAGTCTTTGATCAATACATTACTCATGATCAGAAATGCATGTAAAGTAACCTTGAAAAAAGCAAAACAAAACAAACACAGACGTCATGTAAAGCATTGATAACAGACTTGTCTCTGTAGAACTACATCTGATGGCCTAGCTGCCGTAATGATTTCAATACACATTTGACGATAAGTGTTTAGGAAGGTGATAGTCTTGGCATAGAAAAGTGTGGAAATTCTACAGTGCACCTTGACTTGGTTGCAAAAAGAGCAATACCCATTCATTGGTCGGTGTGACAGCTTGTCTCACTTGAAGATATAGGTCTTTTCCTGTATTTATATGTTGGAACTTTACAATAATATGATAATACAGTTGGTTAGCTGAATTATAAGAAATGCAACCCATTAAAAAAAATGATGAAGTTGTTAGAGATCAAGACCGTCAGACTCGCGCCACAGTGACAGTCACCCGGCCTTGCATTCCTTGAAGATCGTACGTTTCATTGTGACCATTCAGAGACCATAACTCTGGCGCTTTCGACAGGAGATCTCCCGCCGAAAGGCCATTTTTTTTTTCAAAATCTCCAGTTCTCCGCTTGAGAGATAATTTCTCCCGCCCTGACTCTTTGTCTCCCGCTTGAAATGATTTCTTACTAGTTGCTATCGTTATGTTAAAAAAAAAGATAAGATAACTTCGCGCTTCGGGCACATCAAGTTGGAGTGTCCCGTTTGCTAGGGGTTTCAGGCGGGAGAATCTCTAGATCAGAAGGTACGTGGGGTTAGAGTCTCTGCCATTTTACGAGACCAATTTCCTACTATTTCCTACGTTTAAACACGCCCTAATCAGAGAGGATATCCATAGTATCCTAATGACCTAGATTACCATAATTCAGTCCAATGATAACATAGAAAATCATAAAAAGAAAATGAAATGTTTCAGACCCTAAGGACACATGCTATAAAATATGGGACCATTAATATTTCACACCTTTCTTACAGGCATGAGTTCAAGATTGAAAATAAACAATTTCTATGAAATACACAAAACATTCAAACTCTCTCCAGATCGTTCTGCAAGTAAATATCCTTGTGTCAATTCGGTCATCAGATTTACACAGGGGATTTTTCTACTCAACACTCTGCTAAGAGGACCTTAAAGCTAGACAACGTATACTCAAGTACAGTGTTTCATTCAGATATTACCCATATTTAGTGCTAAAACACAAAAAGCCCCTCTGAATGTTGAGATGAGAACTTCTGACATCCATTTTGGGTGCATTTGAATTTCAAAATTCTACCTCATCAGCCGCAATCATAACGTCTGCCCATAACACCGATAAGCCCGATTATTTGTGAATTACCTTTCTTGTTAACATACTTTAGTTTTCTTGGTACAGATATGAGGTAAAGGTTCCAGGGAAAGTTCACAGGAGTGATTTTTTGAAGGACTTCATTATTTCAATTTTTCTGCTGTTGGAATTTACTTCAGCTGATATTCGTTCCGATTACTATTCTGATCGGTCTCTTGTGTGGCACATCTTAAGCAGATTCTAAGGTTGTCATTGACGTAGAAAAAGCGTGTTTAGTTTCTATGCACAACTACGACAATGCATAAATCTTCATTGATAAAAATGATTCGTATATTATATCAACATACTTCGTACAAAAGTATGCCTTATTGCCATCAGAGAAATTGTATAACTCATGTAAACAGGCTCAAGTATCACAGTCGATTTGGCCTCATATACAGGCTTTAATAGCCAGACCTGCTGGAATCACGGGGTCAAATTGGTAACATCAGTTAGTGCCGAACAGTACCCCGAACACTGCCACAGTTTCACTTACCCACAGCACTCCATCAAATGCCAACATTCCATCGTGTGAATGCATTGTACGCGAGTCTCATATAGCTGTGAGATACACCAGAATGGTGTCAAGGTAATAAAGAAATCTATGAATGTGATTTTGTTATGTTTCGCATTATTTCAGTAATTAGTGTCATGCTTGAAAAGCGTGAGAGTGAAGGTCATGTGTGAGAGAAAGAGAGAGAGACAGAGATAGATGGGGGGGGGGGATGAGAGTGGGAGAGCCAACTAGCTGGAGATAGTGCAGAGTAACAGCTGTGTTTGATGGGAGGAAGCGGTGATAAACTCGTTTGGAACGACCTACATTCACTACTGGCACCGTGATTGAACGTTTCATTGAAGGGAAAATTCAGTCCAAAAGTTAGTCTGATAAAGATAAGAAGTGAAATCTTACGAGTTCAAGGGGAAAATTTTGATTGAAATCACATGAAAAATAAGGAAATTAGGAAATTTTGAAGTTTGTTGATTTCTGTAAAACAATTCTTGCACAGTGGATATAAATATGCAAATGAGTGAGCTGACCATAAATAACCTCACAATTTTCCATGCATCGTTACGTGTACAAAGAAATGACGAAAATTCAATGTTTCTGTCATTGAAGTCTGAAACACGATGTTATTCCTGGACCCCGTTTTATCAAAAGATAAAATCGATTTTAAATGTCCTTACCACACAGGTTGCCATAGACTTAGAGTTGAAATCAACTTTATAATCAATCTTAACTCTTCATAAAACAGGGCCCAGGTTGACTAACTTCAGAAGAGTGATCAATTAGATATATCAGGATTTTGAGCCTCGGGCATAATTGCGTTTGGATTAAAAACTGGAAATTTCACAATTTTATGTACAAACTATGTGGCAAGCTGTGAGGGTTGACATTCTGACTTAGCCATTTGCATATTCATATTGACCGTTCAAGAACTGTTTCCTCAAAAATAATCGAAACTTCAAACTGTCATAATTTCCTTATTTTTTATCCCATTTCGATTAAAAATTTACTGTTGAACTCATTATATTTGACTCTTTCCCATCAGACATACTCATGTTTGGACTGGATTTCTCCTATTTAATGGAGGGCAGGATTTGAACCCGGGGTGGGGAAAGGGTCAATAAAACCCCAATCTCCCCCTCTTTATCCTCCCTCCGTTCCATGAGTTGTGATGAATGTGTGAGTCGTTCCCAATTGTGTCGGTGAACTGTGATTCTAAGCCATATATTGGGAGTATACATGTGTAGATAGTTGAAAAAAAAATATACATATTTATAAATATTCATAAAAATTTAAAAGTTTTGTTGCAGTGGCCATAGTCTGATTTATCAATAATGTACAAAATTCTTACAAATTTTCTTTCAATCTTTCCTCCTTTCTCCCTCTCTCTCTGTTTCATCAATCCTGTATTTTTTTTTTTAAAATGACCCCATATTCTATCCGTGCATTATGTTTCAACACACAATTATTCAGTCACATTTACTTTCTTGTCTAAGCGCACTGGTCATTGTCTGTAAATCCACTGCAAATTGAACTGTTATTTTATTGAATATATATATATATATATATATATATATATATATATATATATTGATATACATACATACACTGCACCTCATACATATACAGTATATATATATATATATATATATATATATATATACACACACATGTATACCTATAGATACATTTTATACATAAACGTTAATAATGTGTGTGTGTGTGTGTTTGTGTATACGCACACTGTGTAAGCTCTGGAAAGCCCTATTTTGTAAGATTCCCTAGTACATAGATATCAGGTAAAACACGGAAACACCTGTACAACAAATAAGATAAACAAATATTTCTGTTGACTAACATCCCGTCTAACTATGCTACTCAACAAACAGCACACGAAACACCACGTGTTAAAAACATGTTCGAATTACTGATAGCCAGCAAAAGAAAAATTCTTGATCATCGCTTTGTGTTCACCAGTTCGTCATTTTATTACCAGAAGGAGAGAACAACACGAATTTGAGTATTATTTAGGAGTGGAGGCATTGCTGGACTGTTGGCTGTTCCAGAAGTAGCATCGGGTAGTAACGCTCTCGATGCTTGAGTACAGAACAGGTGAGCTGGTGGAGACGTGTACTGGAGATTAGACGCGCGGAACATGTTGAGTGTGCAGCTTTAGTCTACCGTGAAGCTACAAGTTTGCCTGTAGCTTCATGATTCAACTACCTTTTCCACAGTTTCCTCCTAATCGAAAAAGAAATGGAAAGAAGAAAATACAGTTAACGAAGTCAGTTGTCATGGCTGCTAAATTTTGACAAGTAGTCATAAAATGTAAACAAAAGAAATCAATTTTACTCATCGTACTCTCTTGTCTATAGTAATCACATAATTCGTGGATATTTCAATGTAATTAAGGTTTGTTTCTATTGTTGAAGAAAATTTCTTACGATAATTTCAACCACCGCCTCTCCAACTGTCTCCACTACGTCGGCTGCGATCTCTAACAGAAACTGTTACAAAAGAGAGAAGATACGTTGTGTTATTAATTATTTTTATTGCATCAATCGTCGAATAAGCCAGTTGGGAGTTAACTCATGGGCACATTGGTCCGAATGACCCTCCTTTTTTTTTTCTCAGTCGGTTAGGGACACTTCACTCCTTTTAGAGTGACGTAATGAGTAAGCTTTACGCAACAATCTATGGTATTCATTGATCCTGTTCAAACAAAGAATGAACATGCGTAGACCAGATGGCCAGAATGATCCGTCAATTAACACTTAGAAAAGCATCCATTTCATTATTTTGCATTGAATGTATTAACAATCTATTTCTATTGATGTTGCGAAATACTACTTTTGCTGTCAAATGAATGGTGGATTTGGTTACAAGCAGCATTTATAAGGATTGCATGAATAATCATTACATCACAGATGCTTAACGCAGTGAACTTAAAAACCAGCATGCCTGTTGGTACAATTGATCTTTCTTCTTCTCATGCGCAAAGTGGAAATGCTACGCATCGTTTTGATTCTCATTCCGTTTTCATGTATGTGTATACAATATAAATAAATAAATAAATAAATGAATAAATATATATATATATATAGGCCTACACTACGATTTATTCATTTATTTCATTTATTGCAAGTCTTTATACAGATTGGCCTGGTAAGCAGAAAATATATAAACCGCATAAAATGGACAAACAAATTTCAAAACGATATAAAGTAGACACATATATCAAGAATTTGAATACAATAACTTCATACAGGCATACAGATGATGTTACATTATGTATATATGCCGGTATTGCTAGAGGTCTTGGGTCACTATAATAAGAGTTGATATTGAGCTGCCGATATATAAAATTTAATGAATTTAGTTGCTCAAAGGGGCCACCTTATAAAGAGGTTAGTGTTGAACCTCAAATATATGCGTATCTGTACAGATATAATGATCATAATATTGGATACTTACCCCAATGATGCCCATCCTTCTTATTATCAGTCTGACTTCAAGACCTGTACAAAATAACGGCGCCTGATTTTTGTAGAGACATTATGCATCATGCATAAGCGCACTAATTGATTTTTTACCTGTGCACTAATGACAACTTTGTACTTCTATATTATTTACAATCTAATTGTCGTAACATGTAAAGATAATAAATACTCTGACATTGAATTATCATTGTAACGAAATTGCGAGAAAAAATGACTTTATAATAGCTCACATGGGCTGTTTAGCGAAAGTAAAACATTTTAGTTTTTAAATCGAATTTCACATCTTTAGACAGTAAAACCAATCAGAAATAATCACAAATAAACAGCAGGAAATAAATGTTAACAAGAAAAGAAAAACTGTGAGAGAAGGTGTCTGAAAAACATAACGAATGAGTAAATTGAAAATGCATTGATTGTTTTGTCCCCATCGGAGGGTGCTGAATTCGAATTTGGCTGATGCAACGCTTTCCTTCATGAGGATTTTGAGAAATTCAACTTTTGGTGGCCATTTTAGCTGCTATTTTGAAGAGTTGCAGGAGTTGTCTCATCCTTATTCGGATTCAGCATCCTCGAAATAGCTTCAAACCATCATATTTTTCTTCAAAATCTATAAGGATTGAAGGATATAATTTATATTCTTGGCAGCTATCTTGAATATCTCAGCGTCCTATAGCAGAAGCCCAAGTTGCATCATCTAGATTAAAATTCAACTACCTCGATACCATAAGCTTAACCATCGAGAACATATCGACGGACAGAGAAAACTGGGTTCAGGCTCTGGCACTGAGATGAGGCATAATTCTTCAGAAGTTAAAGTATCGTTAATAAAAAGAACATGGTATCTATAGTTGCAGGCTACAAATGAAACCAGACAATCTTTAAGTTTAATTGAACCCTCCTCATTTTAACATGATTTTTCAGTCATTACTTTATTATTTTAATTCTATTTTTATTTATTTATTCATTTTTATTTTTTTACTTTTGTAGCAATTTCACCTCTATACGGTATAGTCACACACAATTTCCCACAGGCACTATAAATTAGGGGTACTATGATATAGTAAACACGTTTTAATCGTAAGGAGAAGTACAGAACACATGTATGATAGCTCAAGAGATGATACGCAAAACGGGTCTTGAAGAAAATGTGCTTACTTACTGAAGAGTTCTGTGAAGAGATGACTGACACGGTAGTTTGCAACAATTGCTGAATGAGGGGCAAAAGTCGCGGTTTAAGTAATTTTGACACTCTTTTCCAACTATTGTTTTCATGTCAGCTGGTGATTAAATGTCATGATCAATATCAATGTGATAATATGCCTATAATGCACCTTTTTTTTTTTGGAATTTCACGATTTGGAAATTTTTATTTATCATGAACCTCATTCTATGAGTCCACAATGTTCCCGATGACGTCAAGAAAAAGTAAGAAGACTAAAAAAGGAGTGACATTTAAACAAAAACAGGAAACAACAGATTAGACATGACCATGTCTGATGATGCAGACCAAAAAGAGCGAAGACGATTGCAAAACGTTTTTAGATGTTAAAACAGTCTGCAAAGGATATGGACTTGATTATATTTTTTTTCTCTTTTTCTCTTTTTTGTTACCAGAAAGAAACGTAGATAAGTTCCTTACGATAAGATGGAGAGGTTTCTGACAGTTTGATGAATGAAAGACCCGGACTGAGAGAAGATTCATTGACAATTGATTAATTGACAATTAAAGTGACAATTAAAAGTGAGTCCATTTTTTGGTAATGTGCATACCACTTTTAATAGCGTACGATTTAGTATTAGATACACAAAATATATTTTAAAGTATTGTGCCAGGTTTGTGTCTGAAAACTTTGTCTCTAGTTTTAGTTTTTAGTAAGAAAGTTCTATGATATCTTACCTTTTTTCCCCTAAGCGGTGAGCGGTCTCAGGCATGTGTCTTCGGACTTCAGAAGCCTATATGGCGGAGTAAAGTAGAGAAGTTTTTGTCAACTGGAGGTGGGCAGAGAATCTGTGGTACGTGTAGAAAAATGAGTTATCATACCATATAAACAGAGGTCTGCCCGCTGATCTCAAAATTTAGAATCGGTCTTGGCTAAAATTAAGTCCGTCCGCAATTGGGCTACAACTGTATTACGTCAGCATGAACGCTGACGACTCCTATTCCTTTTAAATAGATAAGCCCCGCCCCTTTGTACTTTCCAAAGCGTGGTCCCCATTTAACTAAATATGATGTAGGGTGGAATCTTGCCCTGCTGCCTCGAACTAACACGGTTTGCGATTAAGTTCTTGAAATAATGATTAGGAACGATATGATTAGTTTGCACATTACGTTTCAAACTGCTCGTGACGGAATGAAGAGTTTGGACTTTTGTTGTTTGCATTATTGGCGAAACCATATCTAACAAAAACAATTTTCGTATAGCCACACTTGTTGACCTTGGCCTTGATGCATCTTTGGAAGACTTAAAATCATGTCAATCTTCCAAGAAATTTTATCAAATTAGGATCATAAAAGATATCACTGTCACGCAACGCTAAAGACTATTTTTAGTGATAAAGAATAACTTTTAGTCGGTAAACATATTGACTGAGTTGACAGAAACATGGCATGAGCACGATCTGTAGAACTTTGATCGCAAATAGTATTTAATCTGTAAGTTCACTACAGAGGTATTGAAAACAATTAAGGAGAATGTGTGTAAATATGGGATAATGGCATGATAAGTCTGATAAAAGAATTCCAGAAATAGGTGAAGGGTTGATATTAGAAAATGGGTTATCACTAAGAGATGCTGCATTAAATAATAATAACTGTAGCTGATTTTAAGAAAACTGTAGACGTCATGAATATCAAGAAAATACTGCGCTGAAACTTAAATAAGTCAGATTTTAAATTTGCTATGCTATTAAAGGTTTTTATTGTTAAAATGTTGATTGTTGAAGTATAGTAAGTATTGTGACTAAAGAAAGTACCACTAAACAAACATAAATTTTAATTTCTGAATAAAGAATCTTTGAGGAAATCTGAATGCAGGGATACGTATGTGTATTTCCCATCTACGTTTCATGTGGAATTCAGTGGATAGGATCATTTTTCAGTGAGCATATACCAAAAAGGCAAAATGACAAGCACTTTTTGAAGTTCAGAGCCAAATCACATAACCTTGATTGGATTATTTCAAATTTCTAGCATAAGAAAACCTGCAAATTACAATATAATAACATGTACTTCTTTAACATTGTACTATTGACATGTGCGCAAAATTTCACGGTTGAGTAATCATGGGGTGAAAATTGCCCCTCCACACACACACACAAACACACACACACACAGACAAAAATGGCATGTTTTCCGTGGTTCATTTTATCTTTACAGATTGAATTCATGTTTGTGTAAACTAGTTTCGGCTTTTGCACGCAATGCGTTAATTCATGGCTTAAGGAACAAATTATACAATCATAAAAATCGTACTGAATTTAAGCAGCAAGTATATTCACTCTCTGCACTAAAAAGCGAGAGAGTAATACGTTCATCTTTGTTTTATGGCGGATGTAGATGTATCAGTGACGGCGTTTCATTAACTTTGGGGTTACTTTAAAAGTGTTTCTGGGATAATGGTATGATTTCATTTTGATAAAAATCCCACTGTGTTACACTTCAGTGAACACAGATATGAGCAATTATGCAAATAAGATTTTTGGGACTTTAACGTTTCTACTGAATACTGATTTGGCGTTAAGTTCGTAATTCTCGGTAACCTTCTGAAGTCATGCATTAATCCATGCTAAAATAAAAAACAAGAACAATTGAACGATGAAATGGTGTCAAATTTCACTTCTGTTAAGTGTTTTGATTGTTTAATGAAAAAGGGGATGTTATATAATACATATAAAAAAATGCACTGATCAAGGAAAATGATAACAAATGTGAAAAAAAAAATTATGTGCAGGCACCGCAAAAAAATTTCTTCAAAATTGAAATGTAAAGTTAGTTAAATGAAACTTTTAGTTTGATTCATTTTCTGACGTCATTCAGTTGAAAGGGCCGATGTTACATAAAACATCTGCTTCTTCACTGTAAGAACATGTTCTTAACCGATAGAGGAAATCGATGTTGAAATTTAGCACCTATTGCACTGATGACTTGTGTTAATTCTACAGTGAATACTGATTGGATGCATGAATTCAGATCATGAAGAGGTAGCAATTTAACGCCAAAATTTAATGTAATGGCCATTTCAAATCCCCCCCCCCCAAATAACATGCACGTCTTTTGTACTCACTAAAGCGTAACACAATGATATTTTTATCAAATCGAACTCAGACTATAATTCCGCAAGAATGATTTTGAAATGTAGCAACAAAGCAACTTAATTTAGTCTATTAGGATAAGAAGAGTTTTCCAGACCCACGTGCTCATGGAAGAATGACACCATGAATGAAGAGAGGATCACTGTACATGCGCATCAGTCTTAAACACAATGAAAAAATATCATTCATTTGTTTTTCGTGAACAAAAATCAAAGCAATACTTGCTGCATAATTCAGTGTGAAAATTATTTTTTGTTTGTTTTACAACGTGCTCATTTAAGCGTAAATTAACCCACGTTGTGTGTAAAAGTCGTTGTTAGCTTTCGAAAACATGAATTGCATCTCTTCAGATAAACTTATTCACGGGAAACATATCAAATTGTAATTTTGGTAATTGTAAAAATGAGTGATTCTGGGCCACCAACTTACTTCAAGGAATATCCAGTTTATTTACAGGAATGTATTTCTATTCTGTTTCTGTATTTAAATTCATATTATCTGATATTCGTTCCAATCACTATTCTGGTCAATGTCTTATGCGGCAAGCCTCAGGCAAACTCTAAAGGTTGTCATTGACGAATAGAGGAGAGAGAGAAATATATAAGTAAACGTAAAACACGAGTACCACTACGCATAAATCTCACATGTTTTCATATGTCAAAGCATTTTGTATGTCATTAAAAAACTCATATAAAAAATTGCATTATCGTTAGAGAAATTGTATGATGTATATGAATAAGCTGAAGTATACAAGTTGATCTGGCATCTGGTTTATATGCATATAACGTCACAATAGAGGAATGCATTAAATGCCGATTGCCTTGATTTTAATACAAAATCCGAATTTTCGAATTTGGTAATTCATTATTCATTATAATGATTTTTCATTATTATTGCTATTTCTAGTACTGCCAATGCGCGGAGCAACTACAATGTTTATATATGTTATACATATATATATATATATATATATATATATATATATATATATATATAAACCGGGCCAGCTGGAATAACGGCTGATAACATCAGTTAGGACCGGATGTGATCACGAAAACTGCTCAACAGTTTCACTTACACACAGCATTCCATCATATTTTAATATCAATGCCAACATTCCATCACTTTTTTTATACATGTCTCATTAGCTCAGAATGCTGACGCTGTCAAGCTTTGTCAAACTTTGGATCCAACTGTGGGTAGAGTGTTACTATACAATACTATACTATCACACAGTTACTATATTAAGGAGACACTAGACCCTAAAGAGACATGTTGTGTCCCCTTGACGTTTTCAAAAGTAGTTTATCCCATTTAATCCGTGCTCCATGCTTTGTACACATTTTCCATACAATGTATCCCTATTGAGAGCTGGATCCAGAGTTAGATAGAGCTCGATATATCAGATATATAGATAAATTGAGTGTTGTGTGTGCTTGTGTGGTTTACACACGCGTTTGTTGTATATAGTTGACACTATCAGGTATTCCGGTGTAGCAGTTAAACGGTAGGCCCTTTTATATTTGATGAATAATTTGCAGGATTTTGTATATTGTGTTAAAAAGATATCACTCATATAAGTTTTTGTTGTATTTACAGTTATAGATAAAGATATGTTAATAGGTTGAATGTTTGAAAATTGGTGTTGATATATGATGTCCTGTTTTATAATGTTGGCAAAAAGGCGCCTCTCTAATATTTGATATGTTTTTTTGAATACTGTTCATGTAACTGTGTATTGTATATTTCTCTGTTTTGTAAAAAGCATGTGAACAAAACAAATAGCCATGATATGGACAATAAAGACTGAAATGAAATGAAATGAAATATGCATTATCAAAGTGCGAGTCATTCCATATGACGACAGTGCACTATAAAGTGTAAAGCCACATATTTATTGTGGTTACGGTAACGGACAGGAATGCAATGCTATAAAAAATATCGCAAATAGAACAAAACACACACACACAAACGCTCAAACACACACACACACACACTTACACACACACACACACACACACACATATATATATATATATATATATATACATTTATGTCAAGTTAGTGTGTGTGCGCGCACATTGTGTATGCTGTGGAAGCCACATTATGTACGATATCTCCGTACCAGGTATAACACTCAAACACCTGTACACTGCAACTCAAAAATACAATTTCTGTTAACCAAATAGCACACGAAACGTCACGTATGATATCAACACATTTGAATAACTGTCGGTCAAATAAAATCCAAAGTCATCACTTTGTGTTCACCAAGACGTACGTGTATTTTATTAAAGAAGGACAGAACAAAACATATTCGTTTTAGCCAGGAAAAAGAATGCAATTGAGACCTAATCAATATTGATACTGTAAATTGTCAGTGAAGCTGTCAGTCTGACAATAAAAATAACACTCTAAGAGTTCATAAAATTATACAATAGTATAACACCGACCTTATCATTTATGAAAGTTAAAAGCTTCGCCGGTCGACACCTAAATAATTTGGCTACCTCTCTTCGACAGGTAAAATGGGTCAGCGTGACAGAGTTTGCTTACTAAACCAATTGACCAGTAACTATTTTCGGAAATTCTGCCAAATGAGCATCGCACAAATCACAGAAGAGAGGTTTACTCATTGCGATCTAGGTGATAGGATACCAAGTAGACCAAACTTTAGACTTGGACTTGCTGCTTCTTAAGTATCATCAACTCAGTTGACGATATCATGGTATAGACTTTTCCAAGAAATCTTATCAAACTATCTTGGAGATGGGTTCTCTCGGTCGAGCACGGCTTTTGACTTCTGTGACACTTTTTCTTTGGGATTCTTCAGAAAGCGATGGAAAAAGTTCCAAAATTAGATAATATCTTATTCACAATTGAAAACTATGGAGTTCTTTAATGAAATGTTTAATCATAATAAACTATATCATAATCTGTGTTTATCTTCTACAAAATAGTAGAATGAGCAGAATGAGTAGTTTTTGTGTTTTATAAATCTCTCCCCCCCAAAAAAAAAAACAAAAACAAGACAGCATTAAGTCATGGTTTGTAAATAGGGCATTTCACTTCGTTAAACAAAATATATTTTGTGTAGTTACTTGCTTTCACTGAAACATTAATTGCATTTTCATATGATATTTGACAATTTTCAACAAACAAATTGCTGGAGAAGAAAAATCTGCTCCTCGAAATAACCATAATGTGACGTAAAGTGACATGAAGTGAAATAAGTGTTAAACCGTTGGAAAGCCATACACAATACACATTTAACATATTCATACACAATTATTCATACACATTATTCAAACAGAATAATGCAATGTCTTGTTACAAACATGTAAAATTGTGATCGTAAAAGGAGGGAAAAGAAAAAAAAGCCGCTTTTTAAAATTTGATTCACATTAAATGGTCATTTTTAATTGTACAGAACTTGAACGATTGTTTACAAAGTCATGGAAAAGCAACAGACACACACCGCGCGACTGTTTTGGAGACAGTGTTGGGCTATTGGGTGTATCAGAAGCGGCCGAGTCGATGCGGGTGCACGTCACAAGTTCGACAGGGTCATACAGTCTTCGAGTCATACAGCCCATGAGATCGATACTATCCCCCCCCCCCCAAAAAAAAAAAAACCAAACAAACAAACAATGAATCTGACACTAAAGGTATAAGGTATAGAAGGCCTACGATCCAGTCCGACACTAAGTAGGGCCTGCATCATGGTGCTTTATCCAGGAAGTGGCGATCCATGTGCCTTTTTTTTTTTTTTTTTTTTTTTTTGCCTAAAGTCGAATTCATTGGCCTTATTTGCCTGGCGTCGGACTCATGGGCCTTGTTTGCCGAGTGTCGGACTAATGGGCCTTAAATGTCTGGTGTCATGGGCTGTATAACTCGTGGGTGTCGGCCTCGTGGGATGACCCAACTGGATGCTGTATAGAGAGCAGATGAGCTGGTATGAAACAGGTGTACTTGAGACCAGGCAGGTGTGCGATCATGTTGGGAAATATCGAGATGCAGCTTACATTAATCACTTGTTGACTGTAGATTCAACGGCCCTCCTCCTGATCGAAAAATAAGATTAGTGGAAAAAACCTGCATTATGTAATCAATTATCATGGTTGTAGACTGTTGACATGTAGTCATACAATTTAAACCAATTACTTCAATTTCATTCATAAGTTTATCGTTTGAAGCCATCACATAGTTTTGTTGATATTATTCTGTCATCTGTAATCCCTATCCCCTCTGCCCCTCCCTTTTTATAGCACAGACCATTTGACTCTCATAGCCTTTGAAATAATTTAGTTTGATCTACTGACAAAAAAATAAAGTCAGAAACAAGGTCAGAAACATTCCTAAAATCGTTGTAATAACCATCGACCTCTTCTGTTCCACTTTGCTGTACAAATATGTAAATGAATTTGAAATAAATCACACCTCTCGCAATTCCAGATTCCAGATTCCAATCTTAATGCCCCCAAGCACCTTTGTGGGTGGTATTAATAATCATTATTTCATACCCCTACTACATACCATATCACCTATTGTGTTTGGAAGGAATAATTTTCTTTGTTTTCGTGTCTAATTCTTTTTGTCAAAGTTTGTTCACGTTGTACCTCTAGAGCTCTATGACCAATCTTTTGAAATCTCCATGCCCATAAGTATATTGCCATGACAATACCTAACTGCGGGAAGATCTTTAAAGCGATCACCGTACACATTTTATGACATCATCGTATGGCGACATTGTGTGACTATGAGCCAACATCAAATGACGCACCACAAATCCGTATAAAAGCCATTTCTGTATCATTTGCGGCAGGCATAAACTTAAGTCATGTGTGTGTTCTGATTTCATGCTATTATCAGTTTAACAAAATTGTTTTTGCACACCTTTAAGGATATGATTGAGCATAAAAAATATCAAAATGTTATCGTATTGTTATTGTTATACTAATTTACGTACATGTATTTACTACTTTTATCTCCCGACTCTATCTTTTCTCCCATTAATTCCTTGTTTTTTTTTCTCTTGCTGCCTCCGTTCTTCTTTGTATCTATTATCTATCCCTTTCTTTCACTATCTTAGTCTCATGGTAGCATTTGCATGTGTTAGAAATATCTAGATATTATTCTTAGTATGTTCTTATAAATAATATGCCTGTGAACGATAGTACTTTAACAGTCTCTTATGGATTATGTCTGAATTAAGTAGATTTACAATTAATTGTATTTTTTTTCTATGTATCCTGAAATGCAATAAGGATAGTGAGGATTATATCTGTACCTTTATATGTTTCTTCCTTCAGTCTGAAAAAATCGCACTCAGCGCCTCAATTACTACTTTTACTGCTACCTCCAGGATGTTGTCCTGTTAAAAAAAGGAGTGTTGTCACAGTATCATGATAGATAAACTATAGATAATTAGTTAATAAATCGTCAAATCCATGCGACCTTTCATCTCTGTGACCGAAAATGAATATTCATGAGAGTGCACGTCATATCATGTTAGACGTATAGGCCTATAGCTATATATCCATACCCTCTAATGATAAGGCTGACTTATTTTGCAGAGTCCCACAGCAATGTAATACAATCTCTACACGCAATGTAAAGGGTATGCAAACATGTCTGTGGGTCGTGGGTTCGATCGATAAAGATGATTAACGCTTCCTGGAAGTTAAATTTGGAACAACGGGCATTCATCAATTTTGTAACATAGTGTGAAGCGAGGGGTTTTATTCTAATTCAAAGCCCGCTCTACCCTATTTTCACTGTTAACCCCTCTTTTGCTCTTCTAGCATGTTTACCAAGATTCCAACATAATCTCACATCTAATTTAATCAGGGGTTTTTTTCACTCTCACTTTTAACACGTATGGTAAACCTTACAAGTTACTACACGAACATAAAAGATAATCATTATCTATGTAATTATACATAGTTATATATATATAATATATATATATATATATATATATATATATATATAATTATATATATATATATTATATATATATATATATACTGTATACATCAATTATATTCATACTTTAACTTACATATTACTTCGGTACTTACGTCTTTGTCCATTTTTCTTGTTATATATCGTTCGGACGTCAAGCCCTGTATAAATGATGGTGCAAGATTTGTACAGTCCATTGTAATCACACTATGCATTATGCAATTGTCTTCCCCGTACATTTATTACAAATTTATATTTCGGTTTATGATTTTATGTGCCACCCTCACTTTTGTAACATATCATACAGATAAGAGTGCAGAATAAATATTGTAACAGACTTGTATATTCATTTCCATCTGAGAAGATGGCTGGATAGCCCATATTCAGCTACGTTAAGCTGGTCTTCAGTTGAATCCATTTGGATGTGAGGTGGGACCACTTCACCGGGTTAAACACCCTGCTCTTTGCGATGAATGAATGAAGCGGGATCTTTTACGTGCATGAGTTGTTACTCTCACATACACTGGACCTCCATTTTATGTCCTATCCGATGGACAGAGTGTTTTGCCTCTTGCTAGAGGGGGCGGTATGCTTACACACAACATAGGTCAGTCCAGACTCGGGTTCGAACCCGGGCCGTGTGAGCCAACTCATAGCCCACTAGCGATAAATGCTCTCCGGCATTGTACAAATGAAACATTGATAGGCAAATGTATCGAAAATAAGTTTCTAATTTCAGTTTCAAATCTTAAAGAGAGTAAAACCAATCAGAAATAAGAGAAGACAGACAGCACTGAACTAATACTTTAAAGCTTCATAGACAAAAATGTCACATTAAAGTTAAATGATGAAAAAATTAACAAAATAAAACTTCAACAACATTGATGATTTTGTCCTATAGCGGGAGTGCTGTATCCAAATCTAGCTGATGCAACACTTTCATTCATGGGAAATGGAGAAATTCAAAATTTATGGTGGCCACTTGGCGGCTGTTCCAAAGAGTTGCAAAGTCGACAACTGCTTGACTCCTCCAGATTAGTATTTAGCATCCTCGAAATAGCTTAAAATCAACAAATCTTTTCAATTTTTCGCCATCTATAAGGAAACACACGGGATTATAAATTCTTGGTGGCCATTTTGACTATCTCAAAATCCTCACGAAAGCAAAAGTTGCATCATCCAGATTCGGATTCAGCACCCTTGAAATAGGATACAACTATCGAAAACATTGAGCATTGTGGGCGGACAGTAAAATAAGGTTCAGCCTCTGTCACTCAGACCATATAGGCCTATACGAGGCATAATTCTAATGAATATCATCTCGAACTAAAAGATGACGATATCTGTTGTTATACACTATAGATGAAAAAAACATCTACCATTTGAACATTAGTAACATTTTAATCACGATTTAATCACACACACAAGCAAAAGACTAATGAGCAACATAGCTCCAGGTCAGCGGTTGATTAAGAATCAGCGAACAATTTCAATGTGATGATATTCCTAAAATGTTCTAATGAGTCCCTATGTTTGTGGAGACGTCAACAAAAAGTAAGAGTAATAAAAAGGATTACATTAAAACGTAGAAAGAAATCTAGATATAAGAGATTGGTCCAAATGTGAAACGCTGCGGAAAGAAGGAAAACTATCAAAACATGTTTTTGATTATTAAAACAGTCAACAAATGGAGTGAACTTGATCGTATTTCTTAAGGTACCATATAGAAGTTAATTACAGACGCTTGAAAGTCAAAATCCAAATATTTCCAGAATGATGAAGAAACGAATTGATATACACAAATGTTTTGACATGCCTTAAAATGTGAATCCTTCTTTTGGCAATTTTGTACCACTTAGCCGAAAAATAATCAAAAGTAGTAGATACTGAAAACCGTTTTATAATTGCACCAGCTATAAGATCCAAAATCTTGTTCCTGTTTTTGACCTTCCTCTAAGAAAGTTGTAAAATATCTTACCTTTTATATGTTGGTCTTAGTGTTGAACGGTAACTGACCTTAGTCTTCAAACTTCTGAAGTCTCTGGAGAGCTGAAGTATATAGAGAAGTTCTGTCAAGTCAACGAGGATGAAGAATCTGTGGTCCGTGCAGAAAAATCGAGAAGTTATATAGTATCGGTCTGACATGTAATGTCCTAAAATCTCGAACAGGTCTTCACTAAAATAGAGTTCGTAAGCCATTGGATCGCAACTGCCTCTACGTCAGCATGAAGCGGACAAATCATATTCCTTTTAGATAAACCACGCCCCTATATACTTTCCAAAGCGTGGTCCCCATTGACACAATATATCAATGTAAAGGCTTGTCCAACTGCCCGTTGGACTGACCAGGTGTGTGTTTAAGTTCTTGAGATAATGATAAAAAAAGATGATTAATTTATAGTTCGCTCATTCGATTCCAAATTGCACGTGACGGAATGAAGAGATTGGACTTTTGTTATTTGCATTACTGGCAAACGATATCTATAGTGAATAAGAGTTTGGAATAGCCGCACTTGTTGACCTTGGCCATGTTGACTTGAAGTCATGATAATTTTCCAAGAATTTTTTTTTAATCAATTTATGATCATATGACATTGATATATCACTGTCACGCAACACTCTCTTAAGACTTTAATGATGAAGCATTATTTTTGGTCAATAAACGTATTGACTGAGCTGAGAGAGACATGGCGTGACCAGAATCTTCCGAATTTTGATTAAAAAAAAAAAAAAACATTTAATGTTCAAAATTTCCACAAAGTATTGAAATAATTGTCAATAGTGTTTTGGATGATTCCCGTGAATGTAGATATTTAGAGAGATTAATTATCGCATCAATTACAGAATGAATAAATACTGCAACATAGTTTGTCGTACCATATGATTCTGGATACTCAACGTGCTGTGAAAACCTTCTCTCTTTAAACCCTGCTTAAAATCAACATCCCACATATCAAGTGATATCGATTGAAGTCACGGCTTCAGGGTATTCATTTCATTTACCATTGCCACTTTTTAATTACTAATCCAGTATATTGACTGAGGTTGTGAAGAAATCTGGTTAAAAAAAAAAAGACTTTACGATCTTTACGATCGCACCATGACGAAAGGTCACGTCTTGAAAAAAGCTGTCGCCATATTCCCCCATTTCCACCCCGCTTCAAGATATAGAAGTTCACAGGTAATGAAACAATCAAACCTATCTACAAATGTATACTGTTATCATAAACAAGTTTCCGACGGTGAGATGATAATGATTATGATGATTATGATGATGATGATGATGATAATAATGATAATGATAATGATAATGATAATAATTATAATAATAATAACAATGATACAAACAATGAATACAGCGGGTATACGTTTCCATGCGCTTTACAGATATAACATTATTGAAGTTGACAATTAATAAAAGACACAAAAATACAAATCGGCCACAGGTATTAATGATCCATGATTTACGTATTTAAGTGCATACTTTTTCTTTTTTGATGTAGGAACTGAACAAACTATACTAACTAACTAGTTTTTATGGGGAAAGATAAGCTCTTTGTCGTTTGTATTAATATATATATGCGAAACTGTACAAGCAAATACAAGTTTTTCACAGCCACACCTGCTGACTTTGACAATGTCATAGTATCTTTGGATCACTTGAAATGTTGATGACCTTTCCAGGAATCTTATCATATCAACCTAAGTCAGATATCACTGTCACGCAATTAAAAATCGTTAATAAAATGTTTTAATATCTGAGCCAGTCCTCAAGTCTCGATCAAACAATGGGGCCCACCGGCATGTGACTGGGGTAAAATGTCGTTGGTAAACTGTCAGAGGTAAAAATTCAAGGGGAAAATATCAAGGGTGAAACTGTCAGAGGTAAAATGAGAGGATAAAACTGCCAAGGGTTAGAGTGTAAGCAGTTAAATCTAAACAAAGCAAAAAAAAAAAAGACGATAGTGAAAATAAGATAAAAACAAACAGAAAGAAAGACACTTGGTTTGTGTGGAAAATTGGTTCTCCAAATCTCTTCTAAAATGTGTGTGTGAAGATAATTTCGTTTGTGATATGTTACTACATTTTAGAATATAAGGCATCCAGTGTCCTGAATGTAGAACTTGTACAAACCTCCAGCATGTCCGGAGAACGGAATTCCTAGCTTCGAGGGGTATAGGCCTACTGTCTTAACAGACACACAACGAAGCAAACAAAAATAAATTTCGTAACACTTTTTTAAACTTTACTCAATGTTGGGATTCTCTCAAGACGGTAAAGATATTTCACCGAGAAAAATACTGATTATTATTTATGATCGCATTATCCTGTGTGTGGGTGTATCTATATAACACATACGTTAGCACGTACGTGTGAAGGCATGTGTACGAGCGATTGTGTATAGTTTATTCATTTGACTTCACATAAATTCTAATACATTATGTCTTTAATTGTATGAAGTACAGTAGTTTTTTTTTTTTTTTTTGCATGGACAACCTAATAAAGGTTAGCATGAGGTGATTTTAAGGTTATCTGGCTTTAATAATTCGTAAAGAACCAGTATGAAGATTTACCTTTACATTTTATTTTGACGAATAAATGTCATCAGTTGGTCTCAATCAATGAATCAGTCAATCAATTCAATCTGTTGGTTTATGTTTGGAGTGACGATCTCTTTATCTAGTATTTCTATGAAATAAACTACTTCAATTGAAAACAAATATTCTCTACTCCTGCTCTATCTGCCTGATAATAGATATCGTGAAAATATATCTTATGATTATAAGCTAATTATGTACTATGGTACATGTAATGATTATAGATAAGTCGACACCCTGAATGAGAATTGCCCATGGCAGACAGAAATGAGGAACCTTTGCTCGATCTTTGCAATTGTTTTCTAACCGATAATGAGTAAGATGACAATTTCCAATAGCCACGTTCTCGACCTTCGAAATGTCATATCTATTGAACGATTGAATCAATATGATATTACCAAGAACCCATATCAAATTATTAACTTCAATTATCAAATTATCAAACTTTACGTGACTATCACTGTCACGTAACACATGCTATCAAAATTAACGATTCATCATTGACTGTTTTCACAACTTCGATTCAAAAGTAGAAAATTGGGATTTTTTTTCCTTTACAATGCACTGAAATTTATGTTACGTGTGGCATAAACGAGCAAAACAGATATAGATTTTAGAGACATTAAATATGGAGTTGTAAGACGGAATATTTTTGTTTTTATGCTTAAATAGCATAAAGATATGTTACTTCTATTTTGATGCTATTCAAACTCATTTTCATGCGTATTCCACTCGTTCTCGGACTAATAGATATTACCCATATTTACTAAATTTACTGTACGATCCCACTCAATTAAGTTTACAGGAATAAATTACTTAGTAAACGAATTATAATGCTTTTAACTGCAGCCCAGCTTATTCTAAATTTAACTGTTTCTTGTCAAAGAGTTCTTGGTAGAAAAGTTAGCCATTGCTTAGTAGATATATCTCTGTCCCTTCTTCTGTCTGTTTGCATGTACAAATGTATTTGTGGTGTGTGTGTGTGTCTGTATGTGTGTGTGTGTGTGTTGGTGTATCTAATATGTATTAGTGTGCGATGGTGTTACATTGATTTATTTGACTTCACACACACACACATCATACATATGCATACGTGCATACGGATTGAAGAATGGATAGAGAGAATATCTTCTAAGTAATGGTTAATTTTTCTATTTGGAGCGCTTTGACTTCACATAAAATTGTGAGTAAAAAATGTTCCGATTGCAAAGTACAGTATATTTTCATGAATGGGTAACCTCACACAAGGGAAAGATGTTTTCTGGGTTACCTGGCTGTTATTGTAATGAATTTATACTGTGTCTCATTTTGCCGAATAAATTGTTTCAATTGGCTTCCGTCAACCATTCAAATAAAATCGTATGGATTAAATTATGCTTGGCGTACATTATCTCTTACTGGAAAGCAATTCCAAGAAATGAATCACTTCAATTGGTGAAAAAAAAATATATTCTCCAAGTCAGTTCTATCTCCCTGATAATAGATATGGTGAATAAATATACGTTGATTTTAAGTCAAATATGATATCATCGTATTATTTGCAATTATAGATATGATCACTCTACACACTGAAAAGGCACTGTCCGTGACAAATATGAATGAGGAAACCTTTGCTCTTTGCACTTTAGACGAACTGGCGCCGAATCGATTATAATGAAAATAGCCACGTTTCCTGACTTTGGAAATGTTGAATTTTCAAATAGTTTATGGTGATATCTTCCGAGAACGCATGTTAAATCATTAACCTCAAATAAATATAACTGCCATTATCAAACTACCAACCAAGAATAGATATTCCTACCATGGAATACACAAACTAAAAAGCTACCAACTATAACTACTATTTTGATAAGAAATCAGATGGACAGAGTTGACAGAGACATGCTATGACTAAAATCTGCAAAATTATCATCCAATGAGCATTTTATCTTTAAGATTTTTTTTTAAACAAGGGACTGAAATAAGTGACGATTGTGTTTTTAACTTGTAGTTCAAGCTGACGTAGATATTTAGGAGGATTTGCAATTATCAAAGCAATTACTTAATGAATAGATGTTGCAAAGTAATGTGCCTTATCACATCATTGTGAATACAAATTCTTTTCATTTGAAAGTCCTTTTACTTTTAGTCTTGTTTAGAATAAAAAACGTGGTTCGCAACTTCAGTCTGTTCCCTTTCAAAGCTTCCTGGTATAATTATTCGACTTAACTGACATTTTTTGCTGTTTTTTCATCCGGTATATTGACTACGGGCGTACGGTGTGAAGAAATAGGGTAAAAATAGAAAGACTCATTTATAAAGAAGCAGAGTATTTGAGTTACCTATAGTAGTATGAAAAGATGAAAATACATAATATAGATAGAAAGAGAGAGAGAGAGAGAGAGAGAGAGAGAAACAAAGAAAGAGAGAGTGAGTATAAGAACTGAGAGGCGTTGATTCATGCATTTGTTGAATATTTGTAACTCTCATGCATTTCGGTATTACATTTTTTATTTTCGCATATTATGGATATAATGTGTGTGAGTCTTTTGCAATTGCGTTAAAAGCCCTACAATAATTATTGTGGTTAAGGAGACGAAGTGTAATGCTATAAACAAATGGTCCAAATGGAACATATATGTATACACACACATACAAATGTTTATATGCTCCTCTTCCCGTACATGGTTATTGTTATCAAACATGGTTTTGTCGGGGAAAACATAACAAGCTCTGCTTTTTAACTCTTCCTCTGTTTTCAACATTTTTATTATTGTGCAGCATTCTACGCAGTACATAGCATAATATATCTGTTGTCTTCTCAATTCATCGTGTTCATCATATATTTCGATGTATATAAGATATGTGTATTTTTTTCTTTTCATGCTATATATTCTACACAAACACTCTCTTGAAAATGAAACAATTTAACAATCAGTCAGTCAATCAATCAAACAATCAACCAATCTTTATTTTTGCCCTGAAACAGCTGATCAAAATGTATTGTTTGTTCGTAAATTTGTTTGTGTGTGTCCTTGTCAATTGTGTTAATAGCCCCCTGTATTTTTACCCTTGAACTAAGCAGTAACCTAGGATTGTTAATTACATGCTTTGATTTGTGAAGAAATAAAGTGTGTTATTCACACATGTATATTTCCTAAATATATATACTTTTATATATCTAGATATATATGAATATATATATATATATATATATATATATATATATATGTGTGTGTGTGTGTGTGTGTGTGTGTGTGTGTGCGGTTGTGTCTACACATACTTTGTATGCTCTTGAGGTTCAACGCTTAAACACCTGTAGAATAAATTGACATAATAATTTATAATGACCGACATCCAGGCTATGCTTCCCGTCAAACAGCACACGAACAACCACGTGTCATTAACATTGTATACAAAGTACTTCAGTGAAATAAAAAAACTCTAGATCATCAGTCTGTGTCCATCAATAATTCATTTAATTTCCAGAGGGACAGATGAAGACGAATTCATCAGCGTGCAGCGACAGGACACTTTACAGCTGATTGATATTCGCAATTATAAGTATGATAGCAGGCTACCGCTGTCGTTATAACTTTTGGAAATAGAAATTAATAAAAAAAAGAAAGATATCATAACAATGCAGCTTTAAGTCATAACAATGACCTAACTTTCTACCAATAGCGTGAAAATTGAAAGTTGAAAGTTCCTAAGTAATTTGCTCATCTTCGTCGGTAATTTACAATGGGTTAGCGTTCCAAAGTTCGATTATCATTCTCTTCTTCTTTTTCTTCTTCAAAACAGCCGTATGACTCTTTCACAAGTTGTCGGTAACATAAAAATAATTACTGCGCCTTGAACTTTGGACATCATGTGTTTACTAACGTTGTTATCTATAAGATTCCCAGCCTGTTTGTAATCACTAAAAGCTAACAGTAAACCAATTGACCTGTACTTGTCAACCAAAATTCTGCGAAATAGACATTGTGCATGTTAGAGAGGAACGTTAGAAGGTTTGCTTATTATCATCTGGATGACAGAGTATCAAATAGACAAAGTATGTTTCAGCCTGTGACTCTCTGCGTCGTAATGAACCCAGTTGATGGTATATGGTGATGGTATACTCTGAACTCAGAACTCTATATCAAACCATCAAGCCCAATATACGCCATAGTACCTTATGGTGTGCATTGACTCCCTCGGTTAAGGACAACATAAACATGAAGTATCTTAAGAATTTGCTTTCTTAAGAAAATTTAGGTTTCCTCACAAAGCGGTGGAAATAGTTTCAAATGTGCTTTAGATGGCAAATTTCCAACACCATGTAAATACCTATAATATTAATGGCTGTAACTTATGGCGTGTTTTGTTGCAGGTTTCCTTTTATGACGTAACTAGAGTATTATGCTGTATACGTATCAAGTTCACTTAACTGATTCCGGAAAACATACATTGTCAATTATCAATCATCGGCCTTGATATAACATTCCTTTACCTGTAATTCGTTTAATGGAACTGTCAGATATGAACACAAAAAGAGACTTCTGACCCCAAACCCCTGCCCCATACTAAATCTACCACCCCTTACACTCCATCAAAAAAAAAATCAACAAAACAAAACAAAAGAAAACCTGCAGATGATTTTCAGACTTTTACAATTGAACAACTTTAAAGTAGTTTTACTGAGTACAGAGTTTCAGAATTCATAGTGATTTGGATGGGAAAAAAGAATGTTTTTAAAATGTATAACAAATTGCAATGAACAAGGATGATGACATGGCAGCCTCAACATAAGAATGCATGAGTTGAGGCTCAAGGAAGCAGAACAAAAGAAGAAAGAATGCATGGATTCTACACCTGTGAATTTAAGCAAGCGGTATTGAAATGGAATTGCACCGCTATATTTCTGAAATATGTGAGGCTCCTATGTCATTGGTTCTTATGTCATCAACACTGTATAGTGTAATTTGTTTAAGATTTTCAGAGTGTTTGTTTCTCTGCTCAAGGACCACAATAAATCACAAAAATCCATGGAGCTTTCGACTCATAGGCCCTATACTACATGATGTGAAATTATGAAAATCGTCTGGAATGCTCCTTTACTCAATTCACTGCAAATGGCTGGAAGAGATGACACAACACAGGTCTCATTCAGTATTTCCAACAGATGAATACAATGTTTTAAACCGCATGCATATCTGCAAATATGCTATGAAATGAAGTTGAAGTGACTGAAAATGATCTCTACTCAAAACACATATTGCCTGACTCAGTTGGCTTTGCTTTTGTCCTCCGTCTACATTACCCCGTTGAAGACTAGTCCTGAGTATACTCAAGCAGGTGTCTACGGAAAATGCCTGTTGTAGCAAAATCAGCCCGTCCTCAATGGGTTAAGCAAAGAAGGTACAGGAAACTACTAGAACGACTGAAATAATATATGTAGGCTTCTCTTATTACATCTAAAGTACAAACTCCAGGCAAACCACATCGCACATAGAGTCATGATATAAATATTGTATTACAGTCACACATAGTATATTGATGATATTTTGTCGTTACCATGGTGTCTTTGTGAGTGTCAAGCCATATTGTAAGTTGATACATAAAAGAACCTAAATGGCGCAAGTTGGTGAAAATGTCAATGCGGATGATAACTTCAAATCAAACTACAGTAATTAAAATTCCATATTTTTCTAGGGTTATTGGATTTTTCTTAGTTTTCCTCATCAGCGGTATGTGAGGTGCCTCCCTTGCATCTTCATAACGATGTAATCAAACACAGCTTGGATGATTCTCTCAACTGCGGCGGCTCCAAGACGTTTCAGTTTCTGTTGAAAGAAAAAAAATGCAGTTTTCAAGTAAACTTAACATCAAATTCATTTGAACCTCCAGTGCCCTGTTCCATAAAGAGTTAAAATTTGTTATATTATAGTTGATTTCAACTGTAAGTCTATGGCAGCCTGTGTGGTGAGGCAATTTAGAATCGATTTTATATTTTGATAAAATGGGGCCCAGATCTATGAAGAGAGGCCAATATTCATTAGAGTGCATGTCACTGCATAATATATCCTAATTTAAACATAAACGTCCTAAGCCCTCACATGATAGCACAGACAGTTTTTGCAGAGTCCGGCTACAACTACGGAGTATAATATCATTCCTCGCAGTAAAGGGGAACAAACATCAATACGGCGTCATTTTGAGTAAACATAATTACACCAGGTTTTTACTTCCAATGTATGTATGTATGTAATATATATATATATATATATATATATATATATATATATATATAACAGTATAATGTATATTATACTATATATCATATCAAACAAATATCGAATACTTACGCTAAAGAAACCCATTGTCTTTATATCAACTAAATGTCGTTTGGACTTCGAAGCCTGTTGTCAAGATACAAGGTTAGTACAGACCATTAGAATCACACTTCACATTACGTATACATACTCACATACTTTACTGGTATTATTTATTTCAATTTTTTGACATAATATTATTATGACGATGAAGTTATAAAATGATAGTAGCGGTACAACTACAAAAACTATCTTGTTTAAACTGAAATCTAGTGATATCTTTGCTTACACGGACTAGCTATTTGACAATAAACGAAGTGATTTAATTTGTCGAATTCAATAAAGATCTGAAGTTTTAAGAATAAATTACAAATAAGATAAGAGAAACAAACAGACAGGAGATGAACACTAGACAGACAAAGATCTGCATGTTTGAAAGGGGTGTCCCCAAAACTGATAATGATCATTTTTAAAACCATGAATGCATAATGAACCTTACGAAATTAGTTAACTTGCACATGAGGCAAGAAACTGATACTTTAAAAAAAAAATCAGGTCGATTATTATTCGATCATTACAAAAGTGGTAAGGCATGGAAAATACAAATATATGTTTAGATGTACTTAGCTTTGCATTGTGTTGACTCGGCAAAGCCTTTTTTTGTGTATAGACAAAACTATTCATGATTTGGATGGTCTTCATTGACCTTTTTCTTTTGAAAATGGGATGTGGATGGTCGGAATTACAATAATCACACATAGCCTTCTTAAATAAAATGTATACCATCGTCACAGGAGACATGGACATAATGCTCCCCACCCACACGTAAAAATCTGTTTATTCTATATTTTCTAAGCAATGTTTCTTTCTGGATACCATTAAATTTTCGACATATAATTGTAGAGATATGAATTGCAAAATAGAAATAAATCAAATGAAATCAAATCAAATCATATGCATGATATTATATCGTGTTTTTACTTCCTTAAAGATATTATGTGGAAATGCACTTTACCTGGCAACGTGCTTGCAGTAAAAACATTGCGTATTTATAAAGATCTATATACTAATTTCTCCTTCTGGTTCTTTTCCAACGTTGTACTCTCTTTTTTCTTTTATTAAGATATCAAAACAAGCATTTGTCCAAATTTTCATTCACTAATGACATTGAATGGGTTTGTTTTTTTTAAATCTAAAGCTATCGAGCTTTACTATATCAAATCAAACCCTGTCATGCTACATCTTGTCATGTAGACAAGGCTTCTTTAGATGTCAGAATGTCTTGAACTAACAGAATATGATTTCTTTACTTGTAGAATAGAGATGAAAGCACACAGCTGTGGCACATTTTTTTGATTGAACCCTATCATTTTTAGCATCAATTTTCTCAGTTACCTTTGTTCACCTGTTTTAAGGACAAGTTCACCTTCATAAACATAAGGATTGAGAGAATGCAGCAATATTAATAGAACACATCAGTGAAAGTGTGAGGAAAATTGGACAATCAATGCAAACGCTATGAATCTTTAAAATTTTCGTGTTGGAACCGCTGGATGAGGAGACTACTGAGGCTCGTGATATCATATGAGTACAACAGTATAAAGAAAATGTAAAGAAAATTCAACATATTTTCACTTTTTTTTCGCATGATAAAAGAGCACTTGACTTGCCTCTTTCTAAAGGCAATGGGAATAATATTACCCATAACATATGTCAGTAACAAGTCAAGGGAATATGTACGTTTTTCAAAAGATGAAATTTTGTGAAATTCTCTTTATATTTTCCTTATATTGTTGTACGCATGTGACAACATACACTGCAGTAGTCTTCTCATCCAGCGGTGACTGCACAAAAAACTTCACAAATTAATAACTTTTGAACGGATTGTCCGACTTTCCTCAAACTTTCAATAATGTGTTCTACTAATATTGCTACATTCTCTCAATCCTTATGTTAATGAAGGTGAACTTGTCCTTCAAGCCTTTCATCTCTATTTAGTCACATACATAAGCTAAAGTCCCACGGTCAATAACAACTCATAACTAAATTCTTGAGAGGTAATATGAGACATGCTTTAATCGTAAAGAGACGTGCAGAACGTCTATAATAGTAGCTCAAGAGATGATACGCAAAGTGCTACTTGAAGTAGTGTGCTTACTTACTCGAATGGTTTTATAATACGAAGAGCCACCTCTTTCCTGACACTGCAGTTCAGCAACAACTGGTGGAAGGGGAAAATGGATGATTTAAAAACACACTGACACTACACGTTCATGATATGTAATTAAACTCTTCTTTATTTGAAATTACAATGGTTTTGTGCTTGATAAACGTTTAAGAGTTACTTTTGTTGATATATGTGAGGTTTATTGGTGAAATGAATCATTAGGTAAACTATTGATGCAATATAGTAGATGCATCAAACGTAATGGACTTGTGGTTCTTAATAACGTTTTCCTCAAGAAAGCAGAGTGGCTGAATGTGTACACTGCAAAAAGTCCGGTGTTAAATAGTGAACACCGAGCTGGTGTTAAATTTTCGGTGCTCATTTATGGTGTTGAATTAACACCTCCGGGTGTCATTTCCAAATTTTAAACTGTTTTTTGAAGAGTAAACACTTTTCAACACCATCACAGTGCATTTTTAACACCTGTGGGTGTGGTCCTTTATTGAAGTTTGATCGGTGTTAGATTTAACACCCGTGGTGTTAAATCTAACACCGATGTTTTTACAGTGTAAGGGAACTGCTATTCAGTATAAATGCCAGATGTTATTACAAACAAAACATTTCCAATAACATCATTGAACATAACAGTACATTTTTTCCCCTCAGGACACGTGCAGCATAAAGCATCGGCATACATGTAAGCGGTATATAAGTACTGCGACAGCAATTCTGCGAACGTAATCAAAGTGTAACATTCATTTTCAACGTATTTATACCAGCATTTTTATAAGTTTCAGTATTCCAGTGCCTTGGTTAAAATGTGATTTATCATAGTACCTCTAGAAAATGTAAAATGTGCTCTACTCCACTGCTGTACCTATCGCAAACCCCATTATTTGGAAGTCTAATATGTTAATGTTTCATTTTCTTTTATTTCATTTTTTAATGAAACTAAGATGAAAACTTGCATCAGAAAGCTGAAATCCAAAGCCGATAAGCTGTAGAAAATTTTTCATAAATCTATGAACAAGCATTCCAACCATAATAAAAAGAGTTCACATCGATGTTCGCGAACATGTCAGTGTGAGAAAACAAAGCTACGTAATTGAATGCATGCCTTGATTATCGAATAGGTATCAAAATTCATCATTACAACGAGACACATTGATTTAGCATCGAACTACCTAAAATTGGCCCTAAGTTTGTTGTTGTTTTTTGTGAGAAAGTTCTATAATAAATTCTACATGTTAGGATAACTTACCTTTGATATTTTGCTGCTATTGCTGGTGGGAGAGCACTCTGAGATCTACTCCTTTAGACTAATGAAGTCTACGGCGTAATGAATAATTGGTGGAATATAAAAGTTATAGCCTACTCTGGATGTCACCTCGCACGCGGACAAACCCATTCTCTGTAAGCCCCGCATTAGCGACCATAGAAGAAAACCCATTTGATGCAAGTACTTGCGAAATTATAATTCTTGACATGCATATTTATTAGTCTACATATACACACGGAACGGAATTGTGTACGTGACAAAATTAAAATGTGGAACTTTGGTCTCTGCCTTCTGGCGAAACGGTACAAAGTAAACACAAGTTTCACATCGCCACACTCAAAATAGTTGAACTTTGGCAATGCTTTATTTTTGATACGCTTGATACAGTGATAATCTTCCAAGAACTCTTCTCAAATTATGAGCCTAAAGCAGATGTCACTGACACGCAAAATACCCTCAAAAGTATAGTTATAAAACCCTATTTGTGGTCCTTAGGTGGAGAGGCATAATATGTCAAAAATCTGAAGAACTTTGATTCAGATAATAATTCATGTTAAAGACTTTTTTCTGAGCAAATTGGATAGAGTTATTTAAGGAGATTCGGCATTTTGTATCAATAATACGGAAGAACACATAATACAAAATAAATAAATGAATGTATGTGGATATACAATAATAGTGTGCCCTTCAAATCCATCTTTCTCTGGGTCCTGTCTAGAATCATTTCTAGAAATCTCACAAAAGTGATTAACCTATAAATTCCATTAGCTTGATGGAGATGTAAAGCATTTCCCTACTTGAAAGTTTCGGGGAAATTATTTTGATTTTGATATTGGAACCCTTCTAATTGCACATCCAGTGTTTTGGCTATTCATGAAAATGCAACAAATGAAAAGGAAAAGGGAAATGACTTGTCAATAATAAAAAAAAAAAATGGGTATCTGAGCTAATTGAAGATCATTAATGTAAGTGGTTAACATTTAAACATCACAATTATCCCTCCCCAGGCCCCGATCATACCGAAGGGGCATCTCCTTTATGTCTGGTTTGGGAATTTCAAAAAAAAAAAAAGAAGGAACAATCAGCTTTAAAAATGTTAGGGGAGAAAAATGTCTAGAGTAAAACTGTCCGAGGGACAAAGTCAGCGGTAAGAATGTGGAGAGTAAAAATTAAGAAAATATCTGGCTTATCCTTCTTTCAATGGTCTCTGGCAATACATTCCACGACATGAATTACTCTCAGCTCATGGCGGCAATATATCATGGCCGGCGGAACCGGGGGGGGGGGGGGGGGGGGGGGGGGACTCTGGCCCCCACACCATACAAAGGACCATACAAAGGAATACATAAGGTGTCATCACTTTGGGCCCCCCCCCCCCACTTTTTTTTTTAACTCGGAAGTACGTAAATGGCACCAAAAAGAGATAAATAGACACCTTGAAGTGTGATCGCGGTAAGGTAATTTTTTTTTTGCCTGTCAGCCGAAGAAACCCGGAAGTGGAAGGGGAGAGATGAGCTTAAGACCCTTTTTTTTTTGCTTGTTAGCTCATCAAACCCGGAAGTGCCCCCACTTTTGAAAACGCTCCGCCGACCGTGTATGTATCTCCAGTTCCATTTCCCTGATGCTGAATATTATGACCAAAAATATTTCATGATTATAAACTTATAATACAGGGGTAATTGGTCCGCACACCCAGTTGGAAATTGTAGGCCTACGTGACAGATTGAAGAGATTGCACTTTTGCTATTCGCCTTCATAACCTCGGCAAAACGATATCAAGTGTGTTGATGGAGGTGCATAACCCGATGACATGGTCCCACCTCACCTCACAGCCACCTGTTATTGTATAGGGCCCCAGTTTTCTCTCTCTCCTCTTTCTTTAAAACACAACAACAACGGCTTGCATCTTGGACCCTATGGGAGACCAGCTAGTGCAGGTGGTGGGCTATCCAGCCATCTTCTCAGATGGACAAAATGAAACAAACAGAGTGAACAAAAGTTTCATGTAGCCACACCTGTGGACTTTGGGAATGTTTTATCTTTGGGACACTTGATTTCATGGTAATCTTCCAAGAACTCCTCTCATATCATATCCATATGACAGCTTCTACTGTCACGCAATATTTTCTTTCATTATAGTGATAAAGCACTGATATTGGACTGAAAACCGAGTGAATTTAGTCCACCGCACACTACACGATCCGACCCAGTCACAAGACTCTTAACCCTATAAAGCCCGAGCTATTTTGACCCCTTCCAGGCCCGGGGGGGGGGGGGGGCACATTGTGCCTCCCCCCCCCCCATATAACTTATTTGTTATATGATGTATTTGGCACATGGGTACAGCAACTCATACTCTACATGACCCAACATTTGAAATATCCCAAGGTCATCCACTGAGGGCGCTATTTACCAAAATATAGAGAAATACATAGCAAATACGCTAAAATAATGTTTTTTCTTTTTATTTCTTTATCCCAAGTATATATGTTTTTATCTCATATCAATCATTTTCAAATTTACCACAAAGGAAAAGCAAGTCAACCATCACTATTTGTTATGGTTGAGATTTCTCAAGGTCAACATATGGGGGCGCTATTCAGTACAATATAAAGAAATATTTAAAACCTATGATATATTGCTCGGAATGGATACATATATTGGTATCGCCTTTCATATTTCCAAAATATTTAAATTTTGACTTTGCAGATTGATAATATAATAAACAAATGATATTACAGGCAAAGATTGTGTGAAGATAACACAAAATAAAAGGGCAATCTTTGGAAAATGGTGTATTTTCGATTATTTCTATTATACCTATTGTTTGATGCGTATGTCATATAGAAAATAAAGGAAATAATAAGAAGACCATATCAGGTAATTCGCAACCATAATTACTTCACCCTTTGGCCCTTCAGCAAATTACAGCCAAGAAAACCCCCATTTCATTCATTATTATATTGTTAACTGAAATTGGAACAGAAAATCATGCAAAATCTGACGAACATGGTCGTCAGTTTACGGTTGCCATGGCAACAAGCACTATCGGACATAGCTAAATTATACATCAAAATAATGTCCGCAATAAGATTTTAGGAAAAGTCAATAAATTTGGTTGAAATCGGATTAAGGATGTAGGAGTAGCAAACGAAAATATGGTAGGGGGCACAATGTGCCCCCCTCCCCCTCCCCCCCCCCCCCCCCTGGGCTTCCGAGTCTCACGACCTGCCAGTGACCAGTCACATAACTCGATACCGCACACTACCAGTGGGGGCGCTGTGGCGTATGGGATAGGTACAGAGTCTTTACAGTTATCATTAGCGACCATCAGTGATTAGAAGAAACCCATTTGATGCAATTACTTCCGAAATTATAATTCCTAATATGCATATAATTAGTCAGCATACACACGTAATGGAATTGTGTACGTGACGGAATGAAAATATGGAACATTGGTCTCTTACATTGTATGTGCCTTCTGGCAAAACGGTACCAAGTTTGTTTGTTTGTTTGTTTGTTTGGTTTATTTCTGCATTTTCTTTCTCCGAATACAATTGCAAATGAAAACAAAATGATCTCTTACATTGTATGTGCCTTCTGGCAAAACGGTACCAAGTTTGTTTGTTTGTTTGTTTGTTTGGTTTATTTCTGCATTTTCTTTCTCCGAATACAATTGCAAATGAAAACAAAATGATACAGATACATACAAATCAATACAAAAAAAAAAATCATTTGCGTAACAACATTCAGTCTGAAGTGGCATAATTATGAATCAAAATAACATATTAAGGCTTACTGTATCTAATAACAAAGGAGAAATCAATACAGGGGACCGTCATCATAAGCAGAGCTTGACGTGGATGAGGCACTATCTGAATATGTGATACCAATGTAATACAACACCAATTATATATGTACTCATAAAACTCTTAATCTTAATACACAAAACACATTTTGCTACAGAAAAAAAAAAACAGAAAAGAAAAATAGTGACTTGGCGCTTTAGAACAAGAAAAAAAAAAACCAGCACGCAGCACCATTGACTGCTGCATGGTATAGTAGACAATAAAAGTGTAGGTGTGTGCGAGTGACAGTGCGTCGTGTGTGCAGGTGACAGTGCAAGAGAGAATAAAGGCTGTAGCATGCCTATTTTGGGGGTAAGGTATACGCTTTAATGAATGTATGCAATATCATTATCAAAGAAAGGAAAGGAACGGGAGGGAATGAAAAAAAAAAACACTTTGCATGGATCAGGGCTTACTGAGACTTCAGAAAAAAAGAAGAAAAAGTACATTGATCAAAAACTACTAACTGGAGACATATTTCAATAATAAATACTTTTTTAAATGAGCTTTAAAGGAAAACAGTGAAGTACACTGCTTTAATTGATCAGGTAGGTTATTCCAGACATCGGGACCGTAATGTCTAATTGATTTCTGAGCTAAAACAGTTTTGGGGTTTACAAGGTGAAAATCTGTCGAACGGCGAGTTGGATATGTGTGTATATTCGAATTTAAGTGAAAAATATTATGAAATAAAGAGGGAAGTTGATTTGTTGCATACTTGTACATAAATATACCTGTTTGTAAAATGTGGATGTCCTGAAGCTTCAAAGTATGCAAACGATGAAATAAAGGATCTGTATGAGATAAATATGTGGAATTAGTAATGATACGAATAGCACGCTTTTGGAGTAAATACAATGAATTCAGTTTAGTAATACTACAATTTCCCCATGCAATATTTGAATACAATATATGAGGCAAAATTAAAGAATTATATAAAATAATCAGGGATCGTTCTGATAAGAGATCTTTCAACTTCCAGAGTACACCAATATTTCTTGATAGGGTCCTTTGTAAACAGGATATATGTTCGTTCCATGTTAAATGAGAATCGATTGTAATGCCTAAAAATCTAATAACCTGTTTCTCGCAAAGAGAAAACCCATCAATTGATATGTTGACATTAAGATCCTGTGAGTAGGGTTTTCTAAAATAAACGAAATTTGTCTTATTAACATTCAAAGATAACTTGTTTGATTTAAACCAATTCAATATATTCAATAATTACAAGTTTCACATAACTATACCCTTAGATGGACTTTGGCAGTGCTGTATTTTCGAAACACTTGATATAATGATATTCTTCCAAGAACTCTTATCAAGTCATGACCCTAAACCAGATTTCACTGACACGCAACATACCCTCAAAAGTATATTAACAAGGTGCTATTTTTCGTCGGTAATAGATAAATAGAGACATAATTTTGTCAAAAATCTTAACAAAACTGATGATTTATTTCTAGGGTACCTGAGCGAAGTGGATACAGGTGTTTTGGGAGTCTCGCCAAATTTTATCGCTCAAAGGAAAAGATAAAGTAACCTGAATAAATGGATGCTACTATTAATTCGGATGGATGGAATGAAATCTTAAACATTTTCTTTTTTATATAAAGTTTGGGGGAAATTATTTTGATTTTGATATTGGAACCCTTATGAATTGTACATAGAGTGTATTGAGTAATTGTGTGAAGAGGTTTAGTGTAATGTGTACATATTCATGATGTATAAGACTTGTCAATGAAAAGGCAGAGTACTTGAGATACTTGAATATCGTTGAGGTAAATAATTAACATTTAGCCATCCTTTTAAACAGATGGCTTTGGAAAAATTCCTTCAAGCAGACTTCTTTGTTCCAGTATTTCTGAAAATCTAATGTCAAAAATATTTACTACACTTCTTTACACTGCACACCAGGAAAAATATAAAAATAGTCCCAAAGAAACAGCAACAACAGAACATCTCCTTTGTTCTCTGATCGAGTTTGGATTTACATTTCATTGTCTGTTCATCTGTCTTTTTAAGATTGCCTCTTAGCAAGGAAGCCAAAATGATTTCCTTATACCATGTGTTTACTTCTTTTTTTGAATTATATACTGGATAATGTCCCACTTTGGATACTCTTTGGGCAATACAAAAGTACATTGAAATTGACGAGTTAAAAGTCCAAATGACTTGTCGGCGTGTAAAAGTGTGCACCATTGTACTTTGTTCATTTTTATAGACCTCGGGTTTCGCACACATGTCATATTTTTAATGAAAGTGGATAAGCAAAGAACAGCCCTAATCGTTTTTGTGATTGGTCACGAATATGTTAGAGTCTCTGTCCTCGATGGTGGAATATGCATTACTTTTCTTCTTGTTCCCCGCGCTTTTTTTTTTTTTTTTTTTGTATTGGGGCTATGAATAATAGAAGAATCACCGATCGCTGGCACGTCGCAAAAATGATTAATTTTATTGCTGAAAGTATCGGCAAATAGATAGAGAGGGGCCTTGATCACATGCGCACCAAAGCCTGGAATCAGACAATTATGATAAGTCATCGGACTGTCGGAAAACGGAAAGAAGATCAATGTAGAGCTTGATTGGGCAGTTAACAGAAACACGCTGTGACCATGAAGCATAGGTATCCTGTGAAAAATTTCAACTTTTGTGGTGCTCCCACTCTGCTAATGAGTTTGGTGACTCTGGTGCTCTACATAATTATGAAGACTTTTTATCGCAAACGACCTAACTCCATTCTTGTTAAGTTGAGATATTTGTGCTTCAAGCTGCTAAAACAAAGAAAATAAAGAAAATACATGATATTTTCAATCATAACTTCTAGAATATTCCTTGTCTTGCTTGTTATGTTACAAGTGAGGAATTACTGGAAAGGTTGTATCCTGCTCTATCTGATGATGGACTTTGTACTTTGAGATGTTTAAAAATGGGGCTTAGCCCATTTTGCAATAAAAATCTTCAAATATATTAGAAGCACTTACGTTAATTGTAATTCTGTATCTATGTACAATGGCAGCATAATAGAAAATAGAGGATAGATTTATTCACTGTAATATATACATGTAGGTTCATTTCTTTTAGGCAGAAATTATTGTGGGTACAGGACATCCCCCAAACTAAACTCTGTATGCGGTTGGGCAACTCAACATTTGACCTATCAGGGTTCAGCACCCTGTAGAAAAATACCCTATTCAGGGTCCTGCTTTTTTTTTTTTGGGGGGGGGGAGGGGGGACCTGCTTTCTTTTAGGTTTTTTTTTTTCATTTTGTTTGATAAAGGTAATTTGAACTTGAAAATTCTTGTATATTGTTATTAAGTATTGCCACCATCTGCAGTTTTCCAAAATTACAAGTGGTGATTATTAATTATGAATTAAATAGTTTGAGGTGGACAAGGCTTATGATGTGATGGTATAAGAGAATCGATTGTTGCAAAGAAGGGGAATTGTTCCACCCTAAAATAAACCTTGTCTGTAATGGACAAGCTTAAATTATTATTCTCTTCTATCGTACAATAAACTTTGTCCGTCTTGTAAACGCTAAGGCCCGAATTCACAAAGGTGGTACAATTTCTATGGAGCGCCAAGCGTAGCACGACCTATTTCGTACCTTTTATGAGGAATCCATTTATGAACTAAACTACTCATTTTAGAAGACACTACTGTCTATTTCGAGAGGGTTCAGTTCGATTTTATTTCTATATTTTTTTTAAGGAAATCAAATATTGAACAAAAAATGACAACACGTCTATCTGACAACAGAATAAGGGGAAAAATACATTCATAGTGTCATAATCACAATCTTTAAGGTATAAACTTAACAATGAGAACAAAGGAATCGAGGATACACTTGTTTTAAAATAAGGAGGAAGAAAAAACATGCAGGAGCCTGCCGTCTTTAAGCACAATTAATGTTTGATAGTGATGGCAGCCTCAGAATCTCAAAAAAGGAAATAAGAAACATACAAATTCAAATATATGTATATATATATATATATATATATATACACATAAATTATATATATATACTGAAATATTACATTTTCCAGGATGGAAGGTGAACTCCGACCCCACCCACTTTAGATATTATCATTTCTGTATTATTGTATAGATTAAAAAAAAAAAAATTGAGCTTTACTTAATGGCAGTGGTCCTCTTTCATTGCAGTACACACACACACACACACACACACACACACACACACATCATGTCTACATGAAAAATATCGTTTTTGTCCACAATTCAGGCAGAAGTTCATTTTGCAGTAATTTCGGGGTCATCCCACTAGACCAAGGAGTCTTACAGCCCACGAGTTTGACATTGAACAGGTTCATGAGTCATACAGCTCACGAGTCATACACCCTATAAGTTCGAGACTAGGCAAATAAAGCCAATCAGTTCGACACTAGACCACGAGTTCGACAGATACAACACGTCGGGTCTCGTGAGTCGTGTTAGCTTAGTGTCGAACTGATGGGCTGTATGACTGGTGAGCTCATTTATACTGTATGACTCGTGGGTTTCGGTCTCGTAGGGTGGGATTTCACGGAGCACGCGAACGATTTGCGAAGGACGCGAATGACAAAATCCAACATTCGGAAAAGTTTTTCACCGAATGCGTTCCGACAATAAAGCCGAAAATTATTCTTGCGCAATTTGTGCGAAGTTTCCACGACGTATGTGCGAATGTCGTGTGTATCATTGCTAAAGTACAGCATGTTACGTACACGAAGAACACGCAACGGAAATGCGAACAACGAAAAATTTTCAATAACCATGGGATAAAAATGTACCCAAGGAGAGGTGGAAGCTGTCTTGAGTTGATTTTTTTCCCTCTATTTCTCCTTTCTTTTTCTCTCATTTTTCTATCGTGTGCTTGCCTACATTTTTTTCCTATAGGACCTATCTCCACTAGTAAAGCATTTGATTTTTTTTTTTGCAGTTCCTCCAACACATAATCTCTATAGTTCAAATGAAATTTTGCATACTTTAGATTAATATTAAGTGTATTCTGCGAATTTTTTTTTATATCAAAAATTTCTTTCTCTTTGCTAGTCTTTAATTTCTTTTGTTACTGTAGTTGTTAATAATTGTTTGATGTTTAGATGTATGGTACGATTTTTATTTGTAGAAAACGTATAGGTCATACATCCCCAAACGTGCGCCAAACGTTCGCGAGAATGTCTCAAAAGGTACGCGAACAGTTTGCGATAAAATGATCGGAAAAACTTCGCAGATTTCGCGTAACATACGCGAGACATTCTCCAAAGTTTCGGAGTCTGTTTGGGGTTTCACGAACATTTTGCGAACATCGCGCGTGTCTTGCGAAGGTCTTGCGCATATGACGAGGCTTTAAAGACACTTTCGAGAACAATTCACGAGCAAATCACGACCAAATGTGCGGAAAAGGTTCGCAAAAAATTTCAAACTTTTTTGAAATTATCGCCGAAGTAAAAACGACATTCGCGAACAATTGACGCCGCTTCCGAACCGTCACGTTCGTTTGGCGATCTTTTGCAGGGTATACGAATGCTGGATTTTGCCATTCGCGTCCTTCGCAAATCGTTCGCGTGCTCCGTGAAATCCCACCCTAACGTGCACCCGTCACCCCGCGCGCATGCCTTTGTGACACTACGGGGACTTTCCGTACACTTGTTGCATGGGCCATCATTTTGTGACTCTCAAAAGCAGAAGCCATTCCACTGGATTTCTTCCGTTGGTGTGATATTTGTTGTCGCTGCTTCTTCTTTACAGAGTCTGAGTTTGACTTTGATGTCAAATTTTTGGTCTTCACCAGTAGCAATGACAGGAATTATATCGAAGCTCATTGTGACGGTAATTTTCTGCGGTAAGTTTGCTCTCCAAGCGACTCTTCCAAACTAAATAATTCAAGTCCACTTTCATGATATTCAGATAAATAGTGTTGAAAGAACCTCCGCGACACAAATGCATGTTGACTTGTCCAATTATAAGAATACCCCGATGATTACTTCAGTGATGACAAGAATATAAAGATATGCTATAATTTTCTGCTACTTCCACAGTCGTCAGATTATGTGGATGTACAACCCCCACCTCCCCCCCCCCCCCAAAAAAAAAAAAAAAATGAAAACTAAGATTCTGAAGCTTTGTTTCAAATGTGGGTAAGAGTAAGAAAAACGCAAACGCATCTTGGTTTAATAATGGAATTAAAACGAAGAACACGTACAAGCTAGATGTTAAAAAAATCCAACTGTTGTATGATAAGAGAGAATTGGTATAAAAATGAGAAATAAAGATGTAAACAAAAACCTATAATGTCAGTTAAGATTTGAAATGTAAGTTTGATGTAGATAAAATATCACCCATTGTAAAATACATCACTAAAATGAGACGTACTCGTGTGTACTTTTTAAACCAATATCATCAGATGAAATTATTGATAATGTTCAGAATTTTAAGAATGACACTACACCAGGTTCAGATGGAATTGCAGTTTGTGCTTTGAAAGGAATATTAATCATACGTGTGTGAAGTGCAATATTTAATCAGCGTTTAGATGATGGAGTTTTTCCCTGATTACATATAACTATTATAAAAATAGCACATGTAATATCTGTTTTCGAAAACGGTCATCTGTTTTGTCTCCTTTTTTTTTCAAAGACTTTTGAGAGATGTATTTATGTTCGTTTATTATACTTTATCAAAGAGTACAATATATTCTCTTCGAACCAATATGCTTTTAGGAAGAGACACTCCACTTCTCATGCCTTTATATATTTTATTCAAAATGTGATGTGTGCGAAAGAAAACGAAGACATTTTAATCGGTATAGTTTTGGATTCTAACAAGGCTTTTGACACTCATGATAATGATATTTCGTTCGATAAGAAGAATTTGTATGATATAAGACTAGTTGCTTTAGATTTATTCTAAATTCTAACTTCAGTTATTTATCCAACAGAGGTCATTATGTTGAGGTATAGATGGTATAAAGATTTGAAGTGTGGAATGCCCAAAGGGTCAATCTTGGGACCTCTTTTATTTCTTGTTTATATTATGAACGATTTATGTAATACGTCTGAGGTTATATATATATATATATATATATATATATATATATATATAATATTGTTTGCTGATGACTTAAATCTCTACCCACAGTTGTTATTAAAATGATATACAATGCAATTATTGCGCCCTTTTTTATATGGCCTTTCTGTTTTGGGAATGTGCTGCACATATAGACAGACTTTTTAAACTACAAGAATGTGTAATGAAAGTAATTAACCATTCAACGTACTTAGCTCACACTTCACCATTGTTTTTTTTTTTCATTCGCAAAAGATGTTAAGCTGCATGATACACTTGGTAAACTCATGTTTTTTTAATAGCACAAAAAGCTTTCACCCAATTCTCTGCTGCACTTTTTTCACTTTAAATTGCAATATTCATCCCTACCGTTCAAGAAACGCTGAGAATTTTCTCATACCCAAAGTAAGAACATCATTATTTTACAAATCTGTGCTTTATTAAGGCCCGCTTACATGGAATTCAATACCAGACGATATTCAGAAATCTAATCTACCTCTTTCAATGCATTCAACAGCAAACTTTAAGGATAATTTTATACACAATTATCATTCATAATTTCTCGACATGCTTGGCTGACATTATTTCATCTAATTGTTATAATTCACCTTGTTTTTGTAGTGTCTCTGTAATGTAAGCGTAGTGTTTGTGTATCATTGCTGTATATTTTTCTTTTGTTCTGTTCTTACATCTGTGTAATTATTTGCTCATCTCTCTGTTTAAGAAGCGTGAAAATGATTACCACCCTGGGTCAGCCAGATCTTTTAAAAAATCTTTAATTCCTCGTTGGCTGATCCCTTTCGCTTAATCATATATAATGAATTCCATATATCCGTCTTTACTCTGTACTTTGTCATGACCGTTTAGCATTGTCATTCTTTGATTTTTTTATGCTGAACAAATAAATTCAATTCAATTCAATTCAATTTAATTCATTTCAATTCAATTCAATTCAATTCAATTCACTCACTGCTAAATTGCTAACATGATTGAACCGACATGACAATGCATCTTCCATGTCTTGCCCGAAATTAGTGTTTTGGGTTTTTGGTACAGGTTTCTAAGTAATCTAAAGAGGAAAAAGATTATTAGTCTACATAAGCGATGATCAGGATATTACAAACAACAAAAGTCAACGTGCATTTGCATTGCAAAGTTTCTTTACAGTCAAAGTTGCTCAACGATAGAAAAATGTCAGAGCCAAGGATGGTGCGTGTAGTGGTATTCCCTCTTCCTTTGCTGTGAAGTTTTGTAACAATTGATCAAATTTTAGTTCATTGCATATACTGTGATTTTGCAGTTACATGTAAATAGTATTAGTATTCATTTTCCATTATAATTTAGATTTAAAAGAAATACTTAAGGCCATGTTCAGCTCAGGGAAGACAAATATCAGATGGTATTACAACCGACAGGGTAAGAAGGACAATTTCTTTCTACGTCGTCATTGTTTGTTGTTCTCGTGTCTTTTTCACCTCTTCATTATCCGTCATGCCTACCTTGTTGTTACTTGTCACTTTCTGCCAACAGTACAACTTTTATGTACATTGTAGTACATAATAATTATAACTTCATTTTATTGAAATTTGTTGCACTATAACCAGTGATAGCAATGTCAATTTTAGGATAGCCTTTTGTTCATTTTCAACATTTTCATATTCTAATTTGCGACTGTTTTTTTTCTGATTTCTTGTTGATTAATTACTAAACATTTTTGTTCATTGTACATTGTAATATAAAAATGTGCATTTTTTCAAAAAGAGAATCATATTTACATGGTTTTGTTGAAGATGAAATATACATTATGTAAATACATGAATTACCGTATTGAACTGCTATCATTTTTGGTATCGTGATAATTGCTGCTATTTCACCTTGTCATTGCTGGCTTTATTTATTCAAACACAAAAGAAGTGGCCATGGCCCTCGAGCAGCAGAAAAATGAACAGGAAACCTGCCCAGCTCCAATGGAAATGATCTGCGGCACCCTGACCGTGACATTGGGCAACGGAGAAACGGTTGCCATGGTACCCAAACTAATGACAGAGGATGAAATAGCACGAGCGGGAAATCATCCCATGCTGAAAGGGAAGACAAGGTTTACCTGTAGGAATCCAGGTATGTGTACCAACAACACAATTCCACTAGTGACTCGCTACGCCTCGCGTTTATGAGAATTCGTTTTCTGTCTGAATATATATAAAAAAGCTACAAATCCATGCCGGATTAATGAGAAAGAGAGTTTCAAGAGGGGAAAATATCCATATCAAAAATTGGAAATTGAAAACCACGTTCAAGATGGCTCAAATTGAGGAAGTTATTACAATTGCGGAACTTAGCTTCAAGATTATCCGTTCACATGATATCCAGTATCATCATTGTTATCCGGATAAATTTTCGATGCAAGTTGCTCCGATATAAAGTCTTGATGTAAAGGATATGTCGCATATCTATATGTTAAAGGTATAGTATAATACTGGTGGAGATGTGGATTAGATTTTTTTTTGCGAGATACCAAGAAAGTACTTATGAAATAAGACAAAGCATACCGTTCTAAGAGGAATTGAAAGTTTATAAGATTTAAAAAAAAAAATCGGTTTTGAAATGGCTGAGACATCCAAAAGTAAAGTAGATCCAAGCAATCCTAATAAAGGGCGGGTCCCACCTTTTATTAGGATTGTTCTGTTTGGGATATCTCATCTATTTCAAAACCAATTTTCATCAAATAAACGTTGAATCCCTCTTGGAATTACATTCTCTTTGATATTTGATTAGAGGTTTCACATCATCTTGCCAAACACAATGTTAGAAACCTAGAATTAGGTCTCAACGAAAACTAAACGATCCCTTTAAAGAAGGAACTTCAGTAAAATCCTGAATGGAGACGACTAAAGGATTGGGGAGCTTGTGAGGTTGTCACAACAACAAGTCATCTACAATACAGATTTGCATGACATGAAATTATGAAATATACAATACCAATTTAGACAAAACTTATCCCGTCGTGCATTTTTTTAATGTCTTCTTACTTGAAAGTGGTGAACTAACGAGCCATTTTCAGTTTAACGTGAAAATATTTGTGGTATTTGGTACTTTCCTAGAATTTTTAGTTTGTTTACTGTCTTGCAAACACTTTCAATACAGGAGCGACAGAGGATAATTCACTTAAAGGACAAGTTCACCTTCATAAACATATGGATTGAGAAAATGCAACAATATTAGTAGAACACATCAGTGAAAGTTTGAGAAAAATTGGACAATCGATGCAAAAGTTATGCATTTTTTAAATTTTTGTGTTGGAACCGCTGGATGAGGAGACTACTACAGCTTGTGAGTCATATGCGTACAACAGTATAAAGAAAATGTAAAAGAAAATTCAACATATTTTCACTTTTTTCGCATAACAAAAGAGCACTTGACTTGCCTCTTTCTAAAGGCAGAGGGAATAATATTACCCATAACATTTGTCGGTAACGAGTCAGGGGAATGTGTACTTTTTTCAAAAGATGGAATTTTGTGAAATTCTCTTTATATTTTTCTTATATTGTTGTACGCATGTGACATCTAAGTTATTCATACACTGCAGTAGTCTTCTCATCCAGCGGATACTGTACAAAAACTTCAAAAATTCATAACTTTTGAACGGATTGTCTGATTTTCCTCAAACTTTCAATGATGTGTTCTACTAATATTGCTACATTCTCTCAATCCTTATGTTTATGAAGGTGAACTTGTCCTTTAAGAGGAAGACAACAGATATCGTTTGACGATTAAGCCTTTATGTTCCATTCAAGAGTCAAATACTATATGCACAAATTTCATACACAAACCTATTGTCAGATAATAAGCATGACACACCAAGGGTTAAAGGGGAAGGCTAGTAACTGATCAGTGGGAATCAGTGGAAATGCTGGGAGATGATTGTTCCAATCCTTGTGGGATTCATTAAAGAGTTCATTGTATATCTATTGTTGTGTGAAAATGATTTGCTTCAGAACGGTCTCATATTCAAGTACTGTGCAGATTAATGCTCCGTCACTGACCAGGGACGCTAACCTGGAAGCATTAAACTGCACATTACTTGAATATGAGACCATTCTGAAGCAAATCATTTTCACACAACAATAGATATATAATGTACTCTTGAATGAATCCCATAAGGATTGGAACAATCATCTCCCAGCATTTCCACTGATTCCCACTGATCAGTTACTAGCCTTCCCCTTTAAAGGTCCTGTTTACCTTTGGGAGCAGTGATTTGAAAGATGTTCAAGATATCGCTTTTCATTCATATGTGTAGGTCTGTTGTACCACAAAACACCCTCCCATATGAAATTTGTGCAATAAAGCCTAAAATATAAGGAAATGTCAGCATTTTTCTCAATAAACCCTAACTGTAGACGGTTTAGTCTGGAAACATTTTTACTATAACTATTGTTCAGATTTTGTATATCTAACAATACCTAACATCAATTATACTGATTCAAATTTTCAAAGTGATTGTTTCTATCCCTAACCCACATTTTAGAACTATTTGAAAGCACTAGTGCTGGGTTTTTGTTTCATCTGCAAATAGCAATTTATGCCTTTAAGCATATCAAACATCCTGATATTGCTCGAAAATATAAGCGTCGAAAAGATCATATCATTATCATTGATCACGCTTAATCGACTCAATAGATTTTCTATAGTGCTGCGATGGAAACATACAATAGCATGTAATGCATAATGGTAATGGAAGGGATTCTACAGTTTTGGTTGACATGGGGCTGTAGGTTTCCAACTTTTTTTGTGATGACTTTTTGAGATCATGAGAAACCTCTCATCAAATATAAAAGAACATAGAATTTTTAAAGTAATTCATAGATTATTGACGAAAACTAGTTTTGACAATGTTTGTAATGGTTGAGATAACAAAAATAAAGTCGTATCTTTACGTTATGAGTGTAAAAACCGCATTTGAATTCTGTGTATAGTTCAAACAAAACAAATTACAGTTTAAAACAAATGTGTATATTTTTCTTCTGTAAAAATACAGATTTTTTCTCACAGATTAAAGCAAACTTGTATATACTTTTTTTTCCTGCAAAAATACAGATTTTTTTTTTTTTCAAACAGTGCAGTAATCTTGATAATGAGATGATACGGTGAAAGGTATACCTGCCAAGCAATGGAAATGATTTGCGCCACTTTGGTTAATGGAGAATCGGTTTCCATGGTGCCTAAACTAATGGTGATATGATATCATCTGTTGCTTTTATTGCATTTAGGCCTATGCTAGAATTCACTCTTTTGAATAATGTACAACACTGTCACTGATGACCTTCAGATTTTAAAACGAACACAGCGGAATAATTTCATTAGGCCTCGAAGCCAGTGTACGTTTTTGGAGAGCGTTCTTTTTTCCACAGCCTTGTAAGCTTGGTTTATATAATATGAATATAAATATAGAAACGTTTAAGCTAGGCGTATAACATGTACAATAAATAAAGCTGCAGAGAAAGAAATGACGAGCTTTGCTTGATGTTAATTCTATATTATGTATGTCGAAGCTATGATTATATTATTGTTCTTGCAAATGACCAGTAGCTACGCAATTGTAAAGGTCTGCTTCGCTTTAATGTTAATTCTATATTATGTATATCGAAGCTATGATTATTTTTTGTTCTTGCAAATGACCAGTAGCTCCGCAATTGTAAAGGTCTGGGAGGCATGACCTTTTCGGACACAATGGCGACAAAATTTTGAACTTCCTTCAAATTATGCAACAGTGTGTATACGGAATCACGGAAAGTGTCTTCTTTACCGTAGAGCAATCTGTTGTATATCCTTTGTGAAAAGGGTAAAAACATATCCAGTCAATTTCGAAAGAAATTATTCAATTCAAGGTATGCTAAATCCGCGTGCTGGGAAAGGAAGTTGGGTGTCTTCATTTTCAGATTCTGTAACCGTTGCAAAATACATTGATTTGCTTGTCAGATGGGGTGTTAAGATTTTCACTTTTTGCGAGATAACCCTGAAGCCTCATCTCAACCAAAACTATACATTCCCTTTACTATTAAAAAAACTTTATATGTTGCCAACAAAGTTGAAATCTTGTCTTATTTCGTAGTCTCGGTTGAAGTTGGAGTAAAGCATACGATCCAATTTTGTTTTGCGAGATGGGATCGAAAGAACCGATTTGGCGTGTTTAAGTTAATTTAAACTAAGCATCATGTGTATGTGATTTTATAGTAACCTACGCGAAATACACATTCTTTAGTATCGACAGGACATTAAAGTTTGGATTCAATTGATATGTTTTTGGGGGTTTGCTTGTTTGTTTTTTTTTTTTTTGCTTTTGTTACAATAATAGTACAAAAAGTCACATTATTGTTAATATTCGTTTCGATGATAATTACGAAATGTCTCTATGGCGACAGCTACGTCCCTCCCCCTTAAAATATTATATATATATATACTGTAAAAACATCGGTGTTAGATTTAACACCATGGGTGTTAAATCTAACACCGATCAATCTTCAATAGAGGGCCACACCCACAGGTGTAGAAAATGTATTGTGACGGTGTTAAAAAGTGTTCACCTGGCACTTCGTGGTGTTAATTTGACACTGCAGCTGGTGATATTTTTGACACTGCGCTAGAGTTAATTCATCAATGACACCGCATGGTGTTTATTATACAAATGATGCACAGGATAGAGTGTGTTAGTGTAGGCGTGGTGCACTCGAGGGTATTTACAATTGTGAAACATGCACGAGGCGAAGCCGAGTGCATGTTGCACTACATTGTAAATACCCGAGAGTGAGCTACGCCTCCACTAACGCCACGAAATAATCCTGTGCATCATTTGTTTTATAAAATGGGTCGAAAATTCGAAAACTAACATCATTTTTCAGCGTTTTTCACGTACCTTTGTGGGTCAAGACGTCCGAAGATGTTCGTCCCAAACATTTACGCACGTCGCACTCGCGGAAGTCCCGCACATACAGTATAAGTATAATGGGGGGTTGGGTTTCCGGACACTTAAGTTCCCGCATGAAAACTTACTTATTTTACATAGAATATGCACCCTTTACCTTAAAGACTTGATATAGACTCCTCATATAGGCCTACTAGACAACATACTCTGAAAACGGCGTGAGAATTAACCTGCTAAATCGTTGGATTTGCTCTTCAAAGTGACTCCATGTACGCGTCCGGTCCCATAACGCTTGGTCTACTGTACTGTACAAAGTGTACGTATAGTAGAGTATACGTACATGGTACGTACGCCACACATGTTATGCACAAGGGAAGACAGGCCGGCCGGCCGGCAGCCCGAACTAGAAGTTGTTTACAGGATTGACAGCGCGTATGCATGCAATTCATCAAAGGAGCCGCCGCGCGCACAGACGATCGGCAATCTACCATAGGATTACAGGCAGTGCAATTGTACTGAAGTAAAGGAAGGAGGTGTGTCTCATTTCAGCGCTTCCTATTGGCTACATTCTTGAACCCATTTTATAATTGATATTGGTGGTGTTAATTTCAATGGTATAACACCCGTTCAGCTTCAATGGGAGACCACACCAACTGGTGTTACTGTGGTGTAAATTTGTTTACACATTTTTTCAAAAATCAAGCACTTTATCGGAAAATTCTTCATCGTCTTGTTGAAGTTCAGAATTAACAAGAAATTCAGTAACTAAGAAACTACCAAAAAAACAATTTTATATTTTGAAATGACACCCGGAGGTGTTAATCTAACACCATGAATGAGCACCGGAAATTTAACACCAGCTCGGTGTTTCACATTTAACACCGGACTTTTTGCAGTGTATATACTATACAATAATTATTGTATTGGCATCAATCTTCCAATATATTTGTAGCACATCTTTATACTGTAACCCTCTCCCTGAGTTTTGGATACCAGTTTTCAATTATTATTTCCTATAGACAAATGACGAAACTAGGGGCTTCAATCATGAAATAAGTGTGCATGTAGAGAAGCAGTTTAAATATTACCCCGATATCGCATAGTTTAAGTTAACGGACATAATAAATGTACTTTAGGTTAGAATTTGGGATGTATACCTTTAATACGAGGAAGATTTCTATACAACTAGCACTACGAACGTGTACTATTTCTCCTATTTAATTAAGGCAAAATTTCTTTTGTACGCAACCAAAGAAAACTATTTACCTTGCGTAAGCTTTCGCCTAGTGTCTGTAGGCTTCATCAGACTGACGTTGACTCGCCGTAGATGGGATGTAGGCAGTCTTACAGTCCGAGAGAATGGGAATATACGCTGAAGATAATTTGTATTGCCCCTCGTCACGATTCATCATGGGTTCCCGCCCCCGTTGTATGTCGTTGTATGTGGATCGGCTCGCCTCTCTTATCCAACGTGTGAATTTGTTGCTGTGTTTGGACACGATCTTGCTCTGTTTCCAGTCAATGATGTGGTTTTCCTGCGCCACGTGATCACATATGGCTGACTTTTTAGGAGTGAGATCTGCCCCTTTCTTTTTGGCCCTTGTGAATTATGTCTTCCCCAGTGACTCTGCCTCTTTTTGGTGTTCTGACTTCCTGACTCCGAATTTCCTGCCCGTCTCCCCTATGTAGACCTTGTCACAATCCTTACAAGGTATTTTGTACACTACTCCTGTCGAGTCCTCAGGTGATCTTTTGTCCTTGGGATGAACCAACAGTCCTCGTAGTTTGGTGAGGGGTGGTAGCAACATTGTATTTGGTGAAGATCCTTTGGAGTGCTTCAGACGTGCTCTTTACGTATGGGATCGTGACCATACATTTCTTCTTGGTGGTTTGGGTAGACTTGGGTTTATCCTTGGCCATTTGAGTCATCTGTTGGTTGACCTGTCTAAACGACCAGTCAGGGTATCCACATAATCTGAGGGAGGACTTGATATGTTCTTCTTCAGGCTGTACATCCTCTGAGTCTGTGGTGATACCATGGGCCCTATCCATGAGTGTTCTGTAAACTCCAAGCTTCTGATGAAGAGGGTGGTGTGAAGAAAAGTTGAGGTATTGGCCTGTGTGTGCTTTCTTCCTGTAGACAACTAACTTGACCTTGCCGTCCGGATGTTTGATGATTCTCGTGTCAAAAAAGGGGATTGAGTTTGATTCTTCCATCTCATGTGTGAACTTGATACTCCCTGTAACATCTGCTTGGTTAAGATGGTCTTGGAGTTGGTCTACACATTCCTCCTTCACGACCACAAGTATGTCATCGACATATCGTTTCCAGAGTCTGGGTTTGATGGCAGTGGGTGTTGTGGAAAGGACTGTCTGTTCTAGACTGCCTACACCCCATCTACGGCGAGTCAACGTCAGTCTGATGAAGCCTGACAGACAGTAGGCGAAAGCTCACGCAGGTAAGTAGTTTTCTTTGGTTGTGTACAAAAGAAATTTCGCCTTAATTAGAGAATTACCAATCAGATGAACCTCTTCCAGGGTATTTCTCCTATTTGTTTTAGTCAACGATTTCCAGATTCAATGTTTTGTTATGCTCATGTTTTACTGTAGAATATTGAATATGAAACAAAAAAAAATAATAATACCATATATTCAGAGGCATGTGACTCCGTTGAGCTCATTACAAACCGTATTCAACATAATAAAGGAAAACTAGAGCACTTAGACTTGTGAGAAAGCCACTGTCCAATATTCATCAATCTTTCACTAATGTGATCTATATTACTGCACTCTCTCTATTCACATGCATATTTGGGCTTCGGTTTCCCCAAACAGAGAATGACCCCTTAAAACAGACAGAAAGCTCGTCAAATAAAACACCTGCTGAAAACCATCCTTTTGTATACGTGGTATACGTATCGCTATGAAATGTAATTACACATATCTTGCTTTAACAGATTGTGCATCTTCACCATGCGCTAATGGAGGGACGTGTACGGAGACATTCACAGGATACAAGTGCTCCTGCAGCCAAGAATACTTCGGAACGAACTGTTGTAAGAAACAGATCATGTAGGCCTATCCCGAAATGTTATTTTATTCTGTTGTTGTTGTTATTGTTGTTGTTGTTGTTGTTTATGTTGTTGTACCTAGCGCGTGTATGCCGAAGTCTCTTTGGCATGGGTGTGTTTTTTCCCTTATTGTACAAATGCGTAAATCTAAGTGACACAAACCTAGTCCTCATGACTAGACTTACAATGTGTGTGTAGTAGTATTTTCTTTTTGATATATATATATATATATATATATATATATATGCATTTGTATCAAAGTAGATCAGTACACGTAAAAGAATTCCAATTTTGTACACGAAAAAATTGAAAAACTAGAAAGAAAAAAAAAGATAATATATTCCAGCAACTTCAGCAACTGTTTTGCGTTTATAAAGGCAAAGTGAAGAGCGACTGAAACTACAATTTAAACCTTGTTCTATTCTTGCGTTGCATATTCCGGTAAAAGTTTGCTTACTTGTCTTTCTTTCTTTCTTTCTTTCTTTTTTCTTTAACCACAGGCCTACGTAGCGCGATACAATGCTGATTTTTTTTTTTTTTTACATCAATGTCAGAGGCATTCATTTATTTCCATGGAAGAATTAGATAAGCAAGTAGATTTATGTGAACACATTTTTTATGTTAACTAAAAGAACAGTTCTCCTAATCTTTAATAGTTTCACATGCATCTTTGTATGATTATTATGGTGACTGCCAATCTCTATTATCCCATTATACGATTCGTTTTGATTTGTCTCCTGCTTTGAAGCATGCAACGTAATCCACACACCAGACAGCGGTGATCAAATGCACTACAACTTTCATGGACTGAACCTTAGCACAGATGTGACGTCACTGGATTTTGAGATCAGCGCAGAAAAGTCCGCTCGAATCGCTTTTAGTTTGGATCCATCTCAGACGAGTTTCCCATATGAAATCGGTATGCCTCCTATCTTATGCCTACATCTTTTTTTTTTTTTAATTGGTAAAGAGTATCAAAATTCGGGAAAACAAAAAAGTAACATTGTAAAAGTGCTTGCTGATATTAAATGCTTTTATTGCAGCCATCCAAAACCAAATCGAAAATAAATTGAACAGATCATAAACAAGAATCCACACAAATACAATCGATAGACATTCCAACTAATATATAGTAAACTTTATCATTCACCAATATCTAATTTTTCAATTGAGTCTCTACTATCGCACAGTCGTGGATAACATATAAAGGGTTCGCTAGATATTGGTAGCATCTTCGAGAAAATTGAGGTTAAGGCAGTTGAGTGAAAAAAACAAATCAAGATGATGTGCTTCGCAAAATTGGTCAATTCTCTTCTCTTTATACCTTTACTGATAGCTCATAAGTCAAGTAGACACCATGGACCACATGTTGGAATAATCTCCCTGAGCAAATAAAGGCAACCACTAAATTAAATTCTTTTTAGGCACTTATGAAAAAATATCTTATTGAAATATAATAATGTATGAGTGATATCTTAAAGATTTTTTTTTTTGGGGGGGGGGGTGGTATGTTAGCTCATAAACGGATTATATAGGTACACACCGTATTAGGAGTGTAATGATTTGCTGCATCTGCCTTTTTAAAGTCATACTCGTGATCACATTGATACTACTACTGTAAACGGAATTATGTAATAGATATGTGCATGGCTGTTGAAAAATACACTAAAAACAAACCCAATTACATATTATATGGCCAAACGTTAAATTAATGAAATTATATTTTACGCTATGCATAGCACAGCACAGCACAGCACAGCACTCACCTCAGTACAGTATCATAATTATTTTAAAAAGTCTATTTGAAACAAATTAAATGATGATTATTTTTGTTAGTTTTCGCCTCTGTTCTTTCTTACCTCACGAATTACTACGATATTTTGGAATTGATTTTTTATTCTATTTTGTAGTCACGTCCGTTATACAGTTATGTATAAAAGTCGAATTTAAGTTTCAAATTTTACCCCGAGGCCTCGATCCATGTAAAACTGCTGCTTATGATCGCGGTCTCCTGCTTTTCTGTTAGTACAATGTCTAGAAATGCACAATTCTAAATTTAATTCATTTAAATCCCCCTTTTTTTCTAAATTTCGTTTATCATAACGACATGACATATTCTGAATGAACAATAAATCATCATCTCGATAATTTACAACTGTCATTTTCACGATTTCCTTCTGGACCTTTTTTTTTTGTGATATTATACTATACATCTTTCGAATACTGCCATGTTCTTAATAATATGTATGTAGGCCTATTTTGAATTAATTTGTCAGACAGCACGCTCAGCTTATGCGTCATGTATTGTATTTTTCTAATGTATGCATTCTTTTGTTATGTGTGGTTTGAAAAAAGGCAGAAATAAAATCAAACCAAACAAAACAGAATTTGTCATTCATAATAAAACACACGTAACAAAGTCTTATCAACGTAAAGCAAGGTTGGCGTTGTATCAGAGATTCATTATTGCGATATCGATATTAGTATTATTGTTATATCAATATCATTTCATGTTGTCTTAATCATACATCGTGAAAAGTTCATATTAGATAATCAGAAATAAAGCCATGTATCTTTTCATCATGTCAGCCTAATACGTAAAATGGTTCTGCATTCATAGTCTTTAAGAACACTACGGGATTTTATACATAGAGTAGCTGTCATGTTATATCAATTTACTGAATTTACAGTTCCTTATTACTTTCGTTCTGATAGGCTGATGTACATATGGAGCTGGTATAGCGGCCACATCATAATTATTGCGATCACATCATTAATCTCTTTTTTTCAAAAATAGAAATAAAACCACACCATCGAAATTTCTATAACATTGTGTTTCCATGATTATGGAGAGTTTATGAATGAGCTTTGATGCATTTCTGGAATGTCTGCATTTATAGATTAAAGCAGTAAATGTACATTCACTTTGATTTGCTTAAACATATCTGTTTTCAAACAGTTACTGGTGGAGACTCGAACACAGTGACAAAGATTTTCCGTCTCGGTGTCTTGGAGCTGAGGAAGAGCGTTTCAAGCGATGCCATGTTGTCTGGGCCTCATGTGTACGATCGCTTCTGGCTGAACTTTGCCTCGGGTAACTTTTCAGTCGGTCGCTATGGCAACCTGGAACCATTCTTTAATTGGTTGGATCCAAGCCCATTGCAATTTAGATCCATAGGGCTTATGACATGGAGTGGGTCAACTGGTCGATGGAAGTTTCATACGTTCTGTTAATGTTTATTAATATTGTTTTAGAACCGTAAAGGACACATCAGATGCGAAGAATAATAAAGATCCCGCAGCTTGATAGTTCTGTTTATGCTAAGTTGTTAGATCATGCAGCTATATAGTGATATTGCAAATGAACAAACATGACAAACAGAATTCAATAAGTTCATTTTGAACGTTCAAAAGCTTTCCATAAAACTGTGGTGATGTGTGAACGTGATATTATTTCACGTTGTTGATGCCATTTACAATGTGCTTTGTCTCTTTAGAAAGCTTATACGTATGTATATCGTGGCATATGCTTTATAGATAAGATTAAGGTCAAGAGGGGAATGAAACCTGTGATTATTGCACACTAGAAACTTTTAGCTCTTGAGGCTAGAAATGTTCAACTCGGGTTGGAAAATGAAAATAGTTGTCTCGCGCATGTGCAGAACAACATTTGAAGAGTTTGTTTGCAAAAACCGATAAGTCCATTTTTGAAGATTTTGAAGTACGGTCTCTGTCATGAAGTACAAAATAATAATAATTTAAATGATATATTGGTCACTACATATAAAGGTACATTTTTGAAGTTATGGTCAAAAGAAGCAAACATTTTCTTATTATTCTCTTTATTTTTCTTGACCTTTAATTGCAAATATCTCCATTTGGCAAATATGGACTTATAGGTTTTTGCGAACAAACTCTTCATTTTTTTTTGCCTCATAGTATCCGCGTCGTAGAATTAGCGTTACAGATTTACAGCTCGCTACTGAATCGTGAGCCGTCCATTCTATAAAGGCTTTTACAGCAGTCGCAACTTACAATCAAGCAGTCAGTTGTAGGCAATGACTCACTAGCTCAGAGTGTCAATGTAGTAGTAGCAATTATTTTCTTATCAGCATACCAACTTTGTGCAACATATCGTGGTCTTTTGCTCTTGCAAAAGGCAATTATACAGTTATTCTTGTTTGCTATAAAAATATTATATCACCGAATTCCCTCATAGCAATTAGTAGATATTGAAACATTTGTATTTGTTACACCTGTCGTTGCCACAATTATAACGTTTATGTTTGTTGTGTACGTGGTTGTTAAATTCATGCTTTTGTGAGGCCACGGAGACCACAACTGACCTTACCAGCCTTACTTACTTTATTTTGGTCGTTTTTACTGGTAATAGAAACTAACAGTAAAAAAGAGGAAGATGGGTTACCAAACCACAGCCATTCTTTAATTGGTTGAGTCCGAACTTGTTAAAGTTTAGCTCCATTGGGGTTGTGACACGGAAGGTGTCAACTGGTCGGTGGAAGTTTCATTCATTCTATTACTGTAAATTTGCGATTGTTTTGGAACCAGTAGGGGAGTGAGTTATGTTCTTCGGGGAATCCCCCACCCCCTCCGAAGAAAAGCGCGAAATAGACAGCTAGAACAATCCAGTGCGGAGCATTTAATCGGGAAATGTTACAGTAGCTGTGGGTTGTAGCATCACATACTTATCCCTTATCATCTCAATTGCACGTGCGTTTGGCTTTCTCATCTGTGAGGTGAAAACCAATATTTTCATTCATTATTATTTTTTTTTTCAGAAAAGGCAAGGTTGCAAGAGTTTGAAATATTGTACAGCCCACGCTTTGATTGTTTGAATGCTGATTTGTATTTTTTTTCTTATCTTGTAAGAGTTAAACTAGTAAACTTGTAGCAAAAACAAAGCACATGTGTTTGGTGATAATATTATTAAAAAATAAACACCAAAAACGGACAATTGGACCATAAAACGGCATTGCTGTCAATGACTGTAGAGTCATACTTTTCACAAAGGAGAGGGAACCCACCTCCCTGTTTTCTCATGCTAATTGTATTCATGCTAAGTTTTCTATTAGCTAGTTAAAAGGAGCGAACTATTTATACGTAGTTAATTGGCACAGTGGCGTATTACGTAACTGTGTGGGTGCTTTTCAGTTCTATAATTTGAAGCCAGTAGCTTGTACAGCGTTTGCGATGCCTAGGGAAGAAACTGGTAGTTATCATATACTTTCATGCAATTTGGCGGTGTGCAGTAGGTGCGATACGAGGACAATTTTGCTATCAAAGGTATAGTTCCGGAGTGTATACGTTTATGTCAACTAGTAGCGTTTGTGCGTGCTGTAGTTACATGTATATTTTCTAGTCATTATGTGTTTTTAAACGTTTGATTATATTTAAACTTTTGTTGGAGATGAAATAAACAACTTGATCTTGAACTTCAACACTTACTTGATTATATTCTACATTAATTCATAAATAAATGGTATATTGGTATATATATATATATATATATATATATATCTAAGAAATGCAGAAAGTGCCGAAATTTCATCTGATAATTCCCTTTAAACGGGTACCGACTGTTCATGCTTTCTTTGACTTGAATCAACATCATCGGAAACATATTTGAAGAATTTGACATGAAATGCAGAGTGAACATGTTGTCCGAATTAATTACTTGAATGATTTAAAGGAATATTCACTAGGTAATAGAGAAATACCCAAGCCGATATTATTAAGCCGATATATTAATATTGATATCCCCGTTTCCGACGACTCGTCATCGGATCAGTAATCATGTTGAAACAAATCACCCATATTAGTCAGGAATATTGAAATAGGTTTCCTCCTCGTTTAAATAAACAATCATTTATACAGTTGTCTCTAAGTTTCTGTCGAGTGTAACTGTTCGTTGATAAAATCATGTCTCCTTGTAAGGAATATCTTTCCCTTGAGTGTACGAAAAAAGAGTAGACACACCTTTGACCCATACACTGCATACGGGGACAATAGATTTTAAAGAGCCATTATACATTATTATTATAGCGTCAAGATACTGTAAGAGCGTGATTTGTGTGTCCCTTGTCGGGTTGTGTAGCGTGGTACAATCACAACTCTTACGTTCAGACGCGAAGGAAAACCAGGTTCAAACCATGATATGCAGTTTAGACAAGTGCACATTTATTGGTAATATATAATGTATCCAACGTGGAATATAACAATAGATGTATATGCACACAGACTCCCTAAATTCGTGTGGTAGCCATATAGCTACCCATGACAATGGTCATGGGTATGGCCAGGGAGTATCGCCCCTGAGGACTTGTCCCCAAGAGGGGAGAATCCAGAATGACCCATCTAACCATGTGAGCTCACTATATAAGAGATGGGTCTTTGATGTAACAATTACTTTGGTTACAATAATGTAGTAGAACTGGACAAAGGACTGGCTGTGGGAACTGTTAATACAGGAGTCTGAATTACTTACAGAACAAGAGGAAGGATTAAGTATTAAGTTCATTGCGGATTACTAGAGGAAGGAGTATATTGTGATGGTGGGCTTTTACACGGGAAGTTTACATGGGAGTTTGATGACATTGTTGAAAGAATATAAGGACTATTAAACTGTGGGAATTGTAAACAGGAGTTTACATGGGAAGTTCAATGACATTGCTAATGAAAGAATATAGGAACTTTGAAACTGTGGGAATTGTAAACAGGGTTTTGGGTGGACTGGATTTCTAAATGAACCAATGTTCAGGGTAGCATCTTTCCGTCTTACATTCGTCTCATCTTTCAAAAAGAAACGTCCTCGTTTCATAATTATAAACTGATGGATATTGATAAGAAATCAGGACATTGCAAATGGGGAAAAAAACAGAAAACAAAAATGATAATCTAAAACCAACATCAACATTAATTTAGATAACATTGTCCATATCATCCTCTACACCTTACTGGATTTTCTATCCATATGATCAATGCACAACAAATATACAGCAACAAAATGTTTAAACTGGTTCAAACTGGGCAAAGAAATGATTTCTGAAAAAATACAATAATATATGAAATTATCCTAATCAAAACGCAATATGAAAAACACATCTAAACAATTGCATAGATGAGCGAATTGTAATCGGAAAATGAACCATATATGAAGCTAACACCCTCATCATTACTACTGATAACATAAGAAAAAAAATGAGAGAGAAAATAACAAAATTTTGAAAAAGCAAGGGAGGGGGAAAAAGACTGGGATTGAGATATCTTATAGAGAGAAAGAAAGGGTGGTAAAGAGACGTAAGACATGAAATTTATAGAAAAGGTAAACAGAGGAGATAGTGAAAATTCAAGGCATAAGCCGCAATCATATGAGAACTTAAAATTCAATCGAATACAATGTAGTATGTACAGTATGATAATTATGAGACGTTCCAGAAGCATATTACCTTTAAGGAATACAATCAATGTAGGTATACAGATTACACAGAACACAAACGTGCAAACCCGAGATATCCACGAATGTCTAAAATAACTTAAAACACTGAAAATAATCAGTTTGGCAGACTTAAAAGAAACCCAAAGTGGGAAATAGATTTAGGACAATAACTCTAGTTATAGCAAGGCCTAAGGATCCATAAAAACACAATCTCAAAGTACATGGTTATTCTCAGGAAAGAGATACCAACAACCAAGATTATTTCAGTTAGAAAATAACCTCAACTGTGATTAAAATACGCAATTACAAGACAAACATATCACAAAACTAGCAATTATTCTATAGAGATTGGAAAATGAATATATGGAACTCATGGTAACGAAAATATAATGTCATGATAGTGGTATTGCCTCAAATTCATAAAAAAAGTGGATGTAAACTAACCAGAATGTTGTGATCAATTAGGAAAGATCAAAAGCCAATAGATAGCAATGAGCATGATGAGAGGCCAATTATAAGTGCAAGAAACAAAAAAAGTTGTGTGGCAGACAAGACAAACAATGAGACCCAAATATTTCAATGTGATCATCAAATAGATTGCAGTATAATTCAATGAAAAAAGTTAATACATGCAGCACATCTCAAGTTATGAGGTGGCAAATCATGAACTCTAAATTCAATGAGGGATACAATAAGTCCAAACGCAAATTATGTCGTCATAATGCATGTACAGTATAGTAAATTTTCAGACCAAGCTGTCCATGTACGACACCAAATTAAAGACACGGGCACATCCAATAAAGGGAAGAGTGATTGAAATAACTCCAAAAGAACTAAACTAACGTGGGAGGCAATGACGAATCAAAAAGGAGTAAACTATTGTGCAATGCAATGATGAAGAAAAAAAGATAAAATCAGTGAAGAGCATTTACATGAATAATGAAAAATCCTATGATCAAAACATTAGATCAATGCATTACTCAAAAGAGATATAAGCGCTGTAAGCAAAGAAATTTACAAATAACTACAGAGATCCTCAAGCATAAAACAGTGATAAAGGAGAAGGGTAGGATGTGAGGAGGGTTATTAATGCAAGGATAACAAAAGCAGGGTAGAAAAGGAGTCTTAAAGTGGTGACACGTGACCAAAAGAGATGTACGCAGAGTTGTATTGACCCCGTGAGCGAGACTGAGTATGCAGGGAATCAGAACGAATGCGTGGTTGGGAACGGAATCCTCACATGTATAGGCAACACGAGTCCCGCAAAGAGTTTCATAGGAAGTGACGACACCACTGCATCAAGGCAAATGTGACATCACCAGAAAAATTAGGAGGCAATCATATAAGGATAAATGATTCCCCACGGTAGGAAAAGAAGAGGAGACGACATCAGCATCATAAAGTGAAATCGGTGAAGGAAGAAATAAGGGGGGGGGGCAATGAAGAAAAAAGAAAAAGTGAGGTGGTGATGTAGCACAAACAAGGTGTCACAATGAAAATGATAGGCAGTTGAGAAGCACCGAATAGAAAACAAGATGAGAAAATAACAAAGGAAAGGTGCCAGCATATCCTACACCACTATGAAATAAACAATTATCAAATATAAATCAAAACACAAAACATGCAAAAATTGAAGGACCACAGACCCCAAAATAAAAGGACCTCTAGTGCAGGGCACAGAGACTGCGCAAACTGAGCATTTAGATATAGTGCAGGCTAACTAATTCCAAACAGTGAATATAACATTTTCTAGTGTGAGGAAGAGGAAAGTTTGCAGAAACCAGAGCTAGAAGAAAAAAAAATTGAGCAGAGAAATTGCCCTTTTAAGTACAGCACAATCACTACCGGCAACTCACATACAGGTATACGCAAACCCCAAATCGAATGCAGTGACAATAGCATCAAGTCCCAAAATCAAACTACCATACAGTAGAATACAAAGATGGGAAAGTGAAACATAAAATATACCTGTCAAATCAACTAGACATAAACTTCAAGCAGTAAGCATATACTGTAAAATGAGGAATACGCGCGAAATTTAAAGGCACGCGAAAGTTCCTGTTCATATCACATGCACCGAATGTCAAAGGCAACTCGCGAAAACTTCACGCTGGAAAAGGCCGTCGGCTCCATTCACAAAAAAAAAATATATATATATGCCGCGAAAATATCGTGTTTTGCAGTGTACTCGAAATGTTATGTATGATTGACAAGAAAAAAAAAATTTAACTAAAGAGGATCAACTTAGCAGTTCAGTCCTGGTCATCGATGAAGTCGACACCAACACGAAGAAGCAGCAGCTAGATGTCAATACAATATTGTAGATCCAAAGCAGTGCTGGTGCTGATGACGCGTAGCGATCTTCTCATCGACCGCGAAGAAGATATAGAAAGCAGATCACCACAGAAGAATTCCTAGGGTTGAATTTAGATTCCTAGGCGATGGAGATGTGTAGTGATGATCTCGTTGACGCGAAGAAGAGATGTAGAAAGTGGATCACCACAGAAAATCTCCAGCGTTGAAATTGAAATCCGAAGCGATGATCCGTCGACAGCACGTACGTACAGTAGGCACCTCAAAATGATCAGTGGCAAGAATTCCAGTATCAGCAACAATCCAGCAACAAGCAATCCAGAGCTGGAACGATCGGTGACAGAAGCATCCAATCGAGTAAAACAATATTACCCGGTAATCAAAGGCATATACGACGAAGACTTTTATGTCTATGTATATACATGTAGTGCAATTTACAGGACATAAAATAATATATTTCAAAGTTCAAAACGGCAAAGCGTCCAGCAAAGAGCTGTTGAAGAATTGGTCATTCTTAACAGCAAATTTGCGAGGTAAAAAGGTAAAAAGGTGAAGCACAGTCCCTTGTAGAAATCAGGACAGCTGCTAATATCCAAATAATCAAAATAGGCGAGCTCATAAGTCCGAATATCCGAGCGGGAAGCGATGGCTCCAGTTTTACCGCTGCTACCAATTGTAAGAGCGTGATTTGTGTGTCCCTTGTCGGGTTGTGTAGCGTGGTACAATCACAACTCTTACGTTCAGACGCGAAGGAAAACCAGGTTCAAACCATGATATGCAGTTTAGACAAGTGCACATTTATTGGTAATATATAATGTATCCAACGTGGAATATAACAATAGATGTATATGCATACAGACTCCCTAAATTCGTGTGGTAGCCATATAGCTACCCATGACAATGGTCATGGGTATGGCCAGGGAGTATCGCCCCTGAGGACTTGTCCCCAAGAGGGGAGAATCCAGAATGACCCATCTAACCATGTGAGCTCACTATATAAGAGATGGGTCTTTGATGTAACAATTACTTTGGTTACAATAATGTAGTAGAACTGGACAAAGGACTGGCTGTGGGAACTGTAAATACAGGAGTCTGAATTACTTACAGAACAAGAGGAAGGATTAAGTATTAAGTTCATGGCGGATTACTAGAGGAAGGAGTATATTGTGATGGTGGGCTTTTACACGGGAAGTTTACATGGGAGTTTGATGACATTGTTGATGAAAGCATATAAGGACTATTAAACTGTGGGAATTGTAAACAGGAGTTTACATGGGAAGTTCAATGACATTGCTAATGAAAGAATATAGGAACTTTGAAACTGTGGGAATTGTAAACAGGGTTTGGGGTGGACTGGATTTCTAAATGAACCAATGTTCAGGGTAGCATCTTTCCGTCTTACAATACCATGCAGTGGGAAGGCAAATCCGACTCCGATATATTCGAGAATCTCAGTAACGGACTGTGTACAGCTTTGTAACTAATAAAGGGAATATCTGTGTAAGTATACGCAAACATACTGCGAAAATTCATTGTGAACAATTCAATGAAATCGTTCATAATTCATTGCTGAACGTGGTATTCTAACATAAAAGGAATTATGATATCCTACGAGGCGATGAAAAATTCATCTGTCAATTTCAGTTTTAACTAATATTGATACCTATTGAGAAAATTTTCTTTACTATAGCTATTTTTAAAAATAAATGAATGAAAATGAATGAATCTTATTTCAGGTCTGAATGCGATGATAATTCCACCACTCGTTTTGTTTGATAATTTTTTTTAATCATAAAATCACACTTGAAAATGTGTGTATCATTCGATGGGACAGCATCAGAGGATAAGATTCATGCCTATAGTCTTTACTGAAAATACAGTTGAGAAACATTTGCACACATGTATTATGAAACTTTGATCGGAAGCTTACAAAACAGATCAAAACTGAAAATTGTCCAGTGAACTTGCGTTGATATTCTGATATCGATATTATAGCTCTCTGGATAAAACAACAACGTCCCTGGTAGAGTTTCCTGGCTGCAGCGGTTTGACCCTTGGCAGTTGCTTGGAAAGATAATAAATACATCATTAAAGTTAAGCGGAAAGCCTTTCCACCCCCACCCCCCTTATGTTCTAGCCTTATGAGCATCACAAACGAAACAAAGTATAGGGAATAGATCAATATCAAATGTTCCTGGACGTAATAATATTGTCCGTTAGATAAATGGTTCGGGAACTTCCTTAATGAATCATGTTCGCTGTGTTCGAGAGAGAGTAACAGTCCTTTATATGACTGTCTAAGCTGAACAATATGTGAATTGGTGCCGAGGAATGATACCGCTATTTGCTTTCAGAGCAAGGTATCATCTCCTGCTTGTAATGTGTGCCTTGAAGTTTTCTTATTTTCTTGATCACTCGAGCTGAGAACATCAAGTGGTAAGTTTATCTGATGTATGTGACCATGAATGCAAAGCTCACTCTGAAGCCTTCAAAGTCGGGCATATTTTTCATCGACGTAATTTTAATTGCATTTCATATATATATGTATATATATTTTTTTTCCTTTCTTTGGCGTGATACAGGTCAATCAGTCACTAAGACTAATTATCTAGATTCGCAAATTATTTGTTTTCTTCATCGCACCTTAGTTCAGATAGTGTTATAATATGACGAGATTTATGGGTTAAGAGACATTCTTAAACATCAAAGAAATTCAATCATCATCAGATAGAGCAAAACATAATCTTTCCGGTGATATCTTACTTGTTACATAAAAGCTGATAATTATTATAGAAATTATGATTAAACATATCCTATTTTTTTCTTTTCCTTGTTTCCTTTTAACAGATTCGATCAGAATTATCTAGAATGGGCAAGAATGTATTCGTTTTGCAATCAAACCCTTAATATGAAAACAATAAGTTCAGATAAGCAGATGAAGGACTCATTAGGTATCTCATAAGAAATCATGAATAACATGAATAATTGGCGTGCTTCACATTGATTTTCCTATGCAGCGACGAAACAGTAAGACAAGCCTATATTTTCACGATGTGAGTGAAGTAATGTTCACTAAAAATCAATCTTTTTGATCAATGACAATCAATGTTTTATTTCAATGTGTAGTATCTTTTTTACCAAACTATTCCAGAGTTTTAATATTTCTTTTCTTTTAGCGAGTTGTCTGTTGTGCTAATAGAAAATAGGAATCAATAACACACCTCAAATATCAGATGTCTAATATCAAATATAAACACATTGCATATATCACAATGTTCATGTGCAATTGCCTTATACAGGTCTGTTTCATAGCTGCTTGGGACAAGATGGCGGAGGCATTTGACTACCAAGGAAGCAGTGAGATTTTCGTCAGCCATGTAAACTCGGTGAAATCCAATCATTCCAGTCTCGCTCCTAGTGCTATATCTTTGGCTGGAGCGTATTGTGTTTTGTTCGTTCTGGGAGTTACAGGGAACACCGTGCTGTTACTCGCTATCGCACTGTCGAGGAAACTCCAGACGAGAACTTCTTTCCTCATCATCAACCTCAGTGTCAGTGATCTACTGGTATCCACCGTTCAGCCCATTCAGGTCAGCATGTTGCTAAGAAGAATTAGCTTCCCACTTCATGATGTGACTTGCCAATTAACAGCTGCACTTGATATCATTGCTATCGGAAGTAGTGTCATTACCATCATGCTGATTGCTTTCAATCGCTGCGTGCTTATTATTAAACCACTGCAGACATTTAACCGCATCTTTTCGGCAAGACACTTGGTTGCCATGGTAATTTTTTCTTGGTTGTATCCCACCTTAGTTTTCATCGTCCCACAGCTGGCTGGCCATGGTCGTCTTGGATATGACGCGCGTACGCGACTCTGTATGTGTGACTTCTCTCACAAGAATGTAAATACTTTCGTTCATCTCGTTAATTCCTCGTCAGCAATCGCTCTCGGCGTGTTGTTCGTCTGCTACTGGCTCATCTTAAGGCGGGTAAAACAGAGTGCAGCCAAGTCCAGGTCGAGTTCACTGACCACTGAGAGAAGATATCGCAGTCATACGGAACACGTGATCACCAAGAATCTCCTGTGCGTGGTATGCTGCTTCCTCTTGTGTGTAACCCCCTTCTGGGGCGTCTTCCTAGCCGTACCTTTCCTGGAGGGGCCCGCTCTGCACCGAGCACTCAGAGTGACGCCTTACGTCTGTCTACCCCTGGTGCTCGACAGCTGCCTGAATCCACTCATCTATGGCTGGAAGCACCCTCACTTTAGAGTGGTCATCGCCTGTATGCTTCGGGGACGTTGGCGTGATATCCCGGAGCCCTCCCGACTGCTGGCACGATTCCTCGCTCGTAACAATGGTGGCATACAGACGTCTCATTCTAATAGTGTGGCAACGGGATGCGAGACACAGAGCAAAGATGTCATCATTGAGACTAACAATAAATGAAATGCATGTGTCTCCAGAGATTTATTTGTGATTTTGTTTCTTTGTTTGATTTTTGCAGCTTGTTGTCGCCGCTTGTCATTAACGTATATGTTTATGTTTGAATTGGTAATCCGTCTTTATCTTCGCTCTGCATGTGCAAATGTATGTTAAATTTCTTATAGGATCCGGTGCATCATATTTCATACTTAGTCCTGACTATGACACAGATTGATAGCTTTATTTTTCAATGTGTCAATAATGATGATTTCAATTATCTTTGTAGAATTACCTGTAAGGATCAGCAAATCAGTAGTCACCCATTAAGTTATAATAATCATGCGGTAGAGATTAACTCGTTTTTTGATAGTTTGAATATAAATGGGGATAATCTATTCTATCAAAGTTCTGATTATTTAACAACTAATCACTTTCGATTTTTGGAGATCTTGAGTAAAATTTTTGCGTTGATGCTTTTGAATATGTGAAGCCTGAAGAGTAATTTTGAGAATGTACAACTTTCATTAGATAAGTTTGCCCAAGTTTCATTTTCTGTTATCGGGCTTTATCTGAGACATGGCTTACTAAAAATTCTACTTTTTGCACTTCTTGGATGTGATCTTCTCACAAACAATGATAACTTATTTCCTCCACCTTCACTGGCACCTTTGTCAAACACAACACCTTCCACAGATACCCAACTCATTGCTTTTTGCCTCCGCTATCTAGTTTTGTACCCTCATGTACGTGTCTAAACCTGCCACTCGTTTTGAATGAAACGGTGGACCTGGTTCTTTTGTATACTTGTTATTCTCACACTTTCTTGAACTTGAATAAAGTCATGATTAAACAACATTGTTAATTGTATTTTAAAACCATGCTATCAGCTCTTTTTGACTCTCTCTATCTCTCTTCCTTCTTTATCTTCTCTCTCTCTCTCTCTCTCTCTCTCTCTCTCTTTCTCTCTTCTTTCATATTTCTCATTTGCATGACAGCGACTTCGGGATTTGTCGGGGTGTTCATCAAGGGCCAGTTAGGTTTATATTCGTAGCTCGTGTAATCGATTTTGTAATTCCAGTTCTCATGTACAGGAGATTGTGGGGAATGCACCCTAAATACAATTATCGAGTCCAATTCGGGAAATTTCCGAAATAGCGGGATAATACAATTACAACCCTATCTCCAACAATTTCAAACTTTTGTAATGCTTGTTGTCTTTTTCTTTTCACCTTATCAATGGTTTATCCATACTCTCACTCTCATATTTTGTAAAGTAGATATAATTGACATATGCACTTAGGGCTCCCATATCTTATGTAACAATCGTATTTACACGTCTTGTGGGAGGTAGAAGTAAATGAATGCATGAATATTTTCCAGTTGTTGTATTTGGTACGTGATATTGGACAGGAAGTTTTGCTTGATCATAGTAATGAGTTTATGGAAGGGCTATAATAGGGACATGATTAGCTAGCATCTCTTATATACAGGAGTCCATCTTTATTGCTATATTTATCGGTATAGAAGCACTATGAGGCACATTCAACGGCGATGATTTGTTGAACCGCTCAATATAATTGTGCATGTATAGAGTGTGCCAGCTTTAGCCAACTTTCTTGATAATGTGGTTGGGAGGAAGAGATTGCTGGCCTACTTGTAAAATTTAATTCAAAGTGCATTGTTAGATTGTCAAATTGGTGCTTTTACACCGCAGAGGATAACACTGGTCGTTATTAATGGCATATGAACGCGTTAGCATACGCCGCATTTCCTGACAAGCGCTTCTTATCGATTTCGTTTAAGTATAGTACTTGTTTATAGTTTTTATCAAAAGTAACACTATCCTTGTTGTTATAAATACGCACTGAAAGGAAATAAGGCACTCGTCTAATGTTTGATAGCTGGTCACATGCATGGTTCCATGGAGAATTGTTTATAATATCCTTGGTTTAAAATCCCATATAAGACCAACACATTTCGGTTGGTTCTAATGGTGTCTTTTGGTTTCTATTGGTAATCTATTGTTTTCTGTTCGCATTGTTAGGACCAACAGAAAAAAAAGCCTAATAAAGACCAGTACAATCCCATTAGAAGAGATTGCACCCATCAGATCCCAACAAGTCCAACAAAAACAAACATATCCTGTAGGCCTTATTGAGTTCTATTGGATTTCTTTTGAAACCCTTGAAAAAAATATACTAGACAGTTGGGTTTTACCTTCTATTGGTTTCTATTGTTTTTCTTTCTACTGGTTCTGTTGGTTTTTATTTGTCTTTAATGGTTTTCTTGGTTTCTATTGGTTTTTATATTGGTCATGAATATTCATCTTAAATTCTAATACCAAAGGAATAAAAAAAAAAATCTTCAGTATTCATGCCAAAATTAAACTTTGAACTTTATTAGAAATTGTATTACACACTATATGTTGTACATGATTTTAACTTATGTTATCAAGAACTGTTCTCATATTTTGATGGTAAATGTGGAATCTCGTTTGTAACAACTCCTGAAGGGAAATAAAGCACTCGAATTAAACTTTGAATTTTATTAGAAATAGTATTTCACACCGTTGTTATGTTGTACATAATTTTAACTTAGCTATCAAGTAGTGTTTTCATATTTTGATAATAAAGGTGCGATCTAGTTAGTAACCACTCTTAAAAACTCTGTAAAGAAATAGATATTCAGTTTTGGTCAGTAGGAATAAATTGTATCTATTTTTGGTGTAGCATGTGCAATGTAAAATCTAGGTTAAGGTTGATTACTGTTGGTTTTCTATTAAACCAACAGGAAAACTAATCTGCTGGACCAACAGGAAATTGTCTATTGGTATTCTTTTGTCCCTATAGGACTTTCTATTGGATTTGTATTGGACCAATAAAAAAAAATTCTAATAGCATATTCTTTTGGACCAACATACCAATTTCCCTATTGAAACCAACAGGCCTGTTGGTTTTGATGGTGAAATAGCCTGTTGGAATTTCGACCTTGGATTACAACAGTATTTTCGGCTTTGCGCTGCTAGCTCTCTATACAGGGATGTGTCAATTTGCCTGTAATATAGAATGTTAAAACCAGTAATGTGTTTAAGCTATTAAAGGATATGAAGCTAAATGAAAAATTGTGTTATTTTTACAACAGTGACAGATCGGTTGAATATTTGTCTTCATTCGGATGCTTTTTTTTAAATCCAATTACGCCGGAACGTGTAGAGGAAATGAACCATAAAACAATGTGTAACATCGCATTAAAGTTTGATCAATATTAAAAACGAAAGTTGCTGAACTTTGTCGTCCAAGACATATACACTGACGTTCAAGTTGATTGAAAAAAAAAATGCTTGTTTCTAGAAGTGTTTTGCAAATCACGTTTTGTTTAAATAGATATCACCATGCCATAGGTTTGTACCAAGCGTTTCCCGGACGAAAATATACTGTTAATGCATGCCACAGCTTTGATTTTCCTAACCCTGATATTTTTGCTCAAAATTCACATTACGAAGAAGAGAATACAGGCAATCGGTAAGATTTAATATTGTATACATTATTTACTTTCATTTATTAGAGCTTCTTTTTTTGTTAAGAACTATTGTTTGAGTGTATATATGTGTGCGTGCGTGTGTGTTTTGGCATATAACTATTGTTTGAGTGTATGAATGTATGTGTGAATGTGTGTGTGTATGTTGAAAAGGGAACATGTTTTGTTATTGCCTGAACTTTCTCTGTCGGGTCCGTGGAGGTGGGTGCATGGGAGGGGTTTTCGGAGCCTTATGGAACATGCATGGTTTTATTCGGGGCCTTTGGTGGTGATGGTGCTGTGTGCAATGTGTGTCCTTTTCCTGGCATGGGTGTGTGGTGGAGTCTCCGGTGGTAATGATGGGTTGCTCCTTATAGTCCATGGGCCAGGCCGGATATTTTTACCACCTGAGGTGGCAAAACCTTTTTGGTGTCATTTTGTTTGTCGGGCATAGATATGCTTATCAAACTATGATAGCATTTCCAAATGAGTAGCTTAGTCATAATAAATGTACTTTTAGCCAATTTGGTCTCGTTTTTAGATCCCTATACTTCTGAATCGAGACCAATCGCTACACAAAGAATAGCCCTGTCTTCTGTATGTCCACTGGTGTTCTGTTGTAAAAGTTACATTGAAGTCACATTGAATGAGAGAGAGAGAGAGAGAGAGAGAGAGAGAAGAGAGAGAAAGAAAACAAAAACAATAATCTATACGAAGCATAACATTCTATGTGTCCTTTCAGGGTATGACGTTATAGAGAACCATGATTTGCCCAATATAAGATAAACAATGAACAACAGAGAAGGAATGAATCCCACTAGAGGAGCACAGTATAAACTGCGCAGGTGCATCCGCAAAGACTCAGAAATATACATGATTATCAAAGTTCACACTCTGCCTGTCTTTGGTCACAGAGCGTCAAAAACTATTTGGTATTGGTCGGGTTATTGGCTGAAATCTATGACTAAGCTACTACTCTGGAAATGCTATCATAGCTAAATATAATCAATTACCCATTCGGGTCTTGGCCCATGGACTACTATAGTATTGGTGTGGGTTGAAGACCTAGGTGGTGGTGCGTGTGTGTGTTTGTTGTGATGGATGTGTTCGCGTTTGTGCTTCCGCTCATGGCTACCATTAGGGAGAATTCCACCCAACCATCTGTTGTTGTTGTTGTTGAGTTTATTGGCGTTTTTCAGTCAGACTTGACTATTTACCCAACCATCCGAGGTGTGCATCTCTTTTATTGACTTTTTGGCGTTCTGCATGAATGACTCCCGAGTAGCTTAGTCTTTTCTTACCAGTCGCTTTCTCTAAAATCTAGAGAGGACCGTGTCCTATATTGGTCCAGCAAAAGCAAAGTCATTAGGTTTGGTGATGTGAAAAAGACTAGGGCGCGTGTAGACCAAATCCTTAATAAATTGTCCGGATGAAGCGCCCACAATGTAGAAAGAAAATAAAGAATTAACCACCTCGTAACCACAATCCCTGAGTTCCAGGGATTCTGTATTCAATAGGTTGTAAATAGGAATGGCAGTTTCAATACACCTGTTGGTAGAGCTTAACCGTCGATCGCTGAAAAAGAATTTTGACACAAAGTATAAGCCAGTTCGTAATTAGCTCATGTACACCTTGGTGCAAATGACCTTTATTTTTTCTCAGTTGGTTAGGAACTTCACTCATTTTAAAGCGGTATAATGCATAAGCTTGCCCGACATACCAATTTATGGAATTCGTGTTCAAACAAAGCATGAACTTGTGTTTAGAACAGGTGACCAGAATAGTCCGTCATACCAGTTGACACTTTAGCAGGCATCTAATTCATTATTTCGTATGGAATGCAATAGCAACCTTTTTCTTTTGACATCGCCAAATACCAGGCTTGCTATCAGGTGGATGTGCTGGCAAGCACTATTTAAACAAGGATCACATGAATAATCATCACATCACAGACACTTATGTCAGTGAATTAATAAACCAAAATGCCTGTTGGTACAAATGACCTTTTTCTGCTCATGCACAAAGTGGAATTACGAATACCGCTGGACTTACCGCTCCTTTCTAGCGGTAAGTCTTCAAATTAGTGGTAAATTTTATAATCCTTGATGCTGATTGGCTTTGATGCCTAATTTTGACGGTAGTTACCATTGAAATTCAACGGTAACTTTTATGCAACGGGCCCCTGGTCTATTCTCCCAGCATGGTATGAAGGGATTGAAGTTCAAAAGACTGGAGGGGACAGTGGATAATGCGAGGCTGGTTTTTCCGAAGCTTGAACAGAAAACGTCATTATAAGAATAAGTATATTGGGTGTTTCGGTTTTGGGGTTTGGGTTTTTTTTTTGATTCACTGAGATGATTAAGCATCGATTATGTGATGATCATTCATGTAATCTTCATAAAAGGTCTTGCTATAAGCACATTCGCCTGACTGCAATTAGCCTGGTTTTGACAATGTTGCAAAAAAAAAAATGTTGTTAATGCATTCAATACAACACGGTGAAATGGAAGACCGCGAAGTGTCAATCAACGGACTATTCTCGTCGCATGCGTGGTCTATATGGGCCGTACGCAAGTTCATTCCTTGTTTGAAAATGAATTTTATTAATATTGCTACCATGGCTACGTCGGGCAAGCTTATAGCATCACGCCGCTTTGAAAACAAGTGAATTGTCAAAGCAGCAGAGTAAAAAGATCCATTGTACCTATATGTGCACATGAGCTTAATTGAGATGAACTAACTTATATTTCATTTTCATTGGTCTCTTCTTGAAGAGCTGATAGTTGAGGGTAAAATAATAGATAATTCAAAAAAGGACTGCAGTCTTTTCAGTAACTCTTGGTCTTCCCCCCCCCCCCCCTTCCACTATGAACCAGTTCAATGCACGAGACCCGAAGTGTTTGATTGCTTATTATAGAATAGCATTTGTTTGTCATTTTTGGTTTGTTTGTTTGTTTGTTTTTTAACGAGCAAGCAACATTTTTTTTCCTTTGAATTACCGTTGTGCCTGAATAATATACTAATCACTGGCATATCATGTTTCTGGCGTACTTATTCATTCTGAAAGAAAAGCGCCATAAACTCAACAACAACAGCATAAAAAAGAAAATATTTATACAATACAACATAGACCCTATCCATTAGAAAATTTGCTTTGTGACGTCACTATACCCTCAACCGAATTCCATCCATAAGATTGACAATTTGTTCTTCTAATGACAAGCTCATAGCCGGCTATAGTTGTGGCTGTCAAATATCGCATCTCTCACTCCATAAAGGCACATTAAAGTTTGTTTGTTTTATTTTGTTTGTTTTATTTTATTTAATCACGGGATAAAATGCCCTCGATCAGCCAGATGAGGCTGTTTTTCAGAGAGGCCGTGAGTACAGTGTTACAGCAACAACAACAACAACACAACAGTTAACAAATCAATCAAAGTAAATTAACAATAACTACAAAAAAACACATAAAAAACAACAAGCATAACATAATGAAATACATTACAATATAGCAGAAACTAGATACCAAAAACAAAAAAAAAAGAAGAAGAGGAATATAAACGTAACCACTAAACACAAACGCTACAAAAGAGGGTGACACAAACAAGTTCACGTAAATTCAGACAAATTAGCTCACTGGCAAACATAGTTATGAAATCCACACTATAACACATACTCTAACATTCTTTCAAAAGCCTTCAAATTACTTAATATTCTTACATTCCGTTTCGGGGAGGCTATTGAATATTTTAACACTGGAATAAATGCATCCAAATTTCATAAAATTTGTTCTGGGTTTTGGAAGTATGATGATATTACGTGAATTACGTAAATTATATTTATCTATTTTGATAACTACTTTTTTACAGATAAATAATGGCAATAACTGGTGTAATAATTTAAAGAGAAATATTGCCGCGTGTTTTTCCCAACGATTCATAATTGCTTTTACGCCAGATAATTCATATAAGGCTCGACTACTGAAACGATTATCTACTAATAGAATGGTGCTGAGAGCCCTCTTCTGCAAAACACTTGATTTACTAGACTTTTACTGGCGTTCCTCCACACAATTGAACAATAATCCAAATGGGGCTGAATTAACCCTTTGTATAAAATAAGGGTGGTGTCTTGCGGAATATATGGCCTTATTCTCTTGAAGCAGTACAACGCAGAAGAGAGTTTGGCTTTTACATTGGCAATGTGATTGTTCCACGTCAGGGTGTCGTTTAAGGTCACACCTAAATAGTCCCGCTAACAATAACACGTCTTTTCACATTAACAATCAATGATAGTTTTCCGTGCCATTAGGTCTTTACACCATTAACCAAGAGGTAAAAACGCATCATAAATTCTATTCAGACTGCGCATCAAGCTCATCTATTGTTACTCTGATATGACAAGCACCCACACCATTTTTGATGTCTCAAGAGGGCTTCGGTACAGTACCTATAAAATTATTGTACCGATAGGAAGGCACAAGCTGCACTGTGAAATGCTAAATCCGTCACTCCTGGAACCTTATGTAGCTGTAAAATTCAACACTAAAAATGTTGGATTTAATACCATTCCATGTTTTAAAGTGTACAAAAAGATGGGGGTGCAACCCACCCTTTATCCTGTTCTTCGGTCCCTATCCACTGTCTTGAATTAAAAAAAAAAATGATATAGCTATAAAACTGCGAAAAATTACACGGACTATGTTCACACGATTTATCCCGAAAAATTAACCTGTCAAAGTGGTCACCACAAAGAAGCACGTTGAACCCCTTGTTATGTGATATAAATCGCTTCTATAGACCGGATCGTATCAAGCAGTTAGGCAGTGATACAAGGAAAAGTTAATAAATAAGAGTGAAATACTTAATAAGTGTGTAATGCTAAAGAGACATATCCATTTGCTTCGATTTGACAAATCATTTCATATTAGATTAGCCGCTGAAAAACAACGAAAATAGTCTAAATATGTGTGATAATCTTGATTATAGGTCGTAATTATCTTCAAAAATATTCATTGTTATGTACCGAGTGCAGTATCATTGTAAAGATTGTATTTTTTCTCTATTTCATGTAAACCTTTAAAAAAAACAACGTTTGTCTGTTTCTGCAATTAAACTCTTCGTTTGGATGCTTTGAATGCGTGCCATGGGAACCAAAACTCTCTTACACTCAAAACCAACGTGATATTTTTTTTTTTCATCTAGACAGTTAAAACTCACGACAAAGAACACAAACATGTAAGGGTAAAGTTTGAAAGAAAAATGATTTCGAAGGTTCATTTATATAAGAAAAGGAATGTAGATGTAAATGAAATATTATGCATAGTATCAGGGCCTCAGTTTTCATGGAAGAGTTTAATACAGTCAAACCTGTCTACAGCGGCCACCCAAGTGAGACCAAAAAAGCGGCCGTTATATAGACAGATGGCCGCCATAGATAAGTTACTTTTTTAACGTCCTTTTTCTCACTCGGAAAGAATTGTTTAAGAGGTCGTATACACCAGGTGGTTGCTATAGACAGGTGGTCCTAGAGACAAATTTGACTGTCCATGCAAAATGGGTTGAAGGCTGCAACGATTTATTGTCTATTCAGCACTGATTTGTTTTATGATAGATAATGTTTGTTTGTTTGTTTGGTTGTTTATTCATTTTCCATGCCATTTCACTTAAAAAATGCACAGAGCAATACATGAAATAATCATACATGAATAAAAAAAGACGGATGGCCCATTTCAGGTTCTGTGAAACATACGATTAAGTTTAATTGAACGTGAAAAAACATACTGAACTCTAAACAATATCACGCGCTTGAAAATAGTTTTGGAGCCACTCTTTGGGCACCTCTCTGAAAAATATTGGAGAATTTGATTGCAAAACAAAACAAAACAAAACAAAACGACACACCATGATTTAACCTGCTAAAATACAAACAGAAATTATACGAACAGTTATTCTTGGACACAGCTTCAAGAATAATATTGTTTGGTTTCCAACAAGTACGTTTATCATTTCAAACCTTTTTTTTTGGGGGGGGGGGGGGGGGAGATGGGTACTAGGTGTTAACAGTTTACAAAGGTTCTTAGTGTACTTTGTGTTCAAACTCTTCTATTGCAGATTTTTGACTGGATCCAGCCATTGCGGCATAACATGGCAATGAGGTTGACGAAAAAGAGGTAAAACGGGCTTCACGACGAAAATGGTTAGATATGACAGAATGTTTACACATAACAATTCCTTGAAACCTTGCAATAACGGCAGAAATCGGAAGCAAGATAGATATAGAAAATGAGATAAAACAATTTTATTATGTCCTTTGAGAAACGTGAAAGAACAGCTAGTCTATTTCAATAATGCACGGATTAAATTGAGAATGCCTTCATGTTTAAAGTACGATTTATATTCATTTTAGATTCAAGGCCATGTGTCCAAATAATGCATACCGTCTAAAAAACAATCATTCCTTGCGTGAATGTCCAAAGAAAGGGATAATTTTCTAACATATTGGAATAGTGGGAACTACATTCCAGATTTTCATCTCAATACCTGGGGGGCGTTTCATCAACGAGTTCGTCGGAGGTTTTCACCGACAAATTTGCTATCAGCCAATCAGACGCAAGGATTTACACTGACAACTGTTAAAAGGTAATGAAATCCTTGGTCTGATTGGCTGATAGCAAATTTGTCGGTGAAATCTCCGACGAACTCGTTGATGAAACACCCCCAGGTCATAGAAATTGATGACGCTGCCCTCAACGTTACAAGTGGGCAGTGCCGGTGTTCACTGCCAGTACGAGTACTAATACCCCGCCTCCCTAGCTCCCCGGCCCCTAAACAACTGACCTGCGATGGACGGCAGCAGCGGAATGTGTCGGTTGTCATTCAGTGACCGACGCGTGATTCTCAGTGTGGAGCCAGATCAAAACAAATGCAAACGTAGCCGTATAGTGGTGCATCGGTGAAACGGGGCAGAATATTTGTCGAATGTTAGTTTATTAGCGTGTGATTTCGTCGAAGAAGCCATTCTAACTGCAGACGGATTGAGGTCAGTCTCCAAGGACTCTTGAGTATTCTGATTGATCAGTGACAGTGGCAGTGTTGGTTGTCATTATTAATGCTTGGCAGGTTTAATTAACGGGAACTGCATGCATGGCAGGTTTAACGAGAGCTGTCAACAACTAAGATTAGGCAATCCTGGGTTTTAGGGGATTAAATTATGGCATTTAATGTTTCCTATTTCAGCACAGCCGTACAGGCTAAAACGTAAGATTTAGCTAGGATTAACAGATTATTCTTAGAAGTAAGAATAAAGACAATTGCCGAATAAAGATATCTTAATTAAGATGACTTGTCATCATCACTGATCAGTGCAATCCAATGGCAATGCACAAGTTGATGGAAAAGAAAAATTGTCTACCAATGACCATATCATTCAAGCTAAATAGATTATTGTCTAATGTTACAGCTCAAAACATTACAATTTAGATCAAAGCAATGAAAGATACTATCTCTCAGCTGCTCAGTTTACGTTACATACTCGTCAATCAAACATTTCGCTGTGACCATTATGATCCTTCATAGAAAAGTCAGGGGCCTATAGGCCTACTAGGCCCCTACTAGATTTTTAGTTGCCTGTTACAGGATGAGGATGAACATGAAGATGAGTCCACAACAGTCACACAGCAGGTTGAACATTGTCACTTTGAAAATGGACAATTTGATTGATTCCTGAATCCTAACCTAGCTATACAATGTGACTGTAATAACATTCTCTTAGTCTTGATCCTTCTCCGATCTCCTACACTATCTAATCTTGTGAATCTCGTCCTTGACTGCCAGCTGACTATATACATTAAACTAGGTCCTATATCCTATTTTTCTTGATTCTGCTACAATTAAAACAGCTTTTCCTGTTTACCTCCCTACTTTAACCCTAGTTGTTTTGTCTACTAACTCACCTCAGAGATTGCATCTTGAATTAATATTAGGCTTGTGCCATGAGTACAGTATCTCTGACTTTCATGGCGATATGAAGAAGAACATGATATTAAATAGTGATATTCTTCCCCCTGTATCTTCCTGTGACTATTTCAATACAGTACATGACAAATTAGGGTCAACAGGTTTTCTTTTTTTTTTTCAATATGATTACCGTGGGAAAAAAAAAAAAAAATCTGTTGAAGCGAAACTTACAACATGACACTTTTAGTTTTACACGTCTCTAATGGCAGACAAGCTGTGAGGTACTGTAGCATCCAATCTGTTTTTTGATGAACATAGTAAAAAGTATATCATGGTAGGCCTACGGCAAATTGTCCCCAAAACAGATTGAACAGATCACTTAATTTGTCAGTCTTGACAAATTTGTAAGTCTAGTTTAAGAAGTTTTGATGTCCTACCTTTGTGGAGGAAGCTTGTTTGCATTAAATATGTAGTTTTTTTTTTTATCTCTCAACTTTTAAACTTAAACAGGACAAGTCCACCTTCATACTGGATTGAGAGAATGCAGCAATATTAGTAGAACACATCAGTGAAAGTTTGAGGAAAATTGGACAATCCGTTCAAAAGTTACGAATATTTTAAGTATCTCTGCGGAGTCACTGCTGGAAGAGGAGACTACTACAGTGTATGATGTCACATGCGTACAACTATATAAGGAAAATAAAAGAGAATTTCACAAAACTTTACTTTTTGAATAAAGTGCACATTTCTTCGACTTGCTACTGACATACAGATGTATGTTAAGGGTAATATTATCCCCATGCTGCCTTCTGAAAGAGAGAAGTTGAGTGTTCTTTTGTTATGCGAGAAAAATGGAAATATGTTGAATTTTCTTTATTCTTTCTTTATATCGTTGTACTCATGTGACATCACAAGCTATAGTAGTCTTTTCATCCAGCCGTGACTGAGCAGAAACTTCAAAAATTCATATTTTTTTAATGGATTGCCCGATTTTGCTCAAACTCTCACTGATGTGTTCTACTAATATTGCTGCATTCACTCAACCCACATGTCCATGAAGGTGAACTTGTCCTTTAAGTTTGACATTTCGAGTATACTTGCTTGTTTTTCAGCACGCTGCCGTCACCATGTTAGCCAGATCTTGCAAGATGTTGAGAGGCGTCGCCCAAGGCTTTGTTGCCAATGGCAACAGGCATCTGACTCAAAAGCCAAGCTTGGTGAGAGCGTGTCGTCGCCTGCAACATGTTCAGGTAAATCTCGTGTGAGTGGTTCTCAAGAGAGTGATAGTGTGCAGGTACCATCAAGAATGTTATTGATCTGGTTTCTAATTATGACAACTAACTTACTGTCATCTCATCATTACCTACATTAGGGGAGGAGGTTAGATGTTTTTTTATTGGCATTGGTTTGTTTGTGTGTTTGCAGAGTAACTCAAAAAGTTGGGAAGGGATTTAAATGAAACTTACAGAGAAAGTTGATAATGACACAAGGAACAGATGATTAGATTTTCATAGTCATCCAAGAATATTTTTATGGATTTTTAGAGGATTTTCTAGCTTTTGGCATAGGGTCACTGAACTTGAGTTCAAGCTGTGCGTATTTGACGATTGCATCATATACAGTGTATATGCCCTGGAAGCTGGAAGCTGATGGCATAAACAAAAGGCTTCTCTATGTTGGGAAATGGGCTGGTTTCAGCATGCTTGTATAATGGGTGGAAATCAGCTGCCGTGTGGAGGTCTGCGCTCTTCAAGTGCTTTTGTAGTTTGAAAATGTATAAGTATGATGTATGTACATGTACATGCTAAGTACTGCTTTTTACTTTTTAGGGCATCTGACTTAAAAGATAAATGTGTGCTCAAGAAATTGATATTGATCTATAGATAGAAAAACATTCTGTTTATAATTTTTGAAAGAGTAATGATCTCTAGGGTTAGTAAAGCCTATGACCAAACTGGCAGGTCTGGTAACAGAGGTGTAGATTTTGTGGTGATAAACTATTTTAGATCTGCAAGTTGAGCATGTAGTTTTTCTGGTATGGCCACATGGTACTATCTGTTTTATTTTAATCAGACACACGCACTTATTCTCTGGATCATACTCCAACACGGTATCTATTTACAGGTCTCGTTAGATTGGTAAATAACATGCCTGTCTATGAGGAGTGAATTTCCTTAGTTAACAATCAAACTTTGATTTTACCCTTGCCAATTGCCCACTCTTAGAATAGTCACAGAAGTATAACTGGTGTTTTACTGATGATGTAATTCTTAATCTAGGTTTTTTTTGTTTTGTTCTGAATGCATGTTTCATAGGCATCTTCTCATGTGGGCGATGTCATCACAAGTATTGAACGGTGCGATGATAAGGCTTGGTATGAAGTCAGGTGGGCGGACGGCCATACGGCCCATTTCCCGTACGTCTTTCTCTTCGATAACTGCCGCTGTGCAGACTGCTACCACACCGGCTCCTACCAACGGGCAGTTCTTATGGCCGATGTTGATCCAGATATCCAGCCCACTGGACATTCCATTGTTGGTAATGGGGAGGCCATTCAGGTTTCTTGGCCAAATGGACATTCCAGCCCTTTTCCTGCTGATTGGCTAAAGGTTGGTGGTTTCTATGGTAACCAGGATGTGACTTTGTCTGTGTGTGCTTCAGTTAATGGCGGTTTACAGCCAAACATATCATAGTCATATCTGATATTATTTCCTTGAGACTGCTCTACCTGTACATAATCTGTAAGAAGAAAACCTGCACGAATTAACGTGTATATTGACTGCATGGCTCGAGATATTAGTTGTGAATTAGATAATATACAAACACTGAGGATGGACAGAGGTATTTGGCAAGACATTGTGTGTTCCATCTCAACTGCATTTGTCAAGTAGTAAAATATTCAGACATGAATTGGATGAGAATGCAGTTCTGATTCAGATATTCAATCAACGCTGCGCACTGGCACTGGTGCGATGGTCCCTGACCAGTAAAATTTACTGTCCGACCAGTAACTCTTTTCTGGAATTTACCAGTAAAAAATTTGAAAGCTGGGTATCTAATGGTCTGACAGACAGGTTGGTCCAGTAGAAGAAATGGGTTAATGTGCAACCCTGATGATGACAAAATCCCATTGATTTTATTTTGGTTTGTTTTGTGGACCAGTGAAATTGAAAAAAAAGTCACAAAAACTTTATGAATAAGTCTACAGGGAGCGATAATTACTCAGGTATGAATACATTGCACGTTGGATTCAAATGAATATTTTATTGTTTCATCATGTGGAAAATTTTTTCCTCATCCAGTATAGTTGGTCATTTCCTTCTGAAATTAAAATTATGCAGCATGCCCAATGGGTTAACATTTCCTAATTTGTAGCATAATCATTTCAAGTCCTCTTTTGAAGACAATTTTTTTTGAATGTCAATCTCTGGTGAGTTTTGAATCAATTTCATTCTTTTTGTCTGTCTTCCCCTCTCTCTTTACCTCTGGGTCATTTTTCCTTGTCTCTCTCTCTCTCTCCTCTCTCTCCTCTCTCCTTTTATCTCATCTTCACCCTCTCTCTCCATCCCTCTTTCTTCTCTTCTCTGTCTTACTTTCTGTCTCTCTTCTCACCACCCAGAGACATGAGTTTGGCAAGAAGCCGTACGACCCGCTTGCATCGCTGACAAAGAAATCCTGGGGTAGCGAGAAGGCGGCCGACATCCCTGTCTTCAAGTACGATGATGTGATGGAAGACGACAAGGCGCTGTACGACTGGCTGGCAAGCCTCATGACTGATGGTATCACCCTCCTTAAGGAAACACGTGGGGAAGAGGGTGTGGTCGACAAGATCTGTAAACGCATAGCATGGATCAGGACCACCATATACGGGTAAGTATGTTTTAATCAAAAAGGTGATAACAAACAGAGTCAGAAAAATTGCAGCTTGTCAGGGCTCAACGTGGTATATGACGTAGTGTCCTAGGGCCACTAAATATAGATGTCAGGCCACCAAAATTCCAAAAAGACTATCTTTTGGTGACCCAATGAGGCTTTTAGGATTCAAAATAGATTGCCTTGTTTGTATATTTTACTTTGTACCAATACATTTATTTTTTGGGGGCCATCAAAATTTCAGATTTAAAGATTATAATTGCATGAACCGGCCTCTGGAGAAAGCTGCTGCTGAGCCCTGCGACTGCTTGTCAGCAGGTTTGAACACATTGGGGCACAAGTGTGCTGTATGGTGGCTCTAAAAAAAAAACAAAACACCTTTCTCAATGTGTTTGATAACGGGCTGTCTTTAAACACACACAGTTTCTCCTTAGATTATGACACTTTGCACAGATATTCATAATTCTATAATAGTTCATTTTTTAGCATTCCTCTGTCAATATTTTGTAAACTTATGAAGTCCAAGACACCCTTATATTTTCATGGTTTGATGCCATATCATGTTAGGATTTCATCATTTATTCCTTGCTTTCGTTGTAATAAGTACGTAGTTAGATTGAAAACTTTTCATTCATTTTAGCTCTGTTTTGGCAATAAACCATTTTTCATTTATTTTGGTTGCATAAAAATTCTGATATTTAACGTCAAAATGACAAATGTTTTTCTTATCAGTGATCCTTATGTTGGTTACATATTCCTCCCCCTCCCCGAAATCTGTGCATGGCAATTTTCTCTTTTGAATATGTTTCTGATTTAATAAGTTTTACCCATTCCATCTTATCTTTTCTAACTGCAGGATATCCAATAGAGTCAATAGTTGCTATGAAAGAGTTAATGAGGATAAGATGATAATATCGACAGCAAATTACTCCAGAAATTGTTAATTTCATTTCTCATTTATGATAAACTGGAATGTAGTTTTTCTATTTAAAGCATATATGATGATGATAGTGATATCCATAAACCCCACAGCAGTGAGTATCAATCTAATGGCCACAATATTATGTGACATACAGGCACTGCTGCGGGTGACATCATCCTGGAATCTTTCTATTTATATATTTATTTATCTACTTATCTTATTATTTTTTTGTGATCTGTCTCTTACTTTTTGTCCGTACAGAAATGTTTTCAACGTCATAACTATGTATGATGCCTGTAGTTTGGCCTACACTGGGAATGCGCTTGGTATGCACAATGATTTGCCTGGTTTCTACTACACTCCAGGGGTAAGCAAAGTTTTATCATACCTTCAAAAAACAATTAAAGCAGCCATATTTCCTTCCTATCATTTGAATGATTAAGAAATAGTGTTGACCATTTCATCAAAAAGAAAAAGAATTTGGCTTGTATGACAACACAGTGGAGCAAAGAAGCTTTCGTTGTAGTTTGACATTGAGTAAGGAGGTAGATAGAAGACTAAAGAGATATGTTGTAGAAAGCCTTCTTAATGAAAGTAAGTCACCTATAAACATTATGACTGATTAGAGTCTATGGGGGTATTCCTTTTCTACAAAGTACTTCTATACTGGTGGAAGAAAAGATAGCATAGAAGATTGTTCTGTATGAACTGATATGAGAACTGAATGAAAGATAATATCATAAATAGTATTCTTTTGTTGAGTACTGGAAAAGTGGATGTTTTTGTGCATTTTGGGGACCAGAAACTAGCCCCAAAATGAGAGCACAAACATTTTGTTTGTTTGTTTATATGTTCCACAAAAGAATGTCTTAATTCTGTGGAATCAACAACACACAAAATTCATATTGCTCTGCTGAAAGTGAAAAATTCTTCTGCGAAAATATCTATTTTTGCATTATTTGGACAACAGCTGATGTATGAACATAAAGGATATGCTTTTGGTCCAAATAGTCTTAAAAGCAATGTTGCCTAATAGAGGGAGTACTAAATACAAACATCATCTCAGAGGATGTGTTTGCTTTTTTTTTTCTTCTTTTTTTTAGAAACCTTTTGTGGAGTACAGTGGTACTTCAGCTCACACCTGGCTTAGAAATGTATTTCCTTTTTCTTTTTTGATATTTGAATGATGTGATATGCCACAAATTTAGTCATTTTAAAATGTAGGTTTTTGTTAGTTTGTTTGAGAAGGTTATCAACAACTGTCAATATTTTTCAGAAGACATTGTGCAAACTGGATTCTTGGTGTTTAACTTCAGGTGCAGATGCTGCATTGCATAAAGCAAGTTGAGTCTGAAGGTGGCGACAATCAGTTTGTGGATGGTCTGCGCATGGCTGAAGTGATACTGCAAGAAGATCCAAGAATGTTTGAGATCCTGAAGACGATGAAGATTGACTTCCGGACAGTTGGGGAAGAGTACATCCCTTACCATGTGATGACGAGGAGATCTTTGTTTGAGTAAATTCCACCAAACTATTCTCTAACAACTACTACAACTCACTACAGTGCACTCCTGTTAGAACAAACACGGTCATAACGAAATTTTGGTTACAACGAAGTAAAAATTCAGGCTGCAAGATTATCCACTCTATATATATTTATTGTTTGTTTGTTCAGTTAAAACAAAATTTCGATACAGCGAAAGAGAACTGCCACTTCGAAGGACTTTGTTATAACAGGAGTCCACTGTATTCAAATTCATGTTTATTGGTATTGTCAGTACGGAGGTGAAGTTATGCAGCAACACATTGATTACAGATATGACCCAGAATAAAGGAATGTTATTGAAACAGCATTGTCCATTGTCTTTAGTGGTAAACAATGTGAAAAGTGCACTTGTATGTAGCCCATTTTGTGTTCATTACAAATGATAATAGATACAAACAGCATCAGATGGTCATGTGAGTGACCAAATGGGCCTCTTGAACAGTACTGTCCAAATACGAAGCCATGTCACAAGACGTGACATTTGAACAGGATGAAAATTTCATTTTGATTTTTTTTCTTTTAATATTTGGAATTTCACTAATTTAATCTGACATTCTCTTCTCATATATGCAATGCTTTTCTTGTTGTGCTCAATCTGAATTTATCATGAGTGTTATATTAATTTTCATTGAGATATTGCGATTTTCTTTGCTTCAGAAATTCCCCGATGTGCTTCTTTATAAAGTTTGTTGGAAAAGCCCAAGGGCCGTATTAATTCATGATTTGCTTTTTTCCCGCTCCACACCCTAGGGGAGCAGATCACAGGAAGCCTGATTTCATTATACTCTTGTACACTTGTGTATTTCTGACTTCTGTATCGTTCTTTGGAAATGTCAATTAAATGACAATGAAAGTCATGATAATTAATTATTTGGTAATCTTGTAACGTTCAGATTTGATGAAGAGGGAAATTTCAAGGGTATCAACTACAATGACGGCGTGCGTGCCCCGTACTGGTCTCTGCCTGTGGAGCAAATCCAAGATGGCTACAGAGCTCTCAAGACGTTCCACCGCACCATGTACAGCGAGGATAACTTCATAAACTACAAGCTTCAGAAGGGTTAGTCACAGTCCTGCCATCATCTCAGTAATATTACTGTACATATCTTCTACTCTTATTCTCTTAACTCTTCCTCTACCACGTAAAGAACCGACGCCATGTGCTGATTAGATGTTGCGAAGATTTAATTTGTTGATTTAAACGTAATCATGATTTTCATTGCAGTCTGTAAATATGCAAGCAGAGTCTTGAGCTCATTATAAGCTTCCGTGTTAGCACAAATGATAGACTTAATGTATGTCACTACATCAATACTGTCTCAGATTAGATTTTGTAGGTTTGAATGCTGCAATGTGCACATTTGTCAGGTAGACTTTCAGGTTGTCAGGTAGTTCTGTGACGTAGCATGTAATCAGTTACAGGATCTTATGTTTTGCCTTCATCTTGTAGTCGGATCAATGTATGCAAACATTTGATCATTATGTTGGAGATTGTGTGGCCTCATAGTGTGCTTGGAAGGACTGGAGATATTTACTGAATACTTGTTGATTATCTCTAAAGCCTTGAAGATGTTTGCCCTCATGGCTTGGGATGGTGGGGGAGGGGGGGGGGGGGAGGATGAGGAGGGGAGTGGGGATTGGTCAGTGGAATACACATCAGGTGGTTTACAAAGAAGCAACTGCTGCAGATCTCCACACTCACACTTTGGTCTTGGCTCCTTGCTATGAAAACTGCAGCATGTTGAAAGGTTAAAAACAAAAACAAAAAAAAAAGGTAAAAAAAAAGCAAAGAACATGCTATCATTTGTTTGTTTGTGTGTGTGTGCAACATTTGAGTGTTTTGTTTAGTTTATTATGTGGTTTATTTTTTATTTTTTGGCAAAATTCCCTCTAATGAGACTGAATGAGTGTTAATGTATAAAGCCTGACAATAGACTTCATTGTTTCTTTTTAAAACAACACTCACTTTCTATTTTGAAATCTGTAATCATTTATTTTCATTTTGTTGCTATCAAATGGAATTTCATTGATGTAAGAAAGCTGCAGAATTCACAAGAAATGATACTGTATGAGAGAACGATTTTTTTTCCACTGGAAAAAAACAAATGTATGGCTAATTTTAATTACAGAAAATTACAGAGAATCAGAATGGATATATACATGTAAATAATATGCAGATAAAGGGTGTAGATGTAAGATGTTTAATTCACTGAAATGCAGCTGGAAATAGTAGACAGGTTATTCTTTTTAAAAATATCTCTAAATCTGTCCAAGACATACACTGGCCCAGATTTATGGGTACCTGAGTTTACAATGCATTAGTAAATGTAATTACTTCCCCCAGACCCTGAAACTTGAGAGCTGAATGAAGTGATTGCAGCAGATCACAGGCATTGATTCTCTTCTTTTATTATTATATTTGTGGTGCTGTATGTTTTAAACTAGGTTTGTGCTTGATTTTGTTCCTTCCGCTCCTCTGTGTGCTAGGTGAGATGGTAGTGTTTGACAACCGCCGCATCCTCCACGGTCGCCATGGTTTCCGGGTGGAGGTTCAGGAGGGTGAGGAGAGTAAGATGAGACACTTGGAAGGAGCTTACCTGGACTGGGATGAAATCAAGTCTAAGATGAGACTGATTTATGAAGACGTCCACGGCATCCCACGCTTTTAAGGTTTGCTTCTTTATCATTCCCTTTAAAGGTACTAGCCCACATTTGCAAACCCACGAAAATCGAAACTGCATAAAACAGGTCCAATATGACTTCAAGTACAAGTTATAACAGTAACATACCTCACCTGTTGCTCTTTGTCTATACCATTCGATAAAAGAGAGAAAATCATCGTTTTAAAACCAATTTTCAAACCGGGTCAACCCGACCCAAAATCGAATTACGAGCGCGGGCTAGCTACGTACATTAACTTACACATGTATCGCATGCATGTAGTACGTGCGTGGACCGGAGCTAGCGAGTGTTTTTATACGCATGCATACGGTGCATTTTCATTTATTTTTATGAAAGTAATGGACTAATTGGAACGAAATTTTGCACAGGTGTTACTGCAATCATACCCAAACTCCATGCTAACTATGAGACCAATTGCTGCAGGTTTACAAATGTGGGCTAATACCTTTAAGTGTTTGACCACTCGAGGAGGATGCGTTGATAAAAAAGTTAGAAGAAGACATAGTACTAGTATATAAAAATGTCATCATTTTCAACTTCCTTTATATATGCTGTCATCATACACTGCTATTCATTTATGACAAAACAGGATAAACCAAAGATTGCTATTAAAAGGGACTCCCAAGTTGGTATTAAAGATATCAAAAAATTTTATCATATCAAAGATTGATATATCCCATTATGTATGTTAGTTTAATAATTATGCCGTTGCCATTGCTGTAAATTCAGCAGAGGAGTAGTATTGTTGTCTATGGAGCAGCAATTGAGACTTGAATTTCACAGTGTCCAATTTTTATTTAAGATTTTATTCAACCTATATCCAAGTAGACAAACTGAATACTGTAAAACGAGGAATGTTCACGTGCATTTTAAATTTGGGAATTTCGCAAGAGCCAAGATTCGTGAAATTAAAGTACATGCGGAAGTTCTTGTCTACATTATATGCATTGAATGTTAGAGGGAACTTGTGAAAATTTCATGCCGCGGAAAAGGCCATCGGCTCCAATTTGCGAAAATTTCATGCAGCGAAAATATCATGTTTTACAGTAAACTCATTCACTTCAATTCAATTCAGTTCAATCCACACAAAGTAAACAATGTAGAGAGTACACTATATACACAGTCTAAAAATGATGCTTATGTACTAGTACACTGTGCATGTATAAAAAACAAAAAAAAAAAAAACAAAAAAAAAAACCAATTTCAGGCCTGGATCCAGTACATATCTTGAGGGTAAAATATCTATGAATAATATGAGTAAATTATTATGCCAGCATCCTGAAGTATATGGAAAAGACAATATCAAGTATGTTGTAGATTGTTCTGAATGTGTTTTTATGTGTGTGTCTTTGCTGTGATGACGAAGCAAGGGAGAGAATGAAAGTGATCTTGCTGCAGGTGGAGAGTGAAACTGAGTGATTACATTGCAATGTTTGTAACTAATGCATGGGCTATTTATGATCTTGACAGAACTTGCCTTAGAGCAACAATATTTGTGTAGTTGTATGTTTACGATCTCAGGTGTTCAATTATTTTGTTGCAGTTAGTGAAGACGGAATGAATGAATCATTCATTAGAATTCAACTGATGAACGAATCAGTTCGTTCATCAGTTGAATTCTAATACGTGAATGCATCTCTCAATATGAGGGTTATACTGTAAGCTACAAACGTCCGGGGCTCGTAAAGAATAAATGAAATGAAGTATTATTGATCTGTTGTTGTGGTATAAAAATTGTAAATTGTGAACATGACAAGAAGCAAATTTAATATGTCTCAGGTGTGTCTAGCAGACTGTCTCATGCATTCAAACAAACATTGTGAATGAAAAGAAATAATGATAAAACTCCTTATGGGGCTGATCTGATGGGGATACTGTAAAACATGATATATTCGCGGCATGAATTTTTCGCGAATTGGAGCCGACGGCCTTTTTTGCGGCATGAAATTTTCGCGAACTGCCACTGGCATTCAGTGCATATAGTGTACAAAAGAACTTTCGCGTGCATTTTAATTTCGCAAATCTTCACGATCGCGAAATTCGCGAAATTAAAATGCACACGAACATTTCTCGTTTTACAGTACTCTGTGCTATATCTCTCCTATTGTGTGTGATAGTTTCAATGCAAGTTATACTATAAAGTCAAACCTGTCTACAGTGGCCACCTAAGGGAGAGTGTTTTTTTTTTAAAGGCCAGTGTGACTCTCTCTCTCTCTTTTGTGTGTGATATGTTCCAATGCAAGTTATACTGTACTAATGTCTTTGATAAACTGCTGTAGTGTAGTCTTGTTACCAAAGCCTTCATTTATGGGATATGTACCTTGTATTGCAGTAATGCAAGTATTATGTAGATTTCAGCTTGTAGACCAAGGAGAACAATTCAGTATTCATATTTGATATATTCCACAATAAAAAGTGATGGGTAATCCAAAAAGAGTTGGAGCATGGTCAGATTGTATCAGCAAAACCAAATATCTTTCCAGAACTATTGACAGATATGATTGTACATGTAGATTCTCATTTCAAAAGTTTTAGCTACAAATTGTACTTTCGTTCTAGAGAGTGGCATGGTAGCATTTTTCTGATACTGCACAAACATGTATTGCACGAGGTTGTTCTTCATATTTTGCATAAGTGTGCTTTACTACTACAATACCGAGGTTGTTAATCTTAAAGGGGAAGACTAGTAACTGATCAGTGGGAATCAGTGGAAATGCTGGGAGATGATTGTTCCAATCCTTATGGGATTCATTCAAGAGTTCATTGTATATCTATTGTTGTGTGAAAATGATTTGCTTCAGAACGGTCTCATATTCAAGTAATGTGCAGATTAATGCTCCGTCACTGACCAGGGGACGCTAACCTGGAAGGTTTATTTATGAGTAGATATGTCCAGCTTCCAATATTCTTACTATGATAAAACTTAAATATTTGACTTATCAAAAAGAAAAGACCCAGGAATTATGTTTTTTATTGTTTTTTAGGGGGCCACCAAATTTTTCTCTCGGGCCACCAAAAATTTGAAATTGATGATTTTGGTGGCCCCATCGGGCCACCAAATAAAAAAGTTAGTGTGGAGCCCTGGGTAAGGGCTTCCATAAGATGTGAGGAATGTTGTGATAGTGTATTCAGTGTTTCGTTTGCTCTTCAATTCCATCTCTACTGTAACCTAGACTTAAACCTAAGTACCTATTGTACTTTAGTGAATGTTTAACTACTTACGTCACTGACAACAGTTTTGAGCTTTATTTTAAATTGTTCATATGTGTATTTTATGTATCGTATTTTTCATTTTCAGTCATATTGTACCTCAGATATAAAGGACATTCTATTCCAAAAAAGGTGATAATGAACATTGATGACTGTAGTTTCAAGTTTGTTCATGGGGGAATCAGGGGTGCCCCCCTTGGGACCCAGGGGAGAGGGGTGCAGAGGGTCCTAATGGGGCCTAAATTGTACATTTTCATATTCACTTTGATATCCCCATGTCTGATTTTCACCAAACTTGGTAGGTAACATCCCTAAGGGGATAGGATCTCAATTTGTTCAAATGGGCACCATGGCCCACCTGGGGGGGGGGGGGGGGGGGGGGGGGGGCAGGGGGGCCCAAACCCCCTAAAATTATTAAAGGAATCTTTAAAAATCTTCTAGAACCAGAAGTGATAGGGCTTAGATAACACTGAGTTAGTACATTGATGACTGTAGTTTCAAGTTTGTTCATGGGATTGGCAGAATCAGGGGTACCCCCCCCCCCCCCCCCCCCCCCCTTGGGACCCAGGAGAGGGGATGGGGAGAAGCCCTACACTACAGTTGTAATGGGGCCTGAATTGCACATGTTCATCTTCTTCTTGAAAACCTCATGATGAATTTTTGACCAAACTTAGCAGGTAGCATCCCTAGGGGTATAGAATCTCAATTCCTTCAAATGGGCACCATGTCCCTCTTGGGGGGCCCCTAGGGGGCCCACCCACCCTCCCCCCCCCCCCCCACATTAAGTAATATTTAAAATCTTCTACTCTAGAACCAGAAATGATAAAACATAGTTAATACCATGAGTTTGTACATTGATGACTTTAGTTCCAAGTTTGTTCATTGCAGATCCAGGGCTGCTTGCCCCCCACCCTGGAGTTGAGGGGGGGGGGGGGGGATCCATATGCAGACCTAAGTTTCCAATGTTCTCAGGTAAGAGTGTGAAAGAATGCATGGAAGGTGAAACTACCATTTGGTAAGGAGATGCTATAATTATATTACATGTATTATGAAAAAAAATATTTCTGATTATATTAGATATCATAAAACATATCATATGTTGTGATTCTTGTATGTATTTCATGCTTTCATCTATGAATGTATTTCGATGATTTTTCAATGAGAAATTTTTCTGAAGAAAATGAATTCATTCAGATTCTTAATGTGTCGAAAATTTTTGCTAGAAGCAGTATTTTATCTCTAAGAGATAAGTCATATGTCACTGTCCACATCTAATTTGCTGCAATTTTAAATTGTAAAAACAACTGTTTGTACTGTCTCGCCACATACTATATGTAAATTAAAGATCACATAATAAATGGTGTCTTATCAATTCTTGCTGTTTTGTTATTGTGTGGTTTGTGACCAGAGTCAATAATGATAATACAGTACCTTGGCGGCATCCTATCGTATGTTGAACTTAGCTACATTGTAGCAAGGGAGCCCTTGTTGACGAAATATCAAAGAGGCTTTCAACTACATGTAGATTTGGGATGTTTCCATACAAATCTCTCTCTCTTCCTTCTCTCAAGTTATCCATCTATTTACCTATCTTTTTATCTGTATATCTATCTATCTATTTACCTATCTTTCTATCCATCTTTTATCTATCCATCTATTTATTTATCTATCTTTCTATCAATTTATCCATCTATCTATTTACCTATCTTTCTATTTATCTTTCCATCTATCTATTTACCTATCTTTCTATTTATCTATCTTTCTATCTATTCATCTATCTTTCTATCTATTCATCTATCTTTCTATCAATTTACCTATCTTTCTATCCTATTTATCTATCTTTCTGTCCATCTATTATCTATCCATCTATTTATTTATCTATCTTTCTATTTATCGATCTATTTATCTCTTTATGTATTTATGTATTCATCTGTCTATGTATGTATGTATGTATGTGCAGTATGTATGTGACTATCTATGTATCTATCGATTTATCTATCCATCTATCTATCCATCTATCTATCCATCTATCTATCTAGATGAATAGTATTAAATAGATAGAATGATAGATAGATAGAGATAGAATTACTGTATAAGCTGTTATTTTTGTGAGGGTTTAATTTTCGCGAATTTCGCGAATCACAGTTGGATCGCGAATTTAACAACACACGAAATTGTCTCCATGCTCTTTGTTAATAGAGCATTAACGTAAGCATCGGCGTCGATTCGCGAAAACGACATCTCGCGAAAATGTCTACAACCTCATCAATCGTGATAATATCTGTACGCGAAAATAACAGCGTATACAGTAGATAAGTATGTACACACACTACCAAACCGAAACACAACAAAGAGCAGAGCACAAGGTAAGGTGTCACTTTTCCATGATGACCATAGAATTACGATATGCTGTTAGACATCATTATGGAGTACTGTTTATTGAATGACCATAGAAATACAAAGTTAACAAAAGAAGGAGGTCAAATAAGTCGTCAAGAAACTTAGTATCAAGCATTAAATAAAAAATTCATCACCATTCTTACTTGTCTCTTACAGACATTCATTCTTAGTATTGGAAAACAGTGTGCATGCTGAATAACACATAGAACCAGACACAAGTAGGATAAATATGTCGCATCACCAGGGCCCCATTTCAGAAAAAAAGTTGATAAAATAGCAACTCTTGCTGGAATGGCATTTGTCATAGTAACGACAAGACTCCAGCTTCCTGATTGGCTGTTGCTATTGGAAGTTGCTATTCCAGTGAGAGTTGCTATCCTATTAAAAAATGGGGCCCAGGTTCGTGTCTTCTACTTCTTTACCAGACACATTTTGAAAATTTCAATCATTGCATACAGTGTACCATCTTTTGACTAGAGAAAAAACACAGAAATAAAAGTAAACATTGTGCAACACATAGTAGCACATTTAAAACACACCAGTGTATGTGACAATGTGTCTTACATGTACTGCGAAAGTGGACATTTTTTGCAAGAGTAATTTTTTGCGCTCGGCCGCATAAGATGAATTTTGCATGATTTAAATTCTGCAGAGTCAATATATTTAATAGTGTTACATTACTAAGCTATATTACTTGCATGCTTTTGTTTTCACGCTAGCTTCTGTTTGCACATAATGCGTGAACATTTTCACACCACAGAAATTTCCACTTTCACAATAATCTTTACTCTTCTGTACTCAACTCTTTTTTTTGAGATGATATTGCAATCAAATACAAAAGCATGAATTCTTTGCACAGAACTCGTAACCACACATTCTTTTTTCTTTCCATGGTGTTTTCTTTCTTTGGCCTTTATACAACCGCCTCCAAACTCTATTGAAGCATTCAATGTCTCATTCATTGGCTCCAGATGAACTCACTGGTTTATAATTATGATTACAATATTTTTTTTTCTACATAAAGATATCATTTCATGCTGAAAGTTTAAATGCATTGTAAGGCTCAAGAAATCAACCAACAAAATGCCCTCGACTTGGAGGGCTGTATTCTGCAACTCATGATTTCACACACAGTAAAATGATTCTTACGTATTAGAAATTGCAACAGAACTTTGAATATTTCAAGCTACTGAAGTAAAATAATATTAAACCATCATGCACCCCAATCCCTGTCACATTTGATCACAAAGTTTATCATTATTTGCTCAGTATGAAAAATTGTGGCAGAGAGAGAGAAAGAGAAAAAAAGAAAAGTTCTAATTAAGAAATTCGTACACTACTTCTGTTATACTACAGGCAAAATAAATACATCTAACAGACATAACATGAACTTCATAAACGACATTGTAAAACACAAACAACGACAGTGAAAACAGTTTCATACAATGACTTGTAAAACATAAACAGCAACAGCGTAAAAACATCTATGACAACATCATAAAACATTTACATTGACAACACTGTGAAACACAAAAAACAATGAAACATTTACGATGACAACATTGATACCATTTTCAACTCATGATACAGATGTTCCAGACATGATGGAAGAATAAAAAAAAGAGGTTGGTTGGTTGGTTAAAAAAACATGACATAGTGGGACCTGATGGAGGTCAGAAATAATCTAATCTAATCTAATCTAATTTGATCTAATCTTCCCCACATACAACGTTCTTGTCACTCCTAAGGTGGAAATTACTAATGCAATGCTGGTAAGTTTACAGTATGCCAGAATTCTTTATCTGCTATATAACATAACCACAAACATACCTAAGCAATATGAAAGAAATGTGAAATCAAACTCAGAATGACATGGTTGAAGTCTAAAGCAGAATTAAACTCCAGATTACACATAGTTTCTACTACTAAAAAAAAAAAAAAAAAAAAAAAAAAAATCACACACAGGTCACAATACAAGCTATTCTTGACACTGTCTTGAACATGTCAAGATAACTGGGAAATATAACTCTCTTCTCATTTTAAACATTACAAGATCATTAAATACCTGACACAAAAGGGTATTTTGTTGTTTAATCTGTGGAGAAACTATTCAGTCTTTGCAGTAAGACAAGTCTCATGCTATATACATAGGCCTACACTGTAGAAAAAAATACAATAAGTATTAGTAGCAAGAAAATGGCATGAGTGAAATATTAGTGATGACGTATGGCCCATCTTTGGCGAAGCAGTTTACGTTATTATTACTACTATTATTTCTTCTTCTTCTTCTTCCTCTTCTTCTGACTTTTTCATTATTATTATTATTATTTTTTTTTATTATTATTATTATTATCATTATTATTATTATTATTATTATTATTATTATTATTATTATTATTATTATTGTCATTATTATTATTATTATTATTATTATTATTATTATTATTATTATCATTATTACCACTACTACTACTACTACTACTACTATTTCTATTATTATTATTATTATCATTGTTAGCATTATTCATTACACCCTATTATCAACATCATCATTAGAATTATTACTGTCATAATTGTTATAATCAGCAATTACCATTTTAGACATAAAAGTAGTAGTAAGATGAACTTAAATGTCTTCTGCCTCATTACATGTATTTTCCTTTAAACATTTCTATTTTCACCCGCTGTCAATGTTTGAAATCTGAAGCATAAACAGAAGAATTGATGATGTGACCATAAATCAGTCATGGCTTGGTGGATAAGACAAGGGACCGTCAATCTAAGGTCCATCGTTCAGTCCTCTTTTAATACTGAGTGATTGTGCCCTTGGACAAGACACTTCATCCTCATTATCTGGTCCTTTGGAGGGGACATAAAACCATCGGCCCTCTGGCTGCTTGCTTTATACGAACTTATTTCTTCCTCAGCAATTCATAGACATTTTTTTTTTTGTTTCAACCCGTTGAGGATGGTTTGATTTTGCTACAACATGCATTTTCCATAGACGCCTGCCCGAGTATACTCGGGACTCGTTCTCAATGGGTTAAAAAGTATTAGACAATACTAACAAGTGTAGGTGATAGCTGCTGATGGATAAATTCTGAGCTTTGTGTGTTTTCAGGAATGGTTTGCATGAGGAAGGCAAGGAGTGTTTGTTTTGAGGAATGGTCATATTATTATACAAATAATGCACAGGCGAGAGGGCGTTAGTGGAGATGCAGTGCACTTAAAGGTATTTACAATTATGGTGAAACACGCACAAGCACAACATTGTGAATACCCAAGAGTGTGATGCAACTCCACTAACTTCCTGAACTTAAACCTGAGCATTATTTGCTTTATAAAAGGGTGCCATGGACTATTTTTTATGGATTATATTTTACATAATTGCACATTGAACCTGTATACAACCTGAAGCATTATAACTACCAAAAAAAAAAAAAAAGGGATGATGCTCACTATTCTGGATGTTTTTCAAATATGAAAGTAAAATAAAGTTTATTATTCTGAGGGTTCATTTTTCTGAAACTCACAAATTTCCTACACTCCGCAATTCATTGATCCGAACATGTAAAAGGGTTCATTAATCCAAATATGAGGCATTATTCTGAAGGTTCCTTTATCAGAAAATGAAATCAGATTTGTTATTTGCAAGGTTTGTTAATCTAAAACAAAATAAGGTTCATATTTCCGAAGCTTTGTTAAAGGGTGTGTACAGTTCTGGTCGAGGTGAAGATTTAGCTTTTAACTTTTTGTGAGATATTCAGAAACCACTCTATGAGATGTCAAAGAGCATGCAGTTCTAATGGGTATCAAAAGTTTATTCGATGAAAATCGGTTTTGAAATGGCTGAGATATCCAAAAACAAGGTGAAACAAAGAGATGCTAATAAAGTTGGGGCATGTCGCCTTTTATTATTAGCACTTTTTGGGATATCTCAGCCATTTGAAAACCAATTTTCATCAAATAAACGTTGAATCCTTCTTAAAATTACATGCTCTTTCATATTTCATAAGAGGCTTTTCATTATCTCACTTAGGAATGTTCAAAACATGAATCCCTACCTCAACCAGTACTGTACAGTCCCTTTAATCTTACAGAATGAAATTCAAAGGTTCCTTGATACGAAAATGAAAAGGAAGGTGCATACAGATGAAAGAAAATATAAACTGTTTCTTGACCTAAATAGCAGAGATATACAAGTAAGATTCTGCTATATTTCTTAAATCCTGAGCTGAAAAATCACTAAACAACAAAATTGTGACCTTGAAAAGGAACTACTAGAAAATGAGGAACATCCGTGTACATTCTCATTTCACAAATTTCGCAAGCCAAGATTCCTGAAATTATAAAAAATGCATGCAAAAGTTCTTGGCTAAACTATATGCAATGAATGCCAGTAGCAATTCACAAAAATTTCACACCAGATAAAATGCCATTGGCTCCAATTCGTGAAAATTTCATGCTGGAAATAATCTATATCATGTTTTACGGTAATAAAACATCCCTGGAATATACCTGTGTCATGAATGGTGATTCAATACTGACAGGATGATACAGAATATACACACATTCCTAAACATACTAATTTTGGTTTGCCCTACTTCGAACATTAAAATTGCCAACAAGAAAGAGAAATCACTTGTTGATTACAGATGAGAATAAAACTTTACTATTACTAATCAACTCACAGAGTTTGGGGAAAAATTGTATTTAACCCGTTAAGGACGATTTGGTTTTGCTACAACACCCATTTTCCATAGACACTTGCCCAAGTATACTCAGGACTCGTCCTCAATGGGTTAAAGGAGCTAGTAAACAAATAGTGAATGGTCACGAGTGCAATGGTTTCCATTGCACGAGTAAAGACCATACACTATTTGATTTATACAACGTCCAAGTAGATCTTTTTGGTCTAAGTAGGCCTAGAAGTCTATATATGTATGAAAAATATAGCCATACTTACATGTGGATCCACTGCGATTCTCTTTCTGGCTTGTGCAATCAGCGTAGGTGCAGGTCACAGCTAGTTATACTAGCGCTCATACACGTACACTAGCACTAGCTACGTAGGCCTACGTATGCGCATGCATGTACCGCACACGTACACTGCGCTAGCTGCATGCGATCCTCAATATGCAACACACAGTACACGCAGTACCGTACAATTTCTCGAACCGTGGAATAGAACGAAAAAATCGAACCAAGTTGCACGCAAAAATAGAACCAAAATTGCATGGCGCGTTGAATGGAGTACTTACTGAATATCACGTCACCAACAATCCTCCAATCAAATTACAAGGATCTACTTGGACGTTATATAATAAAAAGTTATTGATGATCATTCTTTGGCTGCTAGTCTTGTTGCCAGACACTGTTAGGAAGCTCAGTGAAAAATCTCCCTTGTATTATCTGCGACTCCTCTCTAATACATGTATCTCAGCTCTGTCTGCGTCACTCACTTTAATAGAAAAACTAACACAAAAAAAAAACCTCTCTTGGAAATAAATACAACTCTTTGAACATAGCTGACATTATATCTTGACATAAATCATTCACACAGACCAGCACCTTTTCTTAACCTCTAGATATAGGATCAAACATTTAAAACATTCTGAAAATCTGTCCATCTGGAACAGGCTGTTAAAGTCACAGAAAGTATTCCTTAAAAAGTGACTTTAGCCAGTTTGGAAATCATACAAAGTTCCTACACTTCATAAAATCTTAGGTATTTCTCTAAGATTTTCAGCAAAAGAACATATCACACAAATTGAGTTACATGTATTTACAATTACAACCTTTGAATCATACATTGCCATAATGACATACATTGTAATAATGCAAAACAGAAAATATCAACAGAAAAACAGGGTGTCTTTGTTTATTTGTTTGTTTTTTCTACATCTCTTCACTTTCCACTCCAGAAAAAAAACAACAATAAACAAACGAACAAACTTTTGTCAAAGCTTTCATTTTGCAGTACACAGGGGCTAGCTGACTTTCTGTGAAAGAATTGCTGTATATCTTGCCTGATTGTGGGGGCTCTAACAAAGGAGAGCAGACTACTATCTACTACCACTCAGATAAAAGTAACACAATGTTGTAACCCCCCTCCCCCCCCCCCCCTCCAGGTTTACTTCAGGGCATGGGAAGAGAGATTCAAAGACGAGTTGTGTTTCGACATTGGCATCTGTAAGAGGAAACCTGTTGTACATATCTAAATATGTAAACTCACTAATATTCAAATCTACTGGTCATGTTTCATAAAATTCTTTATTCCTTTTATCACATTACAGCGCATTTCTGTCAGGTTAAGTAGAAATTTGATGATAGTAATACTGAATTACACCAAATCCCATCACTTCCTAGTGTAAACTTCCTGGAATTACATCACATATTAAATCTAGCAGCTGACTGAACATGACTATAGAGTATAAGTAGAGTGGGCCTTCTATCTGTAGACAGATATCAAAGTTGACTCCCTCTACAAGCCCTTCCCTTCTCTCAGCCCCTCCCCTCTACAAGCCCTTCCCCTTTTCCCAGCCCCTCCCCTCTACCAGTCCCTCCCCAGGGCCCCTCCCCTCTCTAAGCCTTCTTTTCTCGCAGTCACTCCCCCAGCCCCTCCACTCTCTAAGCCCCTCCTTTCTCTCAGCTCCTCCCCTTTTCCCAGCCCCTCCCCAGAATATTTAATTTTCTGTCAATAAGGAAATTGTTTACAATCAGCTGACTGACCATAACTCGAGATTATTTCACTTCCACTTTTACCAGTTTTAGTTTATTATTCTCTGCAAGTGAAAATAAAGGACTAAGAAATGCTGGCTCCTTTTTAACATCCAATTCTAAAATCTATAAGAATATTCTCACTTCACAAGTAAAGTCATTCATCACAAAACAAAATAAATACATATATCTTGCACTTTGTCAACATGTAAAAGGCACGAAAGAAAAAAGCCGCAAGAAAACAGCGTGTCATTTGATGACATCTTCTATAACATGACATCTTATGTCTTTAGATTATTCTCTTTGAGAGACATTTCAGAAAAAAACTCTGGTAAACAGAGATATAAAACGAAACATTCCAGTCACATATTCTCTCCTGTAGTTTTCAGCAGTAGGCTCAGCTTCTCAGGTATCTGGTTACCTGAGGCGGGATTAATTCAGAAGAGATGATCCTTATTACTTCACAGATCAGAACAAGGATTACTCCATAAACTGAAGTTACTCTTCAGTCCTTCAGAGTACTCCTAAAATATCTACTACCACGTGCCAGGCAAAAACACGAAATTCTTCACATAGCACCATACCAGGGGTTTTGACGATGAAGTTAAAAATCAAAATACTGCACACAAGAAAAGTTAATAATTCAGTCTTTTAGGAATAGTACCAACAATCCCCTTTAAAAGGGAAGTTTATAATCTGTCTGACTGAATGCACATCTAATGTAAGAGAACAAACCCACAGCCAGGCGTTGGATCTCCTGTAATTCAAAATCCTCAACATTTTACTGAGGATCAGGGGAAGGAAGATGAAAATGAGAGTCCCTCGTGGGTCTGTCTTTGTCTAGACAATGACCACCTCTCCCCTCTGTCTGCTGTCTGGCGCCCTCACACGACACATTAGGTACAGGATCCCAGCGCTGTCGATGGTGACAAACGTCTGGAAGTCAGGGCTGATCTGGACCTGACGGATGAAGCTCCCTCGTACATGGAAAGTCTGTAGAGGAGTTCCATCCAACTGCCACCACTAGAGGGCGGTAGAGATGGGGTGAGCAATAAAACAGGCATGGTGTACACAGATTTCGAAGCAATGGATGGAAAGTGATACTGACAACAGGTTTATATCCCACATCACCATGGTGTTAACATGGTGTCACTATGGTGATACCATGGGGGGGGGGGGGGGGGGGGGAGAGAGGGGAAGTATTTTACTTTATTGTCTTTTTCTTCTTCTTCTTCTTTTCAGATCTGTCTCGTCCAGGACAGGGGATTATCTTATTTTATCTTTGCATCATATAGTTACTTCAATTCATTATCATTAACTAATTGAATAATAATTAATGATTGAATAATAATTATATGATCATTATCTCTCTACTTTTTCCTCATGGAGAGTAAACAGCTGATAAAGCTGTAATACTTAATCAAATCTTGCATATAATTATGACTCTTTTTTTTGTTCAATTTCATCAGAAATCCATGTTTTCATTGAAGAAGTTGTCTTACCCGGACATTTTCTCCCGCTGTGATGACGATCTTGGAGTCTGGTGAGAATTTGATGTCAGTCACCCAAGACTTGTGTTGAAGACACGTCCCTATCTCTTGACCACTATCAATGTTCCACACCTAAACAATGAACAGATATTTTTGACTCAAAGAGTGATTTTCATCCATTATAATAGTGATAGACATTCACAAGCAAAGAGCAAGTTTGCTGCATATTATGATGGCACGGTGAGCCATTGTAACTTGAAATGTTACATCACAGCTTTCAATTTTAATTTAAAGAAAAATCAACATCTCTGTCTAAAGATTGGTGGAAGATTATTTAAAAAAAAAATTATCTTAAAATATTGGATCTCATATGATTTGCATACTCTGCCGCTACTCACGGTCTTTTTCTAATAAAACAGATAATTATACAATCAGATAACTGTGGAGGTTATGTTGACTGGAAGCTCAGTTAGATCGCCAAGAACATTCAAATGAATGTCAAGTGTTTCAGATTAGTCTCATTTTTTTTTTTTGGTCACATTTACAAAGTGTAGTTATTTTATCTTAGCTTTCCTTGTTTATTCTATGGAATTTAAATATTTTCTGTTAACCCTCTTTTAACTGGGGGGTGGGGTTAAATTGACCCCCCCCTCGACATTTCGCGCAACGATTCCACAACGCGCAAAGATTTTTCCGCGTTGTTCATGACTTTTTTCATTGAAGTCTCCCGCATATTTTGAGACCAAATTTGCGACGTCCGAGTACACCGTTCTGAAGTTACGCAATGTTTTGCATATGCATGTCAACCCGAAAACAGCTCAAATTCATGATTTCCTGTGCAAATGCAATGCAAATTGTGGGGTTTTTTTTTGTTTATTTGATATGAATTAGATTATTTCAACTTTTGAACATTGAAATTAATCAATTTTAATGTAGATAAGCTTGTAAAAGTGCCTGCAACAAATTTTGGCAAAAAAACAATAGAAAATTGTCTCGCATATATATTACATGAATCTTTTGCAAACGTTTAAACAATATTATTTCATCACATGTATACTTTGTACTATGTTTTTGATTTTCGATGATTGGAAATAAACTATGATTGAATTGAATTGAATTGAAAAAACAAAAGGTCTACAAAACAATAGAAAACAAAAGGTCGAAAAAACAATAAAATACATAAGAAATTAACAAAACAATAAAAAACAAAAGAAACTGATTTTGATTGTGCTTTTTTTTTACAAGAAAATTGTTTGATGTGTCTTGAGGAACTCTGACTCAAAAATTTAGCAATCCTTTATTCTTTTTGATGGAGTTATACATGAAAATATGATTTCATGCGTAAATTTGCATAATTAATTTATTAAAAAATATAAAATCAATATTTTTCTATTGTATGACCATGTAATCTTGTAGTTGACATCCGGCTCTATGTTCAGGCAAAATTTTGCAGCGATCGCGCGATCGGCGGTTGAGATCTGAAGGGGGGGTCAAAAACTTGGTCTCAAATAGCCCAGTTAAAATAGGGTTAAATCTCAGTTTTAGCTGTATGGGTACACAAAGCTGATGTAATCAAGGAAATACACGTCACGACTGAACAAATATATTGGTGTTTTGATACAAAACTGATTATATGACCTTGTAGTACTGACAACTCCAATAAGAATTGATCTTCATTTCTGCATTTCAATATGGGGAAGAAATGTATTAAATGTTTTCTAGAAATTAAGAGTTAACTTTCTAATCAGAATTGAATTGAGTTAGTCTGCTAATTTCATGCGAAAACTTCTAATCATCTTCATGATGACATAAAAACAACATTGAAGAATTTTGAACAAAAATATTCTGTTACCCTTGTGATGCCACTGTCGTCTCCTGTTGCTAGGATACTATTGTCTGGTGAGAAGTGACAGGTGCGAACTGAATCAATGTGATTCTCCAGGGACTTCATCAACGTCAGAGACTCTACATCCCAAATCTGCATGGTAAAATACACACAGAAAGCAACAGAGTTGGGAGAATGCTAGGACATCAATGCAGTTTAACCGGAAAAAGTAGAAATGCTCATGTGCATCTTAATTTAGCAAATTTTGTGAGAGCCAAGAATCGCATCACGAAATTAAAATACAGGCGAATGTTCTTGTCTACACTGTATGTATTGAATTCCAGTGGCAATTCGCAAAAAATTCATGCCGCGAAAAAGGCTGTCGGTTCCAATTTTCAAACATTTAATGCTGCAAAAATATCTTGCTTTACAGTACACCATATATTGTCTGGGCAGATAAGAATGTCCCTCAAGAACCCCTACTAGTCCTTTCACTTCATCTGGACCATGTCTCTTTTATCATATTTCACTATTCCAGTCCTACCATCAATGTTATACCTCATATGTATATATTGCAGCCATGGTGATTAAAGCTATTCCCCTCCAACCACCTCTACTATTCTCCTCTATCTTGACTATCCCTCTCAAGCCATCTCTACAATCTCTATCAATTTCTACTTGACCCCACTATCTATCTCTACTATTCCCCTTTATCAGTCTCTACTATCCCCCTGTACTATACCTCCCTACCTCTACTATCCCACTCCATCAGTCTCTACTATACCTCTCTACCTCTACTATCCCCCTTCAATCTCTACTATCCCTATCTAGTTATCTTTACTATCCTTCCCTAACCATTTTCACTATCCTTCTCTAACCATCTCTACTATCCCCCTCTAATCATCTCTACCATTCCTTCTATCTTGACTAAACCCCTAGAACAAATTCTACTATCCCCTCTATCTCTTCGATCCTCAGCACCTGTAAAGGTGTGTATGACCATGAAGACGAGATGAGCTTGTTACGTTCTCACCTTGGCTGATTTGTCAACTGAAACCGTTGCCACCATGGACTGATCGGGAGACATTTCACACATAAAGATCCAGTCATCATGAGCATTTATTGTCTCCAGATTCCTTCCAGATTTTAGGTCCCAAACCTGCATGGATTAGAAAAAACTTCAAAGTAAAGCAGGATAGTTCCGGAAAGTGAAACACTTTCACGACTGAATTGCCAACTCCTTGCAACAAACAGAAAATACATAAAAGAAATATTCCAGCAGAGAAAAACCATTACATGTACCTTTGTCAATGTACTCAAAGCATGGCAGGAATGCTGTTATCAATATATCTTTTCTGATACCTCCACCATAAAAACAGAAACAATTATTTTCTTTTCCATATCATGGAAGGTGAAATCTCTAGCATAAGAATAAGATCCAGGCAGGAACTTTGTTTCCCAGACTCAAATTAATTGCATGATTTCTGCTTTGACTCACAAAACGTCTTTGCATGGCAGTCAGGATTCAAGACTTGAAACCAGGGGAGATGAATAAATGTGGAGGAAATCTTTCAAGTTATCACACCAGAAAACACTGTGAATAAGTCTCTATTTCAACTTGCTGATGTTGGGTAATAATGCACAAAAGACTGCATGCCATGCATTGACATGTCTGCAATTATAAAGGGTCGAGGGCAATTACCCGCTGGGCAATTACACCGGACCCTTCCCCTGACCCTAATCCTAATCCTGAACCTAATCCTAACTCTTACCCAAACTCTAACCCTAAACCTATCCCTAGCCCTAATCTTCATTCTAACCTTATCACTAACCAGTTTTTAGCCAGGGGTTGATTGCCCTGATATGATTGTAAACAGTAAATGGGTGCAGTCCACAGTATAATCAACTGCTTTATAAATGGTTTCTCCAGGAGCAAAACCTGCTCTAACTTGCTGTCCAAAAAATGGTAATTACTAATAAGTTACAACTATTGTGTGACTACTTGACATCAAATAGAAGACTAATTACTCATCAAACACGTCGTTGGATATACAGGTGTATGAATGGAGTTCAGAATTCAGTGACTATAAAGAAACCAAACCTTTTGTTACAAAAAAAACATAATACTGCACATCTTCAGAAGATGATTCCATATTTTTTTTTTTATTACATGCCCAAATATTGAATGAATAAATAATAAAACCTCAATTTTTGGCTTATATTTTCCAGAGAACAAGACTAAACTAAAGAGAGATGGTAGGACCTACCCTCAGAGTGCCATCTTGAGATGAAGACAAAATCTTGCAGTCATCCTGGAAGATCCGACAGCTGGTCACGCCCTTTGAATGACCTTTGCACTCACTGACCTTTCCATCTTCTGACCAGATCTGAATTCACGAGAAAATTAATGTCAAGGAACAAAACAGTACCGCTGAATAGAAAATGACAACTGCAACAAAAGCATAATTACGTAACAGCCTTAAAGTGGGGAAAACATACATGTGCACTGTACCACCACTCTTTGGTAAAATGCATTAAGAAACATGAAAAAGGCTAAGATTTGAAGTTATTATTCTTATACTATGATGTAAGCATGCAATATATCTTGGATTATATAGCCACTCTTCAAAAAAGAATATATCTAACCTCTATGTTACATACAAAACATATCAACAGGGGGTAAATTTCTTGGTCATTCATGTAAAAAATAAAGTTTATTACCACAGTAATTTCTCCGTCACTACTTTTTCTGACTCAAAATGTTTTCAGGGCAAGACTTTCATCACAAGAATAATGTTTTTTTGGCACATAAAAGTGTACTCTTTATGCTAAAAAGTATTTCACTACGTTTGTAATGACAAGACCTTGATGAGTCCATCATTAGAAGACGTCACCAGTGTAGACCCCTCCTTGGTGAAGCCACACCATCTGACCTCTTTGCTGTGAGCGTCATCCAGTGACCTCTCTAACCTTTGACCTTTGAGGTCAACCACCTGTAAAATAGAATGACAGTATACATGTGATTAATCATGAAATTATAGATGACTGATCCTAGCTGGTTTATTTGTTTTATCTGCTCAGCTGTGAGGATGCCTTAACCCGTTGAGGACGGGTTGCGAGTATACTCAGGCAAGTGTCTATGGGAAATGCGTGTTGTAGCAAAATCAGCCCATCCTAAACGGGTTAAATAGGGACAACCTTTAGTGAATCAGACAAGTCCTGGGGTTCATTTGTGTCATTTCCTATAACATCTTTTCTTTATATAAACTTTTCCTGTCTGATACCACAACAGACAGAGAAATTGCACTTGACAACTGTTTGATACTAGACTCCCGTCTATGACTTTACTCATCTCCCATGCCTTCCCCCCCCCCCCCCCCCCCCCCATACAAAAACCTTCTCCCGGACTTTTGAACAGAATCCACAAAGAGAAAAGACAAACAAGCAAAACCTGACCTGAATATTCCTTTGAAATAACTGATCACGACACACTATCAATGGAATGAAAACATTCATACAGTATTCAAGCCTCTTGTATTATACAAGATTTATCTTTCATAAATATGTCCTATTCATATGCATTGGGCATGGTTCTTATTCTGTCTTTCTGGGGTTTTTTTTTCTGTTTTTTTCTTAATATTTGAGGGAATGATACAACTTGCAGGGTGATTTACGAGAGTGTTGCTTGCAGGAGCCAGTCGCATACCATGCTACATGGTTTCATGACATTTGCTCCTCCGGCAATTGCTTCAGGGTATCCATGAAATATGTGTACATGTATCTGCATGCTAAGCCAAACATAAATTCTACCCACAACCCTAAACCTAGACCTAACCCTCACATCAAACTAACAACCCTAACCCTAAACCTAATCCTCATATCAAAATAAATCTTATCCTAATCCTAATCCTCACATCAAACTAAACCTAAAACCCTATTACAACCCTAACGCTAACCCTAAGTCCTTAGAGAAGATAAGACCAGAGCAATTGTCGCAGGGGCCAATGTTGTGTCACCATTTAATATACTGTATTTGCTGTTATTTTCGTGTGCAGATATTTTCGCGAATGAGGAAGTCAGAGACGTTTTTGCGAGATGTTGTTTTCCCGAATTGACGCCGACGCTAACATAAATGCAGTCTACCCAAGCGCACAGAGACATTTTTTGCGTGTTGTTAAATTCGCGATCCAACTGTGATTTGTGAAAATTAAACCCTCGCGAAAATAACAGCTTTACAGTATCACACCTATCATTCCACCCAACAGACTGGTATCAGACTCATTGGTCCTTCTGACCACACCCTTTGGTCTTTCTGACCACACCCTTTCGTCCTTCTGACCACACCCTATGGTCCTTCTGACCACACCCTTTGGTCCTTGTGACCACACCCTTTGGTCCTTACCCTGACTGTCCCTGCATCAGATCCATAAGCCACCTTGGTGGTATCACTATTGAGAGCAAAAGCCCTCATCCTGGAAGACTCCTGACTCAGCTCCACCATCTTCTCCATGTCTCTCCCATCGGTCATCTGGAGGATTATGAGACCAGGTCAAAGGTCAAGCACTGGACACTGTCGTACATCAACGTTAAAGGGTGTGTACAGTTCTGGTTGAAGTGAGGATTTAGCTTTTAACGTTTCGCGAGATATTCAGAAACCACTCTATGAGATGTCAAAGAGGATGCAATCCTAAGGGGTATCAAAAGTTTATTTGATGAAAATTAGTTTTGAAATGGCTGAGATATCCAAAAACAAGGTGAAACAAAGAGATCCTAATAAAAGGCGTGGCCTGTCGCCTGTTATTATTACCACTCTTTTGGATATCTCGGCCATTTGAAAACCAATTTTCATCAAATACAATGTAAACGTTGAATCCTTCTTAAAATTGCATGCTCTTTCATATTCATAAGAGGTTTCTCATTATCTCACTTAGAAATGTTCAAATCATGAATCCCCACCTCAACCAGTACTGTACAGTCCCTCTGACATAGTCATTGGTATCTTCAATTTCAATGTCCATATGACCTCTCTGTCCTTGTCAATATTTCTGTTTCTGTATCTTCACTTCTCATGATTATGTAAAGTACTGCATATTACATGCATCTACAATGTACACGTATGATAAGGGTACACTCACCATAATTCCTTTCCTGTCAAAGAAGTGCTAATGGTAATTAAGTTGACCTTTTCTTACCCCTGGCAGCCTTGTTCTCTATCTCACAATATAGGGGTTTTTTTTCTCTCATTTGTGCTTTTTCTATGTGTTATAGTTTATCTTATTTTTGTTACGCTGAATCAAATGTGTTTTATGCTTACCAATGTACATGTGCAATGTCTGAAATGCCAAATAAAATAATAATAAAAATAATAATGATAATAATAATAATAATAATGGGCCCTCAGCTTGTTCAAAATGATGACAAAGATGTATTTGTACTTAAGGACGTTCCTCAGTTAAAGTGAAATCCATGTCATTTTCTTGAAACTTTCCATACCGTAACTTTGACCCATCCGAAGCCCAAATATGTAAATAAAACCATAGGTTCATGCGCTTGTTTTTCTCCTACAGGACTTTGAAGAATATGACTAATCTGCCGTCCTGTACCAAAATGATAGCGTTACATGATCAAGACCATGATTGGCAACAAAATCTGCAATGACAAACGTAAATCCCCATAATTCTTTCAAAATCCACGTTGTTTTCTCCAAATTTGCAAGAATTGCAGAAAAGGGTACCCAAAACGAGGAAAAGGTTTTAAAGTTAGGGTTTACACTCTCATTCTTCAGCAAGCAGCGCCCTCACGCGGCAGAAAACACCAAAATCTCTCAAATCCTTCTCATCGACGTTTTCTGTTAGGGGTGAGCAAAAGGACAACGTTCATAAAACTTATGCTGTACATTCAAAACCCATGTCAATTTCACGAAACTTTACCAAATTGTAGACAGAGGCTTACTTATTCCAGAAAAACAATCAAAAGTGGGGGTTCATGTGCTCGTTTTTGTGCTAGCAGCGCCCCTATGTGACACAATATATCATCGTAAGTCCCCAAAATCTGGTCAGGAACTTATGCAGGGATGCCCTGACAGGGTGGGTTCATAAAACTTATGCTGTACATTCAAAACCCATGTCAAATTCATGAAAATTGACCAAATTGTAGAAAAAGGCTCACTAATACCAGAAAAACAATCAAAAGTGGGGGTTCGTGTGCTCGTTTTTGTGCTAGCAGCGCCCCCATGCGACATATACTATAGTATGACCCCAAAATCTGGTCAGGAACCTACGCATGGACGCCCTGGCAGGGTGGGATCATAAATCTCATGCTGTACATTCAAAACCCATGTCAATTTCACGAAACTTCACCAAATTGTAGAAGAAGACTTACTTATTCCAGAAAAATAATTAAAAGTGGTGGGTCATGTGCTCGTTTTTGTGCTAGCAGCGCCCTCATGCGACATATATCATCGTAAGTCCCCAAAATCTGGTCAGGAACCTATGCAGGGATGCCCTGACAAGATGAGTTCATTAGGCTTATGCTGTTCATTCAAAACCCATGTCAATTTCACCAAACTTGACCAAATTGTAGACGAAGGCTTACTAATTCCAGAAAAATAATTGAAAGTTGGGGTTCATGTGCTCGTTTTTGTGCTGGCAGCATCCCCAGATGATAGAAATCACCTCACCGGACCCCAAAATCTGGTTATATATAAACTTCTCGTGCACCGTGTCCTGATTATAGGTGGGGTTCGTGAATGTCATGCTGTACATTCAAAACCCATGTCAATTTTACGAAACTTTATGAAATTGTAGAAGAAGGGTTACTTAATGCAGAAGAATTGTAAAAATGGGGGGTTCATGTGCTCGTTTTAGTGCTAGCAGAGCCTCCTTGCGACGGAAATCATCGTAAGACCCCCAAATCTGGTCAGGAACCAATGCAGGGATATACCCTGCTAGGATGCATAAATCTCACGCGGTTCACTCGAAACCCCATTTTCTTTTAAAAAAACCCACACAAACAAACAAAAAACATGTCACAATTGCAGTGTGATGGTGAAAAATATTCAGAAAGAAAGGTCCATGTGCATTTTTGTTATCATTTCCCTTCCACAGCCATAATGATATTATGTGGATGCAAGCGTGGAAAACTCCATATTATTGATATATGCACGCTTGTTTGTTTGTTTTACCCACTTGCTGTAACCATGTACAAAAAGTGATAATGGAGGAAGACGAATAAATATAAGGAAATGGGAGTTTTGGCATTATTCTGACGGTCCTCCAAATGAAAAACAAATCTCAATACAATGACGTTGATTGTAGATTGCATGTGTTGGTTGTTGCAGTGGTTGGTAAAGTGCGTGTTGTAAGCTATGGAGAAGTACCTCCCCCCCCCCCCCCCCCCCCCCCCGAAAAAAAAATTGATTCTCCTTTTGTTACACCAGATTTGGTAACAAAAAAAAAAATATATGAATGGTGAAAGTGATGAATAGTCTTGTTTGATAACACTTTCGTGACCTTGTATTTTGTAACCAAAAATAAAAAACCCCAATATTTTGTATTACTAGTAATGACAAGTTTAGATCTAATTTAGATTTTAACAGAGACACTCAGATTGTTTTAGCTGCTAGACCTAAAGATGAAATGTGTGTCATATGCTTGTTTTGTTGTTGTTGTTATTGTTGTTGTTGTTGTTGTTTTAACACCGAGTCCAATAGACTAGTGAGCCTTAGACCCCGACTAGGGCCTATAGGCCCTTGGTACCTTAGCACCCGACTTTACCATGTTGATGACCGGATAATGAACTTCATGTCACAAAACAGATCTATGGATTGAAAATGGAAACAGCTCTGTTCCACTTCCAAGCTTCGCGATTCCGTCAATCAGTATTGTGCTACAATGACCATGTATATGCGGCTCGGACCGCTGAACTTTGCGTGGTATGTACAGATTGTAACGCGTACAGTCGGCACCCGAGCCGAGCGAGGCCGCCCAGCGCGGCTGCCCGGCGCGGCCGCGGTGGGGAGCTGTCGGGTATCCGTACGTACACATACCACACTCTAGCTCGATCTACTAGCAGCTGCTCAGCTCAGCTAGCTCAGCTCATCACTCGTGCGTGCGCTTCTAAGCTCTTTGTTACGTCACTGACACCTGCGCAGCTAGGATGCGCACAAACTCAACTGAGGAACGTCCTTAAATAGAGTGCATATTGTTTGTTGGAAATACTACAGTAGATGTCATTGAACTGAACTAAAGTGAATATCAGTATTTGGCTAACACAACCTAGTGTATGACCATCCTACCTACAGGACAGGAGCAATGGTGTAAGTGTGAGTACAAGCCCAGGCTGATCACTCTTAGATATCGTATCAACCTGTCTGTTAGTCAGGATTTCATAGTAAGTTTCCATGACAACAAAGTCTCAGTCACAGTCATGGTCCAGCTGATCTACAGTAGCTCTATATCCTGCTTATAGACAATGAAGTTTACAATAGGTATACTTGAATTTCTTATGCAAAAATTAACAGAAACCAATATATGTTTGAACAGCTGATAATGACTTTATTGGAGTCCATGAAACGCATACATCCATCCAAAAATAGACAAGTTCCACTTGACAATGAAATCATATTGAAGACTGGTTTCCTTTCCTTGATTCAGGTTTGGTTCAAAACTTGAATTATAAATAAGATGATAAAACCCTCTTTGTTGAATTTTTTCATTGCTGCAGTTTTTGCCTGAGATCACCTTTATATCTCAGCCAAACTGATCTAGTCTTGAATAAACAGTGTGGTACTAAGTGATATAAGGACAAACAGACAAACGGACAGACTGCCTCCCACACTATGCTTCCAAAACTGTAGATACTGAGCTACAGAAATTATACTTCACATACCCTTCATAGAGACTGGACAGAAAGTCTAAGTGTTCCACTCTGTACCAGTCATTATTGGCAAAGATTGCCCATGGAGTTTGCATCAAGGTATAATGGTCTGATTGGATAGAACGCTTACCAGACATCTGTTCTTATTGTCTCCTGCAATGAGAAACTTGAGCCTTTCTTTTCCCTCGCAGAAAGAGGCGGCAAAATCTCTCTTCCAAACACTCTGGGTTTCCATGTGGCCATACTGCACTTTCCAGATCTGGTATTTAAAAAAAAGAGGAAAATTCTACTGATATAATGCTCAAAAGACCATATAGTACAAAAAATTGATCTTATGATTATAAAGATGAGCTTTTCACATATTACTTTCAATTGAGAAAAGTAATCTTTGCCTCAAGACTTGGAATATCAATTTACACAGTAAAGTCATAAACACTTAAATGGACATAAATTTGAAAGTATACAAAGAAATATGATTGAATGCCCTATACAGTGTTTAACTATAAAATGGAACTAATATTGAAACTCAGATAAAGACTTGATATCATATGTAGAGAGAGAATACACACAAGCTTTGACTTTAAGTGTCTTGATTCCAATTTGATTCCAATTCAATTCAAGTGATTTTAATATGTGACCATCCAGCTCAAAATTTTGACAGTAGATAAAGAAAAGATTACTCTCCCAGGTATTAAAGACAAACTTAAACAATTTGAGTCGGTCAACCCAAATGACAAATATTGTTAGATTACAAAAAATCCTAATCTATGACTTTTCATGGTTTTTGAGCTGGGTGGTCACGTATTAATGGCTGAGCACAGATTGTTATACAGTTTGACATTTGAAATCCTGCTCGAAAGGGAATGAGTGAACACAGAACACAACATATTTGGACACTCAGGATCCTGATTGAAGGTGAACTAGAAATGTCGCTATGGTGACTGGTATGCCTCCGCCATAATGCACGATTCTCCTAATAGGTCTATAGTACATGTGGACAATGTGTGATTACATTTTCACAAAACTGGCAAAATATCAAAATGACAAAAAAATTGGCAAAAAAAAAAATCCCAGAGAATCTCTAGTGGGTAATATACATGCATACATTAAGTTTAAAAAAAATATCCTGCTGGCATTGCATAAATATAAGGAAAATAGTAAAATTTCAAAATATTGCCCTTGACCTTTGACCCCTGACCTTTGACCCCATAAACCCCAAATTCCCTAGCTAACTACTGACAGTTAGTACATGCATGTATACTTTGTTCCATAAAGATACTTTGAACAATTTCCAAGATACAGAGAAAAAAGTGAAATTTTAACATTTTACTTGACCTTTTGACCTTTGACCTTTTGACCTCATGACCCCAAACTTTCACCAAAGAATCTTAATTGGGTAATACATGTATACACTAAGTTTCAAGAAAATATCTTCAGCCATTGCATAGATATGGGGGAAATAGTGCAATTTTAAGCATTTGACCTTGACCTTTTGACCTTTGACCTTGAGCATGTGCACCCAAAAGTTGATAGGCACAACTTCACCCCCTAATACACATACATGCCAAGTTTCATTAGTCTACCTCAAAAGGTTTTGATAGTTACCCTGTCCACAAAATTCATTACGGACGGACGGAAGGACGGACGGACGGAAGGACGGACGGACGGAAGGACGGACGGACGGACAGACGGACGGACGGAAGGACGGATGGACGGACGGACAACCCGAAAACATAATGCCTCCGGCACCACTTCGTGGCGGAGGCATAAAAAACTGACGAAGAAAGATAACGTACCCTGACTGTTTCATCATCAGATGCTGAGACGAGTCTGTCACCTTTGACATCAAATTTGACGCTCATGACCCAGCTGGTATGACCTTTGAGTACTGCCACAGGTTTGAAACGCTTCGTTTCCCAGAGCTAGAAGGAAATACACATTATAGGCATAATTTACCATTTGCAGATGGAACAAAAACCCAGCACTGCTTTAAAATAGTTTTAAAATGTGAGTTAGGGATAGAAACAGCCACTGTAAAAATTTGAATTCGCATAATCGATGTTAAGTATTGTTTAATACACAAAATGTGAACAATGGTTATAATAAAAATCTTTCCAGACTAAACCGTCTACAGTTATGGTTTATTTAGAAAAATACAGACATTTCCTTATATTTAGTCTTTACTACGAAAATTTTTATATGATTGGATGTTTTGTGGTACAACAGACCCACACAAATGCATTAAATATCATATCTTGGACATTTTTAAATTACTGTTCCCAAAGGTAAACAGGACCTTTAACCCACTGAAGAAGAACTGATTTTTCTATCGATGCATTTCCCATTTACCCCAGCCCACCATTATTTGGGACTAGTCTTCAAAGGGTTAAAGATTCTGCAGGTTTGAAATCCTTGTCTCCCACAGCTAGAAGCAAAAACACATTCAAGACTCCTGCACTAACATATATGGGATTATATGAGATCACTTAAAATGATATTGACTTTGAGTAATATTGGTGTTGCTTCGTTTTTAATAGAATGCATTATCTTTTGTAGCACGGGCACAGTTTGGAAGTAAACGCTAGAGTGAAGAATATTTCAAGAAGTTTATATAAGCCATCTTCTTTTCTCCGGTGGCCCTTTTGGGACATTAAAATCTTTAAATCTGTATAATTTTGGTGGCTCAAACAGAAATGTAATGACTGATAATAAACAAACACATACCAATCCATGTTGAATCTCAAGTGCCTGATTGGGCAACCAGAAGGAAATCTTTTTGGAACTTTGGTGGTCCTACGCCAACGCTAATGTCGAGCATAATTATGCAAACATACGGTTATATAGACAATGCTCATGAGACAAAAACAAAAAACAAGTCTATAGTGATCCAGACAGAGAGAGAGAGAGAGAGAGAGAATGTAAGACAGACAAACAGAGTCTATTCAACAATGGAGAGAAATTATTAACCCATTGGATTCCACTCAATTTACTATTAACATTTCGCATTATCTCCATACTCCAGCCTCCATATTTATCAGTCTAGACCTAGATGAGTTAAAGACTTACCAGAATCTCAAAGGTGGATAGTCCACCTGCTATGACGTCTCCTTTGGGTGAGAATTCACAGCACAGTACACTGTCCGCCTCACTGGCACACTTCCCTTCTAGCTTAGAGCTCAGCATTCCCCATACATGGACCTCACTCCCTCCAGCCGATGCTACTAACTGACCATCAACAGAACAGCTACAGCTGATTGGTGGATATTGATGACCGGTATAGGTGACCATCACCTTTCCTGTCGATGAATCCAGAACCTGATAAAGGAGAGGTTTGATGAAAATGATAACCAGGGTCCTGTTTCATAAAGCTGTTCATAAAGTTAAGAACGACTTAAGAACGACTGGTGATCAGTTCTGATGTGCTATACTTATCAGAATTTCAATAATTCAGCACAAGAACGAATCACCAGTCATTCGTAAGTCATTCGTAACTTTAAGAACAGTTTTATGAAACACTCCCCAGAACACTTTATTTCATGTCAGCATGGAGCATCAAATTAATGGCAGCTTGTCACATGCAACCAACAAATGGTAAAATCTCATTCCATGTTTTACGAACAGGGGGCTTTGAAAATATTCTCATGGATGCATTGGTATCACATATTAGAAATAGTGCCAATGGGTAAAAGAAACATACAGCAGCTTAAACATTCTTACTGAGCTTCACTCGTCAATTAGATACCCCACCACCACCTGTCAATGAAGAGAGATTATGTAACTCCTGCCTCTCTGTAGGATTGTGGCATTGTTATACCAAGGGAGGATGTCTGAACCTTTCAAATGGGGTCAAGTTTGGGTTTGGAAAAGACTGCCTGGATACTGGAAAACAGATGAACAAATTGTAGTTGAATGCATAGGGACATTATAGATTTAGCCTGTAGTCATAGTTAGCAACCTGTTGGTCCATTATCAAAAGCAACTTTGAGCAGGTGGGTCCAAAAGGTTAAACACTGGAGCAAAGAGACCTCACCCCTTCCAACCTATAAGATACTGTAGAGCAAAGAAACATTACCCAATCCAACCTTAAAGATAGAGCAAAGAAACCTCACCCCATCCAATCTTTAAGACAGAGCAACCAAAAAAAAAAAAAAAAACTCACCCCATCCAACCTTTAAGGTAAAGCAAAGAGACTTCACCCTATCCAACCTTTAAGATAGAGTAAAGAAACCTCACCCCATCCAACCTTTAACCCGTAGAGGATGGTTTGATTTTGCTACAACACGCATTTCCCATACATGCTTGCCCCAGTATACTCGGGACTCGTCCTCAACAGATTAAGACAGAGCAAAGAGACCTGACCCCATCCACCTTGTAAGATAGAGCCGGGAACCCAGCTAGAATCCTGACTACAAACCTTGACAGTCATATCATCTGAGCAGGAAATGATGTAGGCATCGTCAGGAGAGAAGCAGAGAGATCGAACCATTTCTTTGTGTCCCCTGATCATCACTCGTCTGTCATACTCCAGGTCAATGACCTGAGTGGTATGAAAAATGTTACATTTACAGCAATGATCTGAGTGGTATGTAAAATGTTACATTTACATCAGTGATCTGAGTGGTATGCTAAATGTTACATTTACAACAGTGATTTGACCCGGCGTTCAGACGATGGGATTGCCGGGGGATGTCCTGGCAAACGGGAGATTCCCCTCGCAGCGGGGGATCGTCTGAACGCAGGGAGAGTGGTATAAAAAATGTTACATTGTTCTGAGTGGTAAGAAAAATGTTACATTTGTAACAATGATCTGAGAGGTATGCATAATGTTACATTTACAACAGTGATCTGAGTGGCATGCAAAATGTTACATTTATAACAGTGATCTGAGTGGTATGCAAAATGTTACATGTACAACAGTGATCTGAGAGGTATGCATAATGTTACATTGATCTGAGTGGTAAGCAAAATGTTACATTTATAACAATGATCTGAGTGGTATGCAAAATGTTACATTTATAACAATGATCTGAGTGGTATGCAAAATGTTACATCTATAACAGTGATTTGAGAGGTATGCAAAATGTTACATTTTTACAACAGTGATCTGGTGGTATGCAAAATATTACATTTTTACAACAGTGATCTGAGCGGTATGCAAAATGTTACATTTACAACAGTGATCTGGTGGTATGCAAAATATTACATTTTTACAACAGTGATCTGAGCGGTATGCAAAATGTTACATTTACAACAGTGATTTGAGAGGTATGCAAAATGTTACATTTTTACAACAGTGATCTGGTGGTATGCAAAATGTTACATATTTACAACAGTGATCTGAGTGGTATGCAAAATGTTACATTTACAACAGTGATCTCAGTGGTATGCAAAATGTTACATTTACAACTAGAGAAGCACTCTGAGAGCGCAGACCTCCGCCAAGCATGCAGCTCATTTCCACCACTGATCTTGTTCTTCCATAGAGATATCAGTGATTTCCACCAATGCGTACTTTTCAATAGCATTGTGTGCTGAAAGTTGCCAGCGTTTCCCAATATAGAAGCCTTTGTTACGTCATAAACCCTCAGCTGCACGGCGCGCCTCGACCTAGCAAAAACTAGAGAATGCACTTTGTTGCGCGCATGCAAACCTTCAATATGCGTAGCCTAAACTCCCAAGTTCATTGACCCTACCTGCAAAAATATCAAAATCCTTTGTAAATTCCCCCAAAATTCTCAGATCACCACCAAAAGTTAATCGTTTGTTACTTGTGTCATTCTCAACCTTTTCTGCAAGTTTCATCTCAATCCATTAACTATTATTTGAGTTATTTTGCACACAGACAAACTAACTAACTAACAAACGAACGAACCAACACACAAACCAACAGTAACGAAACATAACCTCCTCCCTTGGCGGAGGTAACAATGATCTGTGTGATATGCAAAATGTTACATTTACAACAGTGATTTGAGTGGTATGCAAAATGTTACATTTACAGCAATGATCTGAGTGGTATGCAAAATGTTACATTTATAACAATGATCTGAGTGATGTGTAGAATGTAACATTTACATAAATGATGTCACTAAATCATTTCAGAGGATTGATAATTTTGCTGTAAAATGACAAATTAATCACGAATACAAATGCTGTAATAAACTTTTATCCCCTGAATATATATTTTGATATATTTTGCACTCTGTTGCAAACTTATGATACAATCCAAACAAGAGAGATTGTGAGCTAGTGTTTGTTCATTCACTGCTTAATCATCCCCCCAAATAAATGAAAAAAGAGGCAGCTGCATACAGTAAATTATGTATGAGCTTGGGACGACCACTGTGGTATATCCTAGTAGTCTGAGCATCATAGCTATTTAATGCTTTGAAAATTGAAAGTTTAATTCGAAAGTTTATGGCATTGAAGACAAGCATGTGAGGGGAGTGTCCCCATATAATCACATAAAATATTTTATTACAGAAACAGACAGACAAAATGGATATACTGTATCTTACATGTGACATGTTCTATTTTGAAGAGTTACAGTATTTCTTGTTGGGTATAGGTTTCAGTGGCATAGACTTTAGTAGTATTGCAATGTCTTATATTATGGAACTATTCCATGTAGACATGTGTGCAGCATACACACCACCACAGATGATACAATCTTAAACATACACAAATCTATTCTAGAATATTGAGTTTAGTCACACAATGAACCAAGTACAGAGGAAGATTTAACCCATTCCATATTGGAACCTGGTGGTCTGTGTAGTAAGTGTACGGGGATTTCAGAATTCAGTATGGAATGGTTTAATAAGAAGTTGGCAGCCAGTGGTAAAAATGTGTGTTTGAGACTCACCTCAATCAGACCTTCCACACTACACATTACAATCTTCTTCCCGTCGTGAGAGATTAGCGCCCTCAACCAATCTCCAGAAATCTTTTTCATCAAGCTCTGGTCTTTCACCCTCCACATCTTGACGTTGGCGCTGGAACATGTGACCATGAAGTCACCCGCCGGACATATCTCACACCAGTTGACCCAGTTATTATGGGCCTCGAGACAGAAGACAAGCTTGGCAGACTGACTGCTCCATAGCTGGGAGAACACAAGTTATATCATGTCAGATGATATGGCTGACTTCTACGTCTCATTCATTAATCATAAAAGGCTAAACACAAAGGTCTGAATTCACAAAGTTGGTACAATCTTTGTCCAAGGTATAAACGATGGACAAAGACCGTAGTTTTGTATGAGGCGCCAAGTGTCACATGGCCTACTTTGTTGACAAAATGGCTGATTTTGTAACGAAGTAGGCCATGTGACACTTGGCACCCCATAAAAATTACGGACTTTGTCCATTGTTTAAACTATGGACAAAGATTGTACCACCTTCGTGAATTTAGGCCATAGTAAGTGCATAAAAAAATACACAGTACATGTAGCTGGCTAAAATATTTGTGGTTGCCAAGAACTAAAGAGACTAAGTACATATCAAGTCATGAGGTGCATCCATAATAACCAGTGTGTATTGATATGTGATTTGATTTTGATTGTATACAATATGTTTTTCCTGGACTTTTCCAAGAAAAACATATTAACTGTACATTTATATGAACAAATATGCATTATAAGTAGAGAGAATAATTTTCATTGTAATCTATAATGTGTTTGAATACAACAATCAAAAAAGTCAATTTCCAATTTAAGAGAGGAAACAAAAATGCAGGAGTCTACCATCTTTTAGGCAGATGCTTGATATTGATAATTACAAAGAAACAGCCTTGTGCCAGAAACACTGCAGGCTGTAGGAGTTGGTATTCACTAAGATGTAAATTTTGAGAAGAGCAAAAGATTTAACATGGAAGAGAAAGAGAGGGAGAGAAGGAAAGATACAAAGAGAGAGGAGAGAGAGAATTAAAGGGATCGTATAGTTTTGGTTGACACCTACATCGTACCTTCAGGTTTGTAACAGTTTTGGGTGAGATAATGAGAAATCTCTTATGAAATATGAAAGATCTTGTAATTCCAAGAGGCATTCAATGTGGTTTTTTTTCTTAAATTTTTAATGAAAATTGTTTTTGAAATGGCTGAGATATTGAAAACATAGTAATCCTAATAAAAGGTAGGACCAAGCTTTTATTGAGATCGCTTTATTTTACTTTGTTTTTGGATGTCTCGGCCATTCCTAAACCCATTTTCATCAAATAAACTTTGAACTTGTATTAGAATGGTATACTCTGTGTTATTTCTTAAGTAGTTTCTTGGTATCTCACCATAAGCTCTATCCTCACGTCCACCAATACTGTACCATCCCTTTAAGTAGGTTGGGAGAAAATGCCTACCTTGACTGTACCATCCTCTCCACAGGATATGATGTGGTCCCCCGTTGGAGAGAAATGGGCGCTATTTGTCACCCCGGAGTGAGGAGTGTTGGTCAGGAGAAGAGAGTCTCTCACTAAATATTTATTGCTGCAGGAATCAAGAGAGAATATTAGACCTCATTAACCAATTGAGGACGGACTGATTTTACTACAACATGCATTTCCCCATAGACACCTGGGGGGGGGGGGGGGGTGTTTCATAAAGCTGTTCGTAAAGTTACGAACAGCTTATGAGCGACTGGTGATCAGTTCTGATGTGCTATATTTATCAGAATTTCCATAATTCAGCACAAGAACTGATCACCAGTCGTTCGTAAGTTGTTCGTAACTTTACGAACAGCTTTATGAAACAGGGCCCTCTCTGAGTATACTTGGGACTTGTCCTCAATGGGTTAAGCATCACGACTGGTTCTATCACCTGTTGAATACTCCCAATTTTGACGGGTAAGAAAGGAGTTTACTTGCAACAAAACAACAACAACAAAAGATAATCTATCATTTAATTTTAAATCATTTTCCCTCATTTGATAGTCCTTGCTATATGCATGTGTTACTACTGTGCAACAAGCTAGCATGTCAGTGAGCAATATATCAACAATGTTTCTTACTATAATGTGCAACAAGCTACTATATACACCGTATGTCACTGGACTATACATGTACAGTCAAACCTGCCTTAGCGGCCACCTGTTTATAGCGGCCACCTGTCTATAGCGGCCACTGAAAAATTCCCCCGAGAGAAAAGCCCTGTTAAAGACCCTGTGTATAGCGGCCACCTGTCTAACGCGGCCAGCGGCCACAAATTTTGTTTCCCGTGGTAGATTTTAACCTGTCTATAGTGGCCACAGACCCGGTAATTCAGCGTGTTTTTCTGGTTTGTGGCCGTGCCAGTCATTCATGGGCAACGTTCAGTGATCGCCACCGCTGCATTCATCACTTATTCACTCATGATAATGCACTAGTGTTAAGCTTTCTTCACGACTGTACAACATGCTACTGTGTAACAATTTCATAAACGCCGGCATTGTTTAATGCATGAAACACACGTGTGCATACGTACGCATGTACATGTACACTAAGTACTTATAGATGTATACAACGATGATACATGGACGTGTACATGTAGGCAATTCACACATATAGTTGGATAACCTGTCTATAGCGGCCACCTGTCTATAACGGCCACTTTTTTCGTTTCCCTTGGGTGGCCGCTATAGACAGGTTTGACTGTATATCACAAGTATGGATTACGCAGTGATTGGATATTGGAGTCTGATAGAAGGGTGACCTTGATAAACTGACTCTTCCAAAGTGACAGTGTAACTCAATTCACATCACAATAAAAAGATCATAAGATGAGAAACAAATTGCTGGATGGTTTCTTGAAGTCTATGTATGTTTCATTGAGAATTTGTTGTAGTAATGAAGAGTATTCTTCCTTAATGAGCCCCTGATAGTACCCTGACACTCTCTGCTATAGTGGTTCCATGACATTTGCTCCTGCGACAGTTACTCCTATGAAATATCTCCACACTAAGCCAAATTTAAATTCTACCCACACTCATGACCCTAACCTTAACCTTAATATCAAGCAAAGCCTAAAACCCTATCACAAATCTAACCCTAACCCTAAGTCCTTAGAGAAAATAAGACCGAACATTTATTGCAGGAGTACATGTCATGTCATCCCCTTTTTATTTATTAGCATTCTTCATCACTGTTATCAGTAAAGACCCTGAACATTTCCCAGCTAGTTTTAGCTTACCACCACTCAACGTAGAAACCTCCTTGTTTCTCCCGAACAAGGCGCCTTGCCTGCTGGCACACCTCAGTGCTGTCTTGTTGTAGCAAGGCCAGCTGAAGAAGGTCAGGGAGTGGAGTTTGCATCAAGAGGTGTGCGTTCACACTCACAAACACCTGGAACTCCTCCACTATTTGGCGTTGCTGGAAAGGTTAATGGGAGAAAGTGATAGTCAGAAGAGAGTTTAGCCTGAACACTTCTATGCCATTAGCTTTAACTACAGTATTAATGCAGAAATTATCAGACAAGACAAATATTCAGACACTTTACTTTCCACAACCATAAGAAAAATCACTTGAACATAAGCTAAGAAAATGAGACTGGAGAAAACTGATTTTCAAACAAACATGGAATACAGATATTTCCAAACAAACACAAAATAAAATTTGAAGTTGAACATATAAAAATTTGTCATTGATATATTTGCTATACATGGTTCCTTGCTGGCCCATGTAATTTCGTATCAATGTTTTCTTTATGAATATACCAATGTTGGATTTAAATTTTCAGATCTTGCGGTTCAGAACCCAGGTTCAGGAATAATTTGCCTCCTAATAATCAAACCAAGACTTCTCCAACCGTGAAAATGTAATCCTGGATGAATTACTTGTATCTTATCATACATCATGTTTAATCAATAGATTAATGAGAAAACACATAAAAGAGGACTTTATAGGAAATTATGTTGACAATATGCATCTAAATATTACAGTTATGTTTGGCAAGCCATTGATATAATTGACATGGTGCATGCCATCAAACACTTCATGTCATTAAATATAAAAATGAAGAAAAAAATATATATCAGCTAACTTTTTCTGGGATATTGACAGCATAAGAGACATAGTCACTCAGCATGTTCGCTGGTCCCGTCAACGTGACTTTCCTGGCAATCCAGCGCAGGCTCTGTAGAATAGTAGAGAGCTCAGCAAATTCCCCAGCCTGAGCCATGTGATGAGCGAGGTACATGTGGATATAGCTGTCGTCAGGCAAAGTGTGATACGCTCCGTCACATTGATTCTTGAATGCATGGACTAATTTCTTGTGGAAACCCTGAGACAAACAAAGAGAACAGAGAATACATTCATGAATTACTGTAAAACATGATATATTCGCGGTGTGAAATTTTCGCGAATTGGAGCTGACAGCCTTTTTCGTGGCATGAAATTTTCGCGAAGTGCCACTGGCGTTCAATGCATATAGTGTAAACAAGAACTTTCGCGTGCATTTTAATTTCGCGAATCTTGGCGCTCGCGAAATTCGCGAAATTAAAGTGCACGCGAAAATTCCTCATTTTACAGTATCCTTAATAGAATCATCATATAGCAAAATACAACCAAAGAAAAAGAGGAAGGTAAAAAAGTAGAAGGGAAGAAAAGACGACACAGAAGAAGAAGGAAAAAAATCAAGTCTGAACAAAGCTTGCACACTTCCAACAATTTTTAACTTCTAACACTTGAGTGCTTGTGTCAAAGTTACCTACCTGTATACTGTCTTTATACTGCTCAGTTAGAAAGTCAAGTTGAAGGTCAAATCAGTGTATACACCATACACTTGAGTACTTGTGTCAAGTTACCTACCTGTATACTGTCTTTACTGTAAAAGTGGCAATTTTCCCAGTGTTGAAATTTTCGCGCATTTCGCGCAACCAGCAACTAGCGCGAAAATAAAAGCACGCGAATATTTTTGCTTGCCATGTGTTCCTTTGCATGATGTCTTGATTCCGCGGAATTAAAAACACACGAAATTCTTCTCATCCAGTCAAGCGCGAAAAATTAGTCGCGCGAAAATATCCACTTTTACAGTATACTGCTCATTTAGAAAGTCAAGTTGAAGGTCGTGCAGTGTATACACCTCACACTTGAGTGCTTGTGTCAAAAGTTACCTACCTGTATACTGTTTTTATACTGCTCAGTCAGAAAGTCAAGTTGTAGGTCGTGCAGTGTATACACCATACACTTGAGTGTTTGTGTCAAAAGTTACCTACCTGCATACAGTCTTTATACTGCTCAGTTAGAAAGTCAAGTTGAAGGTTATTCAGTGTATACACCATACACTTGAGTACTTGTGTCAAAGTTACCTACCTGTATACTGTTTTTATACTGCTCAGTCAGAAAGTCAAGTTGTAAGTCGTGCAGTGTATACACCATACACTTGAGTGCTTGTGTCAAAGTTACCTACCTGTATACTGTTTTTATACTGCTCAGTCAGAAAGTCAAGTTGTAGGTCGTGCAGTGTATACACCATACACTTGAGTGCTTGTGTCAAAGTTACCTACCTGTATACTGTTTTTATACTGCTCAGTTAGAAAGTCAAGTTGTAGGTCGTGCAGTGTATACACCATACACTTGAGAGCTTGTGTCAAAAGTTACCTACCTGTATACTGTCTTTATACTGCTCAGTTAGAAAGTCAAGTTGAAGGTTATTCAGTGTATACACCATACACTTGAGTACTTGTGTCAAAGTTACCTACCTGTATACTGTTTTTATACTGCTCAGTTAGAAAGTCAAGTTGTAGGTCGTGCAGTGTATACACCATACACTTGAGTGCTTGTGTCAAAGTTACCTACCTGTATACTGTTTTTATACTGCTCAGTCAGAAAGTCAAGTTGTAGGTCGTGCAGTGTATACACCATACACTTGAGTGTTTGTGTCAAAAGTTACCTACCTGTATACTGTCTTTATACTGCTCAGTTAGAAAGTCAAGTTGAAGGTTATTCAGTGTATACACCATACACTTGAGTACTTGTGTCAAAGTTACCTACCTGTATACTGTTTTTATACTGCTCAGTTAGAAAGTCAAGTTGTAGGTCGTGCAGTGTATACACCATACACTTGAGTGCTTGTGTCAAAGTTACCTACCTGTATACTGTTTTTATACTGCTCAGTCAGAAAGTCAAGTTGTAGGTCGTGCAGTGTATACACCATACACTTGAGTGTTTGTGTCAAAAGTTACCTACCTGCATACTGTCTTTATACTGCTCAGTTAGAAAGTCAAGTTGAAGGTTATTCAGTGTATACACCATACACTTGAGTACTTGTGTCAAAGTTACCTACCTGTATACTGTTTTTATACTGCTCAGTTAGAAAGTCAAGTTGAAGGTCGTGCAGTGTATACACCATACACTTGAGTGTAGTATCCCACTCCTGGAAAGCCAGAGACTTGTTGACTATTTCTTCCATCATGTCTTCTATTGACTCTTGCTCCTCATCATGCATTACACCAAGAACCTGGAACACAACACAAACACAAATGCTACACTAATACTTGGCAGCAGAAGACCACTGAAAGTTAAATGCATGTCGTGTGTATTATCAAGTCAATGGTGTCATCTTTAGACACTGTGTGTTGTACCCAGAAATGGACTGCAATCATTGAAATCATGGTAAACCAAGCATCTTTTTTCAGAGTCCAGTGAAAAATACTGACATCTTAAACAATGAACACTAACTCTTGGGAAAACAGATAAGTTAGACTTTTGCTGCTGTGTACACAAAAAGCCTAAAGAGATAAATGTACCAGTAGAGTAATGACAATACTTTAGTAGGGGAATAGACTTTGCAAAATAGAGATATATTTTCCAATGCAGTATGTTGTGTAGCGGATGTTTTGCTACTTGGGATCGGTTGATAATTTTGAGAGGTACACACAGTAGAAATGAGTGGCGACAAAGTTCAGTTAAGTTTCCATGTGCACTTTATTTGAGAGGCGTTTTGGAGGCGATCCTCTCTCTTTGAGCGTCAGAATCCAAGTCTTCTTCTTTGCTTGTTATTCAACTTGTAATTCACTTCATACATTCAATTACGAGTATTACACATTGGTCACTGGTTACACTGTTGTGACACACTATGAATGGGTGAATGGGGGTGGAGTCTTTGTGTTAACGAGGGGTTTTAATTGGGCAAAACTTTGGTTGTTATAGGAACAAAGGCGGGACTAGTTTTATTAAGGAGGTAGTATTCTTGGACTTGGAATGAACAACAATTCTAAGTAATCAATGGGGGAACGGCAGGATGTTTAGGTTTGGCTGAGCCTGGTCGTAAATTAGATGGGGCTAGATGTACTCAAGGGATGATGAAGGTCGATGACTCACTGGATGAGGAGAGCATTGGTAGGGGTCATTGACTGGTGGAGGTGAACTGGTATATGGGAAGATGTAGTCATAACTTTGTGTATCATTACACAACAGTATCATACTCAACATGACACTCATCAATGTAACACAAAACACCAACAACAAAAAAAGTTTGAATTCACCAAATGTCTTTGCTAAGATGACTGCTGCAAACTATCATATCAATATCATTACTTGTAATACATTCAAATGCCGAGTCCCGAGTATACTCGGGCAAGTATCTATGGAAAATGTGTGCCATAACAGAATCAGCCCGTCCTCAATGGGATAATACAGGATTGTTAGGCTTCCAGGCAATAAGCACTTAGGGTTGATAGAAAAGACAGTTACTGATCATAGCCAGTAGGTAGGATTCTGGAGCTCAAAGCATTTTACTCACTGTAGCTGGAATGGGAACATCTTCAGAGAAGATAGAGAAAGATGCGTAGATGTCTCGTAATTCAGACGGTAGCTGCTCTAGACTCATTCCCATGGCTTCACCAACACTGCCGTACTCGTATGCCGTCACTTTCTTCAGACTGCTGTATCGTTTGCGCATCAACTTGTCAAGATAAAACTTCCATCTGATAATAAACCAAAACATACAAACAACGAGAACATTCAAGTAGGGCGGGACATACATAGGATGGTAAATCCAAGATGATTGAACAATCAGACAATTCCAAGTCCATGGTAAACTAGTCTTTAGAATATTGTCCAGAAAAAAAAATAGTGTTTGCATTGGGAGTGTTACAATATGGCCAATTCTTATGTTTTAATCCTTATAAATGGCATGAGAAATGATGTATCATACATTAAAAAAAATCAAAATCTTGGAGAATTCTAAGGATCGGGCAAAAAACAACAACATTTTTCAAGTAAAATCTACAGGTGGTAGACAGGGCATCGTAAAGATGAACAGTCACAGAAAATAGCTGAGAGATGGTAGATGTAAGCATGAGTGTATTATGGAAGGTAGTGGACTTACTGGACATTTTCAGTGATGCTATAATTTTCAAGAATTGTGTGGGCTAAAAATATTCACAAACTAGATATATCGCTACAGCGACTGATATGCCTCCGCCATAATGCATGGTTCTCCTAATAGGTCTATAGTACAATGTCTTGACAATGTGTGATGACAGTTTCACACAATTGGCAAAATATTAAAATGACAGGTTTGCCACAAATGTGTTGAATGTTCACTTTCCTAGAACTAGGTTCAATTGAATGAATGATTAAAATGTCAGAGTGCAGGTATTTGGGGGAACTGATGATTTTTACTTGACTTTTGACCCTTTTATAAGTTTATGCATTGAGTAATTTTCAAGGTATTGAGAAAAAGTATAATTTCAGTATCAAATAGGAAAACAGCATTATCTAAACCTGGCCTTTGACCTTTGACCTCACAGTTCCAAAAAGAATCACTGTTAGGTTGAACATGCATAAATATGTAAGTTTCATGATGATACCTTGAGTTACTTTTGAGATATGGAGGAAAAAGTGCAATTCAACACTTTCACTTGACCTTTGACCTTTTGACCTTTGACCTTTTGGCAAGAAACTTCCCACAGAATATATATCGCGTAATACATGCATACATCAAGTTAAAAAAACAAAAAACCTTCAGGCATTGCATAAATATAAGGAAAGTAGTGATATTTTGAGGAGTTGACCTTGACCTTTGACCCCCCTGACCTTTGAACCATGACCCTCAACTTCCCTAGATAATCACTGCCCATTGGAACGAGCATATATACTAAGTTCCATGAAGATACCTTGAACCATTTGCGAGATATGGAGAAAAATAACCTGTGACCATTGACCTTTGACCCCGTGACCCTAAAATCCAAGCAAAGTATTATCCCCCCAGGATATACCCTCATACCAAGTTTGATGTAAAACCACAACACGGTTCTTGAGATATCGACAAAAACAAAACGGGACGGACATACGTACGTACGGACGGACGGACGACCCGAAAACATAATGCCTCCGGCCACTTCGTTGGCGGAGGCATAAAAAGCAACTTGCAAAAAAAAATTGTTTTCCTTTGCACAAATACAGTACATGTTGTCTCCAAGATGGGGATCTGCTATCTTTTCTATTGTAAAAGGAAAATAATTCTTTCTCATTCCAGCAATGTGGTTCTTGGTTGTTAATTTCTAACCAGGTCCCGATTCATAAGATTTATATAACGTATACAGTAACACTGACCATGCTTAACAGTGACATGATTACAGCTCATATGAAAATGTTGATTAAATTGAAGCCAAGAACTATAGCATGAAATGACAAGGAACTACACACTATAAAACCTACTCTAATATCTGTAGATAACAGCTTGCACAGTATGAATTTTGTTAGTGTGACTGCTTGTGTGGACGGTCAGTAACAAGAGCTCGGTCTGACATTCATCCATGCGGTCAGTCAATCTAGAGACCAGTCTGACCCTCATATGTGAGGCTGGTAAATCTAGTGTGACACTCAAATAATGTGAATGGTCACTTGATAATGACCAGTAATTCTCACCTGTGTGGATGGTCAGACAGTAGGGCTCCAATGATTGAGATGACCAGTGGTGACCCTTTGGAGGCGTGATAAATCTCCTTAGCCTCTGGGGGTAAGTTCTCCACCTCACGGTGAGTCCAAGTGGCCAGTGTCCGGAGAGCTTGCTCCTCAGAGAAGCCACTCTCAAGGGGAACTCTATGGACTGGACCTACAAATATTTCATTTGATGACGTCATGGATCTGGACCTTAAGGAACACTGTATACATACGCCCTATATTAGCGAGTCAAACATTTTGCGAATCAGGACTTCCCGACAGTTCAAATGCGAGTAGTTAAATTTGTGAGTGTGGAGTTTTGTCCAGAACAGAGAAATTTATATATGTGCATGTCAAATTCATATCAGGAACAGAATCAATATTTTCACATGTCTTTAAATTTGTGAATACCACCTGACTCACAAAATCTGGGCAAATGAAAATGTCACAAAATATTTGGTGCATATACTGTACTTGTGTCTATAAAACATTAGGAACAGACATGTAAAATTTATTTGGTCTTAACTCTCACACTAGAAGTATGCAAAAGCTACATTAAGGTTTAATTTTTGCAAGTTGAACTTTTCAAACTTTAATATTCTCTTCTTGAAAAATGCACATCAAAGCAATATCCATTGTGAAATAAACTCAGTAGAAGAACAGAAGAATGAGGAGAAGAGTCACTAACGTTTGAGAGCATGGGCACTTTTTTTTGGATGGGGGGGGGGGTCAGTAGAAAGTGAATGTATTGCTTGGTTATCATTAAAGGGATAGTACAGTATTGGTGGAGATGAAAATTGGGCTTTTAACTTTTTGCGAGATACTAAGAAAACACTTATAAAATAGTACAGAGCATACCATTTTAAGAGGAATTCAAAGTTTATTTGATGAAAATCGGGTTTGGAATGACTGAAACATCCAAAAACAAAGCGATCGTAACAAAGTGTGGGTCCCTGTGGTAGAATCGCTCTTTTTTGGATATCTCTGCCATTTCAAAACCAATTTCCATCAAATGGATGTTGAATTCCTCATAGAATTACATGCTCTTTCATATTTCATAAGAGGTTTCTCATTATCTCACCAAAAAAATGTTACAAACATGAAATTAGGTCTCAACCAAAACTGTACGATCCCTTTAAAGTAGATAATGCAACAATGAGTTTATTACTCATTATCACATCATAAAATGTCATATTTTGGGAAGATAGGCATTTAAAGCATCTCAATGAAACATTGCTTCAAATGGGCAACTCATTATAAATTTTAGCACTGTATCTAAAATACAGCGATGACTGCAATCAGTCAGTCATTCACTTTATATACAGCAAAAAGACTTACAACCAATCTCATTTCTCACTAACTTAAAATCAATTGATATCACAGTACGTAATGTGTGATAATCCAGTATTCTAGCTTTCCTCAAACATTCACAGAAAAAGAAAAGTGCATCTTTTTATTACCACAATGGTTTCTGTGAAATCTAAAATGTAAGTACGTGTACATGAAGTCATATTTGAGGGTAATGCTACACAGCAGATACCATCTGGTAATACGAAATATTTCCTACCAAACACTCTGTCGGTCACACTGCGGTCTCTAGTGGTCACTAGAACCCTCGCTTGGACATCAAACGTGTGGATGACTCGAGATTCCCATACATCATCAAGGATCAACAAAGACCTGGGAAATGTCAGAGTCAAAAACCAGTAATTATCTCGAGTAATCATAAGGAAGTTGGAAGATAAGTGGACACCACAGACATGTAAAAAAAAAAAGCAGAAGTATCAGCCATGACAGTAGTTCTACTATTAGTAGCGGTAGAAGAAATAACAGTTCAAGAAAAAGTGCAGTAGCAGTCATAACACCAAGCACCATAGTAGTTACAATTGCTGTGAGGTTTTAAAGGGACACAGTCCTCAAGAAATTTAAAAAAATATGTTGTTGTTGGTACCTCCAATGAACTACTTTCACCAAAAACAAACTTTAAAATCACCAAATAAGCTCGTACATTTTGGTTGAAAAAGTGTGACTCTCCATGGTGAATATGCTAATGAGCAAGTCTTGGCGGAGAGTCATACGTCGTCGATGCACAACTCTTCCCAGCCGTGTTCTGCTCGTTATCCGTACGCTCCGTAGTTTACCCGGATGCATGAAGACGTCGGTGGCTACTCCGACTCGTATTTGACATTGTTTCTACGTTGTGTGTGTGTGTGTGTTTGTGTGTGTGTGTATGTATTGTGAATTATATTCGCACGTGTGGACGGTACAACTAGATGATAGATCTACGGTTGATACGCGTACGCACCCCGTACGCGGTTTGCCCTTCGCACTTTTCCAGTCTCAAGCGCAGCTGCAGCCCTACCTGTATGTTCTATAGTACGTACACAGTGTACATATTTGTAGGTAGAAACGATTCTACACAGGCCTGCTAGTACACTACAGGGGCGACCGCATTCAGCGTCGTCTGGTCAGGCTATCTTACATCAGTAGTTTTGCTCAAATCGTGCAGAAAATTTCCCAGGAAAATCCTTTTTTCCATCCCATACCAACAAAAGTATCGTGAAAGGTGAGCTGTATGGCTGGGAAATATCGGTACAACGATGCCGAACATAAGAAACTTAGGGCCTACAAAATCTCGAAATCGTGTTGTGACCTACCTGTGCGTGGACAATTTGTGAAGCGATGTTTTTACGTGGACCGGCAGGCTGTGGCCCTCGGTTATAAACCGAGAAAACTCCTGAAACCAGATGCAATCCTGACCATTTGCTCACATGAGTTATAAAACAGAAACACCTCGAGCATCGACTTCGAAGAGAACCGAGGGAAAAAAGCGTAGAGAGGTAAGGAAAGTGGCTAGCTATGTTTAATTTACCGTGGGCCTGCAGCCGGGGTTGGACTGCAGTACAGTGCCACTGAGCTAGCTGCTGCCAGTGCCGACTGGACATGCACGGCAAAGTGGAGCGAAATCATATCCCTACGACCCCCTGTGTTTACCCTTCCCGGCTCACGTCATTTTTTTTTTTTCGAGGAAAGGCGATTATCTGACTACTTACAGAAATATTGAGATACAAACAATATTTTCTTTGAAGAATTCGACTCTCTCATGCACAGGTTATCTTCGGTTTGAATGCCAAAATCGACTGGACGGAGTCGAACGTTCGAGTGTACTGTGTGTATACATTGGTATGGTAAGGATTTGCGCGCGAGAGTGGTTTCTACGCTAAGAAGTATGCAACACGGACGGAAGCTAGAAAACGACCGTGCCTATTTGATGTCAAGTTCATGGTATATTTGGTTTAAAAATACATATAAATTTATGTTTACAATATTAATTTTTCGTAAATTATATATATCTAAGCTTGAAATATTTTGTTTAAAATTATAAAACCACAAACTTTCACATTATATGATAAAATTGCAACTAATCATTTGAACACTTAAATTGGTTTTTAGAGACACGGCTGTCAACTTGGTGAGTAGGGCATGCACTACGTAGCATCTTTTTGCCGGCTCTTTCACGATCGCTTGCAGGAATTATTTTTCAAAAATCGCGTACGGAGACAATTTTTGATGTCCAAGCGTATAAATTGGTGAAAGTTTATATTTTTTACTCTTCTTAATTATCAGTACAGTGAAAATCTCAGGACTGCTTCCCTTTAATGTGATGGCGGTTTTGATAATGGTGGCACTAATCTGATGGTGTTGTTAACATTATTGCGATTTACAATACAGTATTATGTAATTGCATTTTCATCCTACTGGTAGTCAGGGTGAGTAGCAGCACACTGTATGCTGCAGCTGGTATCACTGCTATCAGATTTCTACTGACAACATCACAATGTAAGTATGTCCTCCCAAATATGTGAAGGTAATTCCTAGGAGCTCAGTATATGCTGCTAAAAATACTACCATAAGAGTGTTTGTAAGTGCCCTTACCTTTCACTACCAGCACTATACTAGCTCTTCTAGTCATTTCAAGCCCCATACGTCAATCTACTTTGTGTCCAACTCACCGTGAATGTTTCTCCACGAGAAGTTTTCTCAGCCTGTCTTTACCCTCCTCCAAGTTATGGGGCGGAGTTCTCGCTCCATCGTCATCGAGTCGGGCACACAGGTTCTGTACCTTCAGGAGCAGCTTTGTCTTGTCAATGTGTCCCACGGAAAGCCAGAAGGGTCCTCCGGGAAAGTAGTCTGAGATTAAACCAACCATCAGAAACCCTCAAAGCATCTACATACAACAGCACTATCAAAAGCTATTCTACTTTCTTGAAATACTTCTTCATAGGAGACACTTTCTAATCCCTATCACAGCATCAACGGACAGATCACAAAATCAGATAATGATGTCTACAGCAAACAATGAATCAGCGCTAAAATCAAACTTTGACAATTTGGAAGGATATTCAACCTAGCATGATAATCTGAGGACTATGATTTTACAGATTTTCGTAAGTTAACAAGATCTCAATTAAAAATGACAGCATTACTATTGTAATTTCCAGTCCAACCAACCGGTATTAACCATTCAACACATCTCCTAGTACCTGAACATATTTATTTCTTTTTTTTTTAACAAAATGAGAAGAAAGTTTGATTGTTGATATACCATTAAATAAGAATAAACATGGCTACTTGGAATTTTATGTATGCCCATACTAGTAGTCAGGGTAACAATTGTATTCACATGAAGAAAAAACAAAAATCATCAAGCAATTTAAAGGTGCTTCAATAAGTCAATATAAAGTCAACATTTCAGGTAACAATTGCATACTAATAGCACCATAGAAACTGATGAAAATGAATAAGATTATGATATAACTGATAATGATAATGATGATGATTATATCTATAATGATAATAACGATGAACAGTATCATGTGTAAACAAGGACTTTCGCATGCATTTTAATTTCGCGAATCTTGGCGCTCGCGAAATTTGCGAAATTAAAGTGCACGTGAAAATTCCTCATTTTACAGTATTTTGCAAACGGACAAACTAACTAACAAAACTAACACTCTAACACTAACTAACAAACTAACACTCTTTCCCTTTCTTTATCCCTCTGGTGTTCCTTATCTTCTTTGATGTTGCCTCCCTATTCTTCCTTTTCTTTCAATGGTTGCCCCCTTGATCCTCATTCATGATCATTACTGACCCTCCTCTGCCTTTTGTCTGTCTGCTCTCCTCTGCCTTTTGTCTGTCCACCCTCCTGCTCTAATCCCCCTCCCTTTACCTGTTGGGCTCCTTGCCCGTGACCTCCCACCCTCTCCTTTGTTTCCTTTGTTCTGTGTACCCAGCCTGTCCCTGTCTGTTCTTGTTGTGTGAAGTCCTTATAATTATGTGATTGCTTTCCCTGCTTGTTTGTCATTTTGCCTCTGACGAAGATTCTGCTAGGATCGAAAGCTCAGGCCCCTTTTGACTCCATTTTACTCAATTGGCTTGCCTCCATTGGATAAGCAGTTTTCAGCAGCTTTTTTTGCTACATTTATAACTAACAAACAAACGGTAACGGAAACATAACCTCCTCCCTTGGCGGAGGTAATTATTATTATCATCATAATTGTCATTATCACTGTTATCATCATTTGTTATCATCATCATAATTGTCATTATCACTGTTATCACCATTGTCATGATTATCATCAGGACACCATCATCATCACTATTTTCATTAACAATATCACTCATTGAACGTTGTCTGTTACAAAGTGCATGAGAAAGGAGGAGATATTGAGGGCCAAAGCTGCCAATTGTTGGCTATTTTTATGTGGGATGCTTTGTTCATGAGATTATGTGTGTCAGCGAGCACTGTAAACTTTTTTTTTTCATGCAAGGAGGTTTCAAAGAGAAAGAATGACAATATCCAAAAAATGACTTACTTATGACTGTGGAAATAACATTGGAGGGTGTGAGTACTTTAAAAATGCATGATGCCAGCAATATGTAAATTTTAAGGGAATGGTCACTACATAACGTGAATATTGCTCGATACACAAGATATGACAGCAATGAAGACTATCTGGATGATTTATGAGTTAGAGATGATGGATGAGATTACTTTGTATGGGGGAGGTCAAAGTGCTCGTGAAGGATGGGAAAGGGTTAGTAAGGTAACGTAATCTGAGACAATGATATGAAGGATGTTGAGAGAAATATTCACCTGAGAGGAGATCTGGATCTCTGATGGCTGCTGCAGCAAGCACTGACTTGCCGATACCCCCCATACCATGGACCACCACCCAGCCAGGCTCCTCAGCTAACTTCACCAATGCCTGCTTGATGGCTTCTATGTGCTGGGGGCGGGGTGTGAAGACGGCTGGAGGGACAGGCACCCCACCCAGGCGTAGCATAACATCAGCTGTGAGGACGAGGTAGAAGGAAGACAAAACTAGAAAAGCACTCAGAAAGCACAGACCTCCCCAAAGCAGCTCATCATACATGCATGATGAAACAATTCCCAATGATAACGAAGCCTAATTGTGTTTACCTCATCAGTTTCCTTCTGCACGGTGCCTCGAGCAGAGTATGCACTTTGGTGCGCATATATGTGACCATGCACCACAAAACGAACAAAAAGTCACACCCCTTGATTTTACGTGACCTCTCAAAAAAGGTGAAACGGGTCAACCAAGTGAATATTAAGTTTTTTATATTTTCTGAAAGAACTGTCCTTCTTTACATCATTCTTAAGTTTGGGATCATTAAATGAATGGAAAAGTGCATTTTCAGCAGTTTTTCTACAGCCCTTTTTTGTAGAGCAGTGAGATCAGGTATGTCTTAGAGGCCCCTTTTCATTTCTTGATAATCTTTTGCACTCTCTTCACTTTCAAGTCTGATAACTTTTGAAGGGATAACGCTACTGCTTTGAAAGTTGGCATTAATCATGGACAGAATGCGTTAATAGAGCATGCTCAATTTCAGCTTAATCTGATAATCCTTCATTGCTGTTTCTCCAGTGGTTTACATCCGATTCATCGCACAACAAGCACGGTTTGATTAAGATTAAGCACTTGAATAGACAGATAGACCCTGTACTTCAGAGCCATTTTTCTTCGTTCACACTTTTCCAGAGTGTGTGCTTTCTTTCCAATATTTAGATAAGAGGGTCCATTTTAATTGAGCTATACATCATTCTAAAGCTTAGAGTCTGCTCTTTCAGAATCTGCCTTTCACTAAAAATCCATGTCTAGCAACTTTTTGTTGGTTTTGTGATGCAGGGTCACATATATGCAAACCTCAAATATGTGCAGCTTGAACTCCAAAGTTCATTGACACTATTTGCCAAAAGAATAAAAAATCCTTTAAAAATTCATAAAATTCATGGATCACTACCAAACGTTAATCATCTGTTCCTTCTGTCATAATCAACTTTTCCTGTAAGTTTCATCAAAATCCATTCACAACTTTTTGAGTTATTTTGCAGACAACAAACCGATGCCAAGAAAAACGTAACCTCCTTGCCCTTGGCGGAGGTGATAATAAACATGACAAAGTAAAAGGCTCATTTTCTTTAGCAATTACATAAGTCTCAAACCAACAATAGCAAAGTTAATGAGTGAATGATCACTTATCTGGAAAAATACAAAAACATCATACGAGTTCATGACATTACTATTTAACACTGCATGTATACATCTGTGTATCTTTATCTCACAACAGTTGGATTCATAAAGAATTTGAAGATAATACAAGGAAACTAAAATGTGCAGGGTAACTTAACCTGCTGAGGATGGTTTGATTTTGCTACAATGCGCATTTCCCCATAGACGCTTGCCTGAGTATACTCGGGACTCGTCCTCAACGGGTTAACAACTGAAAGCCAGTTGGTTTGAATATCAAAACATGCACCAATCATTGCCTCTAAACAGGATAAAAGGTATAAAGTGGTAGAGGCCTACATAATGATTGAATGTCTTTAAACTATATATTCCACATCATTCAGCCAACAAACTGCAAAGAGTGTGCAGCCTGCCTGAAAGAAGATAATGAGCCAGTCTAACACTGTTTTACAAGAGAGATCCTTGCCTGGCTACAGTAATCAAAAATGAGTGACCTCTGACCTTGTGCCTTGGTGAAGCCATCAACTGATGACCCCTTCACAAGATGACCCTGTCCAGTGATGGCATCCTCTAGGAAGAGAGCCAGGTGTGGCTGAAACTTGACCAACACAGAGTGGGTGCTGTTGTAGGCGTGTTGGCCTTTAGTACTGATCAGGTTTAGGAATGTCACAGCTCTTCTTCTCCTTGTTGCCTACAATGTATGGAAAATTTGAAGATGATGATGATCAATGATGATGATGACAATAATGATGCTGATTTAATAAAAATAAAGATAATAATGATAATCATCATCATCATCATCATCATTACCATTATCACCACCATCACCAACATCATTATCATCATCATCACCATCATCATCACCATCTTCATTACCATTACCATCACCATCATCACCACCATCATCATCACCACCATCATTATCACCATCATCATCATCACCACCATCATCACCATCACCATCATTACCATCATTATCACCATCATCATCATCATCACCACCATCATTACCATCACCATCACCACCATCATTATCACCATCACCATAATCATCATCATCTTCTGAATACTTGATAAGACAATTATTATCAAAGACACGCACAATCGTTGATGTCGCTGTACCAAGAGACAGGAGAAGAAGAAAAAGAAGGAAAAGATCTACAGAAAAGAAATGAGGACCTGCTTTGCTGACCAGAGAACTTCTCCATCTGTGGAATACAAGAACAAAGGTGATCCCAATTACATCAGGAGCACTCAAAACACTGCTAAAGCAGCTACAACATCACTTGGACAATGTAGGTGTGCCCAATCGAGAGAAAACGCTCCAAAAAGCAGCATTGCTTGGGATGGCGAGATTCCTCAGAAAAGTAGAAGTCCAAGTTTCCAAGATGGAACTTGACGTGATGTTTGCACTAAGAAACTCCTCATGATGATAGAAAAAGAAGAAGAAGAAGAGGAAGAAGAAGAAGAAAAAGAAGAAGAACAACAACAATGACAATGATAATAATAGTAATAAGGATGATGATGATGATGATAATAACAATAATAATGATGATGATGATAATAATAATAATAATAATAAGTATATCTACACAGACTATAAAATCCTCTGAAAATGAATATTACAGCACTTACTTAAATATATTCATAAAAAGTCTAGAAAGTAATTACACTCAAATTTACCCCACCCCCACCCCACAAACTGACAAATAGTATACACACTTCAAAACTCACCTACCCACACACACACCCAAAAATGATAAAATTAAAGCTTTGCTGCTGGTTCTGGTAGGTAAAGTTTATGAGGACTAACCTTTGACAATATGAGTTCAACTTCATCTGGTACCATGGCAGAATCTGCAATCAGTTCATCCACAATCATTTCTACATCAAGATCCTCAATGAGTGACTGTCTGTGTCTCTGTAGGTTGGATCTTGCCTTCTCCGTCATCGGAGCCCAATTAGGGTCCACCATTTTCTCATCAGTCATTTTCTGTCTGGAATCAAACTTTTGACACAGGCTGTAAAAGTACAACATAAAAGACCTATGAGGTCAATTCTAAAGACTAGTTAATCATTATGAAGTTACACAGATCAGCAATTGTAATCATAATAGCAAATGCACAAATAATAAAATATTCCATAGCATAATGCCTAAGCACCCCCCCCCCCCCCCCGACAATTAAAGGCATTCACAGTTGCACTTCATAAGAGACATAGTCAATATAAACTGTGTGCATCTTAAGTTTAGTTCTACTTAACTTCTAGTTGTTATCCCCCCCCCCCCTTTCCCCACTGCTACGTACTCGGTCATCAGCAGGTTGTTTAATGCCGGTAATAATGGTTTTGAATTAGACGCTTGGAATTGACGCTTTTATATCTAACTTCAGGTCAATAGCACAATCAGGGTATGCAAATGCGTAACAGGGGAAAAATGAGAAAACTTGGTGAAAATGCTTTTTTTTGCTGTTTGTTGTAGCCGAGTGCTCAAATTTTCATTTCATGTAAAGAAAGAGTCAAAATTTTGCATTTAACTATGCATAAATTAGCATTTTAATTAGGGGTGTCAAATTACATTGTACATTGAAATGACTAATATATTGAAAAAATTCATTAAAAAAAAGGAGAATGTTTTTTTTCATCTGAAATTGCTTTTAGATATTCCTGATAAATACCCCTTTCATTCACCACTAGAATAAAGCCATGACATATCACAAAATATGAATTAGTGCCATATTTTCACTACTCAAAATGGATGATCAATTTCGTAGGCATTACTTTGAATTCATATAAAACCACTTTTATATATTGTATAATATTTCACTTTTGCCAAAGATTGAAGAGCTGAAACTTTCAGGGAAAGGTAACAGACTTTTACTGGCCGTTATTACAAAGTTTTATGAAATTAGGGGTGGTATTTTGAAAGATATGATATTTTTCATCACAAAATTATCTGTACACTTTGACCTTGAATGTGCGCATAATATTTGGATCCATTCTCATATTTGTAAACACAGATAGAAGAATGAATATATGAGATTTATGATGACTTGAGTTGATATCCAAGCTGTGACACTCAAACAATGACATAATAAGCCAAAATACTATGTTTTTTTTTCTTAATGATATCTTTAAAATTGAAAAAGCATTGAAATAAGAAGACTGAACACTTATCATATAAATGGCCTTCCTGCAGTAGAACATGGGCGCAGATCACTCTTATTTTTCCTCAGCAATTTGTAAAAATATAAACAAGTAAGTTCTTATTGCTCAAATTTGCTAAAATTTTCACACAGTAGATTAATACATCCCCCGTATATGTATGTACAATTCATGGCTACAAAACCAAGGATATTCAATTAGGGGAAAAGATTCTTTTAAGTAGTCAAATTAGGATATACCTCACTGAAAATAATAAAAAATGGCTGCACTTATTTTCCTCAGTATTTGAAAATGGCTCAAAACTCAAAACTGGATGAACATTTATTGGCAAACAGCACACCTTATTGTAGTGTATCTTCAATTCTTTACGGAAAAGCAGAAAAATAAGCTGTTTCTCCATGTATAGCTGTACAGCATGGGTTCAAAGGTCACAATGTCACAAAAATAAGCCAGCATTACACTCCTACCATGATGGGACTTTAGACCTCATAAAATTTCTCCAGCAGAAGGGACCACTGTTTTTTATTGCATGCAAGCAATGCCAGGAAAAAAATCCATTAATTTGATGCTAAACACATAGGGGTTGACTGAAAATTCGGACCTCAAATCTTGATTTTACATAAGTTGTACAACACTTTTTTTTTATGCATTACATGAATTTTGAGGGACTTTTTGGTAATTAATCTTTAATAATTAACAGTAAATGTGAACAAATAGCTATTGTATAACCAGTGATTATGCAATACCGATGTTTCAGCATGCTGTATGTGAATTTTTAAGTCAGTTAGTGCATTCTTTTAGGAGTTACAATTTTTTTAAAGTGAGAAACTCATGATTGCATACCCTGATTGTACTTATTACCTTCAAGGACACCTACATGTATGGTGTTTTGGCTTTAGAATAATGTCATTGTTTGAGTGTCACAGCTTGGATATCAACTCAAGTCATCATAAATCTCATATTAATTCTTCTATCTGTGTTTACAAATATGAGAATGGATCCAAACACTGTGCGCACATTCAAGCAAGGTCAAACTGTACAGATAATGTTTTGATGAAAGATATCATATCTTCCAAGGTACCAGCCCTAATTTCATAAAACTTTGTAATGATGGCCAATATACATGTCTGTTACCTATTCCTGGAAGTTTCACCTCTTCACTCTTTGGCAAAAGTGAAATATTATAAAATATGTAAAAGTGGTTTTATTTGAATTCAAAGTAATGCCTACAAAATTGATCATCCATTTCGAGAAGTGAAAATATAACATTAATTCATAATTTGTGATATGTCATGGCTATGTGCTGGTAAAGTGGTGGTGAATGAAAGGGATATTTATCAGGAATCAGATGAAAAAAAAAAAACATTCTCCTTTTTTTTAAATGAATTTTTCCAATATATTAGTCATTTCAATGTAATTCGACATCCCTAATTAAAATGCGTATTTATGCGCAGTTTAATGCAAAATTTTTACTCTTTCTTTACATGAAATGAAAATTTGAACACTCAGCCACAACAGCAAAAAAAAGCATTTTCACACTCCACCAAGTTTTCTCATTTTCCCCTGTTACACAATTGCATACCCTGATTGTGCTATTGACCCTATTGTCGTTTATCTCGTTACTATTCGTTAATCAATAGTAATTTATTTTGTGGGGAAATAACTCTTAACTAAATCCAAAACTCCAAGTCAAACACATCCCAATGACATTGTCATTTGATTGAATACCCGGTGACTGAAATGCACGAAGTAACTGTTACGGTACGCAACACCAAATGAAATATGTGGGACTATGAAATGCTGCCTGCTGCGAGATGGGTGTGCCGTACGGAAATAGCGCCAAGTGCTTTCCTGACAATATGTGCGTACCTTATTGGTACTCATATCATGGAAAATCTGAGTTTCAACAGCATGAAGTAAATAATATGTCATTGAATTCGATATCATACAGACATACCTGAAAAATTCCTCGGTGACAAAGACAGCTTCTACAGTTAGCGTCTACTTCGCTGTGACGATATTTCGTTGTGTGTATGTTTCTTGTGTGTATGATTATGTTTCGCCCACGGCTGTTTGTGTGTACGTACAACAACGTAGGCGCAGGCTATAAGCTAGTAGGCAGCGCTGAAACGGTATTCCCCGTCCGCTCCCCGCCCCGTCATATCATGGTGTGTTGTGTAGGCCTACACTTCATTTCTCATCACATACTGTAGTGTGCGACAACAAAATACAAGGTGGTGGTGTATCACTAAACAATACTTCCCTTGACCTATTGAACTGTTCTTCGGTATACATTCTACGAAAATACGATATCAAACATCCGCAAAATCATGTACATGTATAAGCAAATGATAAGTAATATCAGAGCTAGGCCTAGTTCTATGTGTCCTGTTGACTTCGCGCGACTATTTTCTGCTAACACCTTCCTCTCTCTCACCATTCAGGGAGTGTGGTCTCTTCCACTTCGCGCAAAGTTATACCTTCGGTATTTGCAACATCCGTGTTTGGAAAAAAAATGATAGGCTTAGTGAAAAAAAAGTCAATGTTTCTTTTCGTTTTAACTTGCAACATTTTACAAAATAAATGACTGCCGTACAGCCACCATGTCTATCCCATTCTGCATTCACGAATTTGTTACCCAGACTGACAAGGTGCGATAAGAAAATATGAAAATTTTCATGTTTTTTTTCCGCCCAATTTCGTCAGACTTCACACTGCACTGGATAATAACGACACGAATCGGGGACAATATTGAATGACCACATCACAGAGATCAACATGCAAAGAGCATTCAAAGATCCAGAGGAGGCCCACCAGGCGCTCAAAACAATACAACAAAAACGAAAATAAAAAAGGGTGTGCGCCCCCCCCCCCCTTAATTTTGTTAAGATGCCTACCATTTACGGAATCCCTGGATCCGCCCCTGAAGAATTATAACTAGTTTATTCAATTTACTTTCATCAGCATTCTATTTCACTATTTTCTCACATATTGAATATGTAAAAAGCGCGATCAAAATGTCACAAAAATTGCATGGAAAACGCGCAAATTCACACCACAACCGCCATGAAAAACATTAAGGAATTAAAACATGTAAAACCCACGAAAGCAAGCACTAATAGCATTTTTTTTTTGCAGTGTTTTGAGTGGCGAATCCGGAGGGTGGGGGCACACCGGGTGCGCGCCTGCCCTTGACGTTTATACACACACAGACAGACACACACACCCCCCCCCCTCTCTCTCTCTCTCTCTGTTAAAAAAAAAAAAAAAATGTTTGTTTTCATTTTTTGGCGTTTCAGCTGCATGATTTTAAACCCGGAAGTGGCACCAAACATATTGCGCTCCCCCTCTTCTGGATCCGCCACTGAGACTATAAATATCTTGAATGGTCAGATAGTAGCTGCAGCATTGTTGACAACCAGCAATATCGTATGTAATTGCTGATATATTCTTCGGGGAGGGAGGAAAATGTATACGACTGGGAAAGGAAGAATAAACGACCAAGAGAATTCTAGGGCGTAAACAATTTATGGGTATAGTCATGTGTAAAAAAATACAAATAAAAAAATGTAGTAGACACATATGGCTATTGCGTAATCACCGAGTGTTATATCCATGTTGTTGATATGATGACTGACGTGAAACTGCGGGGAAGAAAAAATAGGGAAAAAAAGAGATATTAACTGATTAAATGAAACTTTAGAATAAATATAAATTTCTGGACCCATCGGTAGAACAGTATTGTCTGTACACGCGGTACTGCTGAGCAGGGCAAGCAGCTGTTTTCCAGTTAATTCTGTTTGATTATCGTTTGTGTATTCATTTGTGTTGATTTTATGTGGAAAATATTTTATGAACACAATGCAACAATCAAATATATTAAAGTGATGAGAATTCGACTTGTTTATGCGGTATGAGTCACAAAACATAGGAGCTTACTTCAAGTGACTGAATTAGAATAAAGTTTGACATGCGGTGAGTTGTGCGCCTATATGAAATGGAATTTTGTGCACTAAGTGGGACGAAATTGAACGTCTATCTAGCTGGCGTGAAATTGATATGGCAACATTGCGTCGTGAATGGCATGAATTTATTCCTCAAAATTGAATGACGTATAATAGAATCTAGACATGAAACGAATTTGAATGATCAAACAATTTGGCCTAGAGCAAGACCTAAGATGAACCGAGAGAAGAGCGTTGCCGAGAATCGCTTGGGAACACCTTGTCATTAATGTTAATTCGCCGGATACAAATCTGATGAAATTTGGCGGGAAAACCTATTCCGATCTGTCAGCAGGGTCCTGCACACTGTGAAAATTCTGTTGGTAAGTTAGAACAGACCAAAGTGATGCAATAAGTATTTCAAGACACTCTGTAAGAATTAACAGACATGGCAGAAAACAAGCAAAACGTGACGAGGTGGAATAACTCAAAACATAATCATTGTGTGCGTATCCCACTCACCTTCCCCATCTCATCATTCACCTGCCTCCCCTCCGCCTCCAAGATTATCGATCAACCCCCTCCGAGCTCCTCGACCTCCTCCTCCTATACCCTATCCTCCTATATACTCTACCCCTCCGCCTCTCCTCCTCTAGCTCTTCCCTCATCCCCTTCTCCGCCTTCTTCACCTCCTCCTCCCCCTCCGGGCCGTTTACGTCTTCCTCCCTCTCCTCCTCCACGACCCTTAGTGCATAGCTTTCATGTCAAGCCAGATCTGTGTAATGAAATTGACTTTTTTTTTCTTTTCTTTTTTTAAGTTTAATTTGAACTTGGAGCAACATTTCATTTTCACCTAACATAATACTTCGTCCTGAAAATTCAACATCCTTCGCCAGTCCTGACAAGCCTACAAGTGAGGGGGGGGGGGGGGGTTCGAGGAGGGGGTAACGTGGTGTCTACTGCGCGCAGCCAGCTGTTTACTGTGTGACCAGTGTCTTCTACATGACATGTTTACAAGCGTGTGGGACCGTGTACGTGTGTACATTTTGCGGCATGCAGCCTATAGTCATTCATTCTGGCTGGCATTTGGGAAAGGCGTTTCTGTAACGTACCCCACCAAGAAAACAAAGATCTCGTCTATAGTAAGTAAAGAAAATCACTAAAGCCGAAGTGAGTCTCAGTGTTATTACGATTGTGGTATATTCTGCTAGTTTTCTGTCTCTTACTTGCTTGGTATTTCATAGTGATGGCCGATGGAGTTTATTTTAGATGTATGAATATAGCGAGCCATGTTAGCCACCTGCAGGCATGGCACACCTACCGCAGTACCGGCGACGCGGCGGTCACACGCCCGATCCGACCCGCCGCCGTACGGGTTAGCGAGAGGCCTAAGCTAAGATAGAGGGTAAGGGGGTGTTTTCACGAAGTATGTCGAACTTCAGTAAGATTGATTTACACGTAAATTTACAAACAATGGCAATGCCATGGCATGGATACCAGTATTTTTTACATAAAAGGTCTCTAAAACCTTTATTTTCATTAGAAAATTGAGCAACATTGATGACACACACAGCATACCATAAACAGTTTTAGTCAATCTTAAATTTTAAGCTTGACTTGAATTCTTTGTTGAACCCCCCCCCCCCCCCCCCCCCCCCCCCCCCGTTGTCCCTTGGACCCGCAGGGCTCGAGAGAGACAGTGTATGAATGAAAGAAGCGAGCGAGAGGTACATACGCCAAGGACCATGGTACTCCTAGAGGGGTTGACCGACAAGTATGTCTAATTCCACGAAAAATTTCTCATTTGTAATAATAATGACATTTGCTGGGTCAGTTTTAAAGAAGTGAAAAACTGACCCAGCAAATGTCATTATTATAAATGAGAAGTTTTTTCGCGGAATTAGACATACTTGTCGGTCAACCCTAGGGGGCCTTTCATTAAGCAGTTTAGTCAGATATTTTTCTGACAAACTGTTACAAGCTACAGTACTGAAATCCTTGCATCTGATTGGCTGAGAGCAAATCTATCCGACAACTTTGTCGGACAAAATGCTCCAATGAAATGCCCCCTGGACACAGACATTACGTTTGTGTGCGGTTGTGTAGGCTTAGCCTCTACTTTTGTTTCAAGAGCAGGTTTAGCAGAACTCGTTTTCACTTTCTTTCTCTTTTGATGTACTACTTTGTACGTGTACTAATGTAGATGACTGATATCTAGAAGAATTGTGGAGATCAACAATCGAAAGATCATGGCCGATTCTTCAGCCTCAGGTGCCACTTTAGCAGACCTATCCCTACCCGACCAGCGGCAGTATATTCCAGAATCGATGAAGTTGCTTCGGAAGCTGTCTCTTAAATATAGAGAAACGTACGACTGGTATCGCAAATGGGTGACACAAAATCCAGACGTTGTCTCTCAAGTAGAGAAAACTTTCAGAGTTTTCTCGTACTTAATTGCAGGTAAGCAATCCCTCAATTCAAAGGAAAATTCAGTAGCATACCAGAGGAGCCATTACCAAATGCAAATCTGTAATTGCTAATGCATGTAGATTCTCCTTTCATCAATGTTTTTGGATTCTTTGGCTTCGAGCACTGACATGATAACTGTCACCTACTGTGACACAATTTCATTCATTTTATCAAACATGGTTTTGTTTGGAATATTCCTGAATATGGCTGGTGATTGTGTGTTTATCACCTGATTAATTTGCCATGTACAAATGTATTATTTATTTTGAAATGCATGCAAGAAAGCATATATGTGCAAACAAACAAAAAGTCTGATGCAAAGCTTTATTAGAAAAGATTCTCAATTGTTACCAGGATTCTTAGGCATGAATCACAGTTTGCACTCAACTCTCCTTCCCTTTTGTAGGTTTCCATGATTTTGATTTCCTTTTCCTCATTTTAGGAATTAGCACAATATGCTTCAATTTGTTTATAATCCAATGACCCTCTAATGTTATGTATTTACAGTCAATAGTCAAACAAGAATGTCTTTCTGATTGCCAGAACCGGAAGTATTTGGTAGTAAGAAGTAAATTGCTGCTTACTGCAGAATGTGACCGAACTACAGTTATACATCCATTATTAAAAGCAAAACAACAGACTGAATTCATCTCTTTAATCCAAACAATATTCTTCCTCTGTATTCCTTTAATTTGCTTCTTATTCTTCTGCTTTTTTCCTTTCATTTTCTTTGTTCATGAAAGTGCCACTGTAATCTTTAAGATGACATTCTTGGTGTATTGTTTATAAAGAAAATTATCTCCCCCCCCCAAAAAAAAAAAAAAAAAAATAGAATAGACAATTTCTCCATGTCATGCCAAGCACAGAAACAGCTGTCTCTTTCCGTGAGCTTAGAAGAAATTAACAATGTCAATTACAGCAGGATCCTTCTGTTATTCCAGAGATTTTTGTTCTTGAAAAGTGTGTTTGTTTTTTTTTCAATTTTTCTGATGTGTGTTCATGTTGTGTTTGATTCTTTTCACAGGTTTTACTGATGACAGTGAAATTCTCTCAGAGTTTGGTAAGTTTAACTTGTTATCTCTCTCAGAGTAAAGAAGAGCTCATAGAGAGATTATCTATGTTACAAATTTCTCCTCTTTCCCTGTCTGAATCATTTTAGACAATATGAAACCATAAACAATTTAAGTCATTTTAAATAATATATCTATTTCATGGATACTCAGTGTGATATATTACCATGAAAAAAAGTATGAAATTGCCTGAATGTTTTTTACTCTGTGCTTGTTAGCTAATTAGTAAAAATTACTGACAATGATCCCCCTTCCCTATGTAGAAAGTCCTCTTGGGGTGGGCAGGGGGGGGGGGGGGGGGTCAACTCAAGTAGATTTGACAGACACTCTCTATATTGTGAATTTTGTTTTTAATGATAGTGTTTTCATAATAATTCCTTAGTAAAGTTTGTCAATTTCTTCCATCCTTATTTCAACTTGCTTGTTGTGTAGGGTAGGCTGTCTAGAAGTATGAATCATCGAAGTGCAATATACAGTCCATTGAACAGTATTATATTTTTCTTTCTGCGTTTTTCTATTCATGGCCAGAGTGATATTGTGTGTTTTGCTAGTGTTATCTGATTTGTCTTACTTCCAGTCTATGCCCTTGCCAATCTTCTGGTCTTCTTCAATGACTCCATTATGAGAAATGCCCGTGCTAGTCTTCGCCCAAAGCTGGTGAGTATTTTAAGGCTCATTTACCATTTGCAGAACAAAAAAAGAAACCAGGATTAGTGCTTTAGAATAGTTCTAAAATGTGAGTTAGGAATAAAAACACCCACTGTAAAAATTTGAATCCGTATTGAATTGATGTTTAGCATTGAATACACAAAATGTGAACAATAGTTATTATAAAAATGCTTCCAGATTAAACTGTCTACATTAATGATTTATTGAGAAAAATTCTGATATCTCCTTATTTTTTAGGCTTTATTGCAAAAATGATGTTAGTTACACAACGGACCTACACATGTACATCAAATGTGATATTTTGAACATTTTTTAAATCACACATCTCAAAGGTAAACAGCACCTTTAAGGCTTGTTTGATGTTGCTATTTGTAAAGTTATAGTCTGTGGTTGCAGAACAATACAGCATTGAAAAAAAATTGAGACTTAATAAGCATTGTAAAAATTTACTTATCATAACTTCTTCAGGCTTTTTATGTTGTCAACACGTGTAGTGAGGTTTTGAGATTTTCATGGGTGTGTATGTGTGTATATGTCCGTATTGTAACTGTCTTTCTGCCACTGAGAGTGAATAATTTGTTGTTTATTTGTTGGGACAGAGTCTCCCTCAGGGTCGAGTGATTCGATGGCTGACCATCTTGGACCACATAGAAGTGTTCTTTGAGCTGGCTTCTCAGAGTCTTTGGGGTCAAACAGGCAAATGGATCGTCATCACTGTCATTCAGATCCTAAGGTGAGTTTTCTTGGCAGATTGGTGTCTTGGCAGTCATAGGATGTAAATATTATTACATCTACTACTACACGTACTTCTATTATTGATACTGACACTACCGTCTGTACTACTAGTAGGTAATGTTAATGATAAGATAATTTGTTTTCTAGCTGAACTTGTCTTTCTTCATTCATTCAAATAGATCGAGTACATTTGTTTCATTATGTATTTAGCGAGTACTCATTTATATTCAGTATTTTTGTGTGTGTGTTTTCACACAAAGTATAAAAGGCAATTTGGTATATTTTTTTTAAAGTCTAGAGTTTCATAAACTTAGTTTTGCTATAAACCACAGTTACAAATAATAGAAGAAAAACCAAAATGGACCAATGTGATCTCCTCAGTAGAATGTTTTTACTATCATGATGATGTAATCAAATTACTGTCAAATCACATTTTCTATGTTTTTTGCCGTTTCACTGTCTTTCCTAGGACCATCTTTCGTCTGGTTCTTCTGCACCATTTCAAGGCAGGGGTGCAGTCTTCTCCCCCCATGCAACCCTTGAACCGGAGTCTCTTCACCCCTCCCACAGACCACGCCCAGTCAGACTCCTCAAGCACTCCAGACTCCTCCACACAGAGGGAAGGAAGAGAAAATCTTGCCACCACAGCAACTCAGCATTACCCTCAACCTTTGACCTTTGAAGGCAAGAGATCTGGTCGTGTGGTGAGGTGTCTTCATGCCAGTAAGTCTGTTAGGATACTGTTCAATAATCAAGGAGGATGTAGACCTGCTAATCAAGGATAATGTAGACCTCCAATAGCAGAAAATTTTCTCAAATTTTCTCACTTTGTTAAAGTCTTTCCTCAGTGTATTACCGCATGGTTAGCCTTGTTTTATTTCTCACTGGCGGGGGATGGCTGACTTAGACTTATTTTAGCGAAAAGTCTTGATCATTTTTGTTGCAGCGATAAATGCCTCAGTATACATTGTACCTTGTGAATTACAAATTAATATTGTTGCATTTATAATATGTCTACTGGGGGTTACTCAAAGTCACCAATATATATATTGGCATAAATCATTTTGCTCTTTAGAATCATATACAGGACTAAAATCTTGTCTACCTTCAAACAAGCCTTATGTGTAGTGTCAATACACAAGAATTAACTTGTTGGGGACACTGCGGCATAATGAATAAGACTCTTTACATTTACTTGGAGGTCTCGAGTTCAAATCTCATCAAATGCCTCCATCCTTGGACAAGATGTTTTTATACCCACCATGTCCCTCTCGACCCAGGTGTATAAATGGGTACCTGGCAATGCTTTGGTAATAGTATTGATGGGGCCCTCTTTTTGAGCAGTGGCAATACTGAAGAGGCTACCCTGGATAAAGAAGGTGTCATACATTGTATATCTCAAATGATAGATGTAGAATTTTATCTAGATACCTTTCAGAGTTCAGCTGAGAGTTGCAATTTAACCCGTTGAGGACAAGTCTTGAGTATACTTGGTCAGGTGTGTATGGGAAATGTGTGTTATAGCAAAATCAGTCCATCTTCAAGGGCTTAACCTCAATGTAAGTTTGTGAATTTTACTCAAGAGAGTTCTCACCAAATTAAGTCAACTTGACGGCTTATTTGTTTTATGATATCATGCAATATTTGTTTTATATTTCCAAAGCTCCTGATGTAGGACTTCGCTCCTGGAAGCTACCTTCAGAGAGTGAGCCAGGCAGTGAGGAGGAGGTTAGCATGACGGAGCTGGCAGGGTTTTCATTGGCTGCAGAGACTCTCTTCATCACACGACCTCTACTACACTGTATCCTTACTAATGGGGTCAAAGGTCAAAAGGTCACATAATGTGACTGACCTTCCAGTAGACTTTGTCTTGCTGTGTAGACCCATGACAGTCTCCTTCCATGTAACATTAATATATATTTGCACTTGGTGACATACTTTCAACAAAAAGCAACAACTGTACGTTGAGCAGCTGAAGATAGATGACGTAACAAAGGGCTCAATTTCCAGTATACGTACGTATGAATGGAAATCACTGATCTCTACGGAAGAAGAAGAGAATTGGTGGAAATTATAGCTGCTTGGCGGAGGTCTGCGCTCTCAGAGTGCTTCTCTAGTTACCTCCGCCAAGGGAGGAGGTTATGTTTTCGTTACCATTGGTTTGTTTGGTTAGTTAGTTAGTTAGTTTGTCTGTGTGCAAAATAACTCAAAAAGTAGTGAACGGATTTGGATGAAACTTGCAGGAAAGGTTTAGAATGATACAAGTAACAGATGATTAAATTTTGGTAGTGATCTAAGAATTTTTTGGGAATTTATGAAGGATTTTTGATATTTTGGCAGGTAGGGTCAATGAACTTGGGAGTTCAGGCTGCGCGTATTTTAAGGTTTGAGTGCGCGCACTAAAGTGCATGCTCTAGTTTCTGCTCGGGCAAGGCGCGCCGTGCAGCTTAGGGTTTATGACGTAACAAAGGCTTCTATATTGGGAAATCGGGCGACTTTCAGCACACAATGCTATAAGTATGTATGGGTGGAAATCACTGATATCTCTATGGAAGAACAAGATCAGAGGTGGAAATGAGCTGCATGCTTGGCGGAGGTCTGCGCTCTCAGAGTGCTTCTCTAGTTATGTATGTTTTCATTGTATACATCATTCTGTTTTGTGTTGCATTAATTTTAAATCCAATGGAAAATTGGTGTTGACCCATGTTCTCATGGACCAAGAAATGAATATGATTTTTTCCTTGACACATGTAATGACAGTATCATGTTTACTAGTGTGGGGCTTGTCGTCATGGAAACCATGGTTACTCTCCTTAGCAACAGACATAGCCAGGTGAGTAGACTTCTGACACCATTACCAAGTTGCTTGCTGGAACCATTAAAAGCGATGCACATTTTCTGATACTGTAAAACATGATATATTCGTGACATGAAATTTTCTCGAATTGGAGCCAACAGGTTTTTTTGTGGCATGAAATTTTCATGAACTGCATCTGGCATTCACTGCATATAGTGTAGACAAGAACTTTCGCGTGTCTTTTAGTTTCGTGAATCTTGGTGCTCGGGAAGTTAAAAATGCACGCAAACATTCCTCGTTTTACAGTAGTTGATTTCTTGAATGTTATTGAATTCTTACAATGATAATCAATGTCTTCAAGCAAAATGCATTGCTTCTTTTCATAAGTTTTGTGATGTTATGTATACATACATGCTGATATGAAAGCCATAGAAACAAGCTTGGTAAGCTAACCTTATTGCTGATTTGAATGTTACAAAGACATCTCTGATAAAGAAACACTCTTTACTTTATTTATTCACTTTGTTTCCCTTTAGCTTGGAAATGATGAAAAGAGATCAGAAGGTGAGATTAACATCTAAAGAGAAGACACACCTTGTGAATCGGCGACTGATGCTGCTCATCTACCTCATGCGATCACCTTGCTACAATGTCTTCACAAGGTGAGATCACTGTCTGTTTTAGTTTTTCTGTCATTACCAGTCAACCTCTCAAAGAGGAAAATGCGTACCTGTGGGACAATGGCTTCTATGGAGGTCTGGTTTTTTTTTCTTCAAAAAACAAGCAAACACAATATTTGGACACAGCATGAACATCATTTACATTCCAAATAATTTGAAATGTGCCCGATGTGATTGTCAGTTATACATGTATGTATATGGGTCAGAATTTTGAACGATGTACAATTGAGCCAAAACCAGGCAAAATTTAAAAAGTAGGAAATTCTCCAAATCATTCATCTTACCTGAAAGAGTATAACTCAAGCTTTAATATGAACCCAATTATACTAGGATTTTCCCAGAGGAACAAGTTTTTATTCACCGCTGAAGTTTACCATGTCCAGAGCAACGAACGTCCGTAAGGAATAGTACTGCACATACATTTGAATACCATTTGACATAGTTTCCAAAGATCTGATTCAGTTCAAAATCCTAACGAAATATCTTAAGGGACATGTGTACGTGATTGCAGAATATTAAGCTTGTACTCTTAACCTGTACGTAATGGTAGACAACTGATGATTTAACTAAATTCATCATTTCTGTAAAAATATTGCTCTTCCGCTAAACACTTTCTCCACTTTACGCGCATTTTACAGAAACTCAATATTTTCACCTCTTATTTCACTATCCTATACTTTAATCCTCACTCCCAAATAATAATATACCTTTTTAAGATGTATTTCATCTGGGCAGTCTCTATAACCCAACAAACATAGCATAGTTTTCATCACGGAGGTTCGCATGTAGCTCACGGACGTTCGGAACAAACAAGATATTGAACAATGCAGCTCTCTTGAGTTGGAAACGCATTCTACTCACAACAAACAGCAATTTCATGTCGAGAACAAACTCCTCTGCAAAATCCTGAATAGATATTACCAATTCTCAATTATATAAGCTTGTTTATCTTCTCACACTGAGGAATCAAAGAAAACAATTTTTCCATCTCTCGTAAATGAACGTACAAACGTACGTGTAATCTCAGTGACGTAGTCCATCCTTGAGAACGAAAATATTTATCAAAATTTCGCTATCATGAAGTAAATATTCAGGTCCTAAACTTCAATAAAGTCTACAATGCAAAATTTGCTTTTTATATAACGAACGTGGTCACAGCTAAAATTATGACAAAGAATTAATATAGAAAAACAATAGAAATGTGCTCCGTTATAGAAATACGAAGTTTAGCTGGGGAGGGCAAACGAATACGTTAGGAAGAAATCCCTCTGTGTTTGCTCCTTGTGTTACACACTGTTACCGAGAAAAAATTGTGTTATTATATTAGGCAGAAATGATAACAGGTTCGATACTGCGAAGTTTCGTCATAACAAGACACAATAAGTCCATATATCTTGGATGGATGTTTGTGACTTTGATATCATACAATATGGTTTGTTATAACAAACCTTTTGTAGCGCGTCATTTCGGAGGCTCGTTATTCATACAGTTTGTCAATACGAAAATTGATAGAGTTCGTATAATCATGAAGCTTTTTTATTCGGTAAATGATAGGAATCTCCGAAGGTTAACCGAAAGGCTTATTAATTGGAACATGAAAACTTATGTTCGCTTATCCAAATGTGGAGAAACAAGTTAACAACTAAAATCCTCCTATTTCAAAACATCATAATAACCGTTTTCACCTAAACGAATATCAGACCCATTCCACTTTTAGAAGAACGGACCTAAAAATAATGATCCTTAATATCTATTTTTCGAAGAACATTTCTAATAACAAACCTCCTGAATTAACTACATTTTTTTTTCATTTTGGAATAACAAACCTTTGGACATCGGAGTAACGAATCTTTGGAAGAGCGAACGTATCAAAGTGCAACCTTAAACCTATTCTTAATCATTACTTTTTTAACATGTGTTTTCAAAGTAGGCACAAAAGCACAAACAAACTGACGATCTCTCTGTCTCTTAAATGTAAAATGGAAAAAAAAAATCTTGGAAAAAATTACAAATGAATATTGCTTTTCATTGATGAGTATAAAACAACACCATGTGATGATAAGCGGAGGATTTGTGTGTTTTCATCAGACAATAATTGTATACTGCATGATTTTTGCTCGCTTGTGACGGCATTTCGATGAATAAAAAAAACATAAACAAACAAACAAAAACTTCTCCAGAGGAATTTGGTATAACGGGAGTGCACTGGCAATTCTTTTCTCTGTGTGTTGGAGCTCGATCCCTTCTCTGTTTCTCAGTCATTTTCATTCAACTGCTTCCACGTCCTTTTGAAATTTTTCCGTTTCTTATTCAACACATGCTCATTACAGACTTCTTCCGTCATTATCCTGAATGTGATTGCGTAGCACTTTTCGGATTTGTTTTGGTTTGTTCTGTTTTGTTTTTGTTTTCTGTTTGGTCGCAGCATGTTCAGGCTATTGAGGGAATAAGAGAAAAGTCGTCATGAAGAGAAAAATAAGAATGAATTAAGGCATTTAATATCATGACAATTACAGCGAACGTCCGTTATGGAGACCAAAACTGGATGTGTTCTGTTTGAGACGGCAGCTACCATACTCAAAAGATAAACACTTAGAGCACCTGTCACTAAAAAGTGGCACTGATCCTCTTTCTCCTACTATGTAATCCATTGACTTATTCAACCAACGAACATCCGTGAAAAAAACGTTTTCCGTTTGTTATTACAGGTAAATTGAGTGCTGAACGCTATTCATTTTCGGGTATGAGCGGCTCGGTGATTTGGTAATATTTTCAACTAACATTAATCTTATGTGCAGTGATATATTTGTAATTGTCAGAAATTTCCTTTCTCTCACAGAACGTCCGTGAGCGAAACTTTCAGAACCTGTAATAGTACAAATTGTCTCCAGAACCTCATTAGAAAGAAATTTAAACGCACAGAAATTACAGATTACGCAAAATTCTATTTTCCCTTAACTTTGTTTTAAGTGTTTAGCTGTTTTTGTATAATTAGAGGGAAAACAAGCGTAAAATTGTGAGTAAATTTCAATTGTTTGTTCATCATGATCACATAACGCCTTAAAAATTCTGAAACTACTGCTCTAAACTCATTATTTACTTTGTAAAACTTTATTTGTCGCTATTCGAGCCAAAAGTTTTAAAGAATACAGGACACTTTCGGGACAAGTTATCCCTATCGGAGGGATTGCATACGTCACGGACGTTCTCTGGAATTATCACGGACGTTCGTTCTACTACTAGGGTCATGTTCCAGGACGGATAACTAATCGGCAGAGAGTACCTAGCCTTCCTAACTCTTTCAAAAATTTGAAAAGGTATTGTCGATGCAAATTATAAGAAATTTGACATCCTTACAACATATGTCTTGCCCAGAGGGGGATCAGGAGGTGAATTTTCAGAGAAAATATCAATTATTTGCTTGGTTTTTTGTGAATTGCATGGTCCAAAAACTGCGGACGAACCTCAGTCCGCTCCAAAAATGGCATGCAGCTGCTCGGCAAGAGAGCCAAAGGTAAAATGCACCTTCGCCATCAAAGCAAGATGGTGTCCCACTCGAAAACGTTTTAATCATCACGGACGTTCTTTTTTTCTTGGAGGTTCGTCTAAAAATACAATTTCCGTTCCTATTTGACAAAGGATGGACAGAAACTCAAAACAAACATATTATCGTGTTGCTAGATCTTAGTTGATTACGACTCAGAACAATATCGCCGATAACGTTTCATGGGCTACGATCTTTATTAGAAAATAGCGGAAGCACGTCCGTGACGAAAACTGAGTATAATTTTGCATAAAAGAATATTACGTCCCATGTACAGCCAGCAGACGTACAATTTTTGCAGGATATGTTCATTAGGTGGAACACCAAATTTTCGTATACGTTACAGTTGGGACAACAAAGTAGAATTTGCAGCAGCGATAGAAATAAAAGCATCACGGACGTTCGTCTGTTTAGGACTTTGATATTTTAATTGTTCTCTGTAATTTTGTACGTGCTCATAAAGTTCTTATAATTTTGTGGTACATACCCATGATATGTAAGATCCAGAACATGGTCAGATATTAGATGCCACGTACCATTAAAAATGCACATCATTAGTTTGAAAAACAAAAATTATTGTGAAAATAGCATTTTTACCATATTTTTACGCTTTAAGTCCTTGTGAAATGAAAAATATCAGGCAAAAGGCAACCAAACCATATATTTCCTGAAAGGAAATTTACCAATCTTTGAGATGACATGAAAAAATCTGGTTTCTTAGATCATCCTGGCGTGTTCTAAGGGAAAGAATGTCAGAAGGTACGAAAATTGGCAATTGTACATCGTTCAAAATTCTCACCCATATGCCAGAGTTGGCTGATGTTTGTGTAGAAACCAGAATTTTGTTAAACTCTATTGTACATGTCTGTAGTGCTCACATATCTAACTGACTACAGATACCATAGTTGGTTTAATTTCTCTGTTTGTTGTTTTACATAGCAATTATCAAGGACAAAGTAAACCGTCAAATTCCTTCCTCTTCCTGTTTCATTCATCATCCAGGAGCAAGCTGGAAAGTTTCCTAAGATCAACAGGACAATCCATTCCATGTGCAGCACTACTTACAAGTGAGTTTTCCCACAATGTTCAGTCAGGAAGTGGCTACTAAAGCTAACTGGGTAATTCCATGAAGTTGGGGCAGTGTCCATGTAGCATCGTGATATTTGAAAAATACATTTCAGCATAACTCAATATTAATTATGCTATACATTTATTGTTTGTAGGCTTTACATTTGCATTGAGGCCACACATTTTCTTGGAAACTTTGTGCCATTCAGACTCAATTTTGATGAAGTTATTAAACAATATGTAACGGTGTCCTGTAGCATCGTGACGTGTCCATGTAGCATCGTGAAATTTTAACATTTGGTCCTAAGAGACAAATTATGGCAATTAGCTTGACCAAAATTTGATGCAATATGCATATTTACTAGATTAGTCAGATAGCTAAGTATCTCACATTTCCTGTACACAGTTTTAATTTTAAAAGAAAATTACAAAATGTATCACGATGCTACGCGGTGTCCTTTTTTGTTACATTTGGTGGACACCGTGTAGCATAGTGACACATTGTGTAATTTTCTTGTAAAAAGTTAAACTGTGGAAAATAGAGTTAAGATATTTAGCTATCTGACTAATCTAGTAATTATGCATATTATATCAAATTTTGGTCAAGCTAATTGCATTAATTTGTCTTTTAGGACCAGATTTTAACTATCACGATGCTACATGGACACGTCACGATGCTACAGGACACCGTTACATTTTTTTAAAATAACTTCATCAAAATTGAGTCTGAATGGCACAAAATTTCCAGGAAAATGTATGGTCTCAATACAAATGTAAAGCCTATAATGAATATATGTATAGCATAATTAGCATTGAGTTATGCTAAAATGTAACACTTTGTGCCCCAACTTCATGGAATTACCCAACTTCCACCAGTTACATGAGTTTAGGGTATAGCAATAGGAGGTGATCTCAGCCATGCTTCAGTTCTAATCTAGTATCAGTCAGTATGTCGCACAGTTAGAAGCCTTTCATTGTGTATCAAGATATTTGGTAGTTTTGAGTGACAGATCAGAGAATTTGCAGTGTTTTTGGAAATTTCCATTGGAATGGTGGCTGTGAGAGCTTCAGAAAACAAGACAATGTCACATGGTGTAAAATTGATCGTGCTCATGTTGTCAAAATGAAAGGATTACAGTATTTGTATGACCATACCACAATCTTACTTTCATGATCTGATATATAAGAATTTGTCATATTAATGTCCTTTTATTTTAAAGCCATTCCCATTGGATATTGGATCTATCATAGATGTTAAAATTCAGATTCAGATTCAGATTCATTTATTGTCCATATAGGAAATTCTTCTTGTTGGCATATGGATGTACACATAGGAATATCTGAATACATACATACATACATACATACATACATACATTCATGTACATGTACACATATAAATAAATACAATTTTCATTATATACGAAACACAAGACATAAAATGATCCATAAATTATTAACACATAGTGACTGGCTAGGGAAGGAATCATTTTCAGCTAGTATAAAAAGATTTGTAGTTGAAGGACACATGATGTTGTAAATAAAAGCCAAAGTTTTCCACCCACCACTGTATGAAAATGTATATGTTGAACCATTGATTCTTCTTCTTTTTTTTTTTTGTTTTTTGTTCACAGAACCAATCTTGGAATATCTCCCTACCTGGCAGAAGATTTATTTCTACACCTGGGCCCACTGATTGGAATCATTTATTTCTACACCTGGGCCCACTGATCGGTGACACTTGTTTCTACACCTGGAATCACTGATCGGTATCATTATTTTTACACCTGGGCTCACTGTTTGGTGTCATTTATTTCTACACCTGGACTCACTGATCGGTATCATTATTTTTACACCTGGGCCCACTGATAGGTGTCATTATTTCTACACATGGCCCAGCAATTGGTGTCATATATTTCTACACCTGTGCTCACTGATCGGTGTTAACTGACTGTTGATGGACTGCTGGCTGGTTCCTGTAATAAGTCTGGACTGGTTCTTAGAGTATGTTTGTGATGGACTCAAATACTGCTAGTAGAGGTGTATTAACTGTGTAAGGTGTTTCATTGTGGGCTCATCGGCATGGGTAGTCTGTTGCATCTCAGCGTAAGTTATGCCGAGTAAAATCAGACAGAGAAACAAACAAACACACAAATGACATTTGGCACACTTGAGCATTAAAGGGTAAAAGATTGTTTAGCTATTAACAATATATCTCATTTACAAGTGAGCAATTTTTATGCCTAAACTTGTCCAACTTTTTACATCTCAAATTCTTCCCTTCTGTTGTTGTTTTCTTTCTTTCTTTTTTCCACCAGATCCCAACATTTGAAGCCAGTTTGTGGCACGTTCTGATGGTTTATGTAATTTTATTGTTATTTTATCTTTGATGTCTTCCCTTCCTTTGCTAAATATGAACTTTTGATATTCTCCTTTTTATGAATTGTTTGTCTGTATATCAAGTACATTTGATAATTTCTATTTCTACTTTTATTCTGCAATCCAAGGTATGTTTGCGAGCCTTTAAAAGAAAAGAAGCTAGATATAAAATTTGTACCATGCAGACTATTTTACTTAGTACAACTTGTATTTATCAAGCTTATTCTGCTCTGCTTTTTCTTGCAGACTGTTTCCTCTAATTATTCCGTAAAGCAAGAATGAATTTTTATGCCGTGCTGTGGATGACTCCAATTTTATGCACTAGTAGCTTTCCTGTGTAAATTAGTGTTTTTAACACAGTGAAAGTAAACAGTGTGATGATAACATATTGTGTTGTTCAGGTTAATGGGATGGTATAGCGTTGGTTCTTCTTCTTCTTCTTCTTCTTCTTCTTCTTCTTCTTCTTCTTCTTCTTCTTCTTCTTCTTCTTCTTCTTCTTCTTCTTCTGTTTATTCTACATCCTTCAGTCCTGAAGATTACTGCAGATGACTTGTGTGTGTGTGCATAAATTGCATTGGGCATTCTCACGTTGAAGTGCCTGGATGGGTGATGTGAGGATGCAGATTTTTACTTTTTGCAAGGTACTTGTCAGAACCTTTTTTGTTGTTGAAATGCTAAAGAGCATACAATTCTAAGAGGAATTCAATGTTTATTTGATGAAAGTCAGTTTTGAAATGAGTGAGATATCAAAAAACAAAGTAAAACAAAGTGATCCTAATAAAAGGTGGGTTCCACCCTTTGTTAGCATCACTTTGTTTTTGATATCTCAGCCATTTCAAAACCAATTTTCATCAAATAAACTTTGAATTCCTCTTACTAGTAAATTATATGCTTTTTCATATCTCATGAGAGGTTTTTCATTATCTCCAACCTGAAACCCATCTCAACCAAAACTGTTCCATCCCTTTAAAGGTCATGGATGAATCATGAATTAGAGTCAATATGAAAGCACCATTGCATACATGTGTACATTGTACAATGGGTTAGGAAAGAGACCAAAAGACTCTCATTCCAGCCGTTTATTAGCATTTTATCTCTCAGTCTCTGATGCTGATAATAAGTGTATCAATCTAACCCAAATTTATGCTCTCTTCATTTTTCATTGATTGGTACTGATCACCAGCTGGTGTCAGTACCAGCTGTGGTGTATTGTAAAATTTTGAAACACTGCACTGGATAACCCCAACAGGTAGGAGGCATTGAATTTTACATGTAATACTATTACTGCTGTGATGTAAAGTAATCTATGAATGCTTTATCCTGAGGATGGCCTTGAAATGTCCACTAAAGCAGAATGAATCATACAGATACTGGTTTTTGGTCCCATCCCCAGTTTTGTAGAATGCCATGACTTTACTCAGAGGAGTTGGCAATGTCAGTGACTTACTGTGTGGGTAATGGGAGTAGGAAACCCTTGCACTATGTTCAATATGTTATTGTTTTTGCAATGAAGATATCTCAAGTTTTTAAAAGCAAAATGTCCGTTATTCTTTGTTGGGTATATTAACCCGTTGAGGACGGACTGCTTTTGCTACAACATGCATTTCTCATAGACACTTGCCTGAGTATACTCGGGACTCGTCCTCAACGGGTTAATATCATGAATGGAGTGATACCATGTACAACGTTCTTGTGTTTTTTCAAATCAAGTCTGAACTGGTGCTTCTCTTATGAGGCTAAACATTCTGACTCCATTTTATGCAAATGTCACTTACTCCTTTTTTGTGCACAATGGGAGCATTTGGAAGGGAAACTGCTAACTATTTAAAGTAAGAGCCATATCTAATGCATCTTGATTATCGACATTAGATTCAAATGCTTGCTGTTTCCAACCCATTACTCAGAGTTAATAAACCAACTGTCTTGACAAAAATGTTGAAATTCATTTCTCATAATAGTTACGTCCACACGCAGTTGCCAAACTTGAAGTTTAGGTCAAAAACTTAACTATTATGATTAACTCCACTCATGAATTTACAACACGGGTTCATATGCGCACCTAAACTTCAAGATATAACGTACATGTATGAGTGAATCCCGCTCAATGATTATACCGGAATTGCAGAGTCTTTGCTATGACCTTTTGCCCATACAATATAGCCTAGCTGGAGGTTGACCCGGAAGCGAACAAGAAGCGAGGTTCACGCTAACTCACAAGCTCGTTGATTATTGTGTCCACACAGAGCGAAATTATGAGTGGGGACCCCCCATGGCTCGTGGATAGAGCGTATATCCTAAGATGTCTTGTGATTTTAATCATCGACTAAACTTTAAGATTGCTAACTTTCGAGTGCATTCATCTGGCGCTAGACTACAAGCTAATCATCGAGAGTTCAGTTTTCGACCCAAGCTTAAAGTTTAGGAACAGAGTGTGAACGTAACTAATGTCTGGTTCTTTTATGGGCAGGCGGACTCTCCTAGTCAAATTCCAGGAGAAGGAGAAATAAATAAATAGAAATCAAGCTATTTATCCTGTGATGGACTTTCACACTATTCTGGTCCAATACCAACATTTGACAATCTGATGCAAGGGCCTGTGTAAGAGTTTGAAGAGGGAGAGAGAGAGAGTAAAAAAAAAATGACTTGGTGTCTGGAAACACTGCCATCCCAGTGTGCACTTCAGTGTTTTCCAGTTTGATCTGTTACCAGAAAGCAATGGCCATACAAGGCATAGACTGGCTTAATTGATACCAACATATGAAAAGTTTGTTCGCAAAAACTGGTCCATATTTGTCAAAAGTCCATATTTGCGATTAAATGTCAAGAAAAATAAAGAGAATTATAAGAAACATTTTGCTTCTTTTGACCATAACTTCAAAAATGTACCTTTATATGTAGTGACAAATATATCATTTAAAAGGTATTATTTTGTACTTTATGACAGAGACCGTACCGTACTTCAAAATCTTAAAAAATGGACTTATCGGGGTTTTTTTTGCGAACAAACTCTTCATATAGATATTATGTTTGGCTTTCCAAGTGTTATTAGGCATAGTTTCTACCCCCTCCTCCCCTTTCTCTCTACAGTGTATTCTCTCCCCCTTTCCGATGTCATTTCATTCGTTAATATAATGGTGGTTGTGTTGCCATGGTAAATTATGAAATCTACCACACTGTACTACAGATAGAGTTGTTTATATTGTAGGCCAGTGACAGTCTGAAAGCGTGATGTAAGCAGCTGTAGTGTAACTCTAGAATTGGTTGCCTGGAAACAAGAATCACATGATTGTTTTAATGTTTGATTTACTTCAAATTCAGCTGTATGTCTTATCTGAAATTTGCAGTGAAAATGAATCTGTTCTCACTGAATCTGTGCTTTGTAATGTTACTAAGCTTGTAACAAAGATGATGTTTGTAAATGATTATTGTACATTGCCATTTTATAGGAAATAAAAGCAATTTTACTAAATTTATTCAAGTGAATGTATACACTCGCTATTTGGTTTGGTTTTTTGTTTTATTTCTGCATTTCTAAAAACACATGAACAAACTGTATACAGATATCTGTGTAACTTCAAATATGTACCGCCACTTCCATCTTTGTATCTTACACATACACACAAGTCATGTACACGCATAGGGGATCTATCGCTTGTTCTACTCCCTCTTCATCTAATAGCCATTTAGTCTCAACCCACATGGTCTAACCCTGTTTCGTCTACTACCAGCATACTGTTCTAATGACCATTTAGTCCAATTTCCACTTAGCCTCATTTTCAGTTGGTCTACTTCCAGATGGGCTATGCCCATGTCATCTACTACCCATAGTTTATTTAATGCAAAATGGGAAAAAAATCCAAGGAGGTCAAAATTACAGTTAGACCATCTGGTCATTAGACGAAATGATAAGAAGCCAAACTTGGCATTAGACCAACTGAGGATTAGACCGATGGGGCATTAGATGAAATTGATAGCAGACCAGATGAGTTTAGCTGTAGTGGTGTTAGACGAACTGGGAAGTAGACCATCTGATATTAGACCAGTTATTGGCAATAAACCCACGCTAACACGCACCTGTTCATCACACGCGCGTGATTTTACACAGTTATTTGATTCCACACTTTAACTGCTCACTATAATTATCTTCCCATGCAGTGGTGGATCCAGGCAGGGGTGCTCAGGGCGCACCCCCCCCCCCCTTTATTTTTATTTTTTTGTTAAAACAAAGGAAAAAAATAAGAAAAATTTTGTAAAGGCGCCCCCTCTTTACAGAATTGCTGGATCCGCCCCTGCCATGCCACAGTTAACTCTAATATCTTGTAATCATGTGGCGCATAACACTAAGTGCAGCAGGTGGTGAGCTTTGTGTTGCCATTAAAAAGGATCTGTTTTCTCTCATTCTTTTCTATTCCTATTCACGTATTTTATTCCAGGCATGTGTTGCATGAAACGTTGAGAAACACCTGTGCTCTCATTTACATATCAGCCACTGTTCACATGGAACTTTCTTGTACATGTATATTTGAAGAGTTTGTTCGCAAAAACCGATAAGTCCATTTTTGAAGATTTTGAAGTCCGGTCTCAGTCATAAAGTACAAAATAATACCTTTTAAATGATATATTGGTCACTACATATTAAAGTACATTTTTGAAGTTATGGTCAAAAGAAGCAAAAACTTTCTTATTATTCTCTTTATTTTTCTTTACCTTTAATCGCAAATATCTCCATTTGGCAAAGTGTGGGTCCCACACTTATTAGAACCGCTCTGTTTTGGATATCTCAACCATTTCAAAACCAATTTTCATCAAATAAATGTTGAATTCCTCATGGAATTACATGCTCTTTCATATTTCATAAGAGGTTTCTCATTATCTCACAAAAAAAGAAATGTTAAGAACCTGAAATTAGGTCTCAACCAAAACTATACGATCCCTTTAATTATCATAGCCAACAAGTGAAACCAGGTTCGTTATTCCGAAGGTTCCTTAATCCGAAAATGAAATCAGGTTCATAATTACGCCGAGGTTCGTTCGTACACACCTTCTTATCATTTTGGATTAACGAACTTTATTTCAAATTCCGATTAACGAAACTTTGTAAAAACGGACCCTATCTTTCATTTTCGGGCTAACGAACCTCTGTAGGTAATTTGTGTGCATCGGAATAAGGAACATCACCCAACATAATCTTTGTCAGAGGCAAGAGGAACAAGCATTTTTCAGCATTTTTTCCCGTTGATTCCGAGTAAGGTATCCCGGCTAGTTCTTTCAAAACACTTCAAATTTGTCCTCTTTTGCAGTAATTATAATAACCTGTTTGTTTCTGAGTCAATTTGCATAGATATTCCGACGGGACAAGGGGCAAGTTTGATGAAAAGATATGGGTTAGGATTGGGGTTAGGGCTGGACTTTGGTGTAGACTTTTACGGGCCGATTGGGACTCATGGTCCGAGTATAGCGCGCGTCCGGTGAAGGGTTAGGCCTATATGGTTACAGTCTGGGAGTGGAGTCACAAAGGCATCAGATTGGTTAATATTAATGATGCCTATCCAAATTATGTCTCGATAATTCTTGTCATTATTTCCGGATATCTTCCCTTGCTATTCAATTCAAATAGTTAGTCACTGTTAGCTTTCTTGAGAAACGATTTGGAGGTGTCACTGTGACGATGTTTTGATACAAGTTACCTTGGTGTAGTTACCACAAATACCTATTTCCATGACAGTTTTTTTTATCATATTTGCTCCAAGCAATGGAATTTACCTTTCTTGGGATATTCACATGAACTCTGATAATCTATGACAAGCCATTGTTAATTGCGATGAGAAAGAATCGATAAGAATGACCAAATTCCCCTTTGTTTCTAAGAAATGTGACTGACGCAGGGCTTATGACTTCCTGTTTAGATACCGAAAACATAATCGGCTTGGAGAAGGAGCATCAATATGGGAAACCCTGATACATGTATGTATCTGCTTTCGTCACAACAAACATCTCGTTTAATTCTTCTCGTTTGTTCCACAATTCAATTACCGACTCTTAGAGATTTTTTTGCTAGATCTCGTTGTAACAAGTCGTTACTCTATTCACAGATCGTACCGTAAATTCTTACTTGGTGGCATTTTCATAAAAGGCTCCAGCAAAATTTTTTATATACCACTTTCAGATTCTCGCATTTGTTCGTAGAGTAAAATCGTCGAGTATAGAGATTCATTTGAAAACGAAATTTTATGTTCCATCTGTAATTCGTTATCTAGATAATACTATTAAAAATGACAACAAAACACTTATCAGAAGAAAAACACCTGTTTGATTATTGTCTCAGACATGTTGACAATAAATAAAAGAAAAGGAGGAAAAAAAAAGCAAATGAATGACTATTTCCCAATGTTTCGAATAAAATTTTGCTCAATGGACAATCCCACCTGAAAAATTAAAATGAAATCAAGCAACTCTAATGATCAATATTGATTTGATTGGTTAGAATAAAATCAAAATACGACAGTTCATAGGAGTGTAGAGTTGTTGTCAAGACAGTCACACAAAAAGCTCATAAAGATCATTACGCTATGGTGTCGTCATCTATATCGAGTCTCCGACGTTCCAGCACCAAAACCTTATCTTATTTTTCTCTTACAGGAAAAGAACAAGAAAAAAAAATAATGATATACTACCCTTCAAAGAATTCTACAATTTGTTGTTATGACTTGGCGATTACTATTTCTTCAAAGACGATCTGTCATAATTCTCTGGAGAAATATTTGATACTATTATGATATATATATATATATATCTTTCTCCCTCTCTCTCTTTTCATCTGTATCAAAATGCACAAATACAAAAGACTGGTGAAGACTTTTTTTATTCATGTCTTTATCGATTTTCACAACAGTTCCATAACAGAAATAAATACTATCAGAAATCACAATATTCCATAATGGTAGCCTACTGGCAAAAGAGGGATGGGAGAGAAAGAAGAAGTAGAAGAAGTAAAAAGAAGTAAAATACAATACTAATGTTTAAAATTGCTGATTTGCAAAATACGCGAGATGTTACCAATGTCACTCTAAGAGGTCAAAAGAGCTTTTGATAAAATCACGTATTTTTGTCCATTGTGTGGATAACTTTTTCTCCTTTTTGCTTTAGCTTATTATTATCATTTTTATCTTTATTGATTATGATATGATTATGATTATGATGATGATGATGATGATGATGATGATTGGTATTATTACCATCATCATTATCATCGACTCTTTTTTCTATTTTTTTTAAAATAAATGAATGGAGTTTCCTTTTGCCGGATTTAGCTAGGACTTGCTCTTGTTTGATGAGAAATGTGGCGTCTGTATTGGAGACTATGCAGTCACGTTCGTCATAATGTATTATAAATAGATACAATTGTATTAAACACATTAAAAAGGTCATAATATGACATGACAGTTTTGTATTTTGGATGTGATTTTCAGGCGACCACCGGGGTGGGAAGAAGAAAAACAAAACTAACAGGAGGGCGCCATCTCTTGGCAAATGTGCTCCTGGGCGCTAGGGAGGAAAAGAGGGGGGGGGGGAGATCCTCATGACAGACAGACATACAGTATCTCATTTCTCCGCATATCATGATATTGTTGGGTTGGATATGATCTAGCGAATCCCTTGCGATCATCATGGACTTGCAAATGTTTCGAGTTTAGGGTGAGTCAGGACTGGGGTGAGTTTTCTAGATTCTGGACTGCTTACTTTTTTGTTTCTTTCCGTCGTAGTTTTAGTGGCGGTACATCATTGGTACGGCAGAGAAAAAAGAAATCAAAACGATTCAGAGTCTAGACAAGACAAAATGTAGCAAAAGTTCAGTCCCCCTCGTAAACTGACAGCACCCCAACCGATGCACTGAAGTGTTTTCATCATACAGCACCTGACGGGAGGGGGGGGGGGCTCAAATGGGAAAAGGAGGGGAGAGGGAGGAATGGAGGAGAGAGTGAATAGAACTGGAGAGTGGAAAGCTGGGGCATTCTACGCCTTTTTGACACGTTTTGACCTCAAAACTTCCCCTCTATTTTAGCAGGATATCGGTGACTAACCAGGCCTTGTCATCCTTCGTTACCCTGGCAAGACCGCAAAGACGGGTAGCATTACGTGCCTTGCTCGCTTTAGACCATTACTAATTCCCCCCTCCGGCTCAATGTACTAGTCCGACAGAACTTTTTTGTTATAACGAATCCGTGTTCTAATCGCAGCGAGGGTTATTCCATTTGCACTGAACAAAGGTAGAGTCTAAAATATAACTGGCGTTAGACATGCTACTTGGGTGAAGCGCTTAGATGGATGAATTAGAAAAGAAAACATGCAAAGTGATTGCAACATCTTGGCAAGGGAGATAGTGAGAAAAAAAAAAGATGGAAGAAGGGACATGAGAGAGGGAGAGACATCAAAAGAAAGACTTCGGAAAATGTTTTCTCAGGGCTTAGCTACTACAAAATAATACTTGAAATACGACTGATGTTGTTTGTGTCTATCTTTGTTGCGTTTAGAAATTGACAGGCTTCTATTTACCCTAGTTCCCTCCACCGCTTACACAGCAGAAAGCGTCCCTCGCTATTACCATGCTCGTACTTGTGGTGGAGGCCTGGGGTTACCGCGGTGGACGTACATTGATTGTCAACAAGATACTGGCTCGCTTTAGTAAAGCTGACGGCACGGCTGTGCTCTGCTAGGTGTGTGTTGTACTGAGTGAGGGGTTTGCTCATTCTGTAAGCTGAATTTCTCTGTTGTGATCGAAGGAAAGCACGCATAACAACGCATGATATGAATGGAGAGAGTAAGCTTGTTGCATGCATTGTCATTTGCTTCGTTTTGATGAACAGCTAATGTGATTGCACCACGCAGGCCGAATGTCACCACCCCGCAGTGCAGTGGTACACGCACGTGGGGATAGTTTGGGTGCTAGAAACTGAACTGCAGCGGGCAAGATCGTTTTGGTGCGAGCCAGCCAGCCGAGGCTTGCCCATGGACGTGGTGTGGTGGTGAGGGGACTCGCGAGTCGCTATTATCCTCCGCTTGGACACCTCGGGAGTGACTAAATTGCATTTCGCTGTTTTTCTGGAGCGTGAACATGCACACATTTCTCAGAACTGTGTAATAGCATCGAACAAGTGCTAGATTCAGGCGACCTTTAGAAGTTTTCTGACCATCACCTCGGTGACTGGTTATCATCATTGATTGGGCAAAAGAACTCTATCATACTTGGATTTAACTCAGACATAGTGCGACTCGTGCATAAAAGGTAACCTTTACTTTCTCTCTGCTTTGATTATGAATGGGCCTATCTATAATTCCTATATCTCATGAGCAGTATCTCACAAATTGTCAGCTAAATGACAGCAATTTGCACGACGGTACGTCTGGTCTGGCTAGTCTTGTGGATGATACTTGACTTTATATTCCTCTATTTCATGATTTCTTTATTCTTCCTGGTGAGATAGGCCAGCCAGTACCACATTCAACTAGCTGATTATATTACCGTATGCCACCTTGTCTGACAATACACAGTTTGATCGGTAGTCAATAATCAGTCATGATGTTAACAGAGTTTTAAGAAGAAAAAAAAGGTGTAGCAATGATATTATCGTCAGTACCAGCAAAACTGAATACAAGTCCAGCTTGTATAGGTTCCTAATACAAAAATGATTACAGCATTTGAAGTGTAAAATATGACTTCCGTGCATGTGATTTATGAGATGATAGTGATATGTATAAGGCATATTAGTTTGTCATAGATTTTGTGAACAGGAGATTGTAATATTTCATGGATAGATTTTCCTTCTATTTTTGTACATGATCAGATTTTGATACATGATAGCACAAAAAAGGAGAGATGGGCATATTTACATGTTTGAAATATATAAACTCTACCATAATGTTTGCATTCATTGATCCTCGTAAACTTGATTTAATGCTTGCTTTTGAGCTTCATGAAAAGCAGTGTTGACTATTAACCCATTGAGGACGGTTTGATTTTGCTACAACACGCATTAATTTCTCATAGACGAGTATTCTCGGGACCTCGTCTTCAATGGGTTAAAGATTGCTATACATCAATTCTGCAGTTATATGACTTGGCATGTTAAATGTATGCTGTCATTATAGTTTGATGAGTTAAAAGTCTGTTACAGACCTTACTCATGTACTCCACACACCCCTCAATACACCCATAAACATTGACGTGGAACATGAAGAGGCAGGTTACAATGCAAGTTCGATTTATCAGCAAAATGATGGTACCCTACTGCTGTGTAGTTTTCCCATGTTGCTTTCTAGTTTCAGTTGAAATGACAGAACCCAGATTTCTGGAATTGTGTCAATTTGTGCCTTTCTATCAAACCACTGGATGTGCCTGCAGTGTGATTAGTCATCCTAAAATTATTGTAACTGGAGCTTTCATGTTTCATCAAAGAGTGAATGTGTCATTATACTCTGTACTGAAATGTACCAAAGATTGATTAACAGCTGACACAGTACTGGTGTAGAAACACCCTGCTTTTTCAGAGAATGTTTGAGAGGAACTTATGAATTAGTAGTTTGTGCATGCAATGTTCCTAGGTGGAGCTGATGTGCTTGGTAATTGATTAATCAATCATGGATTAGTGGAGAGCAATGTAATAATCTTCTCATTGCATTTTGACCAGCCCAAGAAGTTTGATGCTATTCCCAGCCAGCCAGAAAACAGATGAAAAAATGTCAAAAAAATTACTGGCAGTGTTGTCACTTTTATTATGTTCTTTCATGTTTTATATGTTTTTACAGTCTATTCCTAAAGAGTGTGTATTTCATACATATCCTTCTTTAGAATATATTTTTCATTCATTTCAACCATATTGTTTAGTTGTTACTGAGACAAGATCAAAATCTTATTTAATCAAGTATTGTTACTTTTTAAATGATAGGAAAAAAATGAAGAGTTTGATCTCAAGATGAGTTACATATGTATAGCTCCATGCTTGCCCATTTGAGACACTTGTGATTGAACCTGGTAAATATAAAGAAAATAATAAGAAACTGGGGGATTTTTTTTATCATAAAGTCAACAATATTCCCTGTTATGCAACAAGCAAGGTAACATTGGACAGGTAAATGCTTTATCTGATGATTGACTTTAAATGTTTTAAAATCAGACGTATCCTGTTTTGTGATTAAACTTTTAATGCAAGTGTAAAGTTGTTATAAAACTTCTGAATGTAAGATATTGGCTTGATATGAGTCATGTCATGATTTTCCTCTCTGTTCTTTTAAATGATATATAATTCAATCTTTATCGAGTATGCAATCTTGAATATGCACTCTTGTGTTTTATAAAGTATCATCATTAGAATCTTATTCAGTTAAGTTTGCTTCTATGTTCTACATACAGGTAATGAGCTTGCAATCTTCACTTGAATGAAATAATTGAAGGGTACAGTAGAGTAGTGAAGAAATTTTACTCAGAAGAGATATTGCTCGACTATACATTCTTATATATTTTGTTCCTTTTGTAAGAATTATAGCAAACAATACTTGCAAAAATCTTGCATTGGCAGAAAGGTTTATGCTTCAATGACAAGTAAAGTCTCCTCTTTGTCAAAAACTGGGAATAGAATGGATGGGTAAACTATTACATAATATTACATAATCAAGAGTGATGTTTGTACCTTTGTAGACCATCCCTACAGTTAGTTAGTGATACTACACACTTTATGAAGTAGAAGAATAAATATTAGTTCTTACTCCTCCGGAGTGTCCACAATACAGCGTAATTGTGTTAGCTGTTAGTTCTGATGGGAGCCTCACAGTGGTGTGTACCTCTGAAGAATCAGAGATTACTGCAAAGAATAGGTGGAACAACCAAAATGAAAACCTTGTCAGTGGCTATCACTGATAGATCTAGGCCTATATGTGATGCACATTACGGAAGTTATAACTTTACAAATTTGCCCCCTGAAGAGATAACTTTCATGTTCTAATCACAGAATTCATTGAAATGAGCAGCAGTTTAAGGCAGTTAAGATGTATCATAATCCTTTGAAGTTTGGGAGAGTATAATTTTTTTTTTTGTAAGTTTGTAAATATTTTTCACAGGTCTTTCTACTCGAAATAGTTTCCTTATGAAAATATGATCTGTCTTGAACAATGCATGTCTCTACCACTTATGTGTTGCATGACGAAAATTGTATTTTCTGAATGTACTAAAGGACAGCATAATCTCCTTTAAATAGAATTAAGCTGGAAAATGTTGGGGAGGATTCAGACTGGTCTGTGTTGCCATGCGTGGTTTGACTTTGAGAAGTCTCGGCATGAATAGACTACCTTCATTACAGACATAGACACTCAGAAACAACAACACAACAACAACAACAACAACAACAACAACAACAACAACAACAACAACAACAACAACAACAACAAAGCAACAACTTTAAACAACAGCAGCAAACTGCAAACAAATAAAATACTAATAAAAGAATCTCTCTTCCTTTTAAAACTCTTTTTAGCAGTGAGCTGTGAGTGCTGATTAACCTGCTCCAGGTAGGCATACTGAATTCTGAAATCCCCATACACAGCCCACACAGGTTCCTGTATGGAACGGGTTAATTTGCTATGGGGATAGTGGAAATGAGAATTATCTTACCAGCAAAAGAATGTCAAAAATGTCATTTTTATAATCGAAATGTTATCTAAGGATGTGTGATCAATATGTTTATAACTGGATTTAAAATCTTGTCTACTCACTTACAACAGTAGGCTACAGGCTTACACGCTCTGCCACCCCATCCTAACATTCATTTCATGTGACTTTGTGAGGTAGGAGATGTTGATGTAATTATGTTTCAGTAGTATGAGTTTCCTCACGATTGCACACTTTGGAATGTAACACATTGTTTATAATCCAAACTTGAAATAAGACACAATGTTTTATTTTTTTAGACTTATGTTATTCTTTTTTATGAAGAACCTTGCAGTGTGTTCCCTGGTAGCTCTCATATCCCCCCCCCCAAAAAAAAAAAAAAAAATAGAAGGAAAAAAGAACCTTTTCATTGAATTTAATCTCTCTATTGTCATCAGCTCTGCTATGGAATTTGGCAGTTTTCCAGTGAGGTCAACACACTATTAATTTCTGTACTCAGTCGCTGTGCCTTTTCATGTTTGTAGAAACTGTTGAGTAGGAGGCACTGCTAGCCTGATTTCTTCACTGATTTTTTTTTTCTGTGGGTGAATTGTCTTGTTGATAACAAAATGCTAGTGTTACACAGAGAGAGAGAGAGAGAGAGAGAGAGGGAAGGGGGACAGGGTCAGTCATGAATGCAGATATTTACATGAACATGAATATTGAGGTTTGATGCTTTGGTGTACTGATAGTCATTCAAAGGAAGCAGAAATTCATGATGCTGATGATAGGTTGGAAGAAGTGTCTCTGTTTGTATCATCTTGTAAATAATTGTTTGCCATCATAAGCAGCAGACATGATCATGAATAAGCTCCACAACACTGACTAGCACAAAGTACAAATAGCATAGTATACATGTTGAGAGTTCATTTTACCAGCATTTGTGTAGAAAAAAAAAAAGAGGTCTCTAAAGCTTAGACTAGTCAGTTCTACTCAGGTATGAATGAAATGGAATTTACTATTGTGCCAATTATTACAGATCACTACATTTTGTCCCCCTTCTTTCATTCTGGACTCTTGCACAATATTTGACCTATATTTCTGTCATTTCTGTTGTTTGTTATTTGTCCATTGAAGCCAAGGTCAATCAATACTAAATAGTTAAGACCATGGAAATGGTCTCCATGGGAGCAAACACTGATGCACTTGAGGGTGTGTTTTGAGATAGATCATAAAGCTAAATGCAGGTTTTATGCTACTGGGGGTCTTGTTTGTTGATTTTAGATCTCGCTGGAGGGAGATTGTATTCTATCACTATTCACAGATGGAGTTGAGTGGGCGAATACTTCATTGATGATAGAGAAAAGGAAGAGTAGAGTGATGTATTATGTCACTGTTGACAGTAAGCATCCATTTCGATAGCATGCAGTCAGTGAAGTGATTCTCTATACGTTTGACTCTCTCATTCGTCAGTCGAACTAAACCCATGCTACTGTTTATGAGACAGTGAAATATGAATGTATTCTGTTATCAGAAATTTGGCTTTTAATAAGAATGTAAAGATATACCACAGAAAAAAAAGAGAGAACATCTTTGATATATCAAGTGTATTTTTAATAATTATTTATCATTATTGCTGGTTAACCCTGTTGGATACAAGAAAATTCAAAAGTAAATTTGGCTATTAAGAGTGAATGGTATAGCGATGGAAAAAAGCTAAAATGTATTAAAATCAGAGATGGATATAAAGAAGACATTTCAATTATGTTTTACTCATCATTAGGGAAAGGGCTTGTCAAATTATAGCAATATTAGACAGGGTTACATATGTAATAACACAAATTTTCAAAGAATTACTGACCCTTTTTAAATGAGAATTTCAGGAAAAGTATAATTCAGTATGATTTAGAAAGTATTACAATTAATATAAATGTTGTTTTCACAAAGGTCTGCTGTGTAATGTATTGAATTAATAACCTACGTCACATACCATAATTGGGTGCTCAAAGTCTACAATGTTATCACCATTTGTGCGACAAGTGACTGGGGCTTTGGGTGTTAGCTTAAAACCCATTGAAGACGAGTCCTGAGAATACTTGGGCAGGTGTCTATGGGAAATGCATGTTATAGCAAAATCAGTCCATCCTCAAGAGGTTAAAATTGTGTTTTAGCTGGTGTTTAGTATGGAAAGAAATGTTGTTACATTTTGTTAACTCCCTTTACGTAGTTAGATTTAAAAAAAAAATGTTATTAATACCGGTAGATAGATACATGCACCTGTTCCTGGCAGTACTGTAAAACCAAGTAATGTAAAATACCTCTTAGCAGATTACTAAAAGTACAAAGTCCATATTTCCAGAAACACTGTGATGAGGGAATTCATGTCTGTGAGATAGAATCTTACATGTCTTGACCTCGTTTGATTCGTCCACAAAACACGTGGCCTGCCATACTCCCATTGTGAGAACAGTGTAATACTCTCTATACCACACCCTTTTCTATTGTCGTGGTCCTTTGAAGTGCTTATCGTTGCCTATTTACCTCGGTGAAATCAAACCCTAAAGTACATTCACTCCACGTATGGAGAGTCTATAACCAAGGGGCCCATTTATTTGATTTAGTTTGTTATATTTTGTTCTGTTGTGCATTCCAAATCTAAACCACAACAATGAATGACCTTCCATCTCTTACCCACTTATGATGCAGCTGGGTTGAAAATATTGATACGGATGAGGGGATTCAGGATTGTTATAAAGAGATAGTGCTATGACAGGACTTATACATGTAACTGTGGACCTTTGTTACTGTGTGCGTTCATAATTGAATTCCCTTATTAGTTTTTTTTTTCTTCAAAGTACTGTTCTCATTTAAGAAATACCATGGAATACTGCTGTAATTCACATGGTACTATCCTCATTCATGAAATACCATGATATTTCTGGTTAGCATTGTGCATGTGTACAGTGTAGGCCCCATCTCAACAATGGGATGGGCAAAAAACAACATGAAGTGTGTCAGGTAATGTGAGAAATATATTGTCGTACAATATTTGTGACACGATTCACACTCAAATTTTCCATACACATCTCATGCGAAGTTTGAATGACCAGTAGTATTACCCTAATTACCATGCAGTGTTTTTCAATGTAGATATTACACTGTGTACCTGTGTTCACATTTGATGAAGCACCATACAGTATTTCACTGTCACTGTGAATTCATGTATTGAGAGTATTTTGAACAATCCACATTGTTGTGCTGATACAGTTGTGATAAGAAGACCTACCTTGAAAGAGAAATTCAGACACTCTAGACTCCAACTCTCCCGTTTTCGACGGGAGATCTCCCGCCGAAAACCCATTTTTTCAAAATCTCCCGTTCTCCCGTTTGAGATTTAATTTCTCCCGCCCTGGGTCTGTGTCTCCCGTTGGAAAGGATTTCTTACACATTTCTATCGTATGTTGAAAAAATAATCCTTAGATAGCACCAAAGAGCATCTAGAAATCTAGGAACTTCGCGCTTCGTGCACATCAACTTGGAGTCTCCCGTTTGCTAATGGTTTCAGGTGGGAGAATCTCCAGATCAGAAGGTGCTTTGGGTTGGAGTCTCTGATAATGTGTTCTGCGTATTTTCATGCCTTTTTTCTTAAAGGTACTGTTCACCATTATTAGGAGCAGTGATTCAAAAGATGTTCAAGTTATCACATTTGATGCATGTGTAGGTCAGTTGTATCACAAAACATGTTACCATATATATATATATATTTTTTTTTTTTTGCAATAAAGCTTGATATATATTGAGATATAGTTTTCTCAATAAACCATAACTGTAGATGATTTATTCGAAAAACAATAATTTTATTATAACTTTTCTTCACATTTTGTACAAAACTTAACATTGATTAATTGATTAACACTTTTTACATTGGTTGTTTCTATCACTACATTGTAACTCACATTTTAGAACTATTTTGCAGCACTATAAAGCTTGGTTTTTGTTTCATCTGCAAATGGTAAATAATGCCTTTAACAAACAAGTGTGTCTTTATGAGGGAGATCTTTTGACAGCAGAGTTTCACAAGACAGTAGATATTTTGGACATCCTCTGAAAACCACACAACCCTTTATTTTCATGGTAGGCTGGTTTGGCTGATCAATTCTGTGTGCTGCTGTGAATGCTATCTGAGCAGTCCAAAGCTGTCGAGTGAGGGACAGTCAACTTCATGCATGATAGACTAGCTGGCTGGTACTAACTAAAGACTGGCTGGTAGCTAGCTGATTGAGTGGTGGAAGATATCATCCAGTCTTTTGTTGTGTGCTACTTTATTTGCCAGCTTGACACGACCTGATTCCTGCCTTTAATCCAAATAGTAGTAGCCTTGGAATTGAATGCAGCCAAGGTGTGCAAACGTCCAGGCTGAGCTCTCTTTGACATGGTTGAGTTCCCTTAAAAAGGGATATTTTGGTATTATTCAATGCTAGTAGTCTACACCTTCTTCACTAGAAACCTACATTGATTATGGTAGGCCCTATGTAGCTGTAGAATTGTCCTATATTACAGGAATGCAGTATGCAGTGTCTACCTCTCAAAACTGACAGAGGTTGATGGCCAGGGCCCTGTTTCATAAAAGATGTTAGGATGGCATTATTGGCAACTCTTGCTGGAATGGCAACTTCCAATCAATAGCAACAGCCGATCAGGAAACTGGATTCTTGTCGTTACCGTGACACTTTTCATTCCAGCAAGAGTTGTCATCATCAACCTTTTATGAAATAGCAAGTAGATTCAGAATACTTGAGCCAACAGGTTTAAAAACGCACACGTAAGGATCCCTCTGTCACCACAAAAGACCCGTTCACGCACAAAAATGTGGGGTTTTTTTAACAGATCATAAAAAATAATTTTATTTGCCACTGCTTACACAGATCACTGGCAAAAAGACAAAGAGTCTAATTTCAGGCATGCCTTAACAACGATGGGAACCTTACTTGTGTGGGCACCCTCATTCCAGATGTAAGTAAAGGACAGGGTGCTACCACAGTGAAATGATAGGTTGCAGGGCCCTCTAAAGATAAGAAACAAAGAAGAAACAAAGAAGAAGAAGAAGAAGAAGAAGAAGAAGAAGAAGAAGAAGAAGAAGAAGAAGGAGAAGAAGAATGAAGAAGAAGAAGAAGAAGAAGAAGAAGAAGAATTTAATAGATATGTGTGAGCAAGCCTGTCGGCATCTTCTGGGATGCGACTGAATAGACTGCCAAAATGTGACCTAATACTATGATTGCCTTACAAGAGTGATTGATTTGTGTCATTTTCTCTCAATTAACTGTTTTAAAAAGTGAGGAAATATTGCAAGGTAGATTGGTGATGTAGAACTAGAAATTCTTAGCTAAGGCAACGCTGCACACTGGCACTGGTCTGACAGTCCTTGACCAGTAAAAATCACTGTCGGACCAGTAACTTTTTCAGGAATGGACCAGTCAAATATTGAAAAACTGGGTTCCTACTGGTCTGACAGACAGGTCGGACCAGTAGAAAAAATGGGTTAGTGTGCAGCACTGGGTTACTGGAGTGCAAGCTGTTCTAGGAAGGAAGAGAAAACTGTGAGTGGAAGGTAGGAAGGACAGAATGCAGGAAGACTGGTATCAGGTTTTTTTGATAGAAACTGGGTTTTTTGGATTCAAAGGTTGGAAAGAAGAGGAAATAATGCTTTGGATGATATAGCCATCATTCATTGCCCATTTAACCTGTTGAGGACGGTTTGACCATGGAGCTACTCTAGTAGCTCCATGGTTTGACTTTGCTACAACATGCATTTCCCATAGACACCTGCCCGAGTATCACTCAGGACTCGTCCTCAACGGCTTAATAGACCAGGGGGGCATTTCATGAAGCACTTTTGTCTGACAACTTGTCGGACAAATTTGCTCTCAGCCAATCAGATGCAAGGATTTCAGTAGCTTTTAACATTTTGTCAGACGAAATATCTGACAAAACGCTTCATGAAATGCCCCCCAGAGTTCGATTGAGCATGATTGCCAACAAGTTGAATTTTGTCAAGCAATATGATCATGATAAGACCTGTGCATGGTTCATACAGAATCATCAGGGAGTGTAAGTCTGCACCAATCATCAGACCTAATTTTTGTCACAATATACTGACATGACAGTTTTTCATGCAATGTACTAAGCACTTCAACAATTTTTGTGATATATAGTCATTCACAGAAATTATCTGTTATGTTCTGGCCAATCTATCACACTTGCATAACATTTTGTATATTTTACTCTCTCTGTATAATGTGGTAAGCTTACACGATTCATAATAAGGGTAATTATCAGGTAACATTCAGTACCAGGTATATCATTCAGACCTGGAACCTGTTGCATGAAAGTTACTATTATGGTAACTTTGCCACCCAGTGGTAAATTCCATGGAATTCTTGAATTTTGATTGGCTGTTGAGTATTGTTGCCATGGTAGTTACCATTGGATGGCAAAGTTACCATAATGATAACTTTTATGCAATGAAACCCCAGTAGCATGGGGAGGGATACCATTGGAGTAGAGAGGCTGGCCTAATTCAGGTGTACTGTAATTGAGAATTGCTGTACCAAACTGTATGTCACTGATCTCAGTTAACTACTCACGCAGCTGAAGAATCTCATCTGGAGTTGACCATTACCAATGATCTTACACTTCATTGCACATATTCGCTGACCAGTGCTATTCATGGTTTTCAAAATTGATGGTTTTCAAAAGTACTCAGGTGGGCAGTGAATGAATCAGGCCACCCATGAATCCCTATACTACCAGATTTGTGAGGCCGTTTGGGGTGAAATTTTCTAGACTTCAGACCTTCAATGTGAATATCATGAATATCCTTTCTGAAGTATTTTTAAGAAAGTGGTAAGACATATTTGGTTGATTGATATGAGAGCAGTATTGTGTCTAAGTGTGTGTAGGAAGGAGAGGTACATAGCAATTGTTTAGTGATTGTCCCTCTTACCTGTAGACTGTGTCAATCAACACTTTGTACACTCTGTCAGCCTCTGTCATGGTCATCATGGGAGTAAATTTCTGCCATCCCTAATTCTCCTTTCCCCCTTTGGATGTATGCCAGTGGGGGGAGTGGTATAACCCCTGCCCCTGGGGAGTGGTATAACCCCTGCCCCTGGGGAGTGGTATAACCCCTGCCCCTGGGGAGTGGTATAACCCCTGCCCCTGGGGAGTGGTATAACCCCTGCCCCTGGGGAGTGGTATAACCCCTGCCCCTGGGGAGTGGTATAACCCCTGCCCCTGGGGAGTGGTATAACCCCTGCCCCTGGGGAGTGGTATAACCCCTGCCATGAGTCATACTGCTATCAACCTTGCATCCTAAGGGACTCTCTTCTTTCAGGTTCTGGAAGTACAAAGTGGCAAGTAGGTCCAGCTAGGAAGAGGGGGACAGAAGAGATGTACTCAAGATGGCTGTCTTGGCAGTCTCCATGGAGATAGTGGAAAGTGTGTCACTGCTTTAAATTTAAAGACTTTTATTTTTCTCAGTGTTGTTGTGTTCTTGGAATCAAGGCATATTTTATATACTGAGAGAAAAAGCACTGATTATTATTATGTTCTGAAGAAGTTTTGGAGCTATACCAAATTTAGGATCTTAGAGGTGTCTGTTTAAATTACCGAAGTGTAGACTACCGTACAGATGTTTTTGTATGCAATGCTGATTGATGAAAAGTGATTACATGTTTTCACATTTATCTAGAGTGGACCTATGTCTTTCAAGTGGATCAAACCATCTCATAATCTGTACAGCATATACCCTAGTCACACTAGAACAAAATGAGCCGAAATGTCGGCTGTCAGAGTTACACTGTATGATTTTCTGTAAGTACATTCCGGGATGCTCAAGGTACATTCTAAAGATTTTGACTGCCTTGTGAGTGCATTTCAATATTCAGGCCCATTTTTGTAGCAAACCTGTCAGATGTACAAGTATTCATGACTATACTGTAGGTTTGAAAAGATACAAAGGTATTACAATGTGTGAGATCATATTCCATGTTGACAAGACAAGGAGGAGGTGTTTATAAGCAGTTTGCATTCATCTCATTTGTTACAACTGAAGGCACTGGAAGCCAAAGTGTGATGAACCATATTTCCTCCAGTATGAAGTTCCGTAAACTGACATCAATCACTTACTGTACCATACAATGTAATGAAATGAGTGAGGATATCATTGTGTTTGTCCTCACAGTGATGCTGTTGATCACTTTCTCTTTTTTATTTTTTCGAAGTTGCCCAAGTTATAGATTCAAAAGCCAATGAAATGTGTTGTTTGTTTGATTGGCTGTTTCTGTTTGAACTATTTGAAACTTATTTATCTGTTATTTGACAGATAAATTTGTCTTTTTTTTAACTTACTGAGATATACTGATTGATACTCTACATGGGGAATATGTTAATGTCCTTTATAATTTGTTTTGTATCTACCTTGTTTGAAGTTCTTGAAAGAATTATTTTTCTTGTCTTCTTTGCATGCATGTTATACGTGCATAAATTTGTGAAAATTCAATTATTTCTCCATATTCTATTTGTCATTTGATATCTTTAATGTGTTCAGTAGCCTATCTGATATCAAAGAGCTTTCAAGGAATGAAAAAAGCTTGCAAATCTTTTGCAATGTTGCATGAATAAGAACTGTATAGTACTTGTCTGAAACTCTAGAATGGTTTTCCCTGCAATTATTCCTGTGAGGTGTTGTCTTTGAAATCCCTGATGTCATACATTAGGAAATAAAAGCTTGTTTATTAGTAGCCATAAACATTTCAATTCTGACCTTTCAGAAAACTACACTCTTTGTTTGTGTGAGTACAGTATGTTCTGCCTGGCAGGCCATACTTATTGATAGATTATGTCGATATAATCCCATCCTCTGTCTTTTATCATATCTGTGGATAGCTTGAGAGTTTACAGTAATAGTTGGGAATGTTATGTCATCTTGTCACGGCTATCTTTACAATTGACACAAACTGAATCTGCTTCAGTGCATGGCCACAGCTGAGTGAACATGCTTTCATACTTTTGTGACATGTTTGTTATTTCTCTGCAGACTATCTTGGCTTCACTTTGTGACTGGAATACACCTTTGGCAATATGAAGACATGTAGAGACTGGTGAAACATCTCATCTCAGGGGAGCACCCCACCAATACTATCTGCATTGCTTTACCTGCCATTCTACCAAGACGGGAACAGACTGGTGTGGTAGAGACTCCAAGATGCCAAAAACAAGCGAGATGAAGAGTCGTCCGTTGCTAGGGGGGCTGTCTTGGCTACCACTCAGCACCGGTCTGCTCACCATTCTAACCTGCATTGTCACGTAAGTCTCCCCAACTCCACCCTAATTCAACTCTCTCAGACTGCAAATGGTACTGCTCAGTGATTTATCAAGAAAATGAATCAGTTGAAATCAGGAACGAACATGACAAAACTTGTAAGCCTACTCTGCTAGAGGGCTAGTAAGACATATAATGTAGTTCTAATGAAATGATTTACAATAACACAGTCCCACAGTTATACATGTATACAAATGATGCACATGACAGAATGGATCGGTGAGAATTGGATACGCAAATTTTACTTTGGAACTGTTTAAACCCACGAGCACAGCGAGTGGGTTTTAGACTGTTCCAAAGTTAATTGAGAGCATCCAATTCTCCCTGATCCACAAAATAGACCTGTGCATTATTTGTGTTATAAAATGGGCCCGTAAATTCATGAAATACAGCCATTTTCCCCATCATGCGTCCGGTACACCTACAACACTATACAAGACTTGAGCCATGCATTCAGATTTTACCAGATGCATGGCTTAGTGTGGATCAGTAAAAATGATTACATGACAATTGACCAATCAGATTGCAAAGATTCTAAAGGCCATTTTATACACTTTACAGGGGCCACCAAATCTTTCTCTTTTTTTTTTGGGGGGGGGGGGGGTAGCTGATATGCAGCTGCACCTCACCCCTTCTCCACTTTAACATCCTTTGTTTAGTTTTCATAACATTCACTTTTTAATTATTGTTTGGCTATTCGACTACTAGTAGTATGTACCACAGTAAAGGAAAATATGATCAGTGGATTAGGCCTATAGTTTGGAAGGAATAATGGAGTAGTGAGGGATAGAATCATATTAAATTGTTCCTTGTCAGAAATCTGTTTCTGATTGCAGACTGACCTCTTCCTTCTAACTCTCATCTTTAACCCTCAGCCTGGGATTTCGGCTATTTTCAGGTTTGCTAGTCTGGTAGAGCAGACCCTGTTTCTTACATTGCTGCTTGAGACCATTGGTCTAAATTTCTGTGAAGGGACTCATTAGCCTACAGGGTTAGTTTGCATGGTATCATATAAGTCATATCACCTAATACACCCTTGTATCTGGTTGTCTTTTTTTTTTATTCAGTGTGATAAAATTTCAAGTCATCCAGTACTCTTCCCTGAAAAACTTAACTTTGCTTTGCTTTGCTTTGCTTAGAATGTTTGCCATAAAACCCTCAAACCACCCTCCAGCCTCACAAGCCTTTCATTGAGACGGTGGATATGTCTGATGGAAAATTTGAGCAATGTTATTAGTTCACACCCAAGCCAGTTTGCTACGGGTAGCATATCTTTAAATCAGAGAAGTGTAGAGTCAGGTTTTTATGAGAAGTGATATTTTGTTTGACTCCAGATCCACAGACAGTGTCATTGTCACAAACTTGTTCAAGACAAGCTGCTGCTGACTTTGCTATAACACACATTTTCCATAGACACCTGCCTGAGTATAGGGCCTACTTGGGACTAGTTTTCAATGGGTTAATTGAGATAATGAATTTGGGATGCTAGTCGGATACCGTGATAGATAACAGGAAGATATTTAATGGAAATAACTTGTATTTTCTCTTTGTCCTTTAATATCGTTTGCATGGCTGCCATTAAACCTAAAATGAGCTCAATTCTCATGCCTCTGAAATCAAGACTACTTTTTCTAGTACACTGAGGTCACACTTCGAAAAAAGAGAAAATCAGTTTGAATAGTAAGCATTCAGGGCCCTGGTACTTCCAAATGAGGCTTTTGTCATGTTCTATTGAAATGAATAAAAAGTCACATGACATAAATACCAGGGCAGTTCAAGAAAGATGATACGTGGGTGATTGAATGTTATAAGAATGTGACAGTTCTATTTCTCCGACTTCTCATTGACAAAAGCCACTCCAGAATAATTGATCCACAAATTTCCATGGAATTCTCAACTAGCATCATGCCCAAATAGCCTGTAGTCTTTTGCTGAATGATATCTCACCTTTCAGAGCGGGCTGCTTTCAACTTGGTCCTCATATCAAGTCTCTTGTTCCAGCAGCTGACTTGTCAAAGTTCTAATGACCTTGATTTTGTGAATGCCTGGGATATTTTTGAAGTCTCATGTTGCCATGTAAGAGGAGTGTTTTCAGCTGATTTAGGCTTGTTCAAATGAAATGTCCCCTTTCATTCAGCTTGTTGAAGATAACCAGAGATGTGGAAATGTACAGCATAGGAAGTGACTTCTATAAAGTAATGACGTTTCTACACTTGAAAGAAATCTCAAGCGTAGAGTTTTATTAATTTACAACTTTCTCCTGATATTTCAGAGGTGAATAACCCTAGCAACCATAGTCATATCCCCCAACAGGGGAACAGGTTCCTTTCACCAGGGAAAAGAGATTGTTTACTTCTTGCTGTATGAATAAATCTTCCAATAATAGTAAGAAATTGACAGATAGATGGTGCTTGTCATTCCAAGACCCATTATTAGTGTCCAGCTTAGAACACAGGAAGGAGGAGGAAGGGGTGTTTGAGATGGGTTTGAACCAGGGAGGTGTGGAACCTGGTTTGAAGAGTGCAGAATAGAATTGGCTGATGTAAGGTAAAATGAAAGCTGACTTCAGAGTCTTTTTGGAAGTAAGTTAGCATAAATCATTCCAGGTCATGGACCTCCATTTGTGAGGCCATTTATGAGCTGAATTCAGTCAGCGATCTTTCTTGAGAAATACTCTTGAGAAGTTGATAGGTCATGTCAAAGGTCAAATCTCTTCAGGGACAGGTGGGGGGGGGGGGGAGGGGGCAGAAGCCAGGAATGAAAAAAATATTGTCCTCCTAGGTACAGTTATTGTTTTCTGATTTCATCGACTAATGTTATCTAAAAGCAGAAGAAACTTCATTTCGTGTGAGATTGTAATGAAAGCCATAAAAAGAGAGTAAGTCCTGTTCACACTCAAAATTAGCAGTGTTTTTTTTTTATTTGTTTTCCGATTTGATGCAAAAATTAATTCTTATTTGTGGACACACATGCTGTTAACTCTAGGAACACTTTATATTACAATGCAAAATTCAGTCCAGCTTTATTTTTGTATTTATTTATTTATTATTATTATTATATATATATATATTTTTTTTTTTTGGGGGGGGGGGAGGAATTCCTGCAACTGCCATTAACACACACTGCACAGGGCAAATTGTTACAAGTCACAACAATTTGCCCTATGTGAAAGGTTCACAAAGATGTCATTGATCGTTATAATCCCATATAAATACAATTCGCACATTAGTTCCACACAGTCGGGTACATGGGGCATGCTCTCGTCATTGTTAAGCCATGCACAGTGTTGAGATTCAAAGCCCTTCATTTGCAGCTGAGTAATGTTCTTTTTTTGCCATGTGTAAACAGTGGCAAATAATATCAATTTTTGCATCACAATGCAAGCCAATAACTCCTGTGCTTGAATGTGGCTAACATGTCATATTGTAAGAAGAAGGAATGCACAGTATATCCATATGTGATGAACGATAACTGATGTGTGAAAATGTGACCCGCTACAACAAAATGATCCTAAAGTCGGGCGAGGTTGATTATTTGAAAATTGCATGACATAATCCCCTAATCTTTCTGCTTTAAATTGATATATAACACATTTTATAAAAATAATCGGCTGCGGAGATATCGATGTTTAAAAGAGAGCATGTCGAGACGTCTCGAAAATCACCGAAGAGTTCATTCAAGCACATCAGCGTCGGCGGTCTCCTCACCAACCAATCAGTGACCAGGATGTGAGAAGCAGCTGAGCATAGCACACCCCGCCCGCACGCACCAGTCGACTGGGCAGTGTGCGAGCTTCACGCTTCGGTTAGCAGCAAGCAGCAAACTGACCAATGAGATCACTCTGGTCGTTGTTAGGGGCGGAACCTATCTGTGGCGCTCAATCCAAATTTTCAAACCAGTTTCTGCTTCGTTGAAACGCCAAAAAACATGGCTCAGAAAGACGCTATTTTTTGGTCTTTCCTTTGATCATTTTGCTTCAAAATTTCGACAGATGATAGAAGACATGTTAGACTCCAATGATATATCAAAATCAGAAAATCATAAGTTTTGGCCAATTTTAATGCTCTGACTTCAAACTCGATTTTCACGGCTTCGACCGTGCGTGTCTTTAGGACCTTTTTGTTGTAGCGGGTCACAAATGGTCTCATATAATTATGTTGTATGTCGATATGACATGGATTATGATAACTTGGTGTGTCTGATAGTGGCCAATGAGAATGAAATATATGAAGAAAAAAATGGAAAAGGGACAGAATAATGAAAAATTAAACACTTGCCATTATACGCATGTGTGTTTATTAAGGTATTACACTGCTCACATAAATACTCACATGGTATGTGTGTTATGCCAACACAGCCTTCATGGACATGACAGGCATACAGCAGAAATATATTAGATCAGTCACCCAGCAAAGAGTACACTTTGGGTAAAAAGAACTCTTAGTCCCAAGTACTGGAAATAATTATCACCTGAATTCTCAATTTCTCGTATTTCCTCTCACAGGTGGCTTGTACTTTTTAGGTTGAATGATGACTAGTTTGGGGTCAATGACCTGACAGGAAGTAGAAAATGAAAATGCACTCTCTAGATTTCCTGCTGATGTCAGTGCAGTTATATTGTTTGCGATGCAGGGATACTGGATGAAGGGTATGAATGACTCTACTTGATTATCTAGATGACTTTAGACCAGCATTTAAAGGAGACCTCCAGATGATTTTCAGATTTGTACATTTGAATAATTATAAATTAGTTCTACTGAACACAGAGTTTCAGAATTAATGATAACTGGGATGAAGAATAAGGATATTTTCAAAATTTAAAACAAATTGCAATGAACAAGGATGATGACAAGGCAGAGTCACCATAAGAATGCATGAGTTGGGGCTCAAGGAAGCAGAACAAAAGAAGAAGGCATGCATAGATTATACACAGGTGAACTCGCAAGCAAGTGGTATTGTAATGGAATTACACTGCTACATTTCTGAAATATGTGAACCTCCTATGTCATCATCCTTGGTCAGTGTAATTTGTGTAAGGTTTTTCAAAGTATTGTTTCTCTGATCAAGGACCACAATAAATTCCACAAATCCATACATGGAGTTTTCGATTTATGTACTACATGATGTGAAATCATGAAAATCGTCAGGAATGTCCCTTTAACTCTTTATGTGCCATGGTATAAAACCCCTGTGTGCCACATTACCCTGAGACACCAACATAGTCATGCTTTGAGAAAACATTCTGTTTTTCAAGTCTATGTAACTTTTATATAGATTTCTTTTAAGCTTGATATGTAGTGAGCAAGCTTGTAGAGAAGATGCCAAGCTTTGCTTTGATGTGAATTGTATGACAAATCTATGATGATTTTTCGTTGAAATGACCAGTAGCTACACTACTACATTACAGTGACAGAAACCTAGCATTTATACCCAAATCCAATAGGGAAGACTGCTTGCTAGTCAATTGCCACATAAAATGCAAGCTATAGGCCTACATGAGAGGAACGAAATTAATGACAAGAAATGCTTTCATTGTACTGTGGCATTTAGCGATTTCTCAGTTTTGGCGGGTTCGTGGGAGCCATCGACTGAGTCGGGCGTGTGAACGTGGCACACAAAGAATTAACTTTGCTAATTGAAAGAACCTGCATGCTTTGTGACCAGGGAGATTTCAGACAAGTCAGAAAACTAGATGTGGTATAATCTCTACAGGGCAGTTTCATTCCAGTCATGTAGCTGTGGGGAGATCTGGAGGATTTCATACCAGCCATGGAACTGTTCTGGGCAATTTCAGGCCACTCATTAAACAGTGATACTTGATTAAAACCTTAGCCTAGGTGGCTGAGATTCGGTCAACTATAAAAAAGTTTTTGTTAAGTTAAAGTATCCAGTTTGCTTCATTAGAATTTTTTTTTCAGATTTCATAATACAAGAAAGTAATAATTGTTCATATAATTTTGTAATTTTGTGTTTCATTGCTTCAAAGGAAGGCGATTCTCGATATGATGTCATGGAGCTAACAACCATCCAGCCACATGTGGATTTTAAGGTTTTGTAATAGATGTTAATGCCCTATAAATAGCAGGGAGCCTGTGGGAAATAAAGATTGTGTAAAAGATTGATTATTATAACAGTGCTTCCCTGTAGTTTACTCTTAAGATTTGCTGGATGACTTTAAGATTAGATCTCTCTATCAGTTGTCATCATTTGTTTTTACAGTGTGGACTCAGGGACTTTGTCCCCTTTTCAGACCAGTGATACACTATTCTATTGGACTGATGAATTTACCTGTAAAGATACATGCTGAGATATCTCTTTAAGGCTGCGTTTATCTCAAAAAATTCTGAGGCAGAATCACGATCCTAAACGCGTTTGAGGCATTTTCAGGGGTTAGATAAATGCAACCGTGTTTTGAAACGCGTTTAGAATTGCCGTTTTGAAACACCTTTCAAAGGGTGTTTTGAATCACATTTGAGACCACGATTGCCGTTCTGTGAGTAGATAAACGCAATGCCGTTTTGAAACGCGTTTATATCTCAAGGTCAAATCCCAGCTGTTTCCGGTTGTGTTCTCTGCCCATTATTTGTATGTGACTGATGAGGCATATTTGGTGGCATGCAGTTGACCTTTACTTCCCGGGTCAAACGGCGCAAAGCAGTTGTGCAGTGACACCACTTGAATCGCGATTGTATGATGGTTAGATAAACACAGCACCCCGAGAATCGCGTTTCAAACCACGTTTGCAAACACCATTCCAAATGTGTTTAGAAACGTGATTCTCTCTCAAGTTAGATAAACACAGCCTAAGACTGACAGGCTTCATCCTTAAGATTTAAATAGGAGAGGTTTGCCATAGAAATTTGAAGAGAGAAGCATGCTTCATAGTCAGAATTTTGAAATCATTTTATGCCCTACGAAAGAAAACCAGTACCAGTACCGGTATTCTGAGAGAGACTAATCATGTTCTGTTGGTCTCGATAGAATCGAGTGAGAATTAAATGCATCCTGAAAGACAAAAAGATTATGTGCGTCTATCCATTCTCTTGTTCTATTTTTTCACAAATGTAAGTTTGTCTATGAACAAGTATGTTTTTGCATTGTTACTCTTTTTTTTCAGGTGTGTAATGTCTCTCTGTAGTCGACTTGGGTTAAAAAAATCTATGTAGAAATGATGCACCAGATTATGCGGAGAAGTCCTTTGTCATTTAGAGGTTTCTAGTGCATCCAACCTCATGTTAGGTTATAATATAGATATTTGAAATCATAAGGGAGAAATCAACACATATATATTTTCATTGTGTGTGCTTGGTAAGAGGAAAGTGATCCTATTTGTTCTGTTAACCCATTGAGGATGAGTCCCGAGTATACTCGGGCAGTGTCTATGGGAAAGGCTTGTTGTAATAAAATCAGTCCGTCCTCAACAGGTTGATAAGGCAAACATTTCAGTATTTCTGATGGGGACACTGTATATTAATTTATCATAAGGTTGTCATGGAGTTAAGATATAGGCTGAACATTTTGTGGATAGAACACCTTGCTCGTCGATGTGATTTCTGAGTATGATTAGGTTCTGGAAGAGTCGTAAATCTCAACTCTTCTTTTTACATGATGATATTCCTTTTTGTGCTGCATAGGGAGATGTAGTATTGTTACATCTTTGAATGATAAAGAATAATGTAATTAATTCATTTAGGGCGAGAGCATGTGGATCCTAGTTGTAGCTGTGGACAAGATAAGAGGATGGGTTTAAAGATAAATATTAAACTATTAACATTGTCTTGTGACCTACTTTTGAGTCAAAGGCATTTACCTTTTTAGTGTTAAATGGGTGACTGAGTGTGGAATCTCAGTCATGTGTGCGCAGTCAAAGACTGACATAAAGAGGCATCTACAGTACATCAGATCACGACATACAGTACAGGTCTGAACAGGTTTAGAAGATCTCTTCATGGTTTGACAATATTTTAATCTTGTGTGATGCATCAATATAGGGTCAGTGGTAATATAAGTGTGTGGATGAGATACAGAGAGAGGGGCACCTGCTGTGACTAATCAGTCTGTGTGAAGGGAGGTATATGTTATGATATCATCAAGGAACTTACAGTCTTGAAAAGTAAAAATTGGCAATTTGTCAGAAATTTGCTGAACATGATTTCTTTGCTGAATAAGATGTGGGCCTCATTAGTTAGGAGTCTAAAACTCCTTTGATGTCCAAATTTTACAAATGATTAGATTAGTCTTACATACTTCAATTGGTGTTTCACGCTTAAACCCGTTGAGGATGGACTGATCTTGCTATATATACACGCATTTCCCATAGACACCTGCCTAAGTATTCTCGGGACTCGTCTTCAATAGGTTAATAGTAAACTTGGCCTAGTGTTTAGGTTTCTGCCGTTCATGGTAACAACCTGTTTCTGAGAAAGAATTCTGTTGCATATCAATATATTCGTGCCTTTAATCAATTCTTAGTAAAAATCTTATGGACAACTAGGCAGCAGTGAACAGTACCTATGAAGTTTGATTAGGATTAAAGGCCTAGATGTGACTGGTCACCAAACCATTGACTCAGTTCTAAAAACAACCTTTAATCCTTCAGCAGTGTGTAGCCTGACTACCAGCCTCCACTTTATTTTGTCATGCTGTATGTATGGCATCATCAAGACTCCTGTTACTCATGGAAGGTGGCCTGAGGCCGCCTTTTTGGGGCCAGCCTCCTTTTTGGGGCCAGCCTCCTTTTTGGGGCCAGCCTCCTTTTTGGGGCCAGCCCCAGGCCGGCCTGAAGGCATTTTGCGTACCGTTTACACATGAGCTTTGGGCCGGATACTGTGTACCATCACTGGGCCAGCCCTGGGCAGGCCTCAGACCACTTCTACGGTGGCCTGAAGTGGCAAGGGGCCTGAGGCTGGCCCATGTCTTGTGTGACTGTTTACACGTACCGGTACGAAAAAGCAATGTGAGGCCGGTCCAGGCAATCTCGCGTTGGCTTTAAAGGTCCTGTCTACCATTAGGAGCAGTTGTTTAAAAAATGTTCAAGATGTCACATGTAAATATCGCATATCTATGTGTAGGTCAGTTGTATCACAAAACATCCTCCCATATAAGAATTTTGCAATTAAACCTAAAACAAAAGAAGATATCAGTATTTTTCTCAATAAACCATGCATGACTGTAGATGATTAATGGTCTGGAAACATTGATATTATAGCGATTGTTCACATTTTGTGTCTTAACAATACTTAATACCGGTAGGCCCTATCAATTATATGGATTCAAATTTGTACAGTGGTCGTTTCTATCCCCAACTCAAATTTTAGAATTATTTTAAAGCACTAATGCTGGGGTTTTGTTTCATCTGCAAATGGTAAATTATGCCTCTAACAATCAATAACATACTCTAGTGTAACAGGGGCCCTAGTCATACATTATCTGGTGTGCCAAGCATTTCATTCTTGTAATTCTTGCATAGCACTACAATAGTTTTCATAGGGGTTCTGTATTTAAGAAGAATAGTCAATCATAAATGCTGCCAAAAAATTCAACAGCCTGGTCTAGAACTGAGACCATAGGATGTCATTTAGGAATGATTTCATTGTGCTGTACCAGCAGTGCGTGTAGAGAATACCGAGTAGCCACTCGTGAGCCTATTTATGCTGTGTTCAGCCTCACCTTCCGTTTTGGCTTAAAAGTCACATATTGATGATCTTCATTGGGGCGTAGTGGCATGGTATTTACTAGACACATTGATTGCCTGTGCAAGGTGCCTGGGACAGGGTAAAAGGAATCAATTTTTTATTTTTTTAATGGTGAACTGGACGTGAAGTGAGAATCCCTCTAACACTGTCTTGTTCTCTTGTAATGTGTACAGCTACAACCAGTGAATTGGGCTTTAGATAAACGGGAATACTGATATCATGGCAAGATTTTGTACCTTTTTTTTAAAGAGGACAAGACATTGACCAATCAGAAGATATTTTTTTATCAAAGATAAAAAAAGAAAACCTTAGGTCAAATTCATCATTCTGGAGACAACACTCACTTAAAGTATAAAAATATACAAATAGCCAAGGGTATTACAGATATTTTTCTGTTCATGAAAAGTGTGAATATGAGCTTGTTTAGTCCAGTCATATATAATAGGTATTCTAGTAATTGAATAGAGTGTGATGACTCTTGTGCTAAACTTTGTGTTGTGCACAAATGTCTCAAGTCTGACCAATGGTTGTGTTATCAGGAAAGAAGTCTTTTGCTCAAATTGTTCCAAGTAAGCAATGGCATCTGTTCATGAGTAAATCATATGTACGTAGATATATCTCTCCACATGATTGTTATAGGAGGGTGACGTGCTGTCTGTCTCTCTTTCTATTTCAGTTCGTTCATTTGATCTTCCTTTCATCAAAGTCATGCATGTAATGTCATTCTATAAAGGGCTGTGTGTATGGTTCCTCTGAGGCTAGTAATGATTTACAGTGTGGTAAGGTAACATGTTTTCTGGAGCTCTGGGTATAAAAGTATGTCTGGTTAATGCTGCTGGACAGGGTTCAAGTATTCTTATGTGTGACCTTGCTCTCATCTTCTTATGCACAGCCTTGCCAAAAAGCAGCTCTAAAGCTGATAGCAGGCTTTTTAATGTGTTGAAATAAATGAAAGTAAAATAAAAAAGGAATCATGTGAAAGTCTCTTTAGTATACATTGTAGGTGATCTTGTTTTGGGAAGTGAATCTGAATTAGTTTTAGGTCATCATGCATACCTTTATTCTATCTCTCCACCTAATCTCGTTTCCCCTTCACTTCCTGTGATCTCTGTTTATGGAGACTTTATTGTCTTGGGATTTATGCTGAGAGCTTCAGTTTTATTGATTGCAGAATAAAAATGATCTGCTATAATGCTTAGCCAGAAAAGATGTCACATGGATTATTTATGACCTTCCTGTATGTTATTGTTTTTTCCAGCTAACTTTAAGCGAGAAAGTGAACTTGATATCTTGAGAAAGTATAGGCCTATGGGTCTGATTATAGATTAAACCAGTTGTTTTCAATGCCTAATTTGATTATCTCTAGCTGTATGATATATAATTCATTATGTCTGTGTGAATTTTCCATTCATCCCCAGTCTGCTATAGACCGACACCTGAAAAGTTGCTGTTCATCAAAGCAACCTTTTTTGTTTTGTTTTGTTGAGGCCCCTATATCTTTTTTGTTATTGTTTTTGTTTATGTATGTCCCAGATCTTATCAATAGGTGAAATTGTTCAATTGGACATCGTACCTGGGCAAGGTAGTTGGTATGAGGTGAAAGTTCACTAATTAAATATATACTGTACCTTCACCTAGGAATGTCCAGTGGTAATATAGACCTAATGTGGTAGTCATGAACATGAAAATGGTCCCATGTAGGCCTAAATGTTAAGGTCAAAGGTTACTGAAAGCAAAGATCATGCCAGCTAGTGGAAATATCAGGTCTGTACAAATGATATAGTTGACAGAAATGAAAGCCCAGGATGGAAGGTCAAAGGTCACCACTATCAGGCTAAAATGTCATTTCCTGACCAAGAATTCTTTGAGGTAACTCCAGTAATAATATCATTTGGTGGATAGTAAATTAAAAAAAAAAATGTTTCCTCAATGCAAAGATTGTTAACCCATTGAGGACGAGTCTCGAGTATACTTGGGCAAATGTCTATGGAAATGCGTGTTGTAGCAAAATCAGTCGGTCGTCAAAGGGTTAAAGGTCAATCTTCGTCAGTGTTCAAGATCAGTGAGTTGTATCAAAATGTAAATGTAGAGCTGTATGCTTGGCAGATAGAGTGATCGCGTGAGAAGCAGAGCTATCCTATTTGACATTGTACAGCAACCAAATTGATCTACTTCACTGTTTAGAGTGGGTAACAAAAAATAACCTTGTCCTCCTTAGATACCTAGGTAGGCATTTGTTATATAAGAGTGTCTAGAAAGAAGGTATTAAATTTTGAGACACCTTAATATAACATGATGACCAGAGGAACAACATGAGGCAATTCAGAGTCAGGTGGGTCACAGCAGCCCACTGCTGTTCAAATGTCTCACTATGTTTTGGCAAGAATACAGTATTCACCGCATTTCTTAAACAGTTTTCTAGGTGTGGTTAGAGTTAGGGAGTGTTCCAAGCCCTGAAATTGGGTTCTCTACCAACCAATGACTGCAAAATGTCATTCTGTACAACAGCTGTGTCATAAACCTGTCTTGAGCAAACACGCAACTCTTGACATGCCTGCACATAATGAATACACTATGATGGAAATGATGATAAGGTCAAAGGTCAAAGGTCACCTCTTTATACATGTTGTAAATGTCTGAATCAATCAGACTGCAGACATCCAGCCAAAATTTGGCAAAACTCATTGGAAAAATCCCCAGACTGTAGTTACGTACCCAAACATATTTTGAGAAAAGCAGAGTAATTTAGAAAAAGGTTTAAAGAGGGGGAAATAGTGCATTTAGGAAGATAGGGTGAATAAAGAGATTTCATGTTTTTTAAAATCTTGCAACTTTCCCAATCCCATTCATTGCTAAAAATAAAAGTGTAAAGTCATGTTTTTTTGGTCAAAATCTAACACTCAGAACCACTGCTTATACTTAAAATGACCATTGGTATTTCTTTGCAACTCTATGATGATTTGATGCAAATGATATTATCAGCTCTTTTTCATTTCAGCTCAGATAGACCTTGAAGTAAAGATTTCAGTACAGGTCAGTGGGAGATAACGTCTTATCCTCGTCCTTAGTTCAATGGTCTGGAATGGTTTTCTATTGGATTTTGCACAATGCTAGCTGAACTTATAAACCACTGAAATATTTTTTCAGGAGATAGAACCTGGCTTGATGTTGAATTTACTTTTTATCTTGTTGTTCCTTTTACCTAATATACTTGAGTGTATATTACCCATGATTTGGTTGATTGGCAGATGGTGTGACTGTGATTAAAGGGGCTGTACAGTACTGGTTGAGGTGGGGATTCATGTTTTTTACATTCCTAAGTGAGATAATGAGAAACCTCTTATGAAATATGAGAGAGCATGTGATTTTAAGAAGGATTCAACGTTTATTTGATGAAAATTGGTTTTCAAATAGCTGAGATTTCCAAAAAGTGATGATGATAAAAGACTACAGGCCACGCCTTTTATTAGGATCTTTTTGTTTCACCTTGTTTTTTGATATCTCAGCCATTTCAAAACCGATTTTCATCAAATAAACTTTGATACCCCTTAGAATTGCATGATCTTTGACATCTCATAAAGTGGTTTCTGAATATCTCGCTAAACGTTAAAAGCTAAATCATCACCTCGACCAGAACTGTACATACCCTTTAAAACTATTCAGAGATCATTGAGAAGAATTATTTCATCTCTTAGAACTCGATGACTCTCAGCATATTTAAACAGACCTGATTACTTTATAGGAAACAAGATTACAAATAGGTTCCTTCACAAGTCTTTGAAACTTCTCCAAGTTTGTTCTTAAAGGACAAGTTCACCTTCATAAACATAATGATTGAGAAAATGCAACAATATTAGTAGAACACATCAGTGAAAGTTTGAGGAAAATTGGACAATCGATGCAAAATTTATGAATTTTTAAAATTTTTGTGTTGGAACCGCTGGATGAGGAGACTACTACAGCTTGTGAGTCATATGCGTACAACAGTATAAAGAAAATGTAAAAGAAAATTCAACATATTTTCACTTTTTTTCGCATAATAAAAGAGCCTTTGACTTGCCTCTTTCTAAAGGCAGGGGGAATAATATTACCCATAACATTTGTCGGTAACGAGTCAGGGGAATGTGTACTTTATTCAAAAAGTAAAGTTTTGTGAAATTCTCTTTTTATTTTCTTTATATGGTTATACGCATATGACATCATACACTGTAGTAGTCTTTTCATCCAGCAGTGACTACGCAAATACTTTAAAAATTCATAACTTTTTAACGGATTGTCCGATTTTCCCCAAACTTTCACTGATGTGTTCTACTAATATTGCTGCATTCACTCAATCCACATGTATATGAAGGTGAACTTGTCCTTTAATTTGTGTGCTAGCAAGATTTAACATCACCCAAACTCTTAAGATAGATGTGCACCCTTAAAAAACTATGTACCACCTTGAATTACTGGCAACCATCGTCAGTTGTTGCAAAAAGCACTAATGTGTGAATTCTAAAAGATTTTCAACCTACATGTACATATTTTTTTTTCTCCTTATCTAGGCCTAATCTCTTCTGCCCTGCCAGTACAACAATCCATGTAAGGTTGTAATAAAGCATTTGTAGCCGTAGGATAGATTTATACTTTTAACCTAAATCTGCCTCCAGGATATGTAGAGCATGGCCTAGAGAAGAAAATTCTCAGACTACCTTGATTTCTGAATGGCAGACTTGCCAGAAGGATGGAGCCAAGATGATCATTTTTTATGTTAGTTTTGTGAAATTTCATGTACTTTCCTTTTCCCTCTATTTTTGCTGACACATGAATAAAATCAAAGCATTGTAAATGTAAGCTCAAATCTAATGGTGAGTGCAATTCTGCAGTCTTGCAAACCTGTGTGTCGTCCAAATAATTATGAACAGTATGCTTTTAATAGCAATGTGTGTGTGTGTGTGTGTGTGTGTGTGTGGCTGTTTTGATGTGACAAAGGTTGACTACCAGTAGCAGTCTTGGCCCTTTTGTGAATCGCCTGAAATTCAAGTGGCTCAGCAAACAGTTTAATCTTACCTCTCTAAAAGTGTAGAACTTTATCAGTCATTTGTGTGTTACCAAGGAGGTACCGGTACTAGGCAAACTTGCCTCGTACCTCCTTGCTGTTACTACAGCCACAGACACAATCACTGTTAGTGGGAGCAGACAAGGAATATAAACTCCATAATTTTGGTACCAACTAAAAATTGACCATTTTCTTGAAATTATGTATTTTTTTCTTCAGTGCTGAATACTCTGAGTTTCAAAAAAAGGGTTGAAAGTAAGTTTCAGTGGCTGCTTTATGCAAGAACATTTGTTGTATTATTGTATTAGTGATCTTAACAGGACAATAAAAGAATGCTGATATGTGAAACCAATCTGATGTTTTAATTTTTGTAGCGCTGTCTTTTACTGTACGAAAAATAGTGTAAGGCTGTTGTCGTGTTGCAATTAATGGTAATGGCATAGACAGAGTACAGACATGTGCAGCTCATCAGCAGTGCTCAGCAACTGCACCAATTTATAATTTGTGCCAGATAGTGCAAAAAAAAAAAAAACATTTTAGACAAGTATATGAAAGAAAAAAGTGGCAAAGTAACTCTCTATTCTATATTGATAATTCAATAATAAGCTGGTACTATTCAATGCTTGATCAGAATTTCATCTAATTAGGCCTATTCATTGACAGCTTCTTATGTCTTGTGATAATGTTGGAGTGCAGAGAAAATTGTTTAATCCACTGAAATTAAGTCCAGATATGTGTTTGCCTGCAAGGTGTACGTTGTATGAGTTCTACCAGAATGCACTGCTTTTAACAGGTTAATTTTTGGAGTATAATTGAGTTGTGCCAAGGGACAGGTGATTGTGACTCGTATGTGTGTGGTGACAAGTGGTTTACAGGGATTCCAGTCTGGGGTGTAATGATGTCACTGTACCCTGTTGGTTTGGAGTGCTGGCAGTGTGCTGTATGGAGACAAGTCAAGATGAACAGCTTTACAGTGGTTACATGGCATTTGCTCTTTCATCAATTGCCCCCATGAAACATCTGCCTAAATTGTACAGAGGTCTACAAACATAATCCTAACAGTAATCCTAAAGCTCACATCAAGCTAAAGCTAAAACACTATTACAGCCATAATCCTTACCCTAATTCTTGGAGAAAATAAGACTGGAGCAAATGTGATATGTCGCCCTTTACAGTGTGATATGTCAAAGGATAAAGTGCAGCCCAGTCAATCTTCAAGTTTAAAGTAAACAGAGTTGTAGGGAAATCTGCTGACTTCTTTCATAGAGAGATGTGGTTCAGAACAGAAAATAGTTTGGAATAACTTCATTTAAAAAAGCTTGAATAGTTAACATGACATGTTAGACTTGAAGTATATTGGCATTTTTACTCCTATTCGTGTATTGAGGCCTGGTATAGTGTAAATAGTCTTGTTTAATTAGTTTTTAGCTCAAGGTAGAGAGGGAAATACACAGCCTGCATGATAGTTGTGTGGTTGATTATCTGAAAGTACACTTGAATTTTGTAGTTTGTCCTATTTCCTGGATCAGCTGGCATGTCTTGTTGACTCTCATTTAATTTAACCACCTAGTTTCAGGTGAATTATTCATCAGCAAAGCCCAGTGTAAACATCGATCCTTCTGGATTGCGGTTCATTTCAAAAAGGGTTTGACTTCAGTTTTTGATGTCATCTGAGCTTGTTTACTCATAGAATTAAATCTTTTACAATGAGAGGAACTGTCAAATGTTCCCTACTCCACTTACTGGTCCCCCGTCATGTGACATGCAGCATCCATTATGACTAAAACGCAGATGCATTGTGACATCATAAATGGGCCATGTTTTGTTATAATCCACTCTTTGGGTGCATTGTGAGCTTGTCTCAAACCTCGACCATGTAGTGATATTAAGTGGGTGTGTGCTGACTGAAATATTTCCCAGTTTTATATCAATGTTCCAACAGACTTCTGCTGGACAGCTGATATTGTGCATTGCAATCTTTGTAAGATTGAATTGAGCCATGACAGAGCAAATACAACTGTATAGAGCCTACCACTTCAATTTCCTGTGCTTTATACTCTCATGGGTTGGGGGGGGGGGGGGTAGGGACTGTTTGATACTGGTTTGAGATGAATGCACAATTCTCAAGAAAGAGTGATCTTAGTTCATATGTGTTGGGATGAAAACCTTGTGTGCCTTTGGAAGGTTTATTATACTTTTTTGAGACCCACTGCAGTTCTCTGTGACAGAAAGCAGTTCTTATATGACTTGGACATTTATCAGGTCATTGTCATTTTTTAAGCTTGAGCAATTGCCTTACTGTAGTCCTACTCATAGATTCATTAAATGTAAATTTAGAGTTGTAGTACTGTTTCTAACTTTTTTTGGTGAGATAATGAGAAACCTCTTCTGAAATATGAAAGAACATTTTCCCAGAGGAATTCACCATTTATTTGATGAAAATTGGTTTTTAAATGGGTGAGAAAGCAGAGCGATCCTAATAAAAGGTGGGACCCACCTTTTATCATGATCACTTTGTTTAACTCTGTTTTTAAATGCCTCAGCTATTCCAAAACCAATTTTCCTCAAATAAACTTTGAATTCCTCTTAGAATGGTATGCTCTGTACTATTTCATAAGTGGCTTCGTGACATCTCGCAAAAAGTCAAAAGCCCAATCCTCATCTCCACCAGTACTATACTATTCCTTTATTTCAATGAATAAGTCAAGCCACTGCGGTATGTGAAGTTGAGTTGATCCTATTTTCTGAATGCAGCAGCCAAACTTTATATTCATGGAATTAATTCACTTGCTTCATTACCTTGAGCAGCTCATCATCGGCTCAGTATTGATGAAGAATCTCATTGCATTGGAGACACTTAGTTTGCACCAAACTAGCTTAGAAGTTTTATGCTACAGAGATAAAGAAAAAGCCTTTCAGCTCTGAGCCATCTCATGCTGATGAATATTAATCAACCTACACAAAGTGAAACACTTGTCCACCACTCTAATATTTCTAGCAAATGAATACTCTTCTGTGTTAGTATGAAATACCTTTTTAAGTGTTACTTTTGAAGATCAATAATCAGAAATGACTAATACAAGCCCAATATAATCAGTTCACTATACAGAAGTGACAATATCATAATACATTTTTTTTCTCTCTCTGATATCTTCTCTTCATACAGGTATACTATTGGAGTGTTGACAAAACACATTAGTCCCATACTGCCCTATGTAAGGTGAGTCTAGTCTTGATTGCTTTCATGTACTTCCTGTAATACAAAGTTTCCTCCCTACAGTGTGACTGCTTTATTCTAATTGATTGATGTCATCCTTGGCATTGTTTTACATATGTACTTTTTCAGTTGTCAGAGATTTGATGCATTAAGTAAACTAACTGTGATTGTAATTAGAGGTCGATGATTGCAACTACATATTGGTACAATGGCATCTTTAACCCATTGAGGACGGGCTGATTTGCGTTTCCCTTTGACACCTGCCTGTGTATACTTGGGACTAGTCATATCATCAGTCATAACTAAGGTAATCGAATCAAAGATTATAGAAATAAGAGTAATTACTAAGAAGAATATTACTAAGAAGAATATATTTTCTATAATTTTCATTGAACACAAAGCAGCCGTCTTGGTAAAGTTATAATTGCCACAGCAAGTTGGAATCCTGAGTGTATATAACGTCAAAAGTGAAAGTGAACTTAATACATCCTAGGCTCATTACAGAGTGCTCCTGATAGTTTGTTGACCTTGTTCAGATTGATGGGTGAGAAACTGTTGGTGAGAAAACTTGAGTGATAAACTCTTAGCTCAAAGTACCTGGATTGTGGTGAATGGCCTTGATTCCGGCTGATTTGATACATACACACAATATACCTGATGTCAAGAAAATAAACCACACTAACTTTGTCTCAAAGGTTAGTTGATAAAAGTCAGTTTGAGAGAATTTGAGCCAAATTTTGTTCAGAATAGTCTGCAAGGCAAATTGGTCTGCATTCTTGACCTCATAGACCTGCAAAGTCAAGACAAATATTTATCTTTTGTATGATATGTTTGTGCTTAAATGCATTAAAAACAAACAAACAAACAAACAAACAAACAAACAAACAAACGCTTTGGAACAAGATTGGTTAGAATTTTAATAGATGAAATTTCCATCTGAAAATGGCATTTGCATGAAAAAAAAAAACTTTTCCAAATATTCAAAATCATTCCTTGTCAGAGAGAAAGTAATTTTAGCACATTAATGGTCCATTGTGTCATGATATTGATGCAAGCTGGTATACTGCACATCTTAAACAATACATACTAAACAGAGGGACTTTCTGACATTTTATCACAATTTATAGGAGTGAGTATCCCAGTACAAAAATATGGTGTCCTGCAGGAGGCACAAAAACAAAAGTTTGTAGATACCACAAAGATCAAGGACTTATTTTTCTTTTTCATTTGGCAGTTAAATTAAACCAATATTTCCTACTCCTAAATGACCTTGGATAGTTATCATGCCTACATTCTGTTTCTTATATATCTGTCATCATCTCCAGATGTAGACAAACATTCATAAGCCTGAAGGAATTCCAGTTTTTCCACTTTTTTAGAAATCCAAGTTCAGTGTTGTCAATTTAGTGCCAGGGTCCTGCGGTTCATGAGTAACTTCAACATAAAAGAAAGAAGTCATCTGGTGTTATTTAGGGTGAAATTGGAGAAGTAAATCATCCATTATTTGATCCATTTCACTTGAAACCACTTTTCATCTCTCCTTCATTCCTTTCAAGGTTTACTCAGGAACACATTTTAAGTAGGATACACTTGTTTTTCTTAGAGGTTGACCTTTACAGGTACTTTTAGGACGATTTTTTTCTCTTTTTACTGGCAAAGTGGAACAAATTTTTACTTGGTAATAATTTAGGCAGAATGTCTTTGTACCATTATGAACCATTCCAAACAAAACAAATATTCTTAAGGTGTGCTTGTTGAAAAGACTAAATTGTCATGAAGGTTACCAGACATAAGATTGACTTTTGGCCCAGTGATGTCTTTTCCAGAAGAATTGATGTGAAAATATGCATTTCATGCCAGGAAACATGTAGGGCCTACATGTAAATATCAAGAAGTATAAAGTCACTATTAACTATAAAAGGAAACTTAGTAGCTGTCAGACCTCTTTTCTCACATCATCTGCTCAAGATTACCAAGAGTTGTACTGATGTCATGAACACGTGCTATTGACCTATGACCTTTAAATTTCAGAGAGAGCTTTTTCTGGGGTCAAGTTCCAGCTAATGTCCTAATAGAAGCTAGGTCGGTCAATTTGGGTACTCAGGTCAGTTTGGCTTAAGAGCAAATGAGACAGGATTATAGGAGTGATTTGTAGAAGGTAGGAGAGGGCAGACCCGTTAGTGTGGTAATATCTTGTATCAACACTGTTTCATTTCGGGTAATCTTCACAAAATTTAAATAAAACAGTGCCCCTTCATGTAGAGGTTAAGAAATACATGCACCAGGCTAGCAAGAGATCAGTGTGAACACAGGTACACTTAACCCTGGTTTTAGATCAAGACAAGTCAAGTCAGACTTCAAATTTATTGCCACATATGTTACCAATTATCCCTCATTTCCTACAAAATTTTCAGTGTTATTGCCAACTAATGGCATAAATTTCTGAGGCAGTATCCCTCATTTGGAAGAAGTTACTTGATTCATTGTTAAAAAGCAATTTACATTCCTCAGCACCTTGCAAAGTGAAAATAGCCATGACTACAAGAGGTTATCTATGGCAGAAAACGCCATACTTACCTATACCATATCGCTATTCCTTCCCTACCTGCTTTGAAACCAGCAAAGGTTCTCTCTAGTAGAGAGAAACAGGGGAAAAAAAAAAGGTTTGTGATAGCAGACAAACCTCACAGAATTCCCTTTACTGCATAACGGGAAACCCATACTCCTTTCTATAAAAGACCACACCGATATCTTTAAAGTTATTTTGTTTTTAGCAATGTAACTGATCCCTAGTACCAAATTGTCAGTTAAAATGGCCATTTTTCAAAAGGCAGTTGAGAGGGGATGTAGGAAGATAAGAGAGAGAAAGTGTCCTGGGAAAAGTCTGGCTCTCCAAGTTGACAATTAGTAAAGCGGGGTTCCCACTATCGTGCGATCCATTGCGAACGCCACGATTGGACATTCGTAACTGATCGTGGAAAATTTGTTGAACTCGTCTGACATTTCACGTTTGGATACGAGGTTATGCGAGTCAATACGTGTTGGTACGCTTGGATGCGATATGGTCGCGATTGGTCTATTTCAAGCGATACGATCTGTCACGATCTGGTCTGCCGTTCAAATACGATCCGACAGGATTGTCCTGATTGAGTTCACGATTGGTACCGATCTAACGTGACCATTACGATCAGGATCCCCGATCTGGTACGTGCAGCAATGTACTGATACGTTCCAATACGAATACCGCGAACCAATACGGGCTGCTGAGATAAGATACGATATCTTTTACGATTGGGATCAGAAGCGACCCCCATTTAAGGCACGATTGGACCCGAATGGGAATATTATAGTCCGGCTGACGATGGATTTCATTGTTTCCTTAGATTATGCAGAGTGATTAGGCCTATTAATTTCATCCACAGCCATTGATGATGGCAAGGCTTGACAAGTTGACGATGATGACAACGTAACCTTTGCAGTATCGCTAATGACGATTATGTTATCAGAGAGAAAGCAGCACCCAGGCCAGCCATAACCTCAGATATTCCCTCGTCTAATATTAAACGTAAAGAAATTAATAGATTATTAAATCGACATGCTCACCCTCCCCCCTCACAAAAAAAAAAAAATGAAATAACGAACCCAAATGCATAAGATCACATGATCGCCCCTCTTCCCCAGAAAAAAATAAAACAAAACAGCAAGACAAAATGACCTTTCTCTCCAATACATGAAGAAAATAATTATATGATGAAATGGAAGCTAAGAAAGAGCATGGGATCATTTTGAATGTTATGTAACGTAATATTATGTCTTATATACGCTCGATATAAGAAAGTTGGCCGAATGGATAGTATTGCTTATGTGTTCGATATCATATTCGCAAAGTGTATGTATCATATGCCTTTTTATTTCAAAATGTCGTTATCTCATTGGTTATAAAAAATTTGGTTTATTCGGCTTGGATTAGTGTTTTACTTAACAATGTTTAACATAACTGATACACACACATAACAGTAAAGTGACTCCCTAATCAAATGATGTCACTTTTTAACAAAAAAGGAGGTTTTACGCAAAATTATTTCGCAGGGGTATATTGCTACACTTATTGAATAACTAACTGTGAAAAATAATAAGAGTGATTTTCATTGTCATAATAATACGAGTGATCTCACATCCACGACAATGGTCACTTTTACATTTGCAGTAATAATGAGAGTTGAAAATAACCATTTTCCTCTAAAATTATGCTCTACCAAACATACAAAAAAAGACATTGAAAAGTGTCAAAATAGATGTAAAGGGGTCAAACGATGGCTGATGAAACAACAACTCTTAATTACTATGTACAATACACAAAAAGCAGGATACTGCACCCCCCCCCCTCAAAAAAAAGAGATACTCTGTAATATACTTCAAAAATTAACCATTTGCCTTTGATATGTACCCATTCAAGCACTATTCAATGAATTATTCTCATCTTTGTACTGACGTTAGTCAATAGGTGCAGACATACAATTGCCATTTTACGTTTTTGCTTATTGTTTTCGTTACAAAAGTTATCCCATATCCTGTTTTGTGTGTCTGTATAATGGTAATAGCAACTCATTAATGAAAACATCATTAACATAATGTATGAAAACATCTAAAAATCTGTAATACAACTTCCATTTTATGAAACCATTAAAAAAAATGATTTTGATAATGTACCTTAAAGATTACGACAATTAAACCCCACACCGTCATACAATTTACCGTTTGGAAATAATAATCTAAAGATGCAGGCTACCACCTATCAGAATACAAAATGAATCAATTTATGAGTAAAGTAAGGGCAAATGGGCAAATAATAATAATAATAATAAGCGGAAGTGAAGTGAAAAAGTCGATCCCGATCAACACGATTAAGAAGCACGATTAGAAGAGATTCGCTGCGTTTGGATACGATCCTAGACGATCTGATGCGATGATCACGATCAAAAACTAATCGTGTTAATCGTAGAAAATTTTTGAACCGTCCAAAATTTTCCTACGATTAACGCGATTGCCACGATTGACCTTAATATCTGATACAATCTGATAAGACCATCACGCTTGCTGCACGATTAAGACCACGATTTCAATCGTGGCGCCAATCGTGATAGTGGGAACCCCGCTTTAACTGTCAAATGTTGACTTCAGGAATCTGAAATAAGATAATCCTGCAAAATTCAGAATGTGATTTTCTATACTATTGTCATATGAGATAGTGTTCTGCCCATTGACAGAAGATGATCAAACCTTCCCTTTGATTCCTTGTCAAAAGATGAGATAACTCTCTGCTGTTCCCCCAAAAGAAGAGGAGGGAAGCCCCCCCCCCTATTCTTCCAACAGAAGATGAGGTTACCTTACCTTTTTCCTCTATCCTAGGAGAAACCCCCCCCCCCCTTGTTCCCCAGAAGAAGAGAAAGGAAGCCCTCCCTTGTTCTTTCAGTAGAAGAGGAGGCAACTCTCCCTTGTTCATGTGTCAGAAGAGGAAGTAACCTTCCTTTGTTGCTCCAAGAAAGAAAAAGTATCCCTCCCTTGTTGCTCCGACAGAAGAGGGTTGTGTAAGGCAACCTTCCTCTGCTCCTCCACCAGAGTAGGAGCTAACCCTCCCTTGTTCCCCTGTCAGAAGAGGTGGTAAACTTCCCTTTTACCTCATGTCAGAAGAAGCAGTAACCCTCCCTTGTTCCTCCAGCAAACAAGGAGGTAACCCTGCCTTGTTTCTGCATCAGTAGAAAGGGTAACCTGCTATTGTCCTTGTGTCTGAAGAGAAGTTTACCTTACCTGGTCATGTGGCTGCTAATGTGATGGCTGTGGAGTGAACCAGGATATTATGACAGGATCTCTACTCAATGAGTTGGACATAATCCTAGGAAGGAAGTGCTAAAGAGCTTCCCAGTTTGCTGGACTTTTTTCCCTCCCTGGGAATGGTTGAGAGAGGTGAATGCGGCCTTGGGGTGTATCACATGAGAGAAACATTAAAATGAAACTACAGTGGGTTGGTATCAACTAAATTCTTTCTAGGGAAGATAGTAGTCACTGCTCATGAATAAAGCTTGGACTTCTTTCAAAATGTCACATGTTATAGTTTCCTTTCAATTTTGGAGACTCTGAAAATGAAATCTGACTGATTGAAAGAAATTAGACATGTATGAGCAACATCTTACTGAGAAGTGGGGTGCAAAATCATGAAATCAACCAAGCAGGCATAATTGATATTTGAATACTACTTGGCATACTCAGTCATGGATTTGGGTGGGGGGGGGGGGGGGGGGGGGGGACACCGGGTGCGTGCCTTCCCTTTATTTGTGATTAAAACAAAAAAAAAATGAAAAGAAAAAATGGGCCTTTAATTTTGTAAAGGCGCCTCCCCTTTACGGAATTTCTGGATCCGCCCCTGATACTTATTGGAGTTTTGAAAGGTTTTTATTGATTATATCTGTATTGTGAAAGACAATGATATATTTCAGTACCATTATATGTTACTACAATATTTTAAGGTAGTAACACAATGGAATGAAATAGAAGAAAGATGTACAATGAAATAACAAATTAGAGGACGGGATAGCACAGAGAAAATAAAAAGACACAATTAATTAGAATTACTCACACAACCTTTCAGAAGTTATCAGTTAAAGCATATGAATAGGTACATTAAAAGCAGAATGCATCAGAAAGGATTAAAAAAAAGCAGTGATAAGAAGATTCACAGATCATTCCTTGCAGACTTTCCCTGTGAAAAGATAGCTGAACATTGCCTAGTCTGCAAGGGGAATGAGTGAGTGAGGTATTGGAGGGGTGCATGGATGTATATAGCTGTCACTTCATGCGTATCCATCTGCTACATTTAGAACCCTCAGAGTTCTTCTCTGTCTGTTGCCATAGCAACAACCAATAGGGCAGGCTTTGTCACATCTTGTACTGGTCATGGTTATTTTATATTCATGTCTAGCCAGATATCATGATTCATGTGGCATTTGACTTGAAGAGTTAGCATGCCAAGTTAGCTGCACGCAGCGGCGGATCCAGAGGGGAGCGCACTGAGCGCCACCTCTTTATTTTTATTCAAAATAAAAGAAATAAAAGGAAAAAAATGGGGAGGGGATGCGTGCCCCCCCTTTAATTTTTGTAAAGGCGCCTCCCCTTTACTGAATTCCTGGATCCACCCCTGTGCATGTCTACTGTAAGAGAAAGTTGTAAGGCTAGTGTTTTACTTCAAGCTGTTTGGCATTGTTTGGGACAGGCTAGTGTTTAGGGCAATGTATAAACACTAGTGTTTTCGACAACTTGCATGTCTAGTGTTTGGGGTAAGTTGATTGACTCATGTTTGGGATAAACTGTGTATAAGATTATGTGCTACTTGGGACAAGCTGAGTATTTGAGCAAGCTGTATATCTAGTATTTGAGGCTAGATGTTTGGCAATTAGTTTTGAAAACTGGAAAAGTGATTCCTTATTTCAGCGTTCAGAGTTGGATGTTATAGATTTATATCACATAACTTTCTTAGTGTTGAATTACTCAATGTGTGAATAGGACCACCTGTCACATATAGGCCTATATAACAGACTTTTAGAAAGTTATAACAGAAATTGATGTTTGCTTTGTTGGTGCCTACATTCATTGACTTTATTTTAAACAGCTATCTTAGGTGATTGTCTTTTCTTTGATTATCATTTTAAAGTGTCCATGTTATAAATGAGTGACAACTTGACCATGCTAGGGGTTAATCTGCACAACTTTTAGTTCGCGCTTAATAACTGCATTCTAGAGGGATAGGTAGGGGCTGAGCCTTATGAATGCAGCACCAAAAACAGCAATAATTTTAGGCCACTCGTATCTCCATAATCATTTGTTTTAAAGTGACCTTGTGCTTCTATGATCTGTGTCCATTCATGGTTACCTGAGAGGTGTAGAGGGAAACAATTGAATGAACTCACACAGCTTTCACTGCCATGCTGTCACTAACTCACACACCCTTAGCTGCCTCAGGTTATAGAAGGCTAACCTCAGCTTCTAATAGCCAAATAAGGAAATGAAAAGATTTGCTGAGATTAGGAGTCCAATTTGCTGAAACCATCAAGGAAATTGCTTCATAGAGAGTGAATTCACTGTGGTGAAACAGCAGAATAATTAATGTAATGGACATCAATTCAACAACAGAAATATGAAAGAGAGGAAAGTTTAGTGCCATATCCTGTAGCTGTGATTGATGAATTAACTCTCAGGAAAAGTCAGAAAAAAACAAACCCACCACACACCAAGGGACAGGATTCTCATTTAACCCATTGAGGACGAACTGATTTTGTTGTAACACACATTTCCCATAGACACCTGCCAAATATACTTGGGACTATAGTCTCCAACGGGTTAATAGATATTATAAATGGACTTGGAATAAGTGACAGAATTAGCCCTTGTTATATGGCCTGTACAGATGTTGATCCTTTAGAAGTTTCTTTTGTTTATCATTTAAAAAAAAATGCCATGGTCTGAAAAAACAATGCAAGCCTATATTGCGTTGCTCGGTCCCTTCATCCTGGTTAGTAGAACCCTGTTTTACCAATAGGATATACATGGGGCTGAAAAGGGTTACGAAGTAAAGAAGGGTAACCCCCCCCCCCCCAAAAAAAAACAACAACAAACAAAACAAAACAAAACAAAACAAAAAAACAAACAAAACAAAACAAAACAAAACAAAACAAAACAAAACAACAAAAAACAAACAAAACAAAACAAAAACCAACAACAACAACAAACAAACAAACATGTATGCATAGTGGTTGTATTTATCGATACTGTCGGATAAATTCACACACGTTGATGTATTGCCTGTGTAACCATATTACCCAAGTTATTCAAATTTGTTGTGTGTTTGTTTTTGTTTTTGAATTAATCAGTGAGTGGTAATGACTGTATGGTTTTTTTTGTTCAAAATGATTGCCTTACGGTGATAGTTATTTGTCATATGGCATTAGTTGATAGATTACAGGTCAGATAATGATCTTCTCTCTCAATTTCACTGTAAAGCAAGAAATATTCACAGCATGGAATTTTTGTGAATTGCCTGAGGCATTCAATGCATATAGCGTAAACAAGAACTTTCATGCGCATTTTAATTCTAAAATTCAAATTCATTCAAAAATGTATGGTTGTACCGTATTCTAGATATACAATGATCATTGAACTACTTGAATCAGTAAGAGTTAAGAAAGTCATCTTATGTTAAGATTGTTACAGTTAGCATGGTTTGAAGCAGCACTAGCAGGCAGCTAATAGAAGAAAATATTACAATGCATAGGTCATGGTTTCAATATGTGACACTGCACCTCAAAACAAACAAAAAGTCGTCGTACATGAATTTTTAGTTAAGACCATATTCTGAAAGAGCAGACTTTAAACTTTAAAATGATGTATAACTCAAACCAAATGGACTCTCCTAACCTATCTAAATATTGGAAAGAATGCACAGACTCAGGAAAAGTGTGAACTGAGAAAAGAGGCTCTGAAGTACAGTGTCTATTCAAGCGCTTCATCTGTACCAAACCGTGCTGGCTGTGCGATGAATGTGACAAAAAACAGGAAGTAAACCACCAGAGTAACAACAATGAAGGGATCATCAGATTAAACTGAAATTAAGCATGCCTCATTTACACATTCTGTCCATAATTAATGCCAACTTTCAAAGGAGTAGCACTATCTTTTCAAAAGTAAATAGAGTTGAAAGTGAAGAGTGTGGACAAGGTTTTTCAGAAATGAAAAAGGGATTCTAAAGACACACCTAATCACACTATTCTACCAAAAATGTTCAAGATAAACTGCTAAAAAACACACTTTCCTGCCCGTTTTATGATACCAAATTTTAGCATAATGTAAAAGAAGACCCACTCTTTCAGAAAATATGAAAAAGTCAAGTTCGGCTAGGTTGACCCATTTCACTTATTTTCATTCCTCACGCAAAATCAGTGTGTGCGACTTTATGTTCGTTTTGAGGTGCACGGTCACATATAATAATTATAAATTGATTATGACTTTTTCATCTAAAAGTAGATGAAAGCTACAATCATCATTCAGAGAAAGAAGCAGGTGTTTTCCATCAGGTGCAATTTGGTGAATACTTAGAAAAGGCCTTACCAGAGTTGGATATTTCTGTCTTTAGATTTGTCAGTATTAATTACACTTTTCCCTATAGCATTTTTGTTAACAGATGTTGCGTACCAGAAGTTTATATAATCATATAACTTAGAACCAGTTAACATGAAGGAGTAAAATACAAACCTTTCCTTCTGTAGGATACCACCAGCAATCCATTCAGCTGGCAAACAGCTGGCTACTCACACTGCTGGATAACGGTTAGGAGTTAGGGGGATTTCCTAGCTAGAATTTTTAGGTCAATGACAAATATAAGCCATTTCATGGTGACAATTTTATTTATAAACACACCTCATGGGTCAGTTATAGCTTTAGAGTTTGATCCAGTGATCTGGCTCTGTGAAATGATTTTCTCTCACCCTGCAAACTCATAGTCATATGGTCTAATGACAAGGATCTCATAGGATTTTGAAACAATGAGTTACCTGCATTTCAAATTACAAGTGTGCAGGAATATTGTTGATGTTCATAAAACACCACTTGCTATTGTGTACAAGTGAAACCTATTTTGATATGCAGGTCATTGGATAAGACATGCCATTACATGGATTGGATTATATGTGAAAGAAAGTTGTAATGAGTAATTATGATATTTTGGAATTTATGTGTATAACTAACTTTCTAGTTTTCCCTTTTCCCATTCACAATGCTTTCACAAAATTGTTCATTTCATTAGGTGATACGCTTTTAGCGTATCACCTATTGTGATTGTCAAAATCTGTCTTTTTAGGTGATACGCTATCAGCGTATCACCTATTGTGATTGTCAAAATTTCTCTTTTTTTTTATTCTTCTTTCTTTCTGCCACATTTTGTGTCGTCAATATCTCAACAATGACATTACGGAATGACATGACATTTTCAGTCAACATGTCTCATAACAATATCTGGGCACAATAAGGTTTTCATGACAGTAACATATCTATGACGTCATCTAGGCGCCATTTTGTGATTTTCAGACCTTGTCACATGATCGATCATAACTTCATAACTAGATATCATTTTTGCATCATTTTCGGTGGACATAAAGTTCAGGTCACGCTCTATGTTACTTTTTAACGCTAGTTACCAAGGTCATCATTACGCGCGCGTCAAAATTTTAAAAGGCTCAAAACGACTTCCCAATGGGAAATCTCGAAGTTTCAGACAATTTTAAGCGTTTCAAACATTTTCTCGCGTGCGCGTCCGTCCGCGCAATTTCGCGCGCAGAGGGCGTAACCAACATGAAAATGCAATTTTTGTGACTGATTTGGATTTCTGATACTTTGAGTAACAATATCCATTGATTTCCGATCGATTTTGACCTATAACAAAGGAATGCACTGGCATCAAAGTTGAAATTCCGCGCGCGCGTCTTTCTGCAAATATAGTGAAAAAACATGTTTTTGTTTATGTCGCCATAGCTCTTTAAAACGTCTGGTGACCCTATATTTCTATTGCATATTACAAAAGCATATGAATTGGAAATAACGTTTCAAGTACAAATATTGCCAGGAAAACTCATGACGTCATCATATCATCATCTGAAATCAAAAAAGTGGAATTAATTTTTTTGAGGTACTGTTTCTGACATTCATTTACTCGTATCTCTGTTGTTTAAGCTCAATATTATCCCAAATTCAGATATGTTGTACTTTGAACATTTGCCTTTTAAGTCCATGTCATGCTTTTGATATTTGATGACATCATCATACCTTAAATTGTGATTAAAGGTAAAGACGCAAAATCGGACAAGTTTACGTGTATTGTCTATGGGAGGTGATTTTTTTTTTAAACCATGCATTGACTTAACAACGTTTAAGCACCTTTATCTCAGCTGATTTTGCTTCATTTCCTCTGAAACTTTAGTATGTTGTAGCTGAGACAATAAGCTGCAGTAATCATGCATTTTATTCTTTGAAATCTTCTCATCAGATTGACAATTTTGCAGTTTAAAACTGAAAATGAAAATGGAATGTGGACAAAACGATTCCTCATGTATCTTTCACATACATAAGTTTACGTTCCCCATATTTTCTCGTCGAGACGTATGGCCGAGTGGATAAAGGCGACGTCTCAGAGACTTGAGGTTGCGGGTTCGAACCCCACAAGATCACGAAACAAAATACTTAGCTATTTTACTTTTTTTTTCTTCAATTTTGTATTACATATTCGTCCATGTAGAAATCACGTTCGTATATAAACGCACCTATACACACACACAGACACACACACACGCCATATCCCTCTTTTTTGTGTGTTGGAGACCACATTGCTTCGACTGCAGCAAAATTTTGCAGGTTGACTTTGTCAAACCGATCATAGTATGTAATGACGACGACTGAGGTGTTGTACTTTGAACAATTGTCTTTCAAGACGATGTCATTGTTTTGTAATTTGATGACGTCATTACACTGAAAATTGTGATTAAAGGCAAGGTATCAAAACCAGCCGATTATAGGTTTTATGTCTGCGGGACGTATTTTTCCCAAGTTGCCAGAAATGGCATAGCGACCTCAGTCGTTACAAGGCCGCTTTTCCGTCTAGCAATGCAATAGATGTTCACACGGCCACGTTAGTTGAGTGGGCATTGACTTTCCCCCTGTTATATCTATACATTGTTGGTTTTTTTTTTGTCTTACCATTTCCGTGGATGACCCGTGGCCGAGTGGTTACAGAAACGGTTTCGCATGCACGCTCAATATAACTTCAAGGTGCCTATATCACATTCTTTTCTTGTCGATCACAGATGACCGTCATCTGATGACCACAAGCGTATCACCTAACTCGTCCTCAATGTGACGAGTTTTCATGTCTCGTTATTTTTTATTTCATTTCTTTTCCATTTCCAGCAAAAAAGTCATACACAATCATAAACAAAACGTCATTTTCTGAATGCACAGTTGTTCAAATATTTACATGAGCACATGAATTGTTTATGATTAGGTAACAAACTTTAACAAATTCATATAAAATTAATTAATTTAATTAATGTTTTATCAAATAATGAGTAGTATGTTGCTAAAAAGCATAGGTTATATATTGTGGTCACCTCAGAACAAGATGAAATATAAACAATCATTTCTGCATATAAGGAAAAAAAGTAAGAATGAAAAGCATGCTTTGAATGTGCTGCATTCAGAAAACACTGAAGTAAATGGGGGAGGAGAGAAGACAAAAACATAAAGACAGTATAAGAACAGTAGTTCATTGTGTCCAAAAGCTGAATCCTATTATTTGAAAAACATGGACTGCCCTCTTTCAGCTTGTATAAAATCATATCTGCCTGTTTCACTCTGCTTCAGACAGGGGGATATACTTTGTTTACAGCCTATAAATCCGTCCCTGGAGTTTTTCAAGTCAGAGATCCAAACAGTTTTGATGTCGACTTGACTATGACACAGTGCATAATTTGATCGGTGCTTACCTCCTTGTCTCTGAGTGGATACTTTCTCATAGATCTAACACAGGTTCCTGTCATCAATTTGTAAAGTTTCACCTGTAAAAAATGTCACTAAATTCACTCCTGTCGCTTTCTTCCCTTTTTGAGAGAGGAATGCACTGTTCAAAGTATAGCAATGTGTTCAATACAACATTCACTTTTATTCATTCCTGTCTAGAGGATAGTTTCTTGTTATATATCAATTCATTGTTCACATCGTGACTATTAATCCAAGCTGGAGTTAGTGAACTGGTGATTGTCATGACATGCTGAATCTTTACGTCTTAAGAGCAAATCTTGTCACTTCTCAGTGTCGTTCAGCTAGCTGTCTGGATATTCTTATTTAGATCATGTGACATGTAAAATGGTTTGAATTAACAGACAGAAATGTATGTCAATATCATTTCAAGTCAGTTTTCATAATAAAAAAAAGTTTGCAGGAATCTTTGGTTGACTTCATCTTCATGTAGCAGGATAAATATCCCTCTCTCATGCTTAACTCCACCCCATTCCCAGCATACTCTCTGTTTCCTGTGAGCATAAACAGTATTCAGTGAGACAATAAGAGTTGGCTCTGTTCCAAGTTTGAATAAGTTTCTATCATTTTTTTTTTCTTCAAGGAGCCTGATTCACTCCCTGTATGAATCTGCAGCGTTTCCTTTGTATCCCCCCATATTTCACTTTGACATGTTGTTTGTGATTTCCTTGTTTACAACCCAAAATTCTGAATTTCAAAGCACCAGATGTTAGGATGGATGTTGATATTTAAAGAGAAGTACTTCCACACTTTCATAACTCATATTTTGCTCACCAGAGGGAGACTTATGGTGTTTAGTTTGATATTCCAATATTGTTTGTAAAAAATAATTTTCGTTTACAGAGGTTAGTCTTGTGGTTGTCCACTTATAAGTAAAGGATTTAAATGAATGTCATTGAAAATGTGCCACGTGGTGATTTTTTCTTTATTTGCTTTATTTCTTCTTTGCTTGTTAATCTGTGCTCAAACCCAACTTTGCTCTATGTACTTTTACTGGACAATAATAGTCAGTTTGGTCAAAATTTACCCAAACAATGCAGTGATTGACATTGCATTCCAGAGATTTGTTTTTATGCAGCAATGAATTCAGATTCCTGGTTCATACTATGTTTTGTTTTTTTCCCACTCAGTGTAGATGATAATGTAAGTTGTCATTTTGATATCAATTTCAAGTGATTTTTTTTTTTAATAGTTTTCTTAACATCAGTTGATCAATACCAGTGACCTTATGACCTTTTGTTCTCTCTTTTAGTCTGTTCTTACCAGAATGGCAAAGTGAAAACATATTTCATTCAGAGAAAAGTACTCTCTAAAAAAATCGAGTGAGAATTTTCACTCTTAAAAGAGTGAATACAAAAAAGAGTGAATTTCGAGTGAAATTGGAGTGAATTTTGAGTGAAAATGCTCATTTTCACTCATTTTGGAGTGACGTCAGGGATCACTCCAAAATCTTCGAGTGATCCTTGAGGTCACTCCAAAATGAGTGAAAATGAGCATTTTCACTCAAAATTCACTCCAATTTCACTCGAAATTCACTCTTTTTTGTATTCACTCTTCTTAAAGTGAAAATTTTCACTCGATTTTTTTTAGAGAGTATACTGTAGCGGAAACATGACATGTAGTTTGAGCCAAGTTTGTACCTTTGTTTGCTTGTTTCACTCTGATGCTAGTCATGTGACCATTAAAGGTGGCAATCAATCTGGGCCCCGTTTTATCAAAAGGTAAAATCGATTTTAAATTTCCTTACCACACAGGCTACCATAGACTTACAGTTGAAATCAACTATATAATCAATTTTAACTCTTCATAAAACAGGGCCCAGATAATACAGAGTATGACTGAACTGGTTATGGGTAGGAACACCTACATGCACGTGCAGTGTCATGTTAGTCACAGTCAGCTTTTAATGCCCATGGTGTGTGTTACTTTATACATCTGAGACTAATATCTTTCTCTCTCTTATTATTCTTCTAATACAGTGATGCTGGCATGCACTACCCTGAGAGCAGTATTTTTAGTCTATGTATGGATGTCGTTGTGGCATTGTGTAAGTATTACCGAGTTATTTATTGGTCTTGTGTTGCATCTGATACATTGTGAACAAGTGGCAAATGGTATATTTGTTATTGTATACCCTTCTCCATTTATGTTACCCTATCTTACCACTTGTACTCTCCAGTGAGGGAAGGTGCATCAATCTTTTGTAATTATAGCATAGTCAGTTGAACCTATTGTATTGTTGTTGCTGAATTGACTGCTTTCATTTTGTTAATTTGTATTCATCATTTGTCATGATTTATCTACAGTGGTACTTTTTATTGGTGAGTATGTAGATGTCATGAATGGTGCATTTTGAAAGAAAATAGGATTAAATGGCCCAATATGTCTTTTGAAGCTCATTTGGTTCTTTCAGGGATTTAAAAGCTGCACAATGACACTATTTATGGAACCACTCGACCTAATGATGATTACCATGAAATGATATATTTGTGGAGATAAGCAAATGATTTATTTCTGAATTTGTTCAGTTTAGGTTTAAACAAAGAAGATGAATGATGGAGTTGTAAACTGGTGGATGGTGTATACAGATCATTGATTTCAATGAATTTGTTCTTGGAAATAGCTGTGGAAAATACATATAAAATATATCATGTGTAATGTTTGACTCTACGACCTGCTTTCTTATCTTTATTATTTTCTAGTGACAGCCACCATAGTTGTGCGCTACTTGCTGCTATCAGACAGCGTACCCAAACACCCTGAGAGGCTTCCACAGCTCAGGTTCATGCGAGTCAATAAGTCCTCCCTCGTTCTCGGTTGTCTCTCTGCTGTGGGTCTCGCAATTTTATCCAATTTTCCAGTAAGTATGCTATTATACAGACATGCAGAATATTATTTCAGAATGTAGAATCATTTATATGGGCAAAAAATATGGGCAAAAAATTTCAAAGATTTACAGTTGGCAGACATAGAATATGAGTCGCAATACATGAGATGTATACAGGCATTAACCCGTTGAGGACGGACTGATTTAGCTACAACACACATTTCCCGTAGAAACCTGCTTGAGTATTAAATACTTGACACTCGTCCTCAACGGGTTAACATATGTCTCATTCACAACTACAATCTCATTTCAGAAATTCTTACAGTAAAAAAAAATAGAATTAAAAAAAAAATTGTGTAATCATTTGCTGGGTTGATGCTCAGTATAGTCATGTGAGAAATATTGGTGTATGGCTGGTCCTGCATGCAGCCAGTGGAAGCCATCATACAAAGCAACAGTGGCTCTGTGACATTATTGGCCCTTAGTGTTTGATCATGCAATATGAAGCCAGAACAGACTACTGCATTTTGGCCACTGTCAGAGCCTCTGTGCAGATGTCTTCATGTATTACCCCCTCCCCCCCCCCCCAAAAAAAAAAAAAAAAAGAAAGAAAGAAAAAGAAAGAAAGAAAGAAAGAAAGAAAGAAAGAAAGAAAGAAAGAAAGAAAGAAAGAAAAGACAACACATCAACAACAGCATTATGAGATTTTTTTCATCTATTATTTTGCCATTTTGTGCTTCCTCTAAAAACGAAAATTCTATTAAACAAACAAATAAAAAAGTAACTTGCTGTGAGTAAGTCAAGAAGGCTACAATTATGTACACTGGACTCCGAAGACATGCTGGTTTATGATTCACAGTGCGCAGGGTTCTCAGTTCCTGCATCTGTTAGGAATTACTCCATGGTTTCACTGACTCAGTAGACCAGACCACTTGTCGCTTGTCATCAAGTTGAAGAAAGCTTAAAAACAGTTGCCATGGTGATGTAGAATTAGAGTGAAAGGGCAGAAGTAGTTGAAAATGTTTCTCCCTGAACCTGATGAGAGTTGTCTTGATTTCCTCAGGATGCTGGAGACAAGTTTGACAGGAGTTGGCAAAACTTGCTGGACTTTGGAAGATCAAACCCTCCCTATGGTTCCTTCCTCTTTTTTCTCCCTCTCTCTTCTATGAATCTTCAATGATTCCTATAGAACAGTCTTTTCAGCATTATAATCAGGCACATGTCTAGCATTGTGCTAAATTTCCTTGCATTCATCTAATCTGAAAGTTGCTTTTTACAGAGAGTGAGTGATTTCTAAAGATTGTTTAGGCCAAAACAAAGAATCATTTTCATTGTCACACCTTATCGCTTATCCTTTTACAGAATCTGGTAGCTACTTAGGCCTACATAGTTCCCCCCCCCCCACACACACACACACGCACACACACACGCACACACACACACACACACACACACACACACACACACACACACACACACAGATGGTTATATAGCAATAGTTCCATTTGAAATGTTGTCTACTTTCACTGAGAAGTTGAAGGTCTGGGCGGGAAAATGCCATAAAGTAGTTGTTTGAAAATGATTTATGTCGTTTGAGTGAAGTTAGCAAAATCGTTATTGAGATGCAGCTCAGGTTTGATTCCTTTGCTAATCTAGACGAATAATAGGAAGTATATTATGCAAGATGGGGTAGAACTAAAAACTTTGATGGGGATCTCAAAGGTGATCGTTTTGATTTTTGGAGGGAAAATGTGCCAAGAGTGATCTTCTGGGTGGGAGTCCATTTCTGCCCTTTACAGCATCAGCTTCCTGGTCTCCAGAGAGACAGGTTGACAAGACAATGAAGTTACCATAGGATTTGGCTGCAGGCACAGAAGTGCAGTGACATGGTATGTTGAGATTGGCCAAGTTTAGAGACGAGAGGGCAGTCATCCAATTTTTGCCTCTTTTCTTCCTGGAAAAGATTTGATTAGAGGGGACAGAATGACAGCAACTTGTAGATCTCATAACAGATGACAAGAGAGACCTGTAGGTAAACTGAAACAGCACCAACTGTGATGAAAGAAGGTTCTGGGTTGAAACTAAAGTGGCAAAAATATTGATGTGATGTGTGATGATAGAAAACCTGGACAACTCTCTTTAACTCTGTTTTTTCTTTTTCTTTTTTACAGTTGCAAAGTGCAACTATACAGCCAGCTGTTTTGACAAGACTAAACTTTCCCTGTATTAGACCAAGATTACCATTTGAGAAAATTCCTTGTAAAATCCACAATAAAACTAGTTAAGGGAATAATGTGACTGAGAGTGGAAGAAGTTTATCTTCAGTCATTTATACTTAGATATCAAGTAGATCTCATAAAAAAAAAGTTTAGTGACATTTTTTGAGCAGGTCACTATTAAAGAAATTTATGAGATAGTAACATCATCACCTCAAAATCTTAACGTGTGATAGTAACTAATTATATGGACATTTCATGAGAATATATGAATTATTACAAATCTAAAGTCTGGTTTTAATAGCATTTTTGCTGTCCTGTTTTGTTTGATTTTACTTTGGTCATTGAAGAGCAGTGAGTGAACCCGTCCTTTAAGTGAATGGGAAAGACTGCTTTCAAAACGCGTGGTTAGATTTCACTTCTGTTTCAGCTTCCAATAGAAGAGTACATCAGAACAGGATGTCAAAGTGTACCTCCACTCTTAGCCTGCGAACCTCAAAGAGAAAAACATGTGTCAATGATTATTTCAGATTTCTGATAGTTATTATAGGCCAGTGTGTGAGGTTGATGCTCTCATTGTCTGTTTTTCCACTTCTAATGTAACATCTGTGTGTGTGGGTTGGTGGGGGAGGGGTGGGGGAGATTTAGAGCTTTTTGAATGACACTTCTTTCCTCATAACATGCCTGACATCTTTCTGATTAATTTTGGCATGCCGTATTTCAACTGTGTACAAAAATTAATGATTTTATCATCAAGCTGTTTTTTTTTCTTTCACCATCCACCATACTCATCTCAGAAGGGGATCTCCCCCCTTCTCTCTCTCTCTCTCTCTCCCTCTCTCTCTCTTCAGTGTTTCATATCCTGAACCTCTCCCTACATAGATAGATAGATAGAGAAATAAGCAGATAGATAGCTAGATAGTATATAGATAGATAGATAAATAGATGGATAGATAAATAGATAAATGTATAGATAAGTAGATGGATAGACAGATAGATAGATGGATAGAAAGATATAGAGATAGATAGATAGATAGATAGATAGATAGATAGATAGAGAGGGAGAGAAGCCTTATTGACTGCAGAAGCACAGAAAGTATCCTGGAATGCTGTCAGATTTTACAACCAGTGTGTACAAGTAATCGATCATGATAATTCAGTGCATTGGTAATAACAATAATTCAAATTTTTGTGTCAGAGTACTGTTTAGAACATAATGTATCTGGTCATGTTTTGTTACAAAGTGCAGAATATTCTGATGAATAGTGTAAAGCAAGATATTTTTAAAACATGAAATTTTCACGGATTGGAGCCGACAGCCTTTTTTGAGGCATGAAATTTTCATGAATTGCCTCTGGCATTCAATGCATATAGTGTAAACAAATGTCTGGTTTTATGGTATTCATAGGTTTTATAGTAGTCATATTTCACCGTCAGATACTTTTTAGATGGAGTCCAGTATCATCATGGTTCCTATTATTTCCTTGACCTCACATGTGTGGTTTTGTAATTATTTGCCTGATATTTATTCCAAGTCCTTGCTCCTTGCCCCACAAATTTTCTCTCTGAGACAGGTGGTCGTCTGCTGTGGAGGCCACAATGATCACATTATTCTACAGATTACTATGGCAACAATGACCCCTTGAAGAAGAAGTCATCACAAAATGTATTAGGGGATGGGATGATCTACCCACTGATTGTGTCAGCTGTAGTGGTTGATTAGATTGTTTACCTCACTGACTCTCAGTGCCATGGAGTCCTCTGGGGTAGACATCACCATGGCAACACATCATTTAGCTAGAAGAGAAGTCATCATCTCATTAGCCATTGTCCCAGTAACGCTTTATCCTAATCAGCTGAGAGAGACTGAGTCACCTGTAGAATGGACCCTATCATCTGTACTATCACAGAGTTTGGCTGTCACCATTCACTGTGTAAAGGCTTAGCCACAATTATTGGTTTTATTCCAATTTTTATGCTTATTTTTTGTGTCTTTTGATCATGAGTCGGTGTATTTCTAAAGTGCAAGTAGGTAGGGATGTTTTAATTATTCCACATAGTGACACTTTGGAGTGGTCATCAGAATCCAGGGGCTTCATTAAAGGTTCATACACAGGTAGCTCTAGACATCAGCACAGGTTGTGTGTTTGGACATGCAGCCAATAGCTTTGTGGTTTGGACAATCCACTTTGTGCTGCTCACTTGCCAGGGATGAAAGGGGGGGGGGATCTGTTTTTTCTTCAAAATACAGCAACTATTGACTCCTTTGACACTAAGAGGGAAGATGTCAAATGTTATTTTGCTCTTTTGAATTCCTAAAGTTCCCTTTCTACTTCGCTTTGACATGTCAAGTAATTATGTCTGCTGATTTTGATACTTGAATCTAACCTGGGGGACCTTGATCTCAATGAACTGGACTGATTTTGCTACAACACACATTTCCTATAGACCTTTTCCAGAGTATACTCGCGACTCGTCCTCAACGGGTTAACAGTCTCTGATTGATGACATTGTGGACAATCTCATGACTCTTTAACTCTTTATGTGCTATTGTGTAAACCTCCTGTGTGCTACATTATTCTGAGATGGCAATGTAGTCATGCTCTGGGAAATCTATGAAACTTTTTTTATAGATATCTGTTACCTGTGCCTATAATGAGCAAAGTTGTAGAGGAAATACCAGACTTTACTCTGATGTAAATTGTACGACAAGTCTATAATTGTTTTCCTATCTGATAACCAGTAGCTTCATTATTGTATAAGAGCCATGAATTTTGCACACAAAACAGTGACAGAAACTTAGAATGAACTGGCAATTTTAGTAAGGAACACCCCTTGATGGTCAATTACCCTATAAAAATGCAAACTATAAGTAACAGGAATGGAATGGCAAGAAACCCTTTCCTTATAATTGTACTGGAACGTTTTGGGATTTATCAATTGTTTGGGCGGGTTTGTGGATTTGAGCAGAATATGCAAAGTTGGCACGTTGTCAACTGAGTCAGCCATGCGAACGTGGCACATAAAGAGTTGAAATAATAGTTATGTCATAGAGTGGGTAATATCAGTTCCGCCTCAATTCTCTATCCAGTGATATTCATCTTTCAACAAAGATAACAAAGCACACAATGTAATAAAGAATGCCTTTTGATGGCCAGACCCCTGGACGTTATTCACTGGAACAGAATACTGGACATCATTCACTGAAACAGAATACTTGTCTTTCACTGGAACAGAATACTGGACCCACAATCCCTTAGCACCTGTTTTTACTTTGATTCTATCTCTCTCTCTATCCAATCACATGAAGGATATTGGGGTACTGGAGGTTTTACAGATTGAGTATAGCCTTGTGTCAGAGCTGAAGCTGGTATTTCTGGGTTGAATAAAACAAGACTTCTATAAAACTAATGTCATAATCCCCCAAAGTACCACCAGCTTCCTCAAATACTTTATCTGTAATGAAGCAGATGTAGGCCTATACATACAAACCGTATTGCATTCCAGTTAGGAACAAACTAGGCCGCATTATAGTACAGATTCTTTAAATATTCTCCCATGTAGGTTTCACTCTATAATTTCTTTGTCTCGAACTAGGTACTGGGCACTTTAACAATGTAAGTGTCATGCAACCTCAAATTCTAAGGACTTTGTTAGAAACATGGTGCCACGCAAACACACAACATATACCAAGGGGAATATATTTCAATGTCTTTTTTTCTCTCTCTTTGTTTTTTTAAATCTCTGTTATTGGAAAATCACCATTGATGAAAAGCTATCAATAGAATCTTCCTCTACTGATTCCTTAGGTATATGTGGATTATTTGGTGCCATTATGTTTAAGATTTTAATTATCTATTTTTATTACATTACCTACACTGATGCCCAGTAAGATGAAGACTTGTAGAGGACCATTTAAAGGATTCAGGCCTGAGCCTGAGGATAAGTTAACAGACATTTTGTGTGTTTGTGTTGGATATCAATACAAATGTCTCCTATGGAATGGGATCAAAATATGTTCATATGATCCCACTTGTCTTCAGGGCAAGGGCAAGACTACAATTACAGTGAATAGAGTAGCATTCAAATTGACATTATACCATCAGCACACAACCACTGATCTTGAGATGCTCATTTGTTAGCAATGCTTGACCCATTGATGAAAAGCTGATATTGCTATACCGTATGTTCCCAAAAAAATTACAATGGGACCCCCCGCAATGATATCTTTAAAAATAGTGAATCAATCTAAATACAAATTCAGGGTATGAAACTATAACTCATTGCCCACATCTTACAAAATACCCCATTCGATTTGCTTCAGTGGTCAAAGAGAAATGAGGAATTTTGTAGAGGATGTCGGGAATCTCTTTTGTCCAAGTTCTGTCTATTATTCACGCACTAGAGCATTGAATTGCTAAAAGTGGAAAAATTAGACTCATGACATGCTTTACAACAATCTACATTTCTCTGTGACCGCTTAACCAAATTGAATGAGGTTTTCTGCAAAATAGAGCTAAGATGTTATATTTTAAGGCCCCGAAGTAGCACTTAGACAGGTCGATCATTTTGGATGTTATCAATTCGAAAATTTGATTGTAATTTTTGAAGGACATACTGCAGTATGTCCCACAAAAATTACAATCAGATTTTCACATTGATAACATCCAATATATATATTTTTTTTCAACGCTACTTCAGGGTCTTAAAATATAACATCTTAGCTTTATTTTGCAGAAATCCCCATTCGATTTGGTTAAGCGGTCACAGAGAAATGGGGATTGTAGTAAAGCACGTCATGAGTCTGATTCTTCCAAGTTAAGCACTTCGATGATTTTGTGTGTGAACAATAGACAGAACTTGGACAAAAGAGATTCCCGACATCCTCTACAAAATTCCTCATTTCTCTATGACCACTGAAGCAAATCGAATGGGGTTTTCTGTAAGATGTGGGCAATGAGTTATAGTTTCATACCCTGAATTTGTATTTAGATTGATGCAATGTTTTTAAAGATATCATTGCGTAGGGCTCGTTGTAATTTTTTTGGGAGACATACGGTATAGGCCTATACACATTTCCCTAAGACACCTGCCTGTTAACACCCAGGTCTAAAGTTTTCAATGGTTTAAGTATAAAACAAGAGAGATACTGAGTGACATCATCATTGCTTCTGACATGGCAGCTGACTTCAGGTGAACGTGTTCTTCCCTGGGGAGAACAAGTATTCCATACCATTCTCTGATGAGTGGTTCTGACGTGAAATGAGTCATTGTCTGTCTTGAGTGAAAGATCATTGATGGCTTCATATTCAATCATATCACAGGTCTATCCATACCTCTAGTCTTCTAAAAAAAAAAAAATCTATGTTTCAGCCATTTTTGTGTCAGGGTTTTAGTGTTCTCATAAATAGATTTGACCCAACATCAACCCTCATAAAATTTTGCGATTAATCACTGATATGTTTTTGTTACATTATAGACTTCTATTCTCATCACAGACCTATTCATTTTTTTTCAAAGCAGATCATATTAAATGTATTCCCTTCCAAATATGCCATGATTGTCAGGACCTTTTATTAAATTTTGTTTTTATGTCTGTTCATATTCTATGACACTGGGTATTATGCATCATACTGCTTGGATGATTTATTGCTATCATTTTGAGCAATAGGAATCTAACAATACCTCTGATTGGATGATTTTTTCTTTTCATTTCAGGAGGACAAGAATTTAACAGTACACCTGATTGGAGCATCACTGTGTTTCTTGTTTGGAGTCATGTACAGCTTCATGCATGCCTGGATTTCATTCCAGACCACAGAGCTGTGTAGTCCGTACGTCTGCATCACTCGACTGGCACTAGCCTCATTCTCTGCTGCTGACTTAGCAATGGGTATCCTTTTTATACCAAGACCACAACAAGGCCATGAGACTTTCTGACAGACGGCAGTGTGTTGAGTCACACCCCCTCACTGACCCATGCCCCTCTCTGACCGGTAGCCGTTTCTGATCCACACCCCTCTCTGATTCACACCCATCTCTGACCTACACCCCTTTCTGATCCATACCTCTCTCATACCCCTTTCAGGTAATCGTGGATGCGGATAATAGGAGCAATAAGTCGTAAATTTTGATTACATGAACGGGAGAGGAGTAAAAAAGTGCGCATTATTCTGATGCTGCTATTATGCGCATTATTGCAGCATGAGGAGTAGATCGAGAATACATGAACGCGTTTTACGACTTATGCGCACTAACATTCCACAGTTCGGTCAAAGGTCACTCGATTTCCCGCACAACCGCTGATTGCTGAGCTTGAGCGAAAGCTGTGCATACACGTGAGTATATAGCACCGGAAACATTACGTCATTATAGAGGCGGGCGCAGTAACCATGACAAATACTCCCGTCTTTCGCACCGTTATATGAACGGGCGCTCGTAAAAGTAGTGCGCACTTCATGGGATATATGAATGCGATTTTGAATACTTATTCCACGTTATTTGGATGCGGATAATTGAACCGCGATTACCTGAAAGGGGTATCAGATCCATGCTCTGCTCTAATCAACACTCCTATCTGAGACCTAAGTGTATAACCTACCTTGTCTGATCCACATCCCTCTCTGACAAACACCCCTCTGATCCACACCCCTTTTTAGTTCATGCCCCTCTTTGATTCTTATCCATTTATGATCCATATCATTGTATTATATAGCATATACAATTTAGGGAAATTAAAACAGAACAATATGACAAACATATGGGTACCTAAACCTACCAAGCCTATATTCTGATGTAATATGACTTCACTTTCTAATTTCATTGTATTAGATAGAGACCTCTCGACAAGGACAAAGTTGTACAAAGATGAAGGCTGGTACCTCTCATAGGACCAAGGCAAAAAAAAAAGAATAAACAAAAACTTGAGGTTGCCCTCAAACCTGGTGTAGTAAAGACACTGAGACTAGATGAAACTCTGTTATTGACTAATAGTAAATATTGTCTGGAAAATTTCATGATCCATGTGTGTCATGTGATAGGAAACATCCCAATATTTCTTATGAGTGTCTTGACTTATGTCAAATAATATTTGAAATGCTTGTTACATTTTGTGAGGAAGTCTCATTTTATTATGCTTCACTAGAGAATATTTTGACCAATATTTTCCACCCCCATTATCTCAATAAGGAATCACCCTGTGATGTCTGAGACATGTACCCAAATAAAACCTCCTGGTTTGTGGGCGTAGGTTCCTTGTCTTCGTATCTTACTCATGAGCGATAAATGAGAGCTGCGTGTCAGGGTAATGGCCAAAGCCGAGCCTTGGGACTATGTGGGAGGAGGGAAAGTGCCTTTGTCTGGCGCTATGACAGGAAAGCTGGGAGGCTAAGAGAGTTTGATACATTAGTTCCTTCCAGCTGGCCCTTTGCTCTCTCTTCTGACCAATCATCAGGAAGTTTACTGATTTGAGACAGAGGATGTATCCCTCCTAAAGGAATATATAAACATATATTGGCTGTAATAGTTCATATTTTCTATTTTCTTCCTATTATGCTACAACTGCCAATTATTTCTCTTCCTCTTGTAGACAAACTTATTTTCTCCATTTTCACATTGTTCGTCCTTTTTTCCTTTTCATTTTCTCTTCTCTCCATCTTCTCCCACTTTTTTATTACATCTTCATCTCCTGAGAATACTTTTATTCCATCCTCTTGTCTTCTTCTTTTCATCTTTTCTCCTTTTCATCTGTCTTCTTCCTCTCTCTTGTCTCTTGTCTGTCCTCTCGTTCTTTCCTTCCTTACCATGACGTCTTTTATACTTTTCAGTTGTTCACATTTCGTTCAACCACCAAAGATGTCCCTTATGTTCAGTAAATCTTATGGCTTTGATTCCTCAGAGTAATATCCTAGCAGCCTTCCTTGATGCAGATTACTCTGTAAGTTTCTGTCTTTATTGGATCCATATGGCAGGAGATAGTGACTGCAATAAATGAGAACCTATAACATTTACTGAACAATTGATGAAATAGAAGGAAAAAAAAACCCTCAAATGAGGTTAATATAAGTAAGGCTGATAGTTAAGATCACACTTGATGCAGGAAGAATGGAATGATGGCAAACAAATGATGGACTTTATTTGAGATTGACTCAGTCAGAACGTTTCCACGGTAATATGTCTCAGGGGAGTCCCCGGCTCTGTGACATCATCGACTTTGACATGTAAGAATATTGAGTCACATTAGAACCAACAGATGGTTTGGGGTTGAGAGTGAAAACGGCTCATCCTGGTTTTCTGCTTCTAATGCTCTGCAATTGTTCAAATGAAGATTCTCAAGTGAAGCATCCTTTGCTGCTGAGTCTTGTTGTGATCAGGTTGAGAAAGGCCTTGGAGTGTAGGGTAGGCCTTGGAGTGTTGGGTGACCCCTGGAGTGTAAGGAGAGCCCCCCCCCCCCCCCCCCCCCCCCCCGAAGTGTGAAATGGACTTTAAAGAGTAGCCTGGTCTCTGGAGTAGGGGGCAGGCTGTGGAGTGGTGGGGGGGGGGGGGGGCAGGCAGATGAAAGGCCAGAATAGTTGTCATTTCAGTTTGTGGGTTTTGTTTGCTCAATATCAACAAATGACAATTGATCATTGGTTTAAGAAAATATATATATATATATTCTTGACTTAGTGAGCAGTGATTCAGGCCAGTATTTACGAATTACAAATTTAGAATTCCATTTCTCTCAGGATTCTTTTTTACTCATACATCATTCAGCTGTGATACTTCTGAGTGGAGTAATGCTTTGCACATATAACTCCAGGAAAAAACCAAACCACCCTCAACAAACAAACAAACAAACAAACAAACAAACAAACAGAAAAGGTATTTTTTAGTGTAACAGAAAGAACTTGATGAAGGATGTTTAAGTTAGAAGTGGACTGTTCCTAGTCAGTAAATGAGCATTGTGTTCTGTTCTGCCTAGGTTTAGGTTACATTATGTATCTAGTCTATGAATGCCTAGTGCCTTAACATTAATGTTGTATGTTTGACTGGGTATTCTTGTAGAAGCTATGCATCATTCAGCCTGCATGTCATAGCATGGTAGTTATGATAGACCTGTGTGTAATACTTTGCTGCTGGTTTAAGTTCCGCCATCCACAGTGAAGTAAAGACAGCCTTACTCTAACACATGTTTGTCATCAGTTAGACCAAGGTCCAAGTTTGAGAGACAGTGATGAGGTTTGAAGCTAGTCCCATCCCTCAGAGAGACGTCAAGACAAAATAGGTTTCCTTTCATTTGATGTAAGATATGATAAGGAGAATGAAAGAGATTTTCAGAGAGATATGGGCAAGATTACTGAATATAGAACCTGATAATTCTGTATAAGTTGAAAAAAAAATGACAGAATTTTCAGTTCTTAAAAGGGACTATGGCATTCTCTCACTGATATAGAGAATTGAATTACACCTTGTACTTTTTTTCCCCAAGTGCTTGACCCTAACCAGGCCGGGCTTTTGGGGTGTTCTGTGGCCGGCCGGGGGAGGGTTGATTCAACACCCCTCCCCTGAGATCTCAACCATCGATTACGCAATTGCTCTGAAAATTGGCACATCCATTACCTGTCACGTAATCTATCAAACTATAAAAGAAAAAATTGAATCTTTCATTTTTCATATTTTGTATTAATTAATATGCGTGAAATCATAAATTTTGCTCTATTTCAGAAAATAATGCTAATGGCATCCTAATTTTTGGTGACATTATTCCCTGTAGCATTCCTAACAATGTACTTTAACAAAAATGTGGTGTCAAAACTGATTTCTCATGTATTACATTGTTTTATGAATTTCCTATGTATTTCTTTGTTTTTTGACCTTTTGTTTTTATCATTTTTTTTTAATGGGAGCGCACATGAAAGGTGACCCCATAGCTGTCACTCATGACCATAACAACATGTGCAGGGGGGATCTGCACATCAATACGACGCTTCCAGAATGGTCGAGATCAGCATCTAAACGGTCTGCTGGCTATATGATGATTCTCTATACGTCATTTTTTTATTGAGTTTTGGTATAAACTGGCTTGCGTCTGAACAGGGGTCTAACTGTTAAGAGAATTGATTTGTTGGTGTGAGTCAGGTGTGAGGATAAACTTGTCTGTTGTCACTGGTGGATGGAATCCTCTAGTCAGGGAGCTGGTGACCTAATGAATGACTCTTGGTCACCTGTCATACCAGGTAATGAGAACCAGATCAGTGTCTGTCTGGACGGTCAGGAGATGAAGAGATACCTCAACTGAGTTATGAATGTAGAGTAAATATACCACCTGTGCCTACCAATTAAAGGGATGGTATAGTATTGGGGGGTGAGGATTGAGCTTGTTACTTTTTGCAAGATACTGAGAAACCACTTTGAATGAAATGTTACAGAGCATACCATTCCAATAGGAATTCAAAGTTTATTTGATGAAAATCAGTTTTGAAATGGCTGAGACATCCAAAAACAAAGTAAAACAAAGAAGTCCTAATGGTGGGTTGGTCCCACCTTTTATTAGTATCACTTGGTTTGGATATCTCAGCTATTTCAAAACGAATTTTCATTAAAGAAACATTGAAATCCTCATGGAATCCTCAAAGAGTGGCATACATCATTATGAGTGACCTTCACTCTGTGCACCCTCTCCTTTCTACTTCCAGACAGGTGTACTCTGTAGTGTCTGCTGGTATATGACCAAGTCTTAGTACGGGTAGACAGTGTGTGGTCTTGATTAGTGTATGTCAGAGCCAGGGACATTTTGTGACTGTGAGTAGCTCACATCACCAAACATGATTTGTGTGTTTACCAGCAAACCACAATGCACTCATCCAACAATCCCCAGGGTTCAACTTTGCTGTGGGTCAATGACACATTATTGTCATTAAATTGCAAGATAATCTCATAATCTTGCTATTTACCTCACCTATCAATCAGCATATTTGACTTTGAAGTAACATTGAGTGTTTGATGCTAATGATGATAAAGATAAGTGAACCTCAAGAGCAGCTGTGAAACAGTACTCATCAAAACACCATTGTTAATAAGTAAATGTTGTGATGATAACATGCAATGTCAACATGATGTGTGTTTAGATAATGACAGCAAGCTTTTCCCCAAACCTGAAATGTCCAACAGTAAAGAGAAGAAGAAAGGAATGACATGAAGGAGCTTTCCAACTGAATATAACAATGATGAGATTTACATGAAGAGAGCCAAAAAAAACTTCATCTGCAGACTTTAGTTCATGTCTCATTGTTAACAGTCCTGTCTTTTTACAAGTAGCTCCTGTATGGTGTACATCTCAAGATACAGCATGCTACAAAGACTCTTCACATTGTACTCCCATATAAAACACACCACGAGAGGTTGTCATATTTACTGTCAGTTCTCAGTCCTACTTTGGTTTCCTGTTCTCTCCTCTTTGACCTAGCCACAAACCTGAATTTCACCTCCAAGCACGATGCAGTCAGCTATTTGAGTAAGAGGCGGATATATGGGTTCGCCTGGGTGACTGATGTGCATTCATCGGTGTGTTAACTCACTGGGGATATCAGAGGATGCTTTTTAGTGACTAATTGTTGAATCACGTCTTCTCTTCTCAGCTTTCTTTGTCCTCACACTGGTTTGCCATGTCTTGGCCTTAGACATTAGTTGTGTTCACATGCAGTTTGCCAAACTTGAAGTTTAGGTCGAAAACTTAACTGTCGATGATTAGCTCCACTTGTGAATTCACGATGCGGGATCACACGCGCACATAAACTTTAAGTTACAACTTACGAGTGACCCCCACTTGATGATTACAACTGAGTGCAGTCTTTGCTAGATGATCTTGTGCTCATACAAAACATTTCAGCAAATGAGATACGAGGTTCACGCTAACTCACAAGTGGAGAGAGCGTAAACCCTAAGATGTCTTGTGATTCTAATCTAAACTTTAAGATTGCTAACTTTTGAGTGCATCCACATGGTGCTAAACTACAAGCTAATCATTTGTGACCGTGCACCTCAAAACGAACATAAAGTCGCACACACTGATTTTGCGTGAGGACAGAAAATAAGTGAAATGGGTCAACCTAGTCGAACTTGACTTTTTCACATTTTTTGAAAGAGCGGGTCTTCTTTTACATTATGCTAAAATTTGGTATCTTAAAACGGGCAGGAAAGTGTGTTTTTTAGCGGTTTATCTCGAACATTTTTGGTAGAATAGTGTGATTAGGTGTGTCTTTAGAATCCCTTTTTCATTTCTGAAAAACCTTGTCCACGCTCTTCACTTTCAACTCTAATAACTTTTGAAAGGATAGTGCTACTGCTTTGAAAGTTGGCATTGATTATGGAAAGAATGTGTTAATGAGGCATGCTTAATTTCAGTTTAATCTGATAATCCCTTCATTGTTGTTACTCTGATGGTTTACTTCCTGTTTTTGTCCCATTCATCGCACAGCCAGCACAGCTTGGTAAAGATTAAACGCTTGAATAGACACTCTACTTCAGAGCCTCTTTTCTCACTTCACACTTTTCCTGAGTTTGTGCTTTCTTTCCAATATTGATATAGGTTAGGAGAGTCCATTTGATTTGAGTTATACATCATTTTAAAGCTTAAAGTCTGCTCTTTCAGAATATGGTCTTAACTAAAAATTCATGTCTGGCAACTTTTTGTTTGTTTTGAGGTGCAGGGTCACATTTAGAGTTAAGTTTTCGACCTAAACTTAAAGTTTAGGAACAGTGTGTGAATCTAACTATTGTGTTCAGCTGTTGTTTGAAGATATCCTAATTTTGGTGTATGATAAAACTTGTGAAACAGAGAACAGTACTTCTCTTGACTTGATTTTGATGGTGGATCAACTTTTGTGTTCATTTATTGCAGAATAGTCACATTGCATAAAATATTACAAGTTTTGATTCGCAAACAAAGTGACTTTCATATAAGCATACAGGAACTACATTTTGGCAGCTGCAAGGATGCAAGTTTCTTTAACTTGTACATACAGCATTGTGACATTAAGAAAGTTGACAAATCTCATTTTGATCTTTTGGTTGGCTTCCTGTAAGTCAGCGAACTGTGTCTTTATTGGATTGGGATGGAGGGAGAAGAGCTCTGGGCATTCTTCAGACAAGGCTTTGCATGATTGGTTATGACTAATTTCTCAGGGAGACGGTTTTCTGCCTGAACTTTCAGAAGTGATCAGGAACCTCCGGGCAGGCATAGATGATGGATCTGACAGCTGATTGGCTGGATGTCATGATATATGACATGGTGATGCATTGTCAAGAATGGTTTCCATAGCAACCATTCATGTCTAAGACAGATGTGAAGAATGAGATTGAGAAAATACTTTTTGAGCAAGACTTGAAATGTTAGATGTACAATAGGTCAAAGGATATGAATATCAGAAAGAGTGGTTGATGTTTCTCAATGGTGTGTTTTACTGTAACCTGTCTGTGTCATTGTCGAGTATTGTTTTAGAAATTGTTCTATATGTGATGTCAATACTTCTAAGACAGTGTTGAACGTAGTTATCCCTCGTCTTACTGCTGTTTATGTCTTGCAGTGTTACATGTAGAACAGATGATGTAATATTTCTTTGTGACTTATTTGTCTTTGATTTTTAGTGAGGTTTGTGCTTGCAAAAGTGCTTTGTGTGAGAGCTACAATGATGATAAGATTAAAATTGACCTCTTTTATTTCATCATGGCATACCTGCAAGAAATACTTGAAATATTGAGATGTCGTGGAGTCAAGGAAAGATGTGAGGTCAGACCACCGTCTCCATGGTAACGTGTGACTGTCCAGTGAGTCACTAGTTAAGACTGGTTATCTGATGGTCATCTCCCTGTCAGCCTAGAAACGCTGACTCCTGTCTCACTTGGCCAATTGTCTTCAATGCATTTCACAAACCTCACAGACCGAAATTGATTCAATATATTTGGGATTAGAATTGATAACCTACGTGAGCCAGGAGTAATCTGGAAGGATTAGAGGATTGTTGATATATCTCAAGATCATCGTCTTGGGACGGTGTGAGAGAGGGAGAGAAGAGAAGAAAGTAGTGAGACAGAATAGAGAAATATAGACAGATAGTTGAAGAGATAGACTGGTTTTATGAAGACAATAAGGCTTAGAGAAGTGGAATATCAGATAGTGAATGAAAGAGATAGAGAATCAGAGAGAATATATGAGGTAGGGAGAGAGAACCTGATGAACAGAACAGAAATCATTGTTTCATATGACTATATCTTATTACACTATTTAATTTCTAGTCAGATATTACAGCAAAAATCTCAGGATGGTACTTAAATTTTTTTTTAGTATATTTGTAAGAGTTGTTTGTTATCCTCCAAAAGTTTGCCTCTGTACCAAAGTACCCTCATACATTCAATCTGTGAGATTTAGAACTGTTAAGTGTCACAAAAACATGTCTGCCTTTCAAAGTGATCAGTATAAGAAATGTTTGCAAATATTCATTTAAATGTTGCAGTTTGGATTTCCCAGAACTTGATAGTAACTTCAGAATTTGTGTTCGAACTTCTTAGCATGACCACTAAGGAATCAGTTGGATACACAGGCAAGCTACTTCAGTGTGGATGGTTGCCTCCAGTAGAGGACTAGGCAATGGGAATAAAGTGCCTTACCTAGGGGCATAGCCACTGCAGCCTGGGGACTTGAACCAAGGACCTTATGATTTAAAGTTCATGCTGTTATCCACTACGCCACTATTGCTATGTATCTATTTGACATCAGCTTCAGCCAGAGCCATTAATTGACATGTGAACAAGTGTCAGGATCTGGTCTGTAGCTTTGTACAATGATTTGTGGAGGCATTGTTTACATTTACCTCATATTTCATCAATTCTGCTTTTGTAATTTTCTCATAATCATAATTATCTGATGTTACATTTGAATGTATTGATTATACATTCTTGCATTGTAATTCTCAGTCATATGTTCCAAGTGTTTTCACCCATGTGAACTTTCTTATTTAAAGAAGAAATTTGTCCTTAACAGAAATTTTATCTTTCAGTAATACTCTTTGGTTCAGGTTTGAGATGGTACGCAACAGCTGAAAATCCGGTGAGTATTTTTCATGCCTCCCCCACAAAGTGTTGCTGGAAGCATTTCTTTTTGATACTTGGAAGGTAATAAAATGAATGTTATCTGATGAACTTCATTGTCACACTATTATTGTGGTGTATAAATTTTTACAAGGTTTCCTCCCAAAATCCTGCCAGTCTCTCACATTAAATATTTTTGAAAATGTTTTCTGTACTGAAACCAGTAATATCATTTCTAGAAATTGGAAACAAACTTTGGAGAGTTTGTCCAAGGTGCCAGTACTTTGAGAGACTACCAAAAAATGTACCTCTCTCTCTTCACCTCTCTGCTTCTTTCTTTCACACTGTTTAACCCGTTGAGGACGAGTCCCAAGTACACTGTATACTCAGGCAGGTGTCTATGGGAAATGCGTGTTGTAGCAAAATCAAACCGTCCTCATGACAACGGGTTAATCAACTTTAGTCACACTCCAATCTTATTTCAAGACACATGTTTTGTATTAATACCTCATCCACTTATTTTTACTTGTCATTTTTGATCTCTTCCAAACTGATTCTTTCACAGCCATTTTTGTCATCACAGTGAAAATCACATTCACACAGACACTCTGTAGTGCCAGTATTCTAACAAAGTATGAATACAGGGAAGTGAAACTTATTGTATTTAATGAATCATTCTGACCAAGGCTTTGTCCTTGTCAGTCAGCATGAAGGATGGTTTGTGATGTTTAATTGTGTTCAGTAGGAAAGTGATGAATGTACAGCCTTGATTGTGACACTGGACCTTTGGTAGTGGGGAAGTCCCATCTGGCAAACCAATGACCCAACTTCCTTTGAACAGGTGCATCTTATATCAACATGAACAAATATATCTTAATTGCTTTTACAAGTTTGGCAACAATATAAAGTGTGGTCATGTTGTGGTAATCAAATAACAGATTTCACATGGTGATTGTAACAAGCATTCTGCACAAATATTTCACCTATCAAAGTTTGACGCAAGGGCACTGCAGTATTTTCGTTGAACTATTGAACTAGAAGTCACCTAGTGAGTATGCTCTGAATACTCAGTAGGTTAAATGGATGTACAGTGTATTATACCTTGAAATATAAAAAGAACGCCATGCAGCGCATGTCATAAATCACCACATTGATAGAATCCATGATAAGCACCAGTGGCTGTATATAAAAAAATGATAAAAGGATCGACAAAAAAAAAAACAAAAAAAAAAAACAAAACTGTTACATTTGATTGCACATTTTCATTTCATAATTACATTCTGTCACAGTTTGATACACAGATCAGTCATGCACAGATTTTTCATGTTTTTTTTTATTTCTCTCAGAAGAAAGATGTGAATAATATTCTCAGTAATTTCCAAACCCATATACTCATTGTGTAGATAATTGTTTCCTTGTCACATTATCTCAGCAAATGAAAGTGAGACTATGAAGTACATATGGTGCAAGAAACAGAGATTAGAAAATGGAGACAAGGGTGTAAGGACATGATGATGAAGGAAACCAGTGAGTGAGTGTGTGTGAGTGTGTGTGTGTGTGTGTGTGTGTGTGTGTGTGTGTGTGAGTGAATATAATGTACTGTATGCTTGAAAAATGATTCAGCAGCATAAGTTTTTGTTGTTGGTAGTATTGATTTCATTGTTAATATGGATTTGATATTGAATGGAACTCAAATAAAGAATATCATAAAACAAAAAAAGTGTGTGAGTGTGTGTGTGTGTATGTGTGTGTGTGTGTGTGTGTGTTTAAAAAGCAGAACTTTTGATATCCATACAGGATAGATTGAGTGGATAGAGAGGCTGAGAGGAAGACACAAGTGTCCTAGCAGCTGTCAGCCTGTTTCATTTTCAATTTACTCAGGACGCCATATGGTAATAATTCAATTTATTTGAGGAAAAAAAAATGAGCATGTGTGTTAGCATGCCGTTGAGAATGAACAATATTCTCTTTTTGTTCTTGTTTTTTTTTTGCCTCTTTTATCTTGTCACTCTGACTCTTCCTAAAACACAAGGAGAACAAAAAAAATCCTTTTCTCTCCTAATTACATTGGTTAGATTATGAAATGTCAGCTGTTGAAAGGCGGTGATCATCTGTAACCTGATTTGGATTTTATACCCTTACTTCCATTAGCTTAGTAAAGTGACCAAACCCTGTGGGGAATGCAGCGCAATTGAGTCGAGGTTTTCTAGTGTGGAAAAGGAGGCAAATTCATAGATTCCAATGGAGAATGGTGTGAAGTGACATGCAAGACATCTGAGAATAGACTTCTGTTCCCTGCAAGGCCTTAGCACTCACCTTGCCAAGAAGAAAACTTTTCAGTCCTTAACCCATTCAGTATGGAAATCTAGTGGCCAGCATATGAAGTCTATGGATATTTCAGAATTCAGTATGGAACGGGTTAATAACTTGTCAAAGGCTGGGAGAACATCGATCATGAGGTCGTAATCTTCAGTCACACAAGTCTGAAATTATCATGTCTGCTGGATAAATTTATTTGATAAATAAGATATACTCATGTATCAAATGAGTAACAATAACTGTCCTTATGACAAGGATTAGCACAAATGCTCATTTTTGTCTGCTATTTCCATTGTTTCTATGGTTACTGATCTACAATTCATTCTTATCATTTCCTGTCTCTTTTCTATGCAAACTTTGCTTGTGTCTCCTCTCTGTATTTCAATACACTGTGATGTGCATAGTAGCAGTATTCCTTGCACCCATGTCATCCATCACACTCTAACCACCTGCAACATCCGTTTCATCTCTGGTCATCTCAGAGATGCTGTCTCCATGGCAACCACTGATTGAGACTGGTGCCATTCTTCTTCATTTTCTGTTGCTCTCCCTCAAGTTATACATGTCAAGGTCCTGTCATTTGGGCTGCTATTTCTAGTTTCACATCTCCCACATAACACAGAGGAATCAAAGCATCTCAGCTTAATTTGTGTCTGTTGAACTGACAGGTTTGAAAACTTAGGGAAGAGAATATGTATCAAATATTGATTTCATGCTAGTGATTAGATTTTGTGGAGGAAGAGTCAATTGAAGTTTGCTGGAAAAAGGAGACCACAGGATCTTGGAGAGAGTTAGCTGAAACCAAGATAGAAGCGTTTCCTTGCCGGATAGCAGCAGTAATCAGTAGTGATAGCCCTGGCCAGTTGATGTCTGGTGGAGTGTTAACAATCAGTGACAGTTTAGAACTTGACTAGTCCTTTTTTAGTACTCATCTCTTTCTCAGAATAGGGTCAAATTGCTCAAGTCACCCAAACTCACTGTTTCACTCCCTCATCTATTTTTTGTCTAATCTTCATTCAGTCACAGCTCCTTCTGATTAGGCAGCAATGCTTATGACAAAATTTGTTTGTATTGTTAACATGTTATTTTTGGTGGAAGGAAATACTTGCTCACCAATTTGTTCCAAATCAGGTTATAATACAAGACCTCATATTGTAATCAGGTTATGATACAAGGCCCGAAATTGTAATCAGGTTATGATACAGGGCCAGAGATTCTTATTTGTTAGATGCTTTAAACTCAATGTATTGTTTTTTGTTTTGTTTTGTTTTTTCTTGTTGGTAATATGTTGACAAGATTTATCAGGTTGTTGCCTTTGTCAAAGAACCTCTTGCATTAGTAATCACAAGAGAAATGATCAGATTGTGATATGAGACAGCTGAGTCAAGCCACAGTAGGCAAACCTCAAGGAGAGGGACTTTAGATACCTGTCAAAATATCTCATTTCAGGATTTTGCATTATCAAATTTAGCTGCCAGCATTTGATAGCAGAACTCGCCACTAGTCAGCTGAGCTGTATTCAGGGGAGACCATGCATACACATTCATTCATTCATTCATTCATTCATTCATTCATTCATTCATTCATTCATTCATTCATTCATTCATTCATTCATTCATTCATTCATTCATTCATTCATTCATTCATTCATTCATTCATTCATTCATTCATTCATTCATTCATTCATTCATTCATTCATTCATTCATTCATTCATTCATTCATTCATTCATTCATTCATTCATTCATTCATGTCCAGATCATGGATATTTGTTTTGTTCACATGCCTTTTGCACAACAAACAAATATACAATATACATTTACATAAACAGCATTCAAATGACATATTTAAAAACATAGGGGAGGCATCATGGCACACTGATAGCTAGAGGGTGAATGGAGTGATTTCATAGGTGAAAGAGATCGACCAACTGAATGATCAGGTGACTGAATGATTTGATAAGAAAGTGCTCAAGTTAGTCTTTTTTGTGTGAATACTAATCACAGTCACAGGTCTCAAAAAGCCTTTGCAGTAATGTACCAGGCTACAGCTCCTTTGGTTACAACTGTCAGTGCAAACAGCATTAGGATGTTGGTCACTTGGTGTTCATTTTCTATGTCATGAAAAGGGTGAAAACTGCTTCATACATTGTAGTAATAGAATTTTGTATGAAAAGTGCAGTGTATTTTCTTTTCTGTGCTCATAAGCCTATATCTAAGAGTATTCCATACCAATCTTTACTGGGGTAAATTAATTTTATCTTGAATATCAATATATAAAAATATTATTCGGTAAAAGTGTGAAAAATTAGATTTTGTTACTTTCTTATTTTTTTTTTGTGTTCAAAATATCTGATTTGATGCATTTTTCATTTTGATTGCCTTTACTCTATTTATTGAAGTTAATGTGAATATGTTGTGGACTTATTACATCTTCATGTTGTTTCAGATCTTTCATTTGTACTACTTTCTATACTTGAATTCTGAGTATGTTTTAGAAGGCAGTAAAGTTTGCAACACTATGTGTACTGAGAAGAGTGAGTACGTATTCTAATAATGATAAACATTTTTACCTGCTTTTTAACTCTTTTCATCCCATCCATATTTTCTCTTTATTTTCTACAGGTATTACACTACAGGCAAATAAGTGCTGCATTTGAGTGGATGCTTGTAGTTCTCTTGAACATTTACTTCATGACATTTTGGTGTGAGTTTCGATTGATCCGAATCACACCCAGACTGTACCATTGGACAGGCCAATCCTGGGAGTCAATAGAGGGCGCTAGTAGTATTGGGTCAGCAACACCAGCGACGGAATCCCTGAATGACGAGGATTTGGAGGTGAAGATCCCATGTCTGAATGGAAACAGCATGGAGCCTGGAGCTCGTTACGGCAAACACACCTTCATCTGACCTCACCTGCCTGCCTGCCTGCCTGCCTGTCTGATTGCCTGTCTGATTGCCTGTTAGTACAATAATTCTCTGATGAATAGGAGCCTTGAAAAGCATGTAGAACAGAATACCAGAGACTCCAACTCTTCCGTTTTTGACGGGAGATCTCCCACCGAAAGCCCATTTTCCCCTTCTCCCACTTACAATAAAATTTCTCCCACCTTGGCCTGGCTCTGTGTCTCCCACTTGTGTGGTTTTTGTAGATGCTGATCAATTTCATTTGCATGCATGAAAATAGCATCTGCATGTGATACGATTTGAATTGAAGTTTTATTAAGCCCAAACAAGTGATTTAATTCATTGACTTATTACTTATGCATTTTGCCATCACATGTTGAAAAATGAGGCTGAGATAACACGAGACTCGAGAGAGCATCTAGTACCCTATTGACCCAAGGGACTTCCCGCCTCGCGCGCATCAAATTGAAGTCTCCAGTTTGCTAGGGGTTTCAGGTGGGAGAATCTCCAGATTATAAGGTGCTCTGCCTTGGAGTCTCTGGAATGCATGAATAAGAGCAAGACAGGAGGATAAAGCTTGCCAGGGCCGAGATTCAAAGAACAAAATTTCAACTGAAAGATGACGACATTATCAGCTGACTTTCATTTTCTGCATGCATTTAAATCAATGTGCAATGTATGCATGCCTGCCTCAGTAGATGGTGTGTCAAGTTTGTATATTCTGCTCAAATGCACAAACCCGCCCGGACCTGTTGATAAATTGCCCAATGCCACAGTACAATGAAAGCTTTTCTGGCAATTCCATTCCCGTCACATGTAGCTTGTATTTTATGTGGTGATTGACTATCAGGTAGTGTTCCCCACTAGATTTGAAAGTAAATTCTTAGTTTCTGTCACTGTTTTGAGTGCAAAAGTCATACCTCTACAATAATGCAGCTTCTGGTCATTTGAAACTAAAACAATCATAGATTTGTCATACAGTTTACATCAAAGCAAAGTTTGGCATTTTTTTTTGCTCATTACATGTCCAGGGTAATGAAAATCTGTAACATTCTTTAACAGTAGATTCGAAAAACGTTTTCCCAAAGCATGAGTACATTTCTGTCTCATGGCACATAGAGTTCATCAAGATTATCTAAGCATCTCTCCTTGTAAGTTCTTTCATGGTTTCTGTAAATGAAATGTTTCCCCTTCTTTATTTAAGACATTTATCCAAGTGGGATATGTATCCAACCCAAGATTTCATTACTCCTCTGAATTTGATTTAGATAGTGAGGTGTAAAACCCTTCATTATCTGCCCTTGCTCCATATTTTGGACATAAAAACCCACTTACATGAAGTTTGATATATTGAGACAACACACCCTCACTAAATGTAAAGCAATACCAGCCTTATGTAGACAGCGTATTATGATTTTACCCCATGCCATTTCTCAATAGACATCCCAACTCTGCTCCAGTGGGTAACAATATAGTAGCATGATGCTTTGTTAGGCAAGCATGTTACAAAGGAATGCACGCCAAGTTGTGACCAGCTGAAACCAAGTTGGCCCAGACTTTGTACATAATAGCTTTGATATTACAATACTGTTGTGCTCTACTGAGAAGGCAAATATAATGATATACAAATGATGCACAGGATAGAGTGCATCTCCACTAACGCCACGAAATAATCCTGTGCATCATTTGTTTCATAAAATGGGTCGAAAACTAACAGCATTTTTCACGTACCTTTGTGGATCAAGATGTCCGAAGATGTTCGTCCCAAACATTTACGCACGTCGCACTCGGAAATCCCGCACATATAAGTACTGTACGTATAATTGTATACGTACGCCACACATGTTATGCACACAAGAAAGGCCGGCCGGCAGCCCGAACTAGAAGTTGTTTACAGGATTGACAGCGCGTATAGTAGCGCGCGACGCACTTGTAACAACTGATTGAGTGCGCACTGCTAGTGCAAACATTGTGACGTCGGCCGTGCATATGTTAGTGAGAAATTAATACAAGCACACGTGACTCATTTCAGCGCTTCCAATTGGCTACATTCTTGAACCCATTTTATAATAGCTTTTATTGCTACTAGAAAAAGCTGCAACAAGGAATTACATTTCATGACATTTGTTTGGGTGTGGGCATGCTACAATGAGATCCTTGGTCTCGCTGACACCAAAAATGAGATTTCATGTAAGATATTTACTCCAGTGATGTTTGTGCGTAACAATTTTATGATCAAATTTGTTTGTTTCTTCATAACTGTGTTGTAGTTGTATTATAGGGAGAAGTTGCTAGACAGTTTGTGTATCCTTATGTCCAGTTATGAAAGCTTGGTTTGGATTCCTTGGTCATTTTCGGTTTCTGTCTTCTTGAGGTGTGTGGTCCTACTTTGAACCTCATGTCTCATTTAGACGTTCTCTTCCTAACTCGTCCTCTCGTCTACTTCTAAAACTGGTGACCATATTCCTCCATTAGCTCCAAGGGGACTCCACCATGACCACACCCCTTTGTTAGCTTCAAAGAGACTCTTCCATGACCACGCCCCTTTATGAGCTTCAAAGAGAGTCTACCATGACCGCAACCCTTTATTAGCTCAAAGATACTCTATCTTGACCACACTTCTTTATTAGCTTCAATGGGACTCTACTAAGACCACACCCATCTGTTAGCTCCAAAGAATCTCCACCATGACCACACCCCTTTATTAGCTCCAAAAGACTCCACCATGACCGCACCCTCTGGGCTGCTTCCAAACTCAGTGTCACTTCACCCTTTTAGCATCTTAGCCGCACAAGTATGTCGTATTTTCCCTTGCAATTAGTTATAATGTACAGTCAGAAAAAAAACACACCAAAATGTTGGTTATGTTTTTCAAATTCAGTTTAGATGTAATTTGTGATAAGAATTAGAATTATTTTGTTTCTTACTTTGTTTGTTGTTGTTTTTTGTGGGGGGGGGGGGGATAAAAGAGGTGGGTGAACAGCATGATAAATCTTAAGCATGATATCTGCCACCTGATTCAAACTTGATTTCATGAAGACAGGCCGCTGCATGATGCACATCAATTTTGTAAAATGTGTGTGTCTTTTTACCTCTCAGGCAATACAGGTTAAAGGAAAGCTGATGATAAAGATACCTGAAGAAATGGAGAAAGGCTACTACTTCACACCAGGAGCAGATGTGACTCCTCAATCTCATCACTATGACAACGTCAGTGACTGGGCCTCAAAGAACGCCCTCTACAGTTCAATTATTACATCCTCCTTCAGTAACTCTGTGCTGAGTGAGCTTTTGGAGCAGAGTGCCACATCCCAGTTTGATGATGAGTGTCGGATCTCCTTCTCACATCCAATCTGCTTCTCAGACCTGGGTAATCCTGACGTGATGAGGGAGGGTGGCCAGCACACTCTACAGTCTCCAGTTACGTGTAAAGAGAAGAGCGCCAGCAGTGTCAGCTTCTGGACATTTTGAAGACATGTCTTCTCAAGAATATTTGATGGCAGAGATTGGTGGCCCTTGAAGTGAGATGTCAGAACTCTATATTTGGTCTATCCTTGAAAGATACAGACTTTTATCAAGATGGCCATTCCTACATCTCAGGAGGACCGAGATAGTTTGGTTCACTCACTTTGCATTTTCTTTTGTTTCCAGTTGTTTTGTCAAGGAAGTGCTTGTTACCGAGGAAAGTATGAACTCCTTTATAAGATAAGCAGGGTTATTTAGACATTTTATACATTTTGTTTATCTTTCCTCAGAGGCTACTGACCCTTTTGCCATCATACACACATTGCTTTTATTATTTTAGGTAGTATTTGGCTCAACAGGGTGAGTGATGGTATCTGTACCCTACGTGAGATTTTCAGTCTCCTCTGTATGGTATATGCATTGACATAATGCAGTTTAAACTTACTGTAGATGATTTGCTGAGTTTATATTGAGACTGGTATACACTCAGGAACTTCTAGCAATAGCCACACTCATTCTCATTTGCATACATGTATGTAGCTTGAAGCCTAGGAGCAAACTTTCATCTGATAATGACCACATTATTAGTTTTTGTTTTTGTTAAACTCACTGCCTTGTCTCCCTGAACAGTTAAAAGCAGTGAGTAAGAGTGAAATAAGTCTCACAGTCTGATATCGTATCACACTATCACACATAGCATTGGATGATTGACCTTTGACCTACAGTGTAGATGGCAGGTCTTGCTGGCTGTGATGCCATGAGCTGTACATTTTGTCTTTATTTTTTATTTCTTGTTTGTTTTTTTAATCTTAGATGTGGTTCATTTGACCCAGACTAAAAACTCACTTTGACAGAGAGAAAGTGACCACTGAGCCGAGTTCTTATCTTTTACGCTGCAATACAGTCACCTGAGGGAGAGCCGGGAAGTGTTGGCTTTTTAGCTTGATAAATCATCATGAATGTCACAATCAAATGGATGATGTTTATGTAATGATAAGAATAAAAGGGTTTCATAGAGTGACAGAACATGTAGCCATAGTTAGAATACAAGCTCTGAGTGAAGTGTTTGTTTTTACAGAGTTTTTCTTACATAATTTGACATTGGTCTGAGCTGTAATTGAAGAGGATTTACATTGCAATAACAGTTATGTGTGGAATCTATGTGATAAAAAAAAACAACAACTTTTCTTTCCTTTTTAGTGAGTGGCATCTGACCAAGAGGAGGAAACTGTTCTGAAATTGGGAAAAAGGAATTACATCTCAAAGTTGATAATCTTGTTTGAGAACACACCAGTGAAATCATTATGTAAAATGTTAGAGTATGTGTGTGAGGTACATACTTTGATTTATTAATGCTATTATGTTAGATGGAGGTTTAAATGTGCCTCTTTTTATCATGATAAGGAATCCAAAAGGAATGACATGGATCAATAGATAATGAATTTGACATTCCATTGAGTTTTAATTGTGAAATGTCTAGTGGAATGACATTTAGATTTTCATCAGGTTTGATTGAAATTTCAAAAGATTTGATTAAGCTTTGAAAAGCTTTGAAAGAAAGTGAGGACATGTTTGCAATGCCAGTTGAAAAGTATGCCATATCTTGTGTTTTGCACATCTGTAATATGTGTTGTTTTGTCTAATTCTTTAATCAAGAGTTTAATACATTATTATTTTTTTTTTAATCTGCAACATCTTCTGATAGTACAATGTGCAGCTTCAGACTTTTACCCATACAATGTTAAAAGGTGATTGTTGTGTGTCAAAAAGTATAATCCTAAGACCTAACATGTAATTCACATTTATCTCTACCATCCTACATATAACCAGGGCTCCACACTAACTTTTATTTTTGGTGGCCCAAAGGCAAACATCCGACCTATTTTGGTGGCCCCATCAGGCCACCAAATTCTTCATTTCTGAAATTTTGGTGGCCCGACTTGCGTTTTTGGTGGCCCCAGGCCACCGGGCCACCGTTAGTGTCGAGCCCTGATATAACTGAAACAAAAGTGAGATATTTGGAGAGATTTTATTTTTATGTAACCACAGAAACAATGTTTGTCTTGGTGCTAAGAGAAAGAGAAAGAATTTAACTTGAAAACCATACACATGGTCTACAAATCACTGCCTTTATCTGTGTGCCTGAGACTACAGTCAACTCTGTAGGATGTTTTTAATACTTATTCACAGGCAGATATGTGTCGTTTTCATGACAAACTTTGACTTTATTGTACATTGTGTTTTTTATTAGTGTCATGAAAAGTATCTCATTGAGGAAATGAGTACAGTGGTGTGGATTTACATGTATTCATGTGTGCTTGACTACAGTAGATAGGATTTGAAGGCTTGGGTGTGTAGAAAACTCTGACAGGTCTCAGTGTAGAATGCTTGAAAAGAGGAGTGTGTATCTACCAACTCACACTCTCCTATTTAACATGTCAATACATAGTTGTACATTTATATTTTATATATATATAAATAGATATATATATGTGAAACATATATACATGTATAATGTATTTACTGACAAGACTTTTGATCTATTTTCTTACTGTTATTGAATGAAAGTCACATAAAATACCATATGAGAATAATGACTGTCGATTTGTGCTTTGATGACATGGAAAATGATAGTAAATCTTGTAAAGTTGTGAAAAATAGATGCTGACTGGTAGATAATAATAACCCAGAGAGAGGAGGAAAACAATGTGCACATCCCCCTGGATACTTCTTTGGATAGTTATTTTATAAATGCAAAATAATAGTATTGCTACCAAATGTCTATGTTTTACCTTTAAACCACATTTTACCTTTAAACCAGTTCGGACAGCTCACTACTAATTCACTATGATAACAACATACAATTGATTTACTGACATCTCCCAGGTATTAAAATTTGTATTACTTATTCTTCTTATTTTCAAGTGGTGTCGATGTCTTTGCAGACCAACAAGTTAAATTGATTTGATTCCAGAGACTTTCTTGGTTTGATGAATTGCTGCAGCTCCAAGGTTGATGTCGATGCAATATTTCTGTCTAAATCTCATACAAGAGTCTAACTCTCACCAATTTTTGTCCCTTTTGGAGAGCTTGGTATTCGATAGGTTCTTCTTTTTCCGTGACTCAGTGATTGTCTGGTGTATCTTCAGGAGCATTTTGTTTCAGAGGTTGGATAGTCGTTCTTTTCTGTTTTCACTAGACTTTAATTCTTGTCTTCCCATTCCAATACTTTTTGCTTTCACTTGTTTGTATCAGAAAACTTTTCTTGATATCATTTTGTGCTCCATGAAGTAGAATTTTTTAGCATTTCTCTGCAACTCTTTTTGACATTGCTGATGTACAAAATGATGAAATTTACGTCTTTTTGTAATCATGACATGTAATACTCATTCCAAAATCATATGGTCTGATTTTGCTCTGTATGTTGTTGTGTTATCCCAATGAAACAAGTACAGCATCTGTAATTTATTGTTGGAAACAATGCCATCACCTGTGTGGAGTCTTTTGTTGGTGGTTAGTGTGATCTGTTGTGGATGTTGGATTTTGCACTTTGGACAATGAGGGCAGCAAACACATGCATTTTTCAAGAAGTCCATGATGTTTGATATGCAATGAAGGAAAAATGATGATAAAATTTGAAGGGAAATTCTGCTAACTTTCTTTAAAAAAAAATGATTCATATCATGATTGAAATGAAATTCCCAATACAATTTTGTAATCAATATATAATACAGGTTAATACAGTGTATCAAAATTATTTGGACACAAGATTTGTGCAGCTGATGTAATTCTATGAGACAGATTGCATTCCTTTATCTTAGCCAACTACCTATATCACTGACTGTGACACATAAGAATGCTATAGGAACACAAGCAATGTACCAGTAATATTGGGATGTAAATACATGCAGCATACTAGTCTTGTATATGTGGACGTGACTTAAAAATCAATGTATGCAGACTGATACTTGTTTATTTCCAGACATTGATTAGGATAGGGGGGAATGAAATAGTGGTCTATGAACAGAATCATATTTCATGCACACTATAAAAGAAAGTTTGTTTCTGCCGAGCACAAAGCCTGTATACAGCATGACAAACATAAGAGAAACTAATGTATGCTATTGGATTTACAGTATATGCATTGATGGACAAGCTCATTACAAGTCACTGGAATGAATTACATAATATCTATACACTATAATGCAGATCAATTAATATATTTATTTTCAAGTGATTTTATAGGCCATATGGCTAAAAACATAAATGCAATCATTCTATTTTCATGAAAATTAAATATGTATATCGGTAAATGGAGTCTACTGTAGTTACCAATGCTGGAAAAGATTTTGTATGAGGATCTATCAATCATGTGTGTATATGATCTTATATACATATATGTATATATATATATATATATATATATATATATATATATATATATATATATGTATATATATGTACACTGTATGAAGAGTTTGTTTGCAAAAACCGATAAGTCCGTATTTGTCAAATGGAGATATTTGCCATTAAAGGTCAAGAAAAATAAAGAGAATAATAAAATTTTTGCTTCTTTTGACCATAACTTCAAAAATGTACCTTTTTATGTAGTGACCAATATATCATTTAGAAGGTATTATTTTGTACTTTATGACAGATACCGTACTTCAAAATCTTCAAAAATGGACATCGGTTTTTGCAAACAAACTCTTTATATATATGAAGGGATAAGTGCAATATAGTGCTAACCCACACTTTTGTCAAAATTGAGTTACATGCATTTTCATAATCCTTATCCTTCACTCTAACCTCTGTGAAAATATCATATTTGAATTAAACCAATAAGATGGTAGAAAATGCATGCATTCATGTTTTATTAATGTACAATGTATGGACTTTCCAAACATTCAACAGCAATTATCTCAAAATGACTATTGTGTGGGTTAGCACTATATTGCATCGACCCCTTCATATATATATATACATATAGATAGAAATAGATGATAATAGAAGATATGATATATCTTCTATTATCATCTATTTCTATCTATATGTATAATAAAGATGTGGAGGACTGGAATAGAAGATATAATACTATTATATCTTCTATTCCAGTCCTCCACGTCTTATATATGAAGACACACCTGTCATACAGCCAATTATCTCTCTCATTTTCTTATATGTCTCTACTTCTTCGTATTAATGTAGGAACCTACGTATATTGGGGAAAAAAACAGCAACATTTCGCTATTATAATCATGACTTGATTCTTGGCGTATCAGTGCAAATCGAGTGAAAAAAAGCAAGGCGGCTCAACACTAAAGAGGACGACTGCCCTCTCTCGGCACCAGCACCGTTATGTTTTTGGGGCCATGCATTGCCTTTTCCTTTCACATTTCCGTATACTTGACTATAATTATGATCCTGCACTACCCTGCAGTAACCAATAGCAAAACTCTGTGCACAAATAACACCAGTTCGTTATGATGGAATAGGTAGCAAGTGAGTCTATTGTTTGGAATATTTTATTTCTAAATTTCGACTTGATATTTGATTTACATACAGCTAAAAACATTATTGTGTACAATCGAGGCAACTTCTGTTGAAAATGAAATGGAACTTTCCTTATCCGTCAAATAAAGGAGATGCAGAAGAGTAGATTCTTCATTTAAATCAGACATAATCATGGAATTTTTAGCTTCTCGTGTTTCTCAGGAAGTAGAAATATCGATCATATAATTATATTTATGCAAATAAAACTAAACGATGAAGTCATGAACTCTTGAAAAGAATTAATGCTTTAAGTGAACGTCATTACAGATATTGTCATTATACACCGGTCTTTCAGATGCCCTTAGTTTCCGTACAAGTCGTTTTTCTTTTTAGCCTCACATTGCAGGGCAAACCACATATCTTTATCCTGACTGCTTTCTTGAGAGGAGAAACTTGTTAATATTTTAAATACTCAAGGTTGAGTTATCATGAAATGTGTTTGGGTTTGCAGATGAATGATATGAACATAACATTTTGCCATAGAAACCAACCTTTTGAAATTCATCAGAAATGATTTTTCATTTTCACACTTATTAATCATGCGCCAACAAAACCGTCTGAATGGCAACTTTCATCATATGTATATATATTGTAATGGAAATCAAAATAATCATTGTCAATGGAACTACTAAGGTAATCAGAAATATACAGAATGTTGCTTAAAAGTAGCGTGTTTGAATGTGGTATCAAAGGACTGAAAGGACTCACTATGAACCATTAGATTTTTTTTTGTTTTTGTTTTTGTTTTTTGTTCTTCTTTTTCTTTTTTTTTTGGGGGGGGGGAGGGGGGTTCACTTCTATGCTAGTACTAATGTTTCCTGGAACAAACAGTTTACCACCTGTTGAGAGTAGGAGGTGTTTTCCCTAATCTGAAACACCCCAGTCTTGCCAGTATCCCTTTCAACATTCAGTTCACAGGATGTGTTCAAACAGGAAAGTGGTATTGATACGGAGACCTAATATGGAAACTATCCCTTATAACAGCCTGTGGTTTGTCTCCCTGGTGGAAGTGTACGACCGTCGTCCAAGGCCTTCCCATAAACAGCCATAGAGAGTGAATGAATCAGTACATACTTGTATTTGGTTGTATCCGTCATGGTTTAGAATAAAAGATTTCAATCAAAATTTGGTAGGTTCCTATACATGTTGCGTGCCTCCCGATAAAGAGACTACAAATGAATGTGTTTGTGTTCATTTGTACAATTTCCAAAAAGTAGCCACAATAAAGGGAATATAGAGCTTGAAACTACTACTCTGGTTATTCTTATTTTGTCATAAATTTGAAAATGGAAGAATGACTGGATGAATGCATTATGAGAGAGAAATTCATCACTGATCACATGTTCTTATAGCAATGGAAGTTGAATCTTTATCAGGGACTAAAACTTGGAATCTTACTTTCTACCCTTGTGAGCAGCAAAATGATGTATTGGATGTTTTTCAATCTTCTCTGCATTAGGTTCTACCTCCAGATGTTGAACTATAAGATAATTCTGCTTATAGTGTACCATCGTTTTCCTTTTTGTTTGTTTGTTTGAATTTCGCCCCTTATCTTCTATAATTCTATCATAGAAATAGTTCCAAAAGAAAGAGCAAAAAGCTATTTGCTATACACATCACTCTGCCTGTATATCGTACACTTTTGTCTGCATTAATCACTGTGAGTCTACTCTTCAAAGATGACTGGGGTTAACCTGCGAAACGATAACACGATTTTTTTTTCTCTCTCTTTCTTCTAAAAAGGAAAATTAAGAATTACATCCATATTTTAACAAGCACCGCCTCAAACGCCAACAAGCAAACTGGTATAAACGATCGTGGTGATTGAGCAAGACTGATATACAACAATGATAACAAAAATCATTTTCCTACACGATATGAATATCCCAACTACTTTGCATTTATCATCGTCTCATTTTTAATCATTTTCTCGTTTTTTAATTGCTCTCTTCTTCAATCCATTGCAATATTAGTTAACAACAATAACAATAAAGAGTTAAGCTCTGAGTCACTTGTAATATAAGATGTTTGTTTATTCCGTTTCTATACTCAGCAAGCCATGATGTAGCTTACACGGTGGATAAACTCGGACTGGTCTGTCCAAGTCAGCCTTCTTCCGCTTTCTTGTTATCTGACTGGGTCAGACTGTTCGAAACATTTATCAGGTGTTAAAACAAGACTATCAGTTGGAATCAAAGATCCTTTTAGTCTGCGTGATGTTTATCACTATGGTTAAAAGGGAAAACGAGAAGGGAAATTCCCATCGTAACAAGAGACCAATCAGAGGTCAGTCCTACCTTGCCTTTGAACATGATCGACCTTCACCACCCACACACCACACCAGTTAGGTCCAATAAACCTGAAATCATCCTCTAGGTGATATAAAAAGGTAAAAAACTTTCCTTCACCAGAGAATGATAACAACTCGTCGGACGGTGAGCTCCTAAACACTGACAGACTTTGACATTGATGATGGAGTTTGTGACGATGAGGTTTATCTTGACCCTTTTCTCCTCCCTGGTTGTAGGAGGACATTTAGTGGCTACCATGACAACACCGCCTCCTGCAGAAGGTAAGTCATCTTTAGTTAGACTCATTTAATCACTGTTTTTTTTGGGACAATGGTCTTCTAATTTCTTCTTCTTATAGATATATTCCATTAGTATTCCGTCAAATCAGTAGTTTTCATTCATATGCCACGGTAGCTGTTACACCTCTTGTCTATTTGTTTGTTTGTTTGTTCATTTTCCATCAGAGAAGATGGCTTGATAGCCCATATTCAGCTACGTTAAGCTGGTCTTCCATGGGGTCCACTTTGATGTGAGGTGTATTTGAGTACAAACGTTTTGCAATTTGTTATTTATTTTATTTTTGAAAAATCTTAGGTTATACGATTATTTCCTCATATTAAAAGTCTTTTATACAGGATATTTTACGTGATTTAGAATCAGCCGAAACACATGATATTCTGGATTTGCCCTCTAAAACTAAAAACAAAAAAGAAGTGAACTCAAAAGTTTTAAATAGAAAAATGACTTATCAGCAGCCTGTTCTAAAGAAACTGAATGTATCAAGGAATCAAACCAATGTGCAGTAGATAGACCTGATGATAAACATCCAATATGCAGTAATAGAGCATAAAACTACAACTGCATATAGACAAATAGATGGTCACAAAGCTCTTTCTTACATACGGTAAATTTCTTACATACTGACAAATCAATAATGTTTTTTAAAGTAAAAGTCAAATCCATGGTAAAAGAGACCATTTTGCACAGAATAAACTCAAATAGACACAATAGTGATGGCTTCAAAATAATAAAAAGAACTATTTTTATGGAGAACTCGCAATTTTCATAAATTCTCCAGGAGAGTGACATTGATCAATGTTAAACTTTACAACTACGTTACAACTTTACAAGGGTTGGCTTCCGGAATCGGACTTTTGGAATGAAACTCGAATTGATTCATTTCACTCTTTGTTTTATTAAGCAAGGAATTGAAGGTACGAATAGAATAGGGTGCATACACGTATTCAACCCTTTATCATATATATTAGCCTAGTGACATTATCTGGTCAACTAGACTTCGTTATCATCTAAAAAAATGCATAAAAAGTAAAGAATTGTAAAGGCAAGTTGTACAGCTGTTTGATCTGATCACAGTGTACAATTTAAAACAGTTTACGCGTACTAGTGAGACCCAAACACTAGACCAGTGATGGAAAGGTGATCTTTCACAATTTTAAATCAGTAGCACATACCACTTATCTAACCTCAAAATATTTTACGGAAATCAGGGTTATGTTAGAAATTGTGTAAATTTACGACATTATTCGTAAATTATGTCATACGTGAAAAGCAGGAAGCTCTATCCAGTGACGGATCCAGAGGTGGGGGGGGGGGGGGACGCACAGGGCGCCCGTCCCCATTATTTTTAAACAAGATAAATAAAAAGAAAAGATGTAGGGGGGGGGGGGACTGCATGCGCCCCCTTTAATTTTGTAATGGCGCCCTCTCTTTCCGAACTTCCTTTATCCGCCCCTGCTATCTCTATTTTCAAATAGTAGGTTTTACTTTAGCATGCCGTCTTGTACTCGTTATAGATTATTATTATCCTGATTTTCATTCAAATGTTACATCTCGCTTGCAATTTGCTTCAGAGCCTTGTAAATCTTCGTATGGCTCGAGCCAAGATGTCACTTGTAAATGCCTATACGATCTCGATATCAAGCTTTAATCAAGCGTTCATCACGTGATGGACCCTTTTGTTGGTTAATCACGTAACCCTGTCTGGTTTCCATGACGACCTTTATTCATCATACTTCAATCCACAGATGGCGATACAGAGCAGACAGTGAGTGAGATGTTGCAGGAATTTCGGGATGAAATAGACGAGCTTCGAAGAGCGATACAAAGTTTGCAGGTACGATAGACTATTCTTCCCACCCCACTCTCCCTCTCCCCTTTTCAATTTCAATAAATGAAATTTATTCCCACCCTAGTCAAAGTATATTGGCGAAATCTTAAAAGAATTTATGTGAAAGAAAATGTAGCAATGAATGCTTAGTTTGAATTAGCATCACTATAAAATGTTGGCTGATTTGGTTACCAGTGATTTCTGGTCTAAACCTTTCTACCGGCTATAAAATATCATTGTATATATAATTGAGTATATGAATATAAGAACGACCCAAGTCCAATTTTTGGCCAAATTCAGTTTGACATGGGAAATTGTAGCTTATGCATGGACTCATCTTGTGTATAAATGATAAATCCTAATTACCCCCGGAAGTGCCTGAAATAAATGAGTTAAATCTTATATGAATGTAAGAATGAAGGACTTGGGTCATTCTTACATTCATATTATAGCGCCCTCTCTCGTCCTTCTCTCATCTCTATAGCAGAATTTCATGTTTATGAATCAAAGAACGACCCAAGTCCATATGAATCAAAGAACGACCCAAGTCCATCACACAAAATGGCGTCTCCACAATTAATGTTAATGTTAATTGTCATAATGGTATATGTTCTAATTTGTATATACAATGTTGCCTTCCCATCACAGTTAAATGGAATATTATTGGACAAACAAAAAAGATATGAAGTTTTTTTTAGTTTACTCGAAATGGTCTTCCATGGACTTGGGTCGTTCTTATATTCATATACTCAATTGCTATAAATCAATTTGAAAGTAATTTGCTAAAGATACATGTTAACTGAGAAATAATTTGATTAAGTTTGATTCATTTTGCCTCAGTCATCGAGAGGCAGCCAAGGTGAACTACAGTCGTCCGTATCTTCATCGCCTGTCGAAGGTCTTCTTACCAAGCTTCGGAGGAGTCGAAGAAATGTAGACAGCTCCCTCTCTACACCATACACGTCCAATGATTTTCATGGTGCCAACGGTGAGGGCAGAAGAAAAAACACACGGATAGGCTCTGCACACAGAAATCAATACATAACTTACACTCTTTAGAACTTTACCATTTAGTTTGAGGGTCAATACACTGAGCGTTTTTAACAAAGGAATCATTAGGCCTATGCTGTTCGCATGATTTTTATTTCTAATACAAGTGTAAGAACTTGTAAGCTTTTAAATGTGTTATTATGTATTTCAGTAAAACAAACTGTTCATTGTAATTTTTCGCTCAGTCCCATGCATTGTAATCAATTGTAACTATCCTCATTTTGTATACACGTTTCGTTCATTTATGTGTTCGTCTATTGCTTCTTTTTTTTTGGGGGGGGGGGGGTGGACAGCAGTTCCACGGTCAGTCACATAATTAGATCATTATCATTCGTATCTTTGACGGCAGGAGGAGTTATCTACACCCACTGGGGACAACCGAATTGTTCGGAAGGAGCAGAACTCATCTACACTGGTAAGTTCGCCAAACTTATTATTACTCATGTATCAATCCAGAACAAGTTAATCTTGGGATGCAAGGAATTTTTCCTGATAAAGGGGACCTCCAGGATAAGGAAGACTTTAAAAAAAAAATTCAAATTATGTCTTGCTTTGAAACCCATGCCAATAAATGGTCCTGGCATGACTACGATTTATGTGAAGAGAAAGCCACTAAATGACTAGGGGCGATGACGGAATCAAAATCCCATCATAAATTACGACTTTCTTCTGTTTGTGCATTTTCATGATACGCGTACGTCCAAACTTCTACCGAATGTACAAGGTAGCATGATATCAGAGTGAAGTATCCCTTTAACTTTCCATGGAAGGGGCTTAACTCTTTAGATGATGCATAGCGGGCCCTACACTCTCATTTTTCCCGTCTCCTTCATGATGATGATGATGATCCACAACATTTGTATGGCGCCATATATCTGTTATAGAAACATTCAAAGGCGCAGACTCCTCCAAGACAGTTAGCAATTAAATGTCTGGTGAAAAATGTGAGTTTTGAGTGAGGCTTTGAAGTGATCCAGTTTGTCAATTTCACGGAGGAAAGATGGGAGGGAGTTCCATAGGCGAGGAACAACAGAGGAAAATGCCCGGTAGTCCATATCCCTTGAGATGTGTGATGGGCACCTGGAGAGTGAGGCCAGATGAACGAAGGCCAGGGCGAGGCTGCCGTCGCTCGATTAGGGAAGACAGGTATCCTGGGGCCAGACCATGAATGGCCTTAAAAGTGAGCAGTAAGACCTTGAAATCAATTCTGTTCTTGATGGGAAGCCAATGCAGCTCAGCCAGGACAGGGGTGATGTGATCATACTTCCTCAGCCCGGTGAGCAAGCGTGCTGCTGCATTCTGTACTGCTTGAAGTTTGTTCAAGGTTGCAGATGGAAGGCCAGCAAGAAGACTGTTACAAAAATCCAGTCTTGATGTTATGAGTGAATGGATGATGCTTTCATCCTCTATTCTATCTTTTAAATTTCTTTTTGTTTTGTTCACTCCTCTTCCAAATATTTATCTCCCCGCTCCACCCTCCTCCTCCTCCTCCTCCTTCTTCTTCTCGTTTTATTCTTTAATCTTTTCTCGCCTCTCTAATTTTTCTTAGGCTCAGTGGCAGGGGCGCATGCAACGCACACGGGCAGCGGTTCAAACTACCTGTGTATGCCAATGGAGCCGATCTATGACCAGTTTGAGACGTCTGCGCACGTCAAACGAGGTCTTCTGTACTCCACTGAGTTCGAGACAAATTTGGCGCCGGTTTACCGAGATCTACACGACCAGACGCCATCATGCGCTGTGTGCCGAGCGCCACCAAACCGCTTGACGAAGCTCATGATACCGGCTCGTAACGTGTGTCCTTCTCAGGAATGGCGGCTGGAGTACAAAGGCTACCTAATGTCAGCACTTTACACACACAAGAAGACTGAATTCATCTGTATGGACGGAAACGCGACGGCCGTGCCAGGGACCATTGGTAGCCAAGACGGTGGCGCCTTCTACATGGTAGAGTCCCGCTGTCTCGTTGGGGGCGGGATGCCATGCGGACCGTATGTCAATGGTTACGAGCTCACCTGTGCCGTCTGCACCATCTGAGGCTTGGCGACCACATGGAAACAACATGAGCACCAACACACACACACACACACACACACACACACACACACAAATATACAATGAATATTTCCAACAGACAGACAAACATGAAGGCAGACAGAAGGTCTTTCCGCAGTCTGATTACAAGAAGAAATCAAGTCTCACGAGGTACTGAGAATGGCTATAATCATCATTGCCCGAAAAGGCGAAGCTTGCGCGAGTCCAGGAAGAAACCAACGCGACTATTGTAGACCTATTATGAGTAGACCTATAGACCTGTAGACCTGTCATAATGGGTAAGGAGCAGAGCTAGTGCTGAGATGTTGACGGCCCGGAGCAGCATAAGGTGCCAGCCGTCTTGATGCCAAAGTCAGTTCAAGAGCAGCGAGTTGAGCTGAGGGAACATGTGCACCGGTACTTAAGTTAAGATTGTGGTGCAAGCTTATGAGCGATCATGCTATGTATGTTGTATATGCAGCTTCGATTACCAATACAGGGATTGGGAAAAAAGTAATCTGAGGAAAAAGTGAAATCGATTGTTGTGGTTGTAATAATTTGACATTTAATGTCGACAAGTGATAATAAAATTCAAATTGAGTCATTAAGTTGCATGTACGTGCACTTTCTTGTCTGTCTAGTGATCACAGAAACAATCTGCATACTCGTCATCTTCCTCCCCCTACCCCTCTCACATCTACCCTTCTCCCCTCCCCCTCCTAGCAGGCAATCTGCATACTCGTCATCTTCCTCCCCCTACCCCTCTCACATCTACCCTTCTCCCCTCCCCCTCCTAGCAAACAATCTGCCTACTCGTCATCTTCCTCCCACTACACCTCTCACAGCTACCCTTCTCCCCCCCCTCCTAGCACCGGTAGTTTGAATGTCATTTAATAGTCCTTAAGGTATTTTAGTATGATCAAATAAAAACGACAAAAATAAACATCCTGTTCAAGAAGGACTACCTGTTTTATATTGCGAGAACGGTTTCATATCCGATTCTGGACATTTCATCAGCCTGTCTGATTTGATGGCGGGAAGGCATCGTTGCCAGTTGGCGCAGACGCACTACCGACGTTATTGTTCGGAGCAAGGTGTCGAGGAGTTCCCCTGATTACAGAGCTGTGCATCCTGCTCAAGGATGATCAAATACATGTACCTTCATCATCAGAATCACGAACATCAAAACTAGAACTCTGTCTTCTTCAGTCTTTCCCTTAAAAAAATAAGAAGAAGAAATAAAAAGTGTCAAAATATGTTCGGAGACGTCCTTGAAAATCATAATATCCACAAGTCTGTTGTGTTATACTTTGATGCGAAAATGTCAAAGTTCATGATAAATCACAATTCTTGCAACTCAACATTCACGAAAACTTTTAAATATATTAAAACGTCATGGTGTATGAGGTTTAAGAACAAAATGCTTTACTTTTTAAAGTTTGACTTTGGGTAAGTAATGATATAAAAAGTGAGCAATCTACTTGCATTAAGGGCAGGCTTCAATAAAAAGTTTGAGTTTAGCCCTGATAATATATATATATATATATATATATATATATATATATATATATATTATATATATATATACATATAATGATTGTGTGTGTGTGTGTGTATTATTCAATTTACAATGTTTCATATCGAAGCAATCAAAGCACAGCAATAAAAACAAATTTTGTACAAGCAGTGAAATCAGACTATGTTTCATTACCCTCAAAACTATGCAAAAATGCTTTTTTTTTTTTTGGACACATTTCGAAGAAGACCCCATGGTGGCGCGCATACCTTCTCTGACTCCCTCTACCGCTGGTTCATTTGTTCCCTCACCAAAGATTTTAGACACCAATCGTTCCCTTCCATGGAACCCAATCCACACCCATCTATATCATACATGTATGTACATTCTTGTTTTGATACGAGTAAATCAGTGTTGTGACTGACTATAAACAAAGCATCGTGTGCAGAATAAACGTTGACATAACCCAAGTTTATATATTGATATCCATCAATACTCTTTCTCATAGTTTATTCAGGTGGCAATATGTCACTAAGTGTATGTCACTGAGTGTATGTCACTGAGTATTTGTCACTGAGTGTATATCACTGAGTGTATTCCACAGAGTGTATGTCACTGAGTGTATGTCACTGAGTGTATGTCACTTAGTATTTGTCACTGAGTGTATGTCACTGAGTGTATGTCAATGAGTGTATTCCACTGAGTGTATGTCACTGAGTGTATGTCACTGAGTGTTTGTCACTGAGTGTATGTCACTGAGTGTATGTCACAGAGTGTATGTCACAGAGTGTATGTCACTGAGTGTATGTCAATGAGTGTATGTCAATGAGTGTATGTCAATGAATATATTCCACTGAGTGTATGTCACTGAGTGTATGTCACAGAGTGTATGTCACAGAGTGTATGTCACAGAGTGTATGTCACTGAGTGTATGTCACAGAGTGTATGTCACTGAGTGTATGTCAATGAGTGTATGTCAATGAGTGTATGTCAATGAATATATTCCACTGAGTGTATGTCACTGAGTGTATGTCACTGAGTGTATGTCACTACAGCTTTCCGCACCCCTTTGTCCACCAGCCTTTCATGGCTGTTTGCATTTTATATAGGCCTATTCATTTTTATGTCAATTTGTAAAGATTTGTTCAAAATCAACAAGATGCTATCAATCAAGAATTTTGCGGATGCAATACGATTGTGAATAAAGCACTGAATCATTTTCAATTTTGCTGATAATGCACGCTTACTGGCAACGTAACCTTTTATTATTTCTGTTCTCATAGTTCTCTGATCATCTGAATTCTTTACCATAGTGACGTTTTCAATAAGGTCTTTTTCTTTTGTATACGCAGGTCTTTCTTCTTTCTATACTTCACCTGTAAAGTTTAAACCACACATTTCTTTTTAGTCATTGTTAACACCTGCTTTCTTTACAGGAGAAGCTGGTTTACACTGATATTCTAAAATTAAAGCAGTATTCAGAGTCATTATGTAATTTGTGATGATTTGTAGATCGAATAACATGAAAATAGATCTTGCCACAGATATATTAAAATCTCTCGATTTATTAGAAGTAATTTATCTTTCCATCTATTGATTATGCACCTGCAAAAACGTATGAAGGGCATCTTCCATCACTTGTGATGAAAATCAAAATAATCCTTGTCGATCAAACTACCGCAGCATTCAAATAATAGTGTTATGATAACAGAGATGTGACTGAATGTAATTTAAAAGTTGAACTCAATAGAATACACCCATGAGAACTTTTTCACTACTATCCTATCGTTTTCTTTGTTTTCCCTCATTTGAAACACACCAGTATCCCGTTCACCTCATATACATACACAGGATGTGGTCACACACAGGAAAGTCTTGTTGATTGAAACCTAATACGGAGTCATGAAATCCTACAAAAAAAAAAAAACAGTTTGTGGTTTGTCTCCCTGGTGGAAGTGTTAAAACCTTTGTCCAAGGCCTTTCCGTTAAGTCATGGCCATAGGTGGATAAATCTGTAGGCCTATACACTGTACATATAAGATAGTCTCAAACAGATAATTATTGATTATATCCGTATGTTTTACAAAATATATACATGATAATTTGGCAAATTTTCACTTTCACATACAATTCACTGTACGATCATTGTATCAAAACTTCATGTTACATTCAATTTATACACCATTTTCAAAAAGAAGCTAGAACAAGGGTAATTCAGAGAGCTTGAGACTGCCATTCTCATGATCATGACAATACTTGTAATCTCAAACTCTAATCAATGATTTATTCGACTTATTTTTGGCATTTTTTAAAATACAAAACAACCATTTATTGTTCTATTCATTTTCAATGTTTTATCATTGCTAACACCATTAGAATTATCATCACTATTTTCTTATTAACGGAGTATACAGTTGCACCATTAACCAATATTAACGTCTACCATGTCTATTGACGACGGTAACTAGGATGTTTACTCCTATCCCAAGCCTGGCTATTACCACGACTACTTTTCTCTACATAGATCTCTGCTGGATGCGATGAGGGGCGCATCAATCGAAACATCACGGTGAAAAACGTTTTGCTTTTAAACTATATAACACAGCTCTAATTTCCACAATGATCAGAATCATTTCTGTCGACGTCCACTCGGATGTTTTCAGTAGTTTGGTCCCGAAAGTACAAATTATGGCTATCTGTTTACACACTCTGCTTGAACGATCTACACTAGATCATTGTGAGTCTTTTCTTCGAAGACGACTGGGTAAATTAGGTAATGGACAATGGCAATACCTGTCAAACGGTCACATCAGTCTTTCGTCATCGGAAAAGGGAGGATAAGATTTACATTCACTCTTCGACAGCCACGCCGCCCCATCAAAGCACCGTCCGGTAAAACCAATCGTACATGGACTTGGTGATTGAGCAAGAAATTAAAATACTGTAATGAAAAAGAGGCACACACACACACACACGCACACACATGCTATATAAACCGACAGACAGACACATCAGATGACGGTGCCGTTGCTATTATTTTTTATTTATGTTTGTGTTTATAATCTTTTTTACTATCTTTTTACTGCTATCAAATAAAAAGGAAATAAAAAGGAAATGAAAATCTTTATGAAGCATTACTATTAAATTAAGTACTGAGTTACTTGTCATAAAACTTTGTTTATCCTGTGTCTACTCTCTTACATTTGCAAACCATAATAATAATGGTCGGTAAACTCGTACGACAGTGACAAGATTTTTTTTCGTCAAATTTCCCCTGTCGGCCCAGGTCAGCCTATACTTCCGGTTTCCCGTTGGCGTAACTGTGGATTAAACTTTCCAAATCTGCTTTATCACTGTCATAACCTATATCCAAACAGGACTATCGTTTGGAATCAAAGTTCCCTTTTGTCTGCGTGATGTTTATCACTATATGGTTAAAAGGGAAAACGAGAAGGGAAATTCCCACCCCTCGAGTGACCAATCAGAGTTCAGTCCCACTAAAAGCCCGACCATGACCGACCTCGATCCGCCACCCACACACGGCGCCTGTTAGGTCCAGATAAACCTGAAGTCATCATCTAGGTGATATAAAAAGATAAAACTGTAACTTTTCTTCACCAGACAATGATAACTCGTCGGACGGTGAGGTCCTAAACATTGACAGACTTTGATATTGATGATGGAGTTTGTGACGATGAGGTTTGTCTTGACCCTTTTCTCCTTCCTGGTTGTAGGAGGACATTTAGTGGTCACCATGACAACATCGCCTCCTGCAGAAGGTAAGTCATCTTCCATTATATAACCGACACGTTTTTCTTTTTGATTCATCATAATGGACTTTCAATTTCTTCTTCATAGATCTGTTCCATGATAAAGTCTTTTGCTCAAGTCGGTAGTTTACAGTCATATTATATGCCATAAATCTCTCATGAAACATTTTACACGATTTATAATAAGTTCTACACACACACACTCTGAATTTGCTATTAACACTTTTGAGCATTGGGTTACCACACAAGTACTGTATCGCATAACATTTAGTTGAATTTTAAGATAAACTCTAACGTTGTAAGTAGGGAAATGGCATAATTAGGCCTTGATAAGCACCCTCTTTAATCAAACCAAATATATCTCAAAATCAAACCTGTAAAAACAGTGAGCTCAAACAAACGCAAGAATGGAGGTTTTACAATAATTATACAAATAGAAATAGAAATAAAAAGTGACATTGGTCACTGTCAAATTTGTATATTACTATTACAACACCAAGAACTTATTCCTTTCCTTTCTATTTACCAATTATGTTTATTTCTTCTTTCTTTTCTGTTGTATTCATTAGTTCATAGCGCATGAATTGAATGTGTCTGTAAAGAGAAAGAGCCCAACAACATCAATTTCAAAAATCAAATCACGAGCAATTTACTCAACTTGACTGAAATATTCTACGGCAATCAGTGTGATATGACAAATACGGTGAAGTTACGACATTCTTTGCACTTTACGTCATAGTGTAAGCTTAAAGCCTACATCTTTCTCTAGATCACAGGTTCGATTTTGAATATGGCCATGTATAGTGTACATGCTACACTCGTTTTCGCTACGTAGATTGGAATGATATACTGACTTTCATTAACCACTTGAACGTCGTTTCAATTATTTCTTATTGCTCGAGCCACGATATCTATAGCTAACACTAGTTAATGCCTGAAATTTCAAAGTCAAAGTTCATGGCAATGATTTGACCCCTTTTTATGATTACTCACGTTACCATGTTAAGTTGCCATGACGACCTTTATCCATCATACTTCAATCCATAGATGTCGACTCAGAGCAGACAGTGAGAGATTTGTTGCAGGAATTCCGGGACGAAGTAGCCGAGCTCCAAAGAATGCTACGAGTGATACATAGTTTGCAGGTACAGAGTGTAGATTAACCGCCATCTACCCTTGATCTCCCCCCCCCCCCTCCCCCCGCACCCCTCTCTCTCTTTGCCCTGTATCTGTGCGGTGTTTTCCTATTCATTTTTTCGCTGAAGAAGGGAATGTGGCCAGGAAGACAGTAGACTGTAGAGATAGAGAAACTCGAGGTTATCCAAAGCTTCTTCTAGTAACATTGCTTTCCAATCAAAATGTATAGTACAAGGAAAATGTCTTTCTCTGCCATGTGACTATGAAGTCATTTGTATAAGAAACCTTACATCCCCCCAAAAAACAAAAAACAAAAAACAAAACAAAAACAAAAACAAAACAAAACAAAACGCAGGAGTCTGGTTCAATTCAATTCAACTGGAGCGATATACTAAAAGAAAGAAAATACGCTTTGTTGCAAGTAAAAGAATTGTAATGAAAAGAGGTTAGGATGTGAGAGATACACTGAAAAACACACGTTCACTCTTTTTCTCCCGTCTCCCTTACTGTATTCCGAAAAAAAAAACCGTATACTTGCTATCATTCGTCGTCGTACACATGCTGAATTTATAAGCTGTTTTAATTTTAGTTTGGAATTAATGTTTATGCAAATAACCAGCATCCTATTCTACTACAGCACATTATCACACTTTTATGTCTTACTGGTTGTGGGAAATAAAGCACCTTTGTGTTGTGCTCAAATTAAATAAATAATTACAATAAGTTTTTATGATTATTTAACATATAATATGTATTATATATTTTTCCTCAGTCATCAATGTTTTCGCGTCTGTTGAAAATAAGGAATTTGGATCATTCAGTTTAGATAGTAAAATTCTTACTTTGCGTATAATAACTGGAGTCCTTGGCATTTTATTGAATCTTGCTATTTCCTGTTGCGCATGATACAACTCTTGTTCGTCGCTCAAGATGTGATGAATATCTATATCTTCCTCTAAACCCTGTATTGTCACGTCCGTTCAAGTAGATTAAAGGTCAAAATCAACACAATAAATGCCGCAAATCAATGTGAAAGTAATGTTAGCTGAGATATAATTAGAATGGTTTTTATTCATTTTGCCTCAGTCATCGAGAGGTGCCCAAGGTGAAAATCAGTCATCCGAGCTGATGGTATCTTCATCGCCTGTTCGTGAAGTCAGTGAAGGTCTTCTCACCAAGCTTCGTCGGAGTCGACGAAATGTAGACAGCTCCCTCTCTACGACATACACGACCAATGATTCTCATGGTGCCACCGGTGAGGGCAGAACAACAGAAATGAAATCATACCCAAAAGTGTAGTATTTGTTATACTAGGAGTTACACTCGTTTATACTCTTCAACACTTTACGAACTAATCGAAGAGTCGCACGATACTTAGTACTGAACCAGCTGGACCATTCAATTCTATGCTATGATAACACAGTGTCAGTCTAATGACATTGTACGGTTGAGTAGAAATGTGTAGAATCACATGAAACATTCCTATCTTTTTCTTTTCTTTTTTAACAGCGTATGATATACAAGTTAGTAATGTTTTGCTGGCCTCAGCACGAATTCTAACTGGATGGAAATGGCGCATTCTAAATCATCTCTTATGCCATCATCATCTGTATTGTTATCAATTTTGTTCTTGATGATAATGAATAACTGAAGGAAGAATAGCCGACCTACAGAGTTATATTAAATGCCTTCCTAAACACAGAACGGAAGGACTTTTTTCTCCCATTCCTACCATTAATTTCCGTCAGGAGCAACATTTCCGCTAGCTACCATAGGCCTACTATTTGCAACAATAATTATACTGTCAGCAACCATTGCATATCATAATATGCCACCATCATTACATCAGCCATCCTGTCATCGCACAGAGAGTTAGCTATTCTACACTCACATTCTATTAGTCACCATCACTCGATTGCTCGCCATCACGTATCATGAAACTACTTTCACAGTAATACGACCAATATATTCTATCCGCCACCATCACATACCACTGAATTTGAAACCATTGAACGTTATTATCTACCAGCACATACCATTAGACACATGCATTCACCATGAACCACCTTATGATACAGGAGGCTCTAAACCCAACATTGACCAATTATCCTCACATTAGCCGTCTTCAATTTTATACCTTTTTACTTTCAAAGTTTAGTTTATTCATTTATTTTTAGGGGTAGCAACAACTCCGGTCATTCACAAAGTTTATTTCCATTCGTATCTTTGATGGCAGGAGGAGTTATCTACACCCACTGGGGACAAGCGAATTGCTCGGATGGAGCAGAACTCGTCTACACTGGTAAGTTCGCCAAACTATGATATTCACGTATCAATCCAGGCAAATTTTGAGGAAGAATTGTTCATAATAAAACTAAGTGAGATCGCCTACTTTTGTTTGATATAACCTTAAGTTTGTCATGGCATTAAATTCTTGCGCTTATCAGAGTTACATGAATTTATCATAGCTCGTAGATGAATTTTGATTAAGACAATCCATGTTCAGGCTGTAACGCACTATCGAAAGAAAAGAGGTTATCTTGGTAAAGAAATTGGCGTGCATCGTTCTCCCTCTATTTGATCGACCACGAATGTGCACGTCTAGTATTTCTTTATCTTTCTATTAAAGGGTCTTAACACTTCTTTCTTTTTGGTTGTCTGTCACTGTCGAAGTCCGAGAAAGACTAGGTATTGTGTCCTCGTTGATGTGTCTACATTGTGGCTGCGTAGCCCCAAACTGGAGGCGTACATTGTATTAGGTTGGAAGACAGGTAGATGCATGTTGATGCCGTATCACTCGAGCAGCTGCAAGGCGTTGGTGGCGGTATCTTCAGAGGCAGTTACAGCCTTCCTTGTAATGGCTCACCGGCGATATGACGATGTATGCAGCAGCAGTCTCGAGTTCATGGGACGTAGATTTGCCCATCTGAGATGGCCTTGAGGGTGTCTTTGAACCGCTTCTTGGGGCAGCCTTGTCTGCGACTACGGTGGTGTGTCAGCTCCCTATAAAAGGGATGACGAGGGATCTTCCAGTCTTCATGCAGATGACATGACCGGACCATCGAAGCTGATCGAGATTGGAGGATTTTGGCTTCGATGCTGTAGATTGGCTTTGTCCAAGAATTTTGATTTGTAATGTGATTTTGCCAACGGTATGCTAGATGGATCGCAGAGAGCGCATAATTATGTGGAACTGTTCCGGCATTTTGGTATGTCTGCGGTACAGGATCCATGCATGTTTCGCAGCCAAAGAGGAAACAAGAGGACTACTGGGTTGTATACCTTGAGTTTGGTGGAGAGTCGAACGTTCTTGTGCTGTAAGATTTTGGTACGTAGTGTTCTAACTGCCAGGCTAGCCATCTCTGATCGCTTGCTGCGATTACGTTGTCCAGAGTAGGCCTACCATCACTGGAGATCGTACTGCCCAAGTGTTTAAAGCTGTTGGTATTCTTCAGCAGTGTTCCATTGATATTGATGCTTGGCTGACAGGGAAAAGTGTTTGTTGTGGGACGGAAGAGGGCTTCTCTCCTCCCGAGACTCTGCTCCCGAGAACCTGTTGACGTAGCCTATAGGTGGTCCTCTTCGTGGGCCATCTAAGCACAATCATCCGCGAACAGACTTTTGGGAACAAACCTCTCTAGAACACTTAGGCTCAGTTGCGGCAAGACGCCTCAGATCATCTAAACTGTAGCTATCTAATGTAACAGCATGGAACAGGACTTGTGTGAACAAGAGGTTGAACGATATATCTAGGGTAAACACTCAGTTGAGGACGGCATTTTTGTACGGTTTATCACAACATAACTTGAAAGAACTTTTCCAGTTTTCATGACACAGACTGATAAGTGATATTTAAAGTATGGTGAACTTTGCCGAGCAGTCAAGTGTCATAAGAATATTTTGATTCTATAAAGTGCGTCTTTGCCGATAGTGTCGAATGCCTTTGTTAGATCTCTGAACAGAACATAGAGGTTCATATTCTGCTCGATGCTTTTTTTTTCTAAACTTCAGAGTCTCAAAACGGAGACCATGTCGACAATCCTACGATTGCGCCGGCAGGTTTTTCGTTGCAACTGTGAAGTTCAGTCTATATCTAGGATGACGCGGACGACACTTGACACAAAACAGATTTGGATTAACTCACATTTCCATCGAATCAAAGGACCATTTTTCTCAGGATCTAATTCTCCTTACCTTCCTTCTTCCTTCTCGCATCTCCTGTAGGCTCAGTGGCAGGGGCGTATGCAACGCATGACGGCAGCGGCTCGAACTACCTGTGTATGCCAATGGAGCCGATCTATGACCAGTTTGAGACGTCTGGGCACGCCAAACGAGGTCTGCTGTACTCCACTGAATTCGAGACAAACACGGCGCCGGTTTACCAAGAACTACACGACCAGACGCCAACATGCGCCGTGTGCCGAGCGCCGCCAAACCGCTTGACGAAGCTCATGATACCGGGCCGTAACGTGTGTCCTTCTCAGGAATGGCGGCTGGAGTATAAAGGCTACCTAATGTCAGCACTTTACACTCACAAGAAGACTGAATTCATCTGTATGGACGGAAACGCGACTGCCGTGCCAGGGACCACTGGTAGCCAAGACGGTGGCGCCTTCTACATGGTGGAGTCCCGCTGTCTCGTTGGGGGCGGGATGCCATGCGGACCGTATGTCAATGGTTACGAGCTCACCTGTGCCGTCTGCACCATCTGAGGCTTGACGACCACATTGAAACAACATGAGCACCAACACACACACACACACACACACACACACACACACACACACACACACACAAATATACAATGAATATTTCCAATAAAGAAACAGACAAACATAAAGGCAGACAGAACGTCTTTCCGCAGTCTGATTACAAGAAGAAATCAAGTCTCACGAGGTAATGACAATGGCTAATCATCATTACCCAAAAAGGCGAAGCTTGCGTGAGTCCAGGAAGAAACCAATGCGGCTATTGTAGACCTATGAGTAGACCTGTAGACCTGTAGACCTGTAGACCTGTAGACCTGTAGACCTGTAGACCTGTAGACCTATGGGTATGAGCCGAGCTAGTGCTGGTATGATGATGGCCCGGAACAGCAAAACGAACGTGCCAGCCGTCTTGATGCCAAAGGCAGTTCAAGAGCAGCGAGTTGAGCTGAGAGACACAACATGTGCACCGGTACTTAAGTTAAGATTGTGGTGCAAGCTTATGTGCGATCATGCTATGTATGTTGTGTAGGCCTATGCAGCTTTGATTACCAATACAGGGATCGGGAAAAAATAATCTGAGGAAAAAGTAAAATCGATTGTTGTGGTTGTAATAATTTGACATTTAATGTCGACAAGTAGTAATAAAATTCAAATTGAGTCATTAAGTTGCATGTACGTGCACTTTCTTGTCTGTCTAGTGATCACAGAAACAATCTGCATACTCGTCATCTTCCTCCCCCTACCCCTCTCACATCTACCCTTCTCCCCTCCCCCTCCTAGCAGACAATCTGCATACTCGTCATCTTCCTTCCCCTACCCCTCTCACATCTACCCTCCTCCCCTCCCCCTCCTAGCAGACAATCTGCATACTCGTCATCTTCCTCCCCTACCCCTCTCACATCTACCCTTCTCCCCTCCCCCTCCTAGCAGACAATCTGCATACTCGTCATCTTCCTTCCCCTACCCCTCTCACATCTACCCTTCTTCCCCTCCCCCTCCTAGCAGACAATCTGCATACTCGTCATCTTCCTTCCCCTACCCCTCTCACATCTACCCTTCTCCCCCTCCTAGTAGACAATCTGCATACTCTTCATCTTCCTCCCCCTACCCCTCTCACATCTACCCTTCTCCCCTCCCCCTCCTAGCAGACAATCTGCATACTCGTCATCTTCCTCCCCTACCCCTCTCACATCTACCCTTCTCCCCTCCCCCTCCTAGCAGACAATCTGCATTCTCGTCATCTTCCTTCCCCTACCCCTCTCACATCTACCCTTCTTCCCCTCCCCCTCCTAGCAGACAATCTGCATACTCGTCATCTTCCTTCCCCTACCCCTCTCACATCTACCCTTCTCCCCCTCCTAGTAGACAATCTGCATACTCGTCATCTTCCTCCCCCTACCCCTCTCACATCTACCCTTCTCCCCCTCCCTCCTCCTAACTACGGTGGTTTGAATCTCATCAGTAGTCCTTAAGGTATTTTAGTATGATTGAATAAAAAATGGCATAAATAAACATCCTGCTCATGAAGGACCACCTGTTTTATATTGCGAGAACGGTTTCACATCCGATTCTGCACGCTTCATCAGTTCTTTTGATTTGACGGTGGGAAGGCGTCGTTGGTAATCGGCGCAGACCTCCACGTAACGATTGTTCAGAGCCAGGCGTCGAGGAATTCTCCTGGGGCCTGTCTTATAAAGACTTGTGATAGAAATCAATCACAAGTTTCTTGTGAGCTGCAATGCAAGTTGCGATTGATTTGGGGACTTGTGATTGATTTGAAGGCTATATAAGACGGGGCCCAGATTACAGAGCTGTGCACCCTGCTCGAGAATTATCAAATACTTTTCATCATCAGAATCACGAACATCAAAACCAAGGCTCCCTCCTTTTCAGTCTTTCCCTTAAAAAAAAAAGAAGAAGATGAAATGAATAAAAATGGTGTCAAAATATGTTCGGAGACGTACTTGAAAATCATAATACATGCTATCCACAAGTCTGTTCTATCATACTTTGGTGCGAAAATGTCAAAGTTCATGATAAATCACAATTCTTGCAACTAAACATTCAAGAAAACTTTTAAATGTATTAAAAACATCCTAGTGTATGAGGCTTAAGAAAAAATGGTTTACTTTTTATAGTTTTGACTTTGGGTATTAGTAATGATATAAAAAGTGAGCAATCTACTTGCACAAAATAATGGCAGGCTTTAAGAAAAGGTTTGAGTGGAGCCCTGATAATATATGTATAACATGATTGTGTGTGTATGTGTGTGTGTGTAATATTCAAATCACAAAGTTTCATATGGAAGCAAATCAAAGCACAGCAATAAAAACAAATGTTGTACGTGCAGTGAAATCAGACTATGTTTCATGTATGTATACAAAATTGCTTTTATTCTTTTTTCCTACACACATTTCGAAGAAGACCCCGTGGTGGGGCGGATACCTTCTCTGACTCCCTCTACCTCTAGTTCATTTTGATCCCTCACCAAAGACTTTAGACACCAATCGTTCCCTTTATCATGGAAACCAATCCACACCCATCTAGAAATTATACATCCATGTACAATCATGCTTTGATACCAATAAATCAGTGTTGTGACTGACTATAAACAAAACATCGTGTGCAGAATAAACATTGATATCCCTCAACACTCTTTGTCATAGTTTATTCAGGTGGCGATATGTCATTGATATGTGACTGAGTATATTTGACTAAGTGTGTGTGATTGAGTGTATGTCACTGAGTGTATACCACTTAGTGTATGCCACTGATTGTATGTCACTGAGTGTATGTGTGTGAGTTTATGTCACTGAGCGTATGTCTGTGAGTGTATATCACTGAGTGGATGTCACTGATGTGTCACTGAGTGTATTCCACTGAGTGTATGTCATTGCGTGTATGTCACTGAGTGTAAGTCACTGATTGTATGTCACTGTATGTCACTGGGTGTATGTCACTGAGTGTATGTCACTGAGTGTATGTCACAGAGTGTATGTCACTGAGTGTATGTCACTGAGTGTATGTCACAGAGTGTATGTCACTGAGTGTATTCCACTGAGTGTATGTCACTTAGTGTATGTCACTGAGTGTATGTCACTGAGTGTATTCCACTGAGTGTACGTCACTGAGTGTATTCCACTGAGTGTATGTCACTGAGTGTATTCCACTGAGTGTATGTCACTTAGTGTATGTCACTTAGTGTATGTCACTGAGTGTATGTCACTGAGTGTATGTCACTGAGTGTATGTCACTGAGTGTATGTCACAGAGTGTATGTCACTGAGTGTATTCCACTGAGTGTATGTCACTTAGTGTATGTCACTGAGTGTATGTCACTGAGTGTATTCCACTGAGTGTATGTCACTTAGTGTATGTCACTGAGTGTATGTCACTGAGTGAATGTCACTGAGTGTATTCCACTGAGTGTATGTCACTGAGTGTAATATGTCACTTCATAGGGGATGTCACTACAGCTCTCCGCACCCCTTTGTCCACCTATTCATCTTTATGTCAATTTACACGGGGAATATTTGTCAAGATTTGTGCAACATCAACAAGATGCTACCAATCAAGGATTATGTTGATGCCATACGATTGTGAAAACGACACTGAGTCATTTTCAGTTTTGCTGATAGTACCTGCTTACTGGCAACGTTGCTTTTTATCATTTCAGTTCTCGTAGCTCTCTGATCATCTGAATTCTTTACGAACGTTTTCAATGTTCCTTATAGGGCCCTATTTTTTTTTTGTATAGGCAGGTATTTCTTCTTTTTATACCTCACCTGTACAGGGCAAACCACACATTTTTCTTTTTAGTCACTGTTAACACGTGCTTTCTTTAGAGGAGAAGCTGGTTTACACTGATATTCTAAAATTAAACAGCAGTATATACAGTCATCATGCAATTTGTGAAGATTTGTAGATCGAATAACATCATGAACATGGAAATAAATCTTGCCACAGAAATTAAAATCTTTGTATTTCATCAGAAGTAAAGTATCTTTCCATCTATTGTTTATGCACCTGCAAAAACATCTGAAGATCATCTTCCATCATTCGTGACGAAAATCAAAATAATCCTTGTCGATCAAACTACCGCAACATTCAAATAATAGCGTTATAACAACATATATGTGACTGAATGTAATTTGAAAGTTACAGGAACTCAACAGAATTTTTTTCTCTACTATCCCATTACTTCTATTTTTTTTCTTTCAAGGCCACCCATTTGTTGATAGTTTCAGATGTTTTCTTTGTTTTCCATCATTTGGAAAGAATCAGTATCCCGTTCACCTCATATAAGTACACAGGATGTGTTCAGACAGGAAAGTCTTGTTGATTGAAACCTAATATGGAGGCTTGAAATATTCAAAAAACAGTTTGTGGTTTGTCTCCCTGGTGGAAGTGTTAAAACATTTGTCCAAGGCCTTTCCTTTAAGTCATGGCCATATTAGGTGGATAAATCTGTAGGCCTATACATAGATAGTCTAACACAGATAATTATTGATTATATCCGTATATTGTACAAATATTTAGATGAAAATTTGGCAGATTTTCACTTTCATATACAATTTACTGTAAGATCATTGTTCTCAAATCTTTATGTTACATTCAATTTATTCATCATTTTCAAAAGGAAGCTTGAACAAGGGTCATTCAGAGAGCTTGAGACTACCATTCTCATGATCATGACAAAACTGGTAATCTAAACTCTAATCAATAATTTGTTCGACTCATTTTTTTTTGCTATGTTTTTTTTTAATAACAAAACAGCCATTTATTGTTCTGCTCTTTTTCTAGGTTTTATCATTGCTAACACCACTGGAATTTCTTTATTAATTCATCATTATTTTCTTATCTTAAAGGAGTATAGTTGCACCATTTATCAATATTAACGTCTACCTTGTCTATTGACGAGGGTAGGATGTTTACTCCTATCCCAAGCCTGGCTATTACCAAGACTACTTTTCTCTTCATAGATCTCAGCTGGATTCGATGAGGGGAGCAGCAATCGAAACACCACGGTGAAAACGCTTTGCTTTTTAACAATATAACACAGCCCTTATTCCCACAATGATCAGAATCATTTCTGTCGACGTCCACTCGGAGGTTTACAGTAGTTTGGTCCCGAAAGTACAAATAGCTATTATTGCTTTAATACACACTCTGCCTGAACTATCTACTCTAGATCACTGTGAGTCTCTTCTTCTAAGACGACTGGGTAAATTAGGTAATGGACGGTGGCAATACCTTCCAAACGGTCACATCAGTATTTCGTCATCGGAAAAGGGAGAATGAGATTTACATTCACACTTCGACAGGCACGGGTAAAACCGATTGTACATGGTGATTGAGCATGAGCAAAAAAGTAACATATTTTGTACTGCAATAAAAAGCTGGCACACACAAATACACATACACACTATATAAACCGACCGACAGACACATAAGATGAGGGAATTTTTATCATTATTTTCCCCACATTATTTTCCCCAAATACTTTGTGTTCATAATTATATCATTTTTCTTCATTTCCTTGCTTTTCGTTTGCTCTCTTTTATTAAAACCGTTTACTTATACCAAATAAAGAGAAAAAGAAAAAAAAATATTTACGAAGCATATTGAGATTTTAGTTACTTGTCATAAAACTTTGTTTATCCTGTGTCTACTCTCTTACATTACTAGCAAGCCATGCATGGTCGGTAAACTCGTTCTACAGTAGCAAGATTTTTTCTTTCGTCGACTTTCCCCTGTCGGCCCAGGTCAGCCTACTTCCGGTTTCCCGTTGGCGTAACTGTGGATTAAACTTTCCAAATCTGCTTTATCACTTTCATGATACATAAAAATTGGACTATCGTTTGGAATCAAGGTTCCCTTTTGTCTGCGTGATGTTTATCACTATGGTTACAAGGGAAAACGAAAAAAGAAATTCCCATCGTAACGAAAAACAAATCAGAGATCAGTCCTACTTTACCCTTGTACATGATTTACATGATCGACCTCCGCCACCCGCACACGACATCCGCTTGGTCCAATAGACCTGAAATCATCATCTAGGTGATATAAAAAGATAAATAACTTTCCTTCACCAGAGAATGATAACAACTCGTCGGACGGTGAGGTCCTAAACATTGACAGACTTTGACATTGATGATGGAGTTTGTGACGATGAGGTTTGTCTTGACCCTTTTCTCCTTCCTGGTTGTAGGAGGACATTTAGTGGCTACCATGACAACGCCTCCTCCTGCAGAAGGTAAGTTACCTTTAGTTATGCACGTTTACTTTCTTTTTATTCATCATGGTCTTTAATTCCTTTCTTATAGATTTATTTCATTGTCTTCTTCTTGATCCGGTATAGTTTGCATTCATATGTCATAAGTCCTTCATAAACATTTTACACGATTTACAATAAGTCCTAAAAACACCCTGAATTCGCTGCTAACACTTATGAGCATTGGGTTTGTTTGTTTGTTTAATAGATACTTTATTTTCTGCAAATCAATAAATCAATCAGCAAATCAATATACATAAGGCACATAATCATGAACATGTGGTAAATATACAAGATAAATTCAAAACTGAGTCGTTTGACTTGCGTAAACAAAGATATAAAAGGTAATTAATGATACAATATACAATATGCATGTCTATGCAGCGGGGATTACAACAGCAATTATGATTATGGAGCGATTATGCGGAGGGCCGCCATTGCAAGCATAGCTTGAAAAGATGGCCGGCCAGAGGAAAAGGTAGGGACGTATACTAGTGTCGTAATAATACAATACAATACAATACAAATTCTGCTGCGAAGATAGCAGGGGAAAATAAACTCTGATGTGTGATGGTGGTGGATGTGCGTGCAAGTGCTAGAAAGTGCACAAGGGCAGATATGCTGGCATGTATATAATCGAATTGGTTTGCTGGAAGAGGGAACGATATGCTATGTTGCTATTTGGGAGACCAACATTAATCATATGAATTATTTGTTTTTAATTTTTCATTTGAAGTATACTGTAATAAAATGTGCTTCTTTAAGTTTGCTTTAAATGAAAACAAGGAGGCACACTGTTTCAACTCCTCAGGAAGAGTGTTCCGTGTATCCGGACCGTGATGTCTGATTGACTTTTGAGCAAGTAGAAGCTTTGGATTACTTAAATGAAAATCATGGGAACGACGGGTTGGGTATTAATGAATATGGTCATTGGTTACTAAGGCATTATAAAAAAATGGTAATAAATTTCGTGTGTGTTTATACATAAATATGGCAGTTAGGTATATATGTATATCATGGGCCTTTAAAGTTTTTAGGCGATAAAATATAGGATCAGTGTGAGCCAAGAAATTTGAGTGTGTGCATATACGAAGAGCGTTTTTCTGAGGAATAAAAATTGTATTTAATTTAGTTTTGCTACAGTTACCCCATACAATATTGCAGTACATTACATATGGTAAAAATAAAGTGTTATACAACATTATTAAAGTTTGATCATTAATCAAATACTTTATTCTCCTTAAAACACCAGTTGTTTGAGATATTGCTGTAGTAATATTCTGGACATGAGTATTCCAAGTTAAATTGCTATCTAGGGTCACTCCTAGAAACTTGGTTGAATGTTTCTCAGCAATGTTTATATCATCAATATAAATACTTCTAGGAAGGGTGGGTAGGGATTGAAGAGTATGGAAATGTATAAAACATGTTTTATCAATATTCAATGAAAGCTTGTTACTTCCAAACCATTTCGAGATATTGCCTAATTCTATATTAAGTGTATCAATCAGTGTTGCAATATCCTTGTGGGAGTAAAAAACGTTAGTGTCGTCTGCAAATAAAATGAAGTTCAAACGAGGGGAGGAATTGATGATGTCATTAATGTAAATCAAAAAAAGTAGGGCCCCGAGGATAGATCCCTGAGGGACACCACATGACACGTTAGAATATAATGAGTAACTAGATTTAAATGCAACATATTGTTTGCGATGACTTGGATAACTTCTGAACCATGACAAAGTAATCCCTCTCACGCCATAATTCTGTAATTTTTCAAATAAAATGTCATGATCAATAGTGTCAAATGCCTTACTAAGATCCATAAAAACTCCAATTATGTGTTCTTTTTTAGTAAGCGCATCAATAATATTATCGACAGATTTGATTATAGCATAATCGGTAGAAAATCCTTTCCTAAAACAAAACTGATTCGCATTCAATACATCATTTTCAATCATAAACCAGTAAAGACGCTTGTAAACTACTTTTTCTAAAATTTTCGATAGAACAGGCAACAATGAGATGGGTCTATAATTTTTCATCATTGATGGATTTTCTCTTTTATAGATGGGGATAACTTTGGCGATTTTAAAAGAGTCTGGATACTTGCCATTAAGTAGGGATAGATTGAATATATGGGTGAGAGGGGCTGCTAGGGGGTAAATCATTTTTTTCAACAAATTCACCCTCAAATTATCAGGCCCACAGGATTTACTACATTTCAGAGATCGAACAGTATCAATAATTTCACATTCATTAATTGGAGTAAAAAACAAAGAATCTTGATTAGCGTTACCATATACAAGTACTGTATCACATAGCATTTAGTTGAATTAAGATAAACTGAGACGTTGTATGTAGAGAAATGATATATCAGCATCTTGCTTTAATCAAACCGAATCTACTACGAAATCAAACCTATATTTTGCAGTAGAAACAATGGGGAATGAACCCAACAATATAGAGGAATACAAAACATAAATACACGTATCTAACGCTCTGCAACAAATCAAACATATTTTTAAGTGAAATTCAAACTCATGGCAGGGAGACAGGTGCAAAAAGAGTTAGTTCAAACAGACACAACAGTAAAGCTTTCACAATATAAGAATAGAATATAGAACGTGTAATTGTCACATATTTTCCCCAAATAGTGACATTGAACATTACAATATCAACACCAAGAACTTATTTCCTTCTGTTCTTCTTATCAATTATGTTTCATTACATTTCCTCTTTCTTTTCTGTCTCATTTTCTAGTTAATTCGTAGCTCATATGAGTTGAGTGTCTCTTTAGAGAGAAAGAGTCCAATTACATTAATAAAAACAAAAAACAAATCACCATCAATTTACTCAACTTGACTGAAATATTCTAAGGTAATCAGTGTGATATGAGAAATTCGGTGAAGTTTACGACATTCTTTGCACCTTGCGTCAAAGTACAAGTTTGAAGCGTACATTTTTTTTCTAGATCACAGGTTTGATTTTGACTGCAGTCGTCTATAATGTATACTCATGTTCTCTACTTAGACTGGAATACATCTTGACTTTCATTTACCGCTTGAACGTTGTTTCGATCATATACTTCGTCTGTCTATTATTTCCCACACATCGAGCCACGATATCGATAGTTAACACAACTTAATGCCTGAAATTTCGAGGTCAAGGTTCATGGCAATGATCTGATCCCGTTTAATGATTAATCACGTGACCATATCTGGTTTCCATGACGACCCTTATTCATCATACTTCAATCCATAGATGTCGATTCAGAGCAGCCAGTGAGAGATTTGTTGCAGGAATTCCGGGACGAAGTAGCCGAGCTCCAAAGAATGCTACGAGTGATACATAGTTTGCAGGTATACATTAACTGCCATCCAACCTTTTCTTTCCCTCGGCACTCCCTCTCTCTCTTTGCCCTTGATCTGTGCGGCGTTTTCCTTTTCATTTTTCCCTGAAGAAAGGAATGTGGCCAGGGAGACAGTAGACTGTAGAGATAGGGAAATTCGAGGTTATTCCAAGTTTCTCTTACTAACATTGCTTCAAATTAAAAGGAAGTAAAAGAAAAAAGTCTTTCTCTGTCATGTGACTATGAAGTCATTTGTGTAAAAACCCTTACATGTGCCCCCCCCCCAAAAAAAAATAGCAGAGGAGTCTGATTCAATTCAATTCAACTGGAGCGATATACTAATAGACAGAAGATATATGCTTTTGTCACAAGTAAAAGGATTGTAATGAAAAGAGGTTAGGATGTGAGAGATACACTGAAAAACACACGTTCTCTCTCCTCCTCCCGTCTCCCTTACTGTATTCCGAAAAAAAGAACCGTATACTTGGTATTGTTCGTCATCGTACCTTTACATGCTGAATATAATGTTGCGATTCCAGCTTGTAATTAATGTTTATGCAAATGAACAGCATCCTATTGAAGTACAGCACATTATCACACTGTTTATGTCTTACTGGTGTGGGATAAATAAAGTACCTTTGTGTTGTGCTCGAATTATATAAAAAAAACATTATATGATTATTGTATATATAATATAAATATATATTATCAGTCATCAATGTTTTAATGACTGTTGAAAAAGCGGCATTTTTGATTATCAAGTGTAGACAGTAAAATATTAACGTAGCATAAAACACATGGAGTTTTATTGAATCTTGATAAATCCTCTTGAGCATGATTATTATTTCTCGTCGCTCAAGATATGATAAATATGTTATATCATCCTCTTTCTCTTCTAATGACACGTTCGTTCAAGTTGATTAAGGACCAAATTAATGCACTGAATGCTGCAAATCAATGTGAAAGTAAGGTTAACTGAGATATATTAGAATAGTTCTTTATTCATTTTGCCTCAGTCATCGAGAGACGGCCAAGGTGAACAGCAGTCATCCGAGCTGATGGTATCTTCACCGCCTGTCCGTGAAGTCAGTGAAGGTCTTCTCACCAAACTTCGGAGGAGTCGACGAAATGTGAACAGATCCCTCTCTACGACATACACGACCAATGATTCTCATGGTGCCAACGGTGAGGGCAGAACAACAGAAATGTAATCATACCCAAAAGTGTAGTATTTGTTATACAACCTGTACTAGGAGTTACACTCGTTTATACTCTTCAACACTTTACGAACTAATCGAGGAGTCGCATGATACTTAGTACTGAACCAGTTGGACCATTCAATTTTATGCTATAATAACACAGTGTCAGTCTAATGACATTGTACGGTTGATTAGAGATATGTAGAATCACACGAGACATATAGGGCCCCATCTCTCTTTCTCTTCTTCTTTTAAAACAACAACACATGAAACATTCTTTTCTTTTTTTCTCTCTTTATTCTAAACAGTGTATAATAATCATACAAGATAGTCATGTTTTGCTGGCCTCGGCACGAATTCTTACGGGATGGAGGTGGCGCATTCTACATCATTTCTAATGCCATTATCATCTGTATTGTTATCAAGAAATTTGATGATAATGAATAATTGAAGGAAGAATAGCCGACCTATAGAGTTATTTTAAATGCCTTTCTAAACACAGAACGGAAGGTCTTTTTTCTTCCATTCCTATACCATTAATTTCCGTCAGGAGCCATATTTCCATTGTGCACTGTCCATTGTGCACTAATTGAAACAATAATTATACTATCAGCAACCATCACACATCATAATAAGCAAACACCATTACATCAGCCATCCTGTCATCGCACACAGAGAGTTAACCACACTCTCATTCTATTCGTCACCATCACTCCGATTCGATTGCCAGCCATCACGTATTGATCATGAAACTACCAGATGACTACCATCACAGTAATACGACCAGTATATTCCTTCAGTCACCATCAAATACCCCTGAATAACATTTGAAACTATCGAACATTATTATCTACCATCACATACCATTAGATACAATCATTCACCCTTAAAGGGTGTGTACAGTTCTGGTCGAGGTGAGGATTTGGCTTTTAATGTTTTGCAAGATATTCAGAAACCACTTTATGAGATGTCAAAGAGCATGCAATTCTAAGGGGTATAAAAAGTTAATTTGACGAAAATTGGTTTTGAAGTGGCTGAGATAGCCAAAAACAAGGTGAAACGAAGAGATCCTAATAAAAGGCGTGGCATGTCGCCTTTTATTATTATCACTTTTTGGGATATCTCAGCCATTTGAAAACCAATTTTCATCAAATAAATGTTGAATCCTTCTTAAAATTACATGCTCTTTCATATTTCATAAGAGGTTTCTCATTACCTGGTATCTCACATAGGAATGTTCAAAACATGAATCCCCACCTCAACCAGTACTGTACAGTCCCTTTAACCACTATACGATACCAGTTGCTCTAAACCTAACATTGACCAATTATCCTCACACTTTAGCTGTCTTCAATTTTGTACCATTTTAATTTCAAAGTTTAGTTTATTCATTTATTCGTAGGGGTAGCAACAAATCCAGTCATTCACAAAATTTATTTCCATTCGTATCTTTGACGGCAGGAGGAGTTATCTACACCCACTGGGGACAATCGAATTGCTCGGATGGAGCAGAACTCATCTACACTGGTAAGTTCGTCAAACTATGATACTCGTGTATCAATCTAGGCAAATCCTGAGGAAGAATTGTTCATAATAAAATCAAGTGAGATCGCCTACTTCTCTTTTAACCTTAAGTTTGTCATGGCATTAAATTCTTGCGCTTATCAGAGTTACATGAATTTATCATAGCTCGTATATAGATGAATTTTGATTAAGACAATCCATGCTCGTACTGTAAGTTACTATCGAAAGAAAAGATTATAGATTGGTAAAGAAATTGGCGTGCATTTTCTCCCTCTACTTAATTGATCGACCACGAATGTGTACGTGTAGCATTTCTTTATCTTTCTATTAAAGGGGCTTAACACTTCTTTCTTTTTGGTTGTCTGTCAGTGTCGAAGTCCGAGAAAGACTAGGTGTGTCCTCGTTGATGTGTCTACATGTGACTGCGTAGCCCCAAACTGGAGGCGTACATGCATTAGGTTGGAAGACAGGTAGATGCATGTTGATGCTGTCTCACTCTTATAGCAGCTGCAGGGCGTTGGCGGCGGTATCTTCAGAGGCAGTTACAGCCTTCCTTGTAAGGGCCCACTGGCGATATGACAATGTATGCAGCAGTCTAGAGTTCATGGGCCGTAGATTTGCCCATCTGAGAGGGCCTTGAGGGTGTCTTTGAACCGCTTCTTGGGGCAGCCTTGTCTGCGACTACCGTGGTGTGTCAGCTCCCTATAAAAGAGATGACGAGGATCTTCCAGTCTTCATGCAGATGACATGACCGGACCATCGAAGCTGATCGAGATTGGAGGATTTTGGCTTCGATGCTGTCAATTGGCTTTGTCCAAGCATTTTGATTTGTGATGCGATCTTGCCAACGGTATGCTAGATGGATCGCAGAGAGCGCACTGTTCCGGCTCTTTGGCATGTGTGCGGTACAGGATCCATGTTTCCCAACCAAAGAGAGGAGATAAAAGGACTACTGGGTTGTATACCTTGAGTTTGGTAGAGAGGGAAACACCTTGAGTTTGGTCGAGAGGGAAACATCTCTAATTTGGTCGAGAGTCGAACGTTCCTGTGCTGTAAGATTTTGGTACGTTATAGTCTGCTAACTGCCATGCTAGCCATCTTTATCGCTTACTGCGATTTCGTTGTCCAGAGTACCATCACTGAGAGATCGTACTGCCCAAGTGTTTAAAGCTGTTGGCATTCTTCAGCGGTGTTCCATTCATAGTGATGCTTGGCTGACAGAGAAAATTGTTTGGTGTGGGATGGAGGGGGGCTTCTCTCCTCCCGAGACTCTGCTCCCGAGAACCTGTTGACGTAGCCTATAGGTGGTTCTCTTCGATTGCGGACCATCAAAGCACAATCATCCACAAACAGACCTTTGGGAACAAACCTCTCTAGCACACTTGTCTCAGTTGCGGCAAGGCGCCGCAGATCATCTAATCTGTAGCTATCTAATGTAGATACCGAGCTTAAAGTCTCTAACAGCATGGAACAGGACTTGCGGGACTTTGGTGACACTGTCGAATGCCTTTGCTGTTTCCATGAAGACTGCGAAGAGGCTCTGCACATTCTGCTCGACGATTTTTTCCTAAACCCGTCTAAAAACGGATGTTACGATTGCGGTGGTAGATTTTTCTCTGCAATGAAAAGATCAGCCTATCTAGGTTTACGCGGGCGACACTTAACACTATAAAGATGATAAAGATTTTGATTAACACATATTTCCATTAAAACTAAGGACTTTTTTTGAGGATCTAATTCTCCTTTCCTTTCTTCTTCCTTCTCGCATCTCCTGTAGGCTCAGTGGCAGGAGCGTATGCAACGCATGACGGCAGCGGTTCAAACTACCTGTGTATGCCAATGGAGCCGATCTATGACCAGTTTGAGACGTCTGCCCACGCCAAACGAGGTCTGCTGTACTCCACTGAGTTCGAGACAAACACGGCGCCGGTTTACCGAGAACTACACGACCAGACGCCAACATGTGCTGTGTGCCGAGCGCCGCCAAACCGCTTGACGAAACTCATGATACCGGGCCGTAACGTGTGTCCTTCTCAGGAATGGCGGCTGGAGTACAAAGGCTACCTGATGTCAGGACTTTACACACACAAGAAGACCGAATTCATCTGTATGGACGGAAACGCGACGGCCTTGCCAGGAACTACTGGTAGCCAAGACGGTGGCGCCTTCTACATGGTGGAGTCCCGCTGTCTCGCTGGCGGCGGGATGCCGTGCGGACCGTATGTCAATGGTTACGAGCTCACCTGTGCCGTCTGCACCATCTGAGGCTTGACGACTAAAATGAAAACATACATGTCTTTATAAAGCTTAATGACGTTAGTTATCTACAGAGCAGGAATAAGTAACTTGTCCATCTGTTATATACCGTCATGGAAGGCAGACTTTGCAAACCTCTTTGTGCAACGCACTATCAATGTTGTACATGAAAGAAAACGATCATTGTATACCATAACATTCTGTGTATTTTTTTAAAGCGTAGAAACACACAGACAGAATGACAGATAGTCCAGCACAATGGAGAGGAATAGAAAGATTATTAAAGTTCCAAGGTTAGAAGAAAGTAGTAAGGCTTTAAAAGATATTGAGGATATGCGCTGCCGCACTGCAAAAAATCGGTTGAAAAGGCGAGTAATTATAGGGATAAATTTCAGGAGCTCATTGTGGTAAGATCTCCGTGTATCACTTCAAAATATAAAACATATTTCTAAATAGGTAATTGGTCACTGTTCTTCTTGTTGATTTTGAACTTCAACAACATTAACAAGAACTTTCCTATGAAGTTCATGATTTTTGAAAAAAAAAGAGAGTTGGAAACACGTTTACACCAAAGTAACACCAGTCGATATGATCCCCTACTGGCACTGTGGGCGGGTATTATACCATTGACATTAACACCAGCACAGTGTCAAAATATCACCAGCGTGATGGTGTCAAATTGGCACCACAAAGTACCAGGTGAACACTTTTTCAACACCATCACAACAAATTATTTTCTACACCTGCGGGTGTGGTCCTCTATATTGACACTTGATCGATGTTAGATTTGACCGTATCCGGGCAATTACCCCCAGAGGGCAATTACCCCCCAGCTAAATACTGGTTAGTGGTAAGGTGAGAGTTAAGATTAGGGTTAGGGTTAGGTTTAGTGTTAGGAGTTTGGGTTAGGGTTAGGATTAGGTTCAGGATTAGGATTAGGATTAGGGCCAGGGGAAGGGCCCGGGGTAATTGCCCAGGGGGTAATTGCCCTAGACCCGATTTGACATCCATGATGTTAAAGCTAACACCAATCTTTCTGCACTACGGTAATCTTGTTATTGTAGATACTGGAAGGAAAACAGACTCAAGAAGAAAAAAAGGTAACTTATAGCAAACACGGTAATGCCTTTGGTAATAAATGTAATGTGCATAAAGGTGTGTGTGTATATACTTCATATTATTTTTAACGGTGTCCAAAATCTGTGTGTGTGCCATCACACATAGTATTGTGTATGTTTCTGTTTGTGCCATGTATAACGATGTAGTATAGGCCTACCAGCCTACAAACATCACCGTGGCATATAACACGTATCAATATGTACACGACAAATTAAAAAAAAATGTAGGAAGACATAATAATAGTCCTAGTAAAAGAGTTGTATGTCAGTTTATGGAAGAAGAAAGGAAGAGAAAGAGAGAGAGAGAGAGAAAAAAAGGGAGCAATAACGAGAAGAGCGATTTGAGTGGTTTGAATAACTTTGAAGTGGAAACAAAGTACGATTGAGCCTTATACGTACAAAGTATATATTCATGCAAATTATAAGATAACAGCACTGCATGCATATTATGTATGTATTATAGATACACGCACACACTCATATATATATATATATATATATATATTATATATGATCCCATATCTATGTACGTATTAAGACAGAGAGAGAGAGAGAGAGAGAGAGAGAGAGAGAGAGAGCGACGGAGAGTTGTGAATCAGAATCATTGCTTTGCCCTATAACATAGCAATTACTCTTACAGTACATTATTATTATTATTATTTCTTTGTTTAACGTCTAAACCGTTGTGTGTGTCGTCAGTTCCTATAGTGCTTTTTTCCGTCCTGGTCGATTGCAGGGATATTGCATGACATTGTGTGAATATGAAGCCATGAAAACTTGTTGAACCTTGTAAATCAGATGCTTTAAAAAATCAAAACTTGTGAATGAAGAGAAAAAAAAAACATACAGGGCTATTACAATATTGAATTCTCTCCATGTAAGGGTAGATTGCAAGATCATAAATGTTTAAGATTGTGGTGGCTCAATTAAGAAACATTGCTGACTGAGCCTTATAATTATGTTTAAAAGGGAAAAATGGTGTGTGAAATAAAGGTCTTGTTCCACACTATCCAGATATCTCTGTAAAAACTCTACATTCTACATGAATATTGATAAATCAATGCCGATAATTTATTATCTAAATTTTATATTTCACAGATTCCAAATGGCATGCGGCATGCGCAGTCTTTATACTGCGCATGTGTAGGGGGGGGGGGGGTTGTGGCTGATTATAGATCTATAGGTCTGTAATATTGAAACTATGTGAACAGATGTTGCCTGAATATACAGCGAGAAATTTAGAATGTCAGATAGTCATCATACAAAGACATTGTGATCAATACACATAAAAATAATAATACATGAAGAGTTTGTTTGCAAAAACAGATAAGTCCATTTTTGAAGATTTTGAAGTACGGTCTCTGTCATAAAGCACAAAATAATACCTTTCAAATGATATATTGGTCACTACATATAAAGATATATTTTTGAAGTTATGGTCAAAAGAAGCAAAAATTTTCTTATTATTCTCTTTATTTTTCTCGACCTTTAATCGCAAATATCTCCATTTGACAAAAATGGACTTATCGGTTTTTGCAAACAAAATCTTCACATAGTGGTCATGATGGTAACAATGATGGGATCATTATAATGACTTTGCTAACAACAAAGATAAAATTGATGACAATGTCAGAAAAGTGTTAAGGTGTTGATGGGAGGAGAACTTTGAACACGTTTGGTTCATTTCAAAGCTGATTGTAATAATCTGAGAATGACATTTTATAGATCAAAAAAAAAATAAAATGACGTCAGACATTGAAAGTTTGATCATAAACGTTCCAATAAACCTAAGTCAACGAACGGATATTCAGTTACTTTAATAATAATTGCTATATGGGCCGAGAATAATGAATATCATCCAACACACACCATACACACAATCAAACAAAATAAAGACACGGTACTTTTTGAACCTTGACGTCGCTTGTGGAAAAAAAAAATGTTAAAATCTGAATGCCACATCAAATGAAACTATGCTATGGGGTGGGGTGGTGCAGGACTAAGAAAGAAAAGTTCAATGAATACAATGATGGCTAATGGCCTAAGTATTTTTCATCTGAACATAACACTGTGAAATCAATGTATGGCCTATCATGCATCTTTATCTACGTGTCGAAGCCTCTACATGGTGCTTGTATAGCATACATGATGTAGGCCCCTGCATTACCACGTATTATTAGTTCAGATCGTTTCATACAATAAGGCGAAATATAGGGGAGTGGGGTGGAGTGCACATATCATAACAACAACAGCTAGTGCATTTGATACTTCTTCTTTGTGTATAAATATAGGATGGGGGGGGGGGAATTTCTTCATAGGATTTGTACTTACTTCATTGGTTTGTAACTGAAGATTGAAATGTTTAATCAGAGTGTTACGGGCATGACAAGGAAAGTCAAATGACCTGCATTAACAGGATCAAATGCAACATTCCAAGATTGTAGGATTATCTTGACCAGGCAAACTGCAGACAGTTGAATTTCACAACATTTTAATTGATATGATAGGCCTCTAAAGGGTTGTAACACATGACAAGATATAACTGAATGAATGACGAGAGTATCAAAGGAAATAATGGAATGATAAATTAGAACCCTATTTGATTCAATAAACAAATGACCGATAAAAAGACAAAATAAATAGCCTGTAGACGGATAAGCGTCTGAATTCAATGGGAAAACTGTATAATATGTATATATATATATATATATATATATATATATATATATACATGTATATATATATATATATATATACACTGTATATATATTTTTTCACATCTGTATATTGCCTGTATGTTGTATCTCATGTCAATGGGTAAGATCCACTGAATTGAACGTTAGGATGAGTACTAAAGTGTGTTTACAAGTGTGTTTCGAAAGTCTGGTTGAAGGCCTTTGAAGTGTTCGTACATCGTATTTAAAAAAAAAAATACTAGTACTAGTACTTCATGGTATTGCTGAGTGCGGAAGTGCTTGTGACCGTTCGGCTCAAACTCGCACGTAAGTGTACTCGGTACAGTATACTGAGTTAGGTTGGTATCTTGCGAAATTATGGAATCTGCGAAATGATGTCTCAAGTGTTGTATGAACCCGAGTACGTGTGGGAGAATTAATTTTTTATCCAGACAGAATAAAATGGCTGTTTTTCATACAGTAGGCCTACTGAATATACAATGATGAATCGTCAATTCGATCTTACAATAAATATCATTATTCTCCCTTATATTCGCTATACGTGATCCCATTTCAAGCTTGTCGATCGGGAAGGGGGGGGGGGGGGGTCAGGGAGCAGGTGCCCCTCACGAAAATAAAGGTGAGGGGACAAACATATAATTTTGACCCCGCCCCCATATTATAGAAATGGAAAATCCTTGCTGTTTTGGTAGAAAAAAATCTCCAAATATTTCACCCGATACGTGTATCTCATTCATCATCATTCATTTGTTTACTGTTTTTCTGAGACGAAGGTGGATATGGACTGGGCATGTGGCAAAACTCAGGATAGATGCACTTACTACAGGGAAAGACACCGCCGGCGCCACGTTTTCAAAAGTGTGTGGGGGGGGGGGGGGGGGGAGGGGCATTTTCGCGTTTCTTCAGCAGACAACAAACAAACAAACAAACAAACAAACAAACAAACAAACAAACAAACAAACAAACAAACAAACAAACAAACAAACAAGGTCTTCAGCGCATGACCGGGCTCAAAGGTTAAGGTTTCATTCTATTTTCTTTCTTTTTTTCTACTAACTATAGTCTACCACCTATTAAGTTTCGGGGTAAACAAAAAGTGTGTGTGTGTGTGTGTGTGTGGGGCGGGGAGGGGGGGGGTGGGGGAGCCGCCCCCCCCCCTTTCCGGTTCCCCCGCCCATGAAAGAGGGGACGTCTCAAGAACACCTGGAGAAGCAGAATGGAGGAAGAATTAAAGGCCCTAAACAGATCTCTCCAGAGAAATGGAGGATGTTAGTTGCTGCCCTATATACCCATGGCAATGGAGGCATACCAGACAGTAGGCCTTATTAACAAGCACAAGAAGTAAGTAAAGTAAGTATGGGTCTTTAAGTAAGTAAGGACGGAAACTTAAGTAAGTAAAGTAAGTATACATATGTAACACATCTAATTGAGTGGGTAAACTCTTAATACTTGAATCCAAATAAAACGACCAGTCAGCGGGGAGCCATAAATGGGTGGTTCGGTAACTCTTGAGGCCTGGGCTCCAAACTGCACTTTCGGAGCATGCGCAAATAGAGGACGTATTTTCGCACTGATGATAATTTGTCAGACGCACTTCAACCTAACCGCACAGTGTATCCGGTCTGCGTATCTATTTCTAGGAAGGAACAACGTGAAAATCTGGGGTGTTTTAATGTTTTTTGCGATATATCGAGTTGGAAATGATGGTTGGCGTTTGATGGTGATATCAAGAGCAGGCAGTTTTCAAACCGTACAATTAATGGTAAGTATGATAAAATCAAGCACCGAAGAATCGAGAAGTTCATGGATTGTCGCAGTGCAGCGCCTACGTACAGCTATGTGCGTCACCGGAGGGGAGGTACGGACACAGCCCTCCTCCCAGCTCCGCGCACCGGCTTGCCGCTCCGCTGTTGTTGTTGCATGTACAGTACCGCCTCCTGACTTTCATTGGGTGGTTTTGGCCTGTGCTTTGGGTGTAATGACTTCATGCTAACCATGCATGGTCATGCTACAAGTACAGGTACTCATGCAGGTACTGCTGTACGATACTAATAGCCAGTGTTCCTGCCCCAGCCCACTCGCTGCATGGCTGCTTCCTGATGAAAACGCAGGCCAACATAACTTTATTTTTGTTCATAATCATGCCGTGTATATAATAAACTGTAGCAACTCCACTGCATGCTGCACAGTTCTGCTACTGTACGTACCAGTGACCACTTTTGCTACCCAACGTTAGACATGTTGCTATATCCTGTGCTATATCTCTCATACGATTATTGTCAAACCACAAGTACAGCAGTTGGTGTAAGGTAAATTTAAATACGTAAACTTTATGTAAAGATAATGGTAGAATCCTATGGATATTTGGCCTTTGGGTGTCCAACACATCGACGCCCTACATGTAGGCCTAATCAAATGTTTTTGTATCAACAGATAGACAGGGTCTAACAGTTAGGTGACAGGTCCCTACTTAATAAAATATCTCACAATTTGCCTGAAATTTTACTCACATGTAAAGAAAATATGGCAGCCTCTGAATTCACAGGTGCACATTGAAAATGCAATTTGCGGTACATGCTGCAAGAAAACTGCTTTAAAGGCATTTAAGGTTATTTTGATGCGCTCAGTTGCGCCCAATTTTGAAACCAACATCCAAACCCTCTTGACATGACACATGACAATACATTGTACGTGTGAAATGCACTTAATGCTTTTCCTATGTGTATGGTATGTCTATGGTATCATTGTTTTGCTGTTGATCTTGTTTATTATCTGGTTTTCCAGTAATATATTTGGACATTTTCGAATCCCCAGTGAAGAATGCAAAACCACTGCGCGTAGTCTCATCCATGAAAGTTCGTTCTTTACGTGCGAAGCTATAATTAGAGGGGTGTCGGTTTCAGTGTACGGTGTTGATGTGTTATATGAAACAGGGCCCGGCCAGGCCCGGTTTCATAAAGCTGTTCGTAAAGTTATGAACAACTTACGAGCGACTGGTTATCAGGACCCCGTAGCAAGAAAGTTGCAATCAATTGCAAATAATTGCTAATTTTTAAACAACCATTCTGATTGGCTCAGGGTCTGCCCTATTAAGAAGACATGCATGCAACAATGATTTTGATTGGCCAGTGACAATCAGTTACAAGTTACGTTTATACGCAAAGTTTCTTGCAACGGGGCCCTGCTGCAGATGTGCTATACTTATCAGAATTTCCATAATTCAGCACAAGAACTGATCACCAGTCACTCGTAAGTTGTTCGTAACTTTACGAACAGCTTTATGAAACACCCTGGAGTACTCATAGTACTGGGCTCGACTATGCATGGGGCTACCAAATTGCAATTGTTTAGCATGGGCATGTAAGCAGGGAGTGGTGTGGAAGCACTGAAAACACTGGACACTCAAGACTAGGGCATTTGAAAAGTTTGTTTGACTACGGTATATGGTAAAGTTATCCCTGTGAAGAAACCAAGTTAAACCTCAATGATATACAAAGCATTATACTTTTGATAGTGCTAAGCGTATTAACCCGTTGAGGACGAGTCCCGAGTATACTGGGGTCTATGGGGATTGTGTGCTATAGCAAAATCAGTTCGTCCTCAACGGGTTAAAGTAGACTACAGGGCTTTTTGCACTTGCAAATTTTTGCTTAGTCCCGTACCAACGGTTGGGCTAAGGGGGCCTTAGCCCCACCATTGGTACCGGACTTTCCTTAGCCCACTTTCTGTTTACACTTGTTTTTGCGAAAGTAGGCTAGCCCCACCGATAATCCCGTACTATCTGGCCCTGCAAAAAAGCAGGGTTAGTACCGCAATTGCGATGCCAAGCAAGCGAGTGTAAACAGAACGAAGAAATAGTCCGGGGCTAAGCGACGGAGACGAAGTCCGACCCCCACTGACCAATCAGAAACGAGGTAATCAAGTGCTGCTGGTGCGTGCGTGTACTTGTACAGTGTACAGTGTAATCATGAATATATCATGTAGTTTGGAAAGTACGGGACTAAGAAATACGAGTGTAAAAAGGTCAGTTTTTTCTTTAGCCTGTGACAAGAGCTTAGTACGGGATTGATTGGTGAGTGTAAAAAGCTGCCAAAATTGGTACTGGATTAACGATTATCCTGAGTCAGAGAAAGTACGGGGTTAAGAAACACAAGTGTAAAAAGGGCTTTAATGTACGAGGAGTGCTCATCACAAAGTGACATTATTATGATGAGGCGCTCTCAACTCTGTTCAAACAGACCACCGTGCCCAGGGTGCCTTGAAGTGCGCCAAGTATTACCCCTTTTGAATTCATCATTTGGGAGCTTTCCTTAAATGCTCAATGAATCAATTGATAAAACTGTAGGGACCAACACCATGCCCGCGGCATTATATTTCACGTTCTGGCTGGTCACAGTTAGCTCTGGAAGTGGTATGGGGTGTACGCTTTGCATACTAATGGAGCAGAACTCTAGGTCCTCATATAAACAGTAAAAGTTCATGTGCTTTGTAACATGGGAAAAGCATGTTGTAGACTAAATCTCAAAGTTTTCAGTGTTTATACAACTAATATTGGTTGGCGATATTCACTGGTTTGCAGCACATGCGGCATGGGCAGCTCCTAATGACAGCTCCTGTTGATACATGCTGTACTTTTACAATACAGCAGTGTCTACTTTTTTGCTGGTATTTTTTGAACAGTTACATAACTGTAAGAGATCATGTTGCTACTTTTGGCTACACAATGATTTGTGTAAGAGAGGCATAATCAATATTGTAAGCTTCAGTCCACCGAAGCTGGAAAATCCAGTCTGAAGATTTGTGTCATGACCTTGTAATAATTATGATTTAATTTACAACCGTGTACCACACCAACAAAAATAAATCCAAGTTACAGCCTTCCTCTTTCCAAGAGATTATCTCTCTCTAGAGCTCTCTCTCTCTTTATGAATTCTCTGTCTGAGGCGTGACGCGTTATTAAAGTTTTCTGTCTAGATATTTGTGATGCTACTTTTTGCTATAGATGTTGATTCTGCATGTCTTCCATTACAATACACACACACACACACACCTCACAAATAAACAAGCAACTAGTGAATAGCATGTGTATAATGCAAATTGACAATAGATAGTAAGTCCCCATTGATGATGGCACACGATTACATCAAAACTTTTCAGAGTGATTGTGAAGCCATCTCAAGGCAATGTTTCAAAAATGTTGCTAGCAACAAAGCTGAGATCTGGAAGATTTGAAGTGCTATTCCTTGAGTGTCTAGCACAGGACAGTAAACCAAACTCTCCACAGTCAATGCACAGGTTTCTTTTCTGTGGCTGTACAACATGTACTTCTACTCAATGATGCACAGTTTTTTTCTACAGCCCTACAGTGTTTATTTGAGCTATGATGCACAGGTTTCATTTTTTACAACCTTGCAAGGGTCACTCTCTATAATGGACAAGTTTTATTCTTAAATACAATGGTAACTTGACAGATTGGCTCAGGGCAGTGGAATATTAAAATATTTCTTCCTCTTTTTGAAAAAGTGATTTAAATGTTTGTAAATGAATGTTGGCAAGAAAGGGCAGTATATCAACCATTAAAGATGAGCTGATTTTGATATAACACACATTTCCCATACACACCTGCTCGAGTATACTTGGGACTCATATTCAATGGATTAATTGCTCCAGATCAAGTAATGAATGGAGAAATAGTTCTAACAGAGTTACAAAGTGTACATTGTATACAGTGCAGTAATTAAAGGACAAGTTCACCTTCATAAACATAAGGATTGAGAGAATGCAACAATATTAGTAGAACACATCAGTGTAACTTTGAAGAAAATTGGACAATCGATGCAAAAGTTATGAATTTTTAAAATTTTTGTGTTGGAACCGCTGGATGAGGAGACTACTACAGCTGGTGAGTCATGTGCGTACAACAGTATAAAGAAAATGTAAAAGAAAATTGAACATATTTTCACTTTTTTCGCATAATAAAAGAGCTCTTGACTTCCCTCTTTCTAAAGGCAGGGGGAATAATATTACCCATAACATTTGTCGGTAACGAGTCAGGGGAATGTGTACTTTTTTCAAAAGATGAAATTTTGTGAAATTCTCTTTATATTTTCTTTATATTGTTGTACGCATGTGACATCTAAGTTATTCATACACTGCAGTAGTCTTCTCATCCAGCGGTAATTACTACACACAAACTTAAAAAATTCATAACTTTTGAACGGATTGTCTGATTTTCCTCAAACTTTCAATGATGTGTTCTATTAATATTGCTACATTCTCTCAATCCTTATGTTTATGAAGGTGAACTTGTCCTTTAAGGTAATGATGACATCTTGATGTTGACAAGTATGCATCAAAATTCCTGCCAAGGCATGTCTGTTATCCATTGTAGTTCCACTTTGAAAGCACCATTTTGTAAGGTCTGTATAGCTTTTAAGCACAAAGAATGTCTTATCTGTAAGTAAGCATTCATCATCATGAAGGACAGCTACAAAGTGTAAAAGTAAGTTAGTTTGATCAAATATATCCCATTGACATTGTTATTATCTATGGAACATACCTTGTACCATGGTCTGTAGCAAAATCCTTTCACATTTTAGATGCAAAGTCATGTGCAGATGTTGGAATATATGTCCCTGTTTAAACACTACACATAACTAGTGTTTAAACTCCTGTATCTGGGGAAACAGATAGCACTGCCTTTTAACCGGTTGAGGACTGACTGATTTTGCTAAAACATGCATTTCCCGTAGACATCTGCTTGAGTATACTCGGGACTTGTCCTCAACAGGTTGATTAAATAAAAAAGATACAGTGTACTGATGTGAACACTGTCTTTAAAAACAGAGCTGAAGTTTTACAAGTGTATGCTTGAGTTGATTCAACTAACAACTTAAACATACAGTTTAGATGGACTATGATTTTAATTTCAGGGCTAAGTCATATGTGCCTATGTTGTAGTTTAAAAAAAACAAACAAACAGAAAGCAACAACATCCTTGTGCAGTGTGTTTTTTGTACTTCATATGAGGTCTTGGAGTGAGACTAGCAAGCAACCATTATCTGATACAGAGGAAGTGTTTGTGAAATGAAAGGTGACATGCTAAGTACTATTATCCTTCATTATATCAGTTACAACCTGTAAATCACTGTACATTGGCTACACTTAAATGTATAATCACAGTCAAGTTCCTCTAGTTGAAATGAGGAATCCAATATCTACTTTAAAAGTCAAAATTACATTGTAGTAAAGTTATGGTGCAATAAAACTAGTGTCAAGGTATGCACTTCCATGTGTAAACTGTATATTTTAAATTGAAGCATGGAGTCAAAAGGGGTCTGAGCTTTTGATCATAGCAGAATCTTTGTTAGACTCAAAATGACATTTAAAATACAAAGTTTACAATCTAGATGTTATGGGATTGTTATGGTGTAAATTGAAATATAAAATAGTCATCTGAATGGTTAGAATTAAATCTGGGGGGGCGTTTCATCAACGAGTTCATCGGAGGTTTTCACCGACAAATTTGCTATCAGCCAATCAGACGCAAGGATTTCAGTAGCTTTTAACAGATTGTCAGTGTAAATCACTGACAAAAAGTTTCATGAAACGGTCCCCAGTATTTGTATTTACAGTATACTGTACCTTGCAAGGGATCTTCAAAGATTATAGCCAAATTTGGTCTTTGGCCATTCGTGTAGATACCTCTTTGTATTCAATTACTTGTTATTCTGAGTGAAATTCTGCATTTTCAAGAGAACAGGGATGACAGCACTTAAAGGATACAGACAAAAAGAAAAGAAAGACTCGCAATTCTCTAAATGCGAGAAATACAAAAAAATTGTACAATCTGTATTTAAGGGGCAACACAACTTGAATAAAGATTACCAAAACAGACAGCCCAATGCTTTAATACAAGAACAAGATACTAGCCCAAATACTTGTTCGCCTGAAGTAGGTACGTACCCCAGTAGTATTCCCTTTAAGTTTGAAAAAAAAAGAAAGAATGTGGGTGTACTGCACCGAAAAAAAAAACCACCCCAAAAAACTAATGGGAGTGTGTTTGCTTCAAACCTTTCAGGTTCTTTGTCAAGTAGTGCACCTGCCCTGCTCCTTTTAGTGGGGGTAGATTGTAGATTGTATGTTGTAGGGGTACAGTGTACAATGTACTTGTATGTGGTAGAAGGATATGCATTGTACTGAAGTGGAATCTCCAAACAGGTGCAGAAGAGTTACACTTCATACAGTGAGTTGATAGCAAATCATGATAGCATTGAGCATTTTGATGATGACATTTGACGATTCAATACAACTTCAGGCATTCTTTTTTAAATTTTTTTTTTCTACATTGTCATGTGCTGCAATGTACAGATAATGTGCTAGCAATTCATAGAGATATTTCACTTATTTTCAGAATAAGGGTCATCTAGGATTCTATATCTTTGGATAGTGAACAAAAAATCAAACCCAATTGCAAGAAACACAGGTAGGGAACGACACAATTTTTGTACGATCTCAAATTCCGTTTATTTGTAAGTTAAAATTTCTAGCAATAGGTACCCAGTGTACACTGTGAAAGCTTTATAGATAATTAAATACTTATGAATGGATTTACCCCTTTTCTTTGTTTTTATCTTTGCAGCTTGCACAGATCATTGACTAAGGACATACATTGGATGTCAGCTTCTGAACCTTGTTTATAAGGAGGAGGAACCATACACTTTACAAACTGGTATTTATTTCATGACTGAGTGCCGTCGATACTGGTGTGTAAGTGAGAGTAGAGGTCAGGAGGCAAGATGAGTACTACCAGTGGAGGGGTAGCTCCTGGCTCCCAGGACGTCCAGGCCACCTCCCAGGAAGACCAGTTTGAAGCTGATATCCAGAGAGCTTTGGCACTCAGTCTCGAAACTCAGCGAATGGATGAATTGAGACGAGACAGATTTGGCATTCCATCTGTAGCAAAGACTAATCCCAGTGGAGGGGTAGCTCCCAGCCTACCAAAACGTGTGACAACCCTACCAAGTAGCACTACCAAAAAGCCTCTTGCAGTGACCAAGTCTTACTCAGTAAGAGACACTCAGACTGTATCCCATGGCACTGATATCTCGGGTCGCCATGGAGCTTCAGCTGGTCTGTCCAGGAAGACTCCTTTGAGTGCCAGTATGTCGGTGCCACCAGCTGAAGAAGACCTCATGTCATTTGGATTTGATCATGTCATGAAAAACTACAGTGCCAGCAGTAAAGGTGCCACAAGTACAACGGCTCCACAAGTTGGACCAAGCCCCTTGCCTAGCCCCTTGCAGTCTGGCTTACCATCCGTTGGCCCTCACAGTTTTGGATTAAGCATGAGTAGACCACCTTCACTGCAGAACACTTCCACTAGGCAAATACAACCAGTAGGAATGACAAAATCCCTGGATCTAACGAGTGAATCACCCAAAAATCCTTTTGCTCCACCTCTTGTACTTACCGGTCCTCAGACTAGCCACATGTCAAGAGGTCAACCACCTCGGAGCAGTGTGACAGGTGGTGGAGACGTGTTTAGTCAAGGACTGAGTGTGCAATCACAGCGACACATGAGTAGATCTTCTCCCTCCAGTCCTGAGACTCGGCATCGTGAAATGTCTGGACTTCCTGCAGCTACTGGTACTCCTGTAGAAGCCAACCTCACAAGTGGCAAAGAAATGTTTTCAGACCTTTTAACATCACTAGGAATTGACTTTGGGTCATCTAAGCCAAAAGCTGAATTTCCATCAAGTGATAGTAAAACTCCTGCATGTCAGAGTGATGTGAGTCTTATCAATCTAGCTCCTACTTTTGAACAGATTACTGGTATCCAACAAGGAGTTCAGTCATCAAACCTTGGTGGACCACCACCCCAGACTCATGGTCAACCGCCTCTTCCACCAAAGATGCGTCGCTCCCAGCAAAGTCAAATGGCCAATTGCCTGGGTGCCAGTAACAGTGGAATGCGTCGCATACACAGCAACCCCAGTTTCAGCTCTTTGGAAGTTCAGCCTGCTCCCCTCCCTCTTGCTACAACAGGACTGGGACCAAGAACTGGACCAAGTCCTAGCAGTCAGGTTTTTAGTCAACAGTCAGACTTGCAACCATCTGTACCAGGGACTCCCAAGGGCCCTATTGATCCTAATGATTTGATGGTGTTTAATCTTAGTTTAGCAGACAAAGCAGATTTCTTTGACTTCAGCTACTTTGACCCGTTACGGCCTCAGGTCCCTGACCCAGAGCCTTCCCCTGCCCAGGCCCAAACTCAGCAGCCAGGTGCATCTCCTGTTGACAGGTCTGAAGGAAAGATAGACTCAAATGCCGAGGATGAATCTCAGGCCGTTCCAAAGCTGAGGAAACCTAAACGTGAGGAGGGTTCCGGCAATCAGCGGCCAGCATCCATTGATGTGGAGGAGTCTGAACAGCCAGGAAAGAGACCAAGAAGTATCCATGGTGCTAAAGGTGCAGCTGTGGAGGTCGTTGAACCCGAGCCATGGATTCCAAAGTCAGCTGTCACTACTGCATCAGCCAAAAAATCAAAGGTAGCTTGACTTTTGGATAGACTAAAAAATAATGATAAAAATATAATCAAAGGTACATGTTTCTTGACTTTAAACTTCTAAAAATCAAAGGTAACTTGACATTTAGCCTGCCTCATGCACCATGTCTGTAATGTCTGTAATATCTTGCACATGTACTGTACATGCAGTACTTGGGATGTGGCAAGCTCTCTTGAAATTTAAAGGGGTTCCTTTCATGGTGACAAAAGTTACAAAATGATTGATTATGCTTGATCAAATTTTTATTCTAATTTTTATCTTAACTCAGGAAGTCTGCTCTCCTATAGTTAAAAAGGATTTGGCATTGCAGTAGATAATTTGTTTTTGTGTGTGTGTGTATTGCGTATGATGCGTGCAGTATATCATAGTCATTTGTTGCAACACTAACAATGATGGTGCATTAAATTGAAAGAAAAATGTTGGTCATGTCAAATTGGGTGACTTAAAGGAAGTCAAAGTCTGAATTGAGGTTCCTCTAAGTTTTGAAAATGGTCTATGAAAAAGTGTGGGTATTTTTTTCATTCACAGTCTTATGAAAACAGCAGTTAGAATGCTTGAAATAACATACTCAAAGCCTAACATGATTTGTAAAATGTGAAGGACATCATGACATTTCTGTGTGTTTATATGTTTCTGGTAATCTTAGTATTTTAACATATGTTCTTTTGTTTTCTCTCTTGTTCCATGATATTTTGTTATACAGCCAGAGAAAGTGTTTTTTGGTGATGGACTATTTGACCTGACTTCACAGAGAGATGAAGAAGGAGAGACATTTGCACAAACCATCAGCAGGTGTGTATCACTTTTTGACACAACCCGTTGAGGATGAGCTGATTTGCTACAACACGCATTTCCCATAGACCCTTGCCCAAGCACGATTATACTCGGGACTCATCCTCAGTGGGTTAAGAATCTCAAAATACGGCTGGGAATTTCAATGAATCTTTATTTCAGAATCATTGTGCAAATTTGATACATCATATATATTACCTGTGAAAAAAAATTCAAATGGAAACTGAAGATGGTGAGAATTTTATGTATATGCTGTGCATTTGGTTTTCTGCTCTGTAACAGGTAATTATGATATATATATATATTTTTTTTGCAACTGATCGACAAATTGCCCTACATCGACGTAAATCGACTTTAATCAGTTGCAATGAAAACATCTTGATGGAAGAATTTCATTAATTTTTTTATGTATTTCTTGTTTTCTGAATTTGACAGGCTGAGAAAGAACTATCCAAGTATTGACACCATGACTAACAGAGGCTTTGTGAGTTCTCTCATCTTCTCTAAGAGATCTTATGAAGACATGGAGACAAGTGTTAAGGTGGTCCTACTCAGAAAAGATGTCAGCAGACCTATCATTTTCACCTGTGATGGTAAGACCTTAAAGATATCCTTTCCCCAAACTCTGTAACTTTCATTGCATGGTGGTTAAAAGCCTTTTGGATAATAGCATCAAACAATCAATTCTTACGCTGTAGCTCTCTCCTGTCAAAAGAAAGAATTTGTGCATATCTTTTGGAGATATATGTACTATATATGAAAAAAAAAAAATACTCCCAATATCTTAGTTTTACCTCTGATACTATAATGACTTTATCATATCCCTGTAATCCTGATGCTTATTGAGCAGTGCTGAGGTGTGTTAGAGACCTTCCTTATCACGAGGTTACTATCAATGTCTTTGCTATCCACATTTTTTTTCTCATAATTTAATGACCTTTGTTTACATTGCATTATAAGCAATGCTTTGTACTGTACGTTTTGCAGTGTTTTTAACGATGTGATTTTCACAAGTTGGCTGATATTTTTGAAATTAAGACCTCTCCAAACAAGAGATATTTTGCTTCTGATTTTGTGACTCTATTCATGATTGCAAATTCAACCTCTTGTGAACTTGCTATGCAAGTCCCGATTTGCAAAATATGTGGCATATACAAGCGTGTATACAGTTGTTGGTATTAACATTGTGACCACATTAATTACTTTTGAATGGAAAAGGCAACTGTATTCCAAAGCAATATGTCACTCATGCTTACTGAAAGGAGGAAGTATTTCTGTAACGAGCAGAGTGCAGAGTACACTGTATACAATTGTATATCACAAATGAAGTGTTGGATCTCAAAAATGTGCGAGTACAATCTTTATGTTTTGCAGTGCAAAAATTATTCTACTCTTGAAAGTGAAACTTTTACTCCTTTTAATACATTGCGCATGTAGTAATTGATTTGTAATATATCCCTTATCTGCGCTCAATGCTGAATGTTCTTTTATTATTTTTTTTCTTTGCTCTCTGCTGCAGTGAATACATCCATTCAACACGTCATCAGTCAGGCGCTGTGTTACATAGAGGGCAGTGTTGACATTTCCAGTGACTCATTTGTGCTCAAAGTCCCTGGGTTTTCTGAATATCTCTACAAGTGAGTTCACAGTCAAGACATTGCTTAATTTTACATGGTGTGGAACATTCAGTGGCATGCTTTGTTTGGCCTGCATGTTTTGTTATAGTACAGTACTATGACAGGGTACGAAACTTGCTGTCTTATTTTCATTAAATCCCTCATGAAAAGATCTCAGTTTATAATGACAATTCTAGCCCTACAATAGGTAGATACAGTAATGACATTGAATGGTGTGCCATACAGGTATTCAGAGAATTATAATTCTCCATCAATACGATCTTAGTGAGTTCTCTAATGCTATATCAACTTATATATTGTATTATAGTTTTGGTTGAAATCTAACTTCAGGTTTCTAATATTTTTTTTTTGTGTGTGAGATAATGAAGAACCTCTCATGAAATATGAAAAAGCATGTAATTCCAAGAGGAATTCAACTTTTATTTGACAAAAAATGGTTTTGAAATGGCAGAGATGTCCCAAACAGAACAATCTGAATAAAAGGTGGGACCCGTCCATTATTAAGATCTCTTTGTTTTACTTTGTTTTTGGATATCTCAGCCATTTCAAAACAGAATTTCGTCTAATAAACTTTGAACTCCTCTTAAAACAGTATGCTCTGTACTTTTTCATAAGTGGTTTCTTGGTATCTCTCTAAAAGTTAAATGCCCAATCCTCATCTCCACCAATACTAATACCATCCCTTTTAACGAGGCTCTTCACTGGTTTTGTGTGTTATTTTGTGGCAATGGGAATGCACTTGGTCACTTGAAATGAATATCATATTTAAAGTGGTTTCTGTTTTGCCATCATGTAAAATCTCAAGTAGTAGAATACTGTATATAGTATGGTCTTTGTTATACTGCCCTCAGTGAGACCTCCCTAGGTGACTATGAGTATGTCCAGGAATGCTACAAGCTGGACAGAGATGTCCGCCTGGTTCTGGTCAGAATTGAAGACGTGGACACATCTCTTGGGAGAACAGTAAGTGACTCTCCTCACTTTGGGATACCATGCAATGATGAACTCAATATTTAAAACTTTGAATAATGTATTATATGGATGTATGTATTTGTGTATGAATGTACAGTTGTATCTATGCATGCAATTTTTCTTTTCAAAACAATGAAGTTTAGAAAAAAACGTTTCTGATATTAATATTTATCTGTAAATCTCTAATATTGCTGAAATTGATGGCCCAACCATATGTAAACAAACTACAATTGTACAAGTGTTGGTACCCAAAGGATTCACTTTTTATACACTTTGTATGTTTTATAAATTCTTGTCAAAGTGTATTTCAGAGACTTGCTATATTGAATGGCAAGTAGAGCATTTTAATAAAACACTATTAAAGAAATAGAAAGAAAGAAAGATACATAGTATCAAAGGAAGGATTGTAGTTTCGAATAATAGCAGGAAAACCAAGTAACATTTCTGCCAAGAGAAATCTACCAGTGACTGGACAGGTGTTATTGTTCATTCATTTGTTTATATTCCTTGAGATCTCTTTAAAGCTAGATGAGTTGTTTATTTGGAATGTTTGTTTGTGCTTGATACTTCTACAAGAAATGACCAAATTACATTCTTAAAATGACATGTGATCTGGTATATATTCACCTCTAAAATCCCAAAAGCAATGCATGTATAATCAACATCCAGTTAAAGTTGATGTTACAGTGCATCAGATTTGTCTAACCAAGTGAGATGTTTTTCTTGTTTCTGATCTTAGAGTGCTGATGATGAGGGTGATGTTGGTATGAGCACCTTCTCCAATTTATTTGACAGACCCATCACTACATCAGTCTCAAAGTAAGTGTGCTCTACTACTATCCCTTTACACAGACATAGATTCTCAACAATTTAACCGAAGTTTTCACACCATCACCAGTTTATGTATACACCAGTGTATGACACTGTACACCTGTGAGGAAAGGGTGTGTGAATATCATTTGTACAGTGTAGTACAGTATTTGTAAGAAAATATTGAATGAAGGGTGTTTCAATGTCTGATTCACTGGATGGGAAACCTCTTCATGGTATGGTGTTCAGTTAAATGATAAAAATCACCGGTCATCTCAAAGCCTGTCAATTAAGGAAATCATGAAATTTTCGCGAATGGGAGCTGATGGTCTTTTTCACGGCATGAAATTTTCGTGAAGTGCCTCTGGCATTTAATGCATATTGTGTAGACAAGAGCTTTCACGTGCATTCTAATTTTGTGAATCTTGGCTCTCGTGAAATTCACAAAATAAAAATGCCTGTGAGCATTGCTCGTTTTACACTATATTTCACGAAGGATGTTATTCTTCTACTGTTAATTAATTAATAATTGAAAATAGATTCCATAAGGCAGTAATCTTGAGAAATATGTCTGTAGTACAAAATCCTCTGAGTGATGTGGTGTTCACAGTTTTTTGGGAAATTAATGTACAGTCTGGTTCTGAGTAAAGCATGATTTTTCTAGAATTTGAAGTATTTTTGTCTAGATGATGTAACTGTTGTTTTGATGAGTTTTGACATTATTCCTGTCATGATTCTAGGATGGGGATCAATGTACTGATGGATGCCTTTACCACAGAGTCAGAGAAACTGAAGAAAGCTGTACAGGTGAGGCAAGATGGATGTCAAATAGATTTCAACCCATTGAGGGTGGTCTGATTTTGCTACAACACACTTTCCCCATAGACACTTGCCCGAGTATACTCAGGACTCATCCTCAATGGGTTAATTTACAGCCAATGTTAATTGTCTTTCTTTGTTTATGTGCATTTGTCTAGTTCAGTCACTTGCAGCCTTGTGATGTTTTAATGTGTAATGTAGATGTGTCTCATCTTTGTAGCATGATGAAAGAGCTCTTGGTTTACTCTTTTCAAAAGGCAGTGAAAATAGTATTACCCTTTACATTTGTCAATAACAAGTTGAAGGAATATTTTCATATTTCAAAAAATTCTCTTTCATCTTTGTCTATTTGTTGGTGAGATATTGTGACATTACATGTTGTTGTAGCCTTACCTTCCAGTGCTGATGCCACATGCAATTTTCTAAACCTTTTACAATTCATAACTTTAAAATGGCTTGTCCATATTTCCATAACTATCACTGATATGTTATACCAATTTGTCTGCGCTCCAATGTATCAATGTGTTTGTAAAGAATATATTTCCCTTTAAAATCAAATACACAGAGAGGTAGATTAATACCAAATGTTATGGATTCTCATGTTTTATTCATCAGTGATATTAGATGCAACCACTAAATGCCATCAGAGGTAGCTTGAATTCCAACCACTCTGACCTGTCCATGAATTCTCTTTTTTGTGCTGTGATTTTTAGGCCAAGGTTCATCAACCCTACGTGGGTCCCTTAGTGCAGACAGTGAAAGCAATCTGTGCTACTCTTGCCTCAGTGGAGTCCAACAGTGTTACCATGGCAGTCAAGATCCTACAGACCGGCCATTCTCCACTCCTTGCTCTAGAGAGATTGACGGATGCTGTCCTTCAGCTGGTAGACATTTATTGCCAGGCTTTTGATACTGACATAGGACCTGAGTTGACACCGGGCGTGGCCTCCACACGAGGAACTATAGAGGCTGGGTTGGAGGATATTACTACCATGGGACAGAGTCTGCGAGTCAAAATAGCCTCTGCACATCGACTTCCACTGGCCTGGAAGAATGCGTGAGTTCTGACAAGTCTTATACTGGTCAACAGAACACACAATTTTTTTTTATACCCCCCCCCCCCCCCCCCAAAAAAAAAAAAGAAAAAATACTTTGTCAGTAGTATGGGATCTCTATGATGTGTTATGAATGGACCAGTATGGATGGAGTGCTTTTAGAGAAGCTTAAAGAAGAAAGTTAATCTTAGGCTAATTAAGATAATTAAAATTTTGCCAATTGTGATGGATTTATCTTGTCTCCTTTGTCAAAGTACCAGAGTCTTGTAAGGGTTTTGTGATGAAAATGTTCAAGTATTATGATAGAACAAGGGAATAAGTGTTTTTACTAGAAGATTTGTGGTTTTTAAGTGATATTCATTTTTTCATGTACATTATTTTCCTTCTTTGAATAATTTATGCAGTGTCCATTAGAAATAAATTTGTCTCTTCTGCTGGCACTTGATCTGGAGAGCTGAGATTTCTAGTAATCATTTATCATTGTAGCACATGACTTCGACTCTACTTTGCAGGCATGACATGTTTGACATGATTTTCTAGTAATCATTGTAACACATGACTTGACTTTGTTTTGCAGGCATGACATGTTTGACATGATTTTGTAGTAATTATTGTAACACATGACTTGACTCTATTTTGCAGGCATGACATGTTTGCAGTCACCTGTCAAGTCCTGTACGGTGGTCAGCCGCTCCACACTCCAGTGGAAACCTGGCCTTCCAAGATTTCCAACGGATTTTTTGACAAAGTTTCCTGGCATGAGGAGTAAGTGTGCAGGTTGAGCTTCAAGCTGCTTTAGAGACTTGAAGCTCTCATCTCATTTTATACAGATGATGGACAACTATAGGCGTGGTCAGACTGGCAAAAGATTGAGAATTTTAACATTGTCTTCGCGATCTTTTGTTGTGCGGTCACACCGGCAACCAAACTTCTCGATCTTGGGTCATTAGTGCGCGTAGGCAAGAAAGAATAAATTGTGTACATGATGATGCATTGTAGTCTTCTTGCTTTAGGATTGTGTCATAGGACCATCTAGGAGATCTCTCAAGAGGTGAGAGTGTGGCAAATAGGGATCTATCAGAAACCTTTATAGAAGGATCACAGAAAAAAAGTTTGTGTCAAAACTTGTGCTAATGATCATCCTAGATTGGTTCACATTGTGTTCAGGACATTGAATAATGACTCTGGGTGGGATCTATTAAAGTATCCGACTAAATGGTGTATTTCCGTAAAATTTCCAAAGTACATTGTATTATACATACAAGAGATTTTTAACTACGGAGCATTCTACTCATAAATTTCAAACAGTGGTCAACGTATGATGAACTTCATAAGTTACATATTTGCAACAATTTTTTAGGTTGAATAATTTTCTGGAGAGTGACAAATTAATGTACTCTGGTATTATGACATCAAATATATACTGCAGTGATATGGTTGACATGTAGTTGTGTAACAGGTGTTGGCAGTTGAGTGCTAAGACTGAATGAGTTCATGTGAGCCTTCTGTTTTGTTTTGTTCTGTTCTCGTCAGTGTTGAGCTGCCAGTCCCAATTAGCCGGCTACCAAGAGAAGCTAGGATCTGCCTCTCACTGTGTGGAGTAGACATGAACAGTGGAGAGAAAACGGTACTAGGCTGGGTGGCTGTACCCCTCTTCAACTTTAGAAGGTAACCTGTCTATCAACCTCGGCTCATTTCTCATAGTGTTTTGATTAGCAGAATGTTTTGATGAAAAGGATTTATTTTGAGAGGCGAAGGGAAGTGAATGATTTTACACTGTCTCCGTCATCTCCTGTCACTTTTAGTTTCTTATACATACACAGGCATTTCAGACCCGGGGCCTGTTTGAGGATATTTTTGTATTCTTAACCCGTCTAGGACGGACTGATTTTGCTATAACACACATTTCTCATAGAGGCTTGCCCTAGTATACTCGGGACTCGTCCAGAACGGGTTAAAAAGTAAACTGTGCATGTTTATTGACTTCTAGCATAACCCCCTGCTTTTGAAGTGACACATGATAGACAATAAATTTGATTTTCTCTGTTTGTCTCTGTAATTATCTTTTCCTGTTTTTCTTTTGTTTTCTTCTTAAATGTATAGAGACTTTGCCAAAGATATTATGCCCTATGTAAGAAAAATGGTGATAATGATAATGATAATAAAGTATTACAAGTAGATACAGGGTTCGAAATTGGCGATGGTCCGCTGGCCATTGGCCACCCGAAATCACGTCGGACTAGCTAAAAATCGTAAAATTCTGAAGTTACTAGTCCGTCTGGCTAGCCAAAATATTGCTTCAGTGTCAAAATTGATTCTAAGTAGTCCGCCTGGCTAGTTAAAAAAAAAGTTAAGTGCGACCCCTGAGATACTCAGTTATCGCAGCAGATAGTCGGTGATTTCATGCTTTCAAAGTCAGTGTTTGGCAGCTCATGAATCGTTCTGTAGGTCAAAGGGCAGCTGAAATTAATCCATTCACAACACATTTTATTTCACAGCAGATTGTCAAGATTATCAGATGCTTGAAAGAGGTTGATAAAGCAAGATTATTGGAAGTTAACAATGTGATAACCTTTATCTATCGCCGAGATGATTAATGGAACTTCTCACTGCAATCAGAAGGTTGGATTGTGACACATGTAATGAAAAAAATAATGAAAATGATGTACAAGTAGGACAGACATCATTGACAATGTAAATTTGAGTCACAGTAGTTGAGGAGAAGGATTAGAAGCTTCCTCCACGGCTGTAATCTGGCAGAACTCCCTAAGTCGAAATTGGTCGATTTTCAGGTTTTGAGTGTTTTGTTTGTTTTTTCTCTTGCTCTTTCAAGTGGGCCAAAAAATAAGTTGTGATTCGGTACAGAAAGTTATTTTTTGAAAGTAATTTTGGCAAAATTCCTGAGGAGAGAGGGCGATTAATCTGGCAGAACTGCGTAAGGCGAGATAGGAAATGAATTTTCTGATGTTAATCAGACAGAACTGCGTAAGTTGACTTACGACAACGCTTGGACCAAGGTGTTCCTGCATCCCGCACGGACATGGCATATCTTTACACGCGCGTGCGCGGCCTTGGTAGTGACGAACGCGCTGTGCGTTGTTTTGAAGTTACCATGCAGCGCGTCGCAAACAAGCGCGCTAGTACACGACAGTCACGCTAAAGCAATGGATCCAAAAGCAGTGACCCTCAGCTCTTGGGGGAAATTGCCACTTTCTTTCCCTTCATAGACTGGCAGGCTTCAAAACGGGTCAATATGCAGTATGCCTTACTATTAAGTTTTGCTACAATTTTGGGTTTTTTAAGCCTAGAGCATTTCTAGATCTAACAAACGTTATAGTTTGCATCTTGTCTGACAAAACGCTCCAACCAACTTTAGGCCTAGGGTCTACTTAGTACTGCAGCACTTGTCCATTGTTAGTGTACGTGAAATCAATGTGTACTGTGCGGTAGGTCACGCGAACAACAATATCTGTAATCCATAGCTTCTCATTTTGTTTTTCATTGTAATAAGCGGTTAGTTGGCTTGGATCTTCTATTTCTAATAAAGCTGTAGGCCTAAATAAACTTTTAGTCAGGCCTAGCTCCTAGTGTTCTTTAGTTTAAATAGAGTTTAGGCCTTCAGCCAAAAGGGTCTAGGCATACTCTCACTTTAGGCATAGAGTAGGAATGATGACATCAGTAGGCCTGTCGTATGCAGATCCCTATACCGCTCTACTAGTCTGACTCTAGATGTCTGTTTTTCAAAATAGGCCTGAATAGACTACGGTCTAGATGGTCTACAATGTAGTAGCTGTAGTCATGATGAACATACAGCTTATCATCTAGTCTAATATTATTCTTAATCCAAATGCAATGCTTCATGAGATCGACAATGACCCAAGAAGCAGCCAGGCTTTTGATGTAGCGGTACTTCTCGTGCCGCTAAATAAGACTAAAACATAAACACAGACGGACAGTATTTGGGGAAAGTAAGTTATTTTCCACATACGAATTAATAGATAAAGTGAAATTGAATGTGAATCAATAATGATGACTTTATACAATGTGAACAAATATTTCCAAAAAAAATGTACTCGATCTAAAATATTCATTGTTTTGACACTGCATCCGCTGAATAGTAAGAGGGATGGATGGTAAAATCCGATAGACAATCCGCAGAAAATAGACTGAGATACGTAGTTCTGGCTGATAAACCACGTGTTTTATCAGCCAAAACTGCGTATCTCTAGGAGATACGCAGTTCTGGCTGATAAGCACGTGGTTAATGACAAAAAGAAATACGTAGTTCTGCCTGATGAAACACGTGCTTATTAGGCAGAACTGCGTATCTCCTAGAGATACGCAGTTCTGCCTGAAAAAACCCCCCGCATTGCCAAAGACTTACGCAGTTCTGGCTGATCAACCCGGGCACTTGACCAGAAATACGCAGTTCTGCCAGATTACGATCGCAAAAATTTGGCGACGATTAATCTGACAGAACTGCGTAGGTTTTTAAAATGGTAATTATTACTACTTAAAAAGGTTAAATTGTCATTTTTTTGCTGGAAATAAATTCTGTAGGCCAATTATGACCAAGAAAAAAAGAAAAATGCAACTCATCGTATGCCAGTTTAGAAAGGTGTAACATTGAATCTTTAAACCCGATTTCTGGCGTAGTGGGTTAAAGGAGATACGCAGTTCTGCCAGATTACGGCTGTCCATTCTGCTGCAGTAAATATCTCACTACATGACATTTCTGCTGTAGTAAATATCTTACTACATGATACACAGATGAAGGAGGCTCATCCTGGCATTGCTAGATTGATTAATATCAACCTTTGACGTCCTCCTTTAAATAAACAGAATGATGTGTTGTAGACTTCCACTGCAAAACTTACACAGAAGTTATCAGACAAATGATTTGAAGTTTTCAGAGGGTTAGTGTGTGGATAGGAAGTATCACAATACTCTCATCTTTCCAGAAAGTTGTCAGAATATCATCTCTATAAGTCAGACTTTTTGGTCTATTAAAAATGTCCATGCCTGTTATGAAAGAAGGTACATAAATAAAGGCATATAGAGTTGCATCAATTATTTTTAATGCCTCTGTCAACGAAGTGGCCGGAGGCATTATGTTTTCGGGTCGTCCGTCTGTCCGTCCGTCCGTCCGTCCGTCCGTCCGTCTGTCCGTCCGTCCGTCCGTCCCGTTTTGTTTTTGTCGATATCTCAAGAACCGTGTGGTGGTTTTACATCAAACTTGGTATGAGGGTATATCCTGGGGGGATAATACTTTGTTTGGATTTTAGGGTCACGGGGTCGAAGGTCAAAGGTCACAGGTTATTTTTTAAAATGTGATTTTCAGGGTATTGGTACACTTTAACATAAATGCACAGGAAGGATAGTACACTGTTAGCACAATTCCCGCCATGGTATCAATCCGTATCCAGGCAACTATCCCCGGAGGGCAATTACCCCCCGGCCAAATACTGGTTAGTGGTAAGGTTAGAGTAAAGATTAGGGTTAGGGTTAGGTTTAGGGTTAGGAGTTTGGGTTAGGGTTAGGGTTAGGTTCAGGATTAGGATTAGGATTAGGGCCAGGGGAAGGGTGCGGGGTAATTGCCCAGGGGGTAATTGCCCTAGACCCGTATCAATCTTATGGTAGTGCTCTGATCCAGCACCTTACAATGCAGCACATCTATATGAAGGTCTTGGTTTCACTTTATTCAGACTTCGGGAATTTGTGATGATGATGCATGCAAAGGAAACAAGCCAAATAGCTCTATCACACATACACACATACACACACACACACAAATCCAACTCAATAAACTGTTGATGGTTTTGCAAGCTCTGTGTGATAGCCAACTGTATGTTTTCCATCTGAAGAGGGCTGCATACCTCTACAGAGTTCATAATAACAAGCATTGAGTCATTGAACTGTACATGTCTTTCAAGTGAAGAGTTTGTTTGCAAAAACCGATAAGTCCATATTTGCCAAATGGAGATATTTGCGATTAAAGGTCAAGAAAAATAAAGAGAATAATAAGAAAATTTTTGATTCTTTTGACCATAACTTCAAAAATATACCTTTATATGTAGTGATCAATATGTCATTTAAAAGGTATCATTTTTCACATTATGACAGAGATTGTAGTTCAAAATCTTCAAAAATGGACTTATCGGTTTTTGCAAACAAACCCTTCAAGTATTGTTCAATGGTGTGATCTTTCTCCATTGGCTGGTTCAATCAAGTAGCATACTGTACACATGAATGTATGCCATTTATACATGCATAAAATTTGCTATATATGAATGACTGCAGATCTGACACCGTAACAGAATGCCTGATCACATGTATATATTCATATATAATAATATATACAGTATTCATCGCATAATCGGGACAGGTTGGGAGTAGCAAACACGGCCCCTTTAAGCGAGGTGCCCGATTTCGCGATGAGTACTCACCATACACTAACGGCATACGACATGTACATGTAGTGCACACACACACACACACACACACACACACACACATGCATACTGACGTACTGTACATGTACATGAATACACAACACGCTACCCCTCGGCGCGACCCTCCAGCTCTCCCTGCATTCTCGCAATGATGTAGAGTAATCGCAACCGGGTTCGATTCTTCTGTCAAACACGCGTGTACACGTAATCAATGTCAGCTCATAGTCTAGATTCATAAAACGTTACGTATTCGCACATACATTGAACCCTTCTCATCTTTCACGCTCTCCCTCCCACTCTCTCCCCCACTTCACTGAATACGTAACTGTTCATAGCCCTCATTTCAATCACGTAACTTTTGCCCAGTCACAACTGAGGAAGATTGTGACGTACACACCGATCACAGTGTACAGCTGTATTGAAAGTTGAAACCAAAGACAGTAGATAACAAGATACGAAGGCGCGCGATAACAATGGACTTTGCCCTCAGAGTGTATGACTGAGATTAAACAACGCACACAGCCTGGGCTGTATGAGCGAGGCATGTTTTTTATTGGATGTGAGTCGAGTAGGAATTGCAAGCGAGCACATGGCTTTGCTTATGTAGGGGAGAAGAATGTTCGCGAAGGCATGTGCTTTGCAATGGCATGGACACTTATACACGGCGCTTTCGTGGCCATGCATGTACATGTACTGGATGGACGGAGGTCAAAACACACCAATCCGAAGCTTGCTTTGTAAGTTTGTTGTAAACGACAACTGATACGGAATCTTTGAAATATTGTTGTGGTATTTTGGTAGATTTTTTGTGTAAAATATTAACAAAATCAAAGATCGCTTGAAGAAAAATTGTCCCGTTTATCAGAGGTCCCCGCCCGATTATCCAGTGAAAATAACGTGCGTTGGAAATGTTTCTGGGAAGCGTATATCATTTAAGCGAGGATCCCGATTATCAGATGCCCGATTATGCGATGAATACTGTATATATTCACATACATTGTATATACTCATATATTCATATATTCATATAATCATATATTCACATATTCATATATTCATATAGTCCTATATGTAGTATGGACCTGTTGATCATTTGTGATTATTTGTAAATATTTGTAATTGTACAGTTACAGACAAGCCTGATTTCACATAGACCATGTACAAAGTACAGCCGGGCCAAAGGCGGGGCCTAAGGCCGGACCCAAGGGGCCGGACCCAAGGGCCCGGAACCAGGGGCCCAATGCCCAAGTGGACCCAGGCCCAGGGGCCCATAGCTCAAGTGGGCCCAGGCCCAGTGGCCCAGGGGGCCCGGTGGCCCAGGGGCCCAGGGGCTCAGAGGGCCCAAGGCCGGGCCGAGGCCAGGAGCCTAAGTGCTGGCCCAAGGCAGGGGGCCCAGCCAGGGGCCACCAGACTGAGACCACTAAGAGTACCAGTCATGACTTGCTGTGATAATGATGTGACAGGCCTGTGCATACACATATTATGTAAATACACTGTACCAGGGCTGTGCATATTATGTAAATACACTGTATATAGACTATACACAGCCCAGTCTCTGTATAAATTGCGACAGGGCTGTACCTGAGCAGCCCAAAACACAGAGCAAACACAAAGCAAATTTTACGATTGCATTTAGGTTTGATACTTGACATCAATTTTTGTTACCTCAAACGCATCAAAGACAAGCTTTATTAATGAGTTATTTGTGGGAATTCTGCGATCTGGGTACTATTCGCAAATCTAACAACATGTGAAAATATCAACTCCTGATCATGTAACGTGCATGTGTACATTTCTGTGTTCACTGCTGTATTCCATGAACATGAATTCAACAACTACTGTTACCGCGGTATATCCTGTAATATGAGCTGCCAGGACAAAACTCACGTACGCTCTGATTCTGTATAGCAATCACTTTCAAAGCAATGTATTGATACATTTCTGCCAGCTAAAAATTCTTAAATGTTGGTTCACCCATGTGAACGGGTACAGAAACTGAAGTCTGGGTGGTGGGTTAAGCAGAATTGCTGCTGTCCTTACAGTCCCACTCATATGTTTTCATGTTAGTCTGATGCTAGTTTGTGGCAATAAGAGAGTGTGCCAAGCAGTTTGCCAAGCAGGGATTCAGCTGGAAGTCGAAAGTGATTAGCCATTCTGATACTTGAATTTAACAATACCATTTAACAATTCCATACCACCTAAAACCCCAATCCTATCAAATTCTTTAGAATTTCTGCTATCAAAAACAATGATAGGATAGTCTGCAGACAAAGTAGATTTTTTCTGTCACAAATCTGCTGTTACTGTGTTATTACCTCCGCCAAGGGGGAAGGTTATGTTTTCGTTACCGTTGGTTTGTTTGTTTGTTTGTTTGTTTGTTAGTTAGGTAGTTAGTTTGTCTGTGTGCAAAATAACTCAAAAAGTAGGTAACGAATTTGGATGAAACTTGCAGGAAAGGTTTAGATTGATACAAGTAACAGATGATCAAATTTTGGTAGTGATCTGAGAATAGGATACTATGAATTTGGCCTCGTTGCGCCGCGTCCGCCGGAGAGATTTTCTTGTGAGCACTCTACTGGCTGCAGTTCTTCTTAGATCATCTTCAAATTTGGCATGAAGGTGTATTATGGTAAAACAAAGACGCCTATTGTTTTTGGTGATGGTGCCCTCGCTTGTTCCGACTTTATACATGCAAAAATAAATTTAACAGGGTCTGCTTGTGTGTGCGACGCTGGCCTTGCTTCGTGACCAATTTTTTTTTATGCCTCCGCCAACGAAGTGGCCGGAGGCATTATGTTTTCGGGTCGTCCGTCCGTCCGTACGTACGTCCGTCTCATTTTGTTTTTGTCGATATCTCAAGAACCGTGAGGTGGTTTTACATCAAACTTGGTATGAGGGTATATCCTGGGGGGATAATACTTTGTTTGGATTTTAGGGTCACGGGGTCGAAGGTCAAAGGTCACAGGTTATTTTGTGGAAAAAAAAGGTTGAAAATTCATGTTTTTCTCCATATCTCGCAAATGGTTCAAGGTATCTTCATGGAACTTAGTATATATGCTTGTTCCAATGGGCAGTGATTATCTAGGGAAGTTGGGGGTCATGGTTCAAAGGTTAGGGGGTCAAAGGTCAAGGTCAACTCCTCAAAATATCACTACTTTCGTTATATTTATGCAATGCCTGAAGGTTTTTGTTTTTTTTAACTTGATGTACGCATGTATTACCCGATATATATTCTTTGGGAAGTTTCTTGCCAAAAGGTCAAAGGTCAAAAGGTCAAAGGTCAAGTGAAAGTGTTGAATTGCACTTTTTCCTCCATATCTCAAAAGTAACTCAAGGTATCATCATGAAACTTACATATTTATGCATGTTCAACCTAACAGTGATTCTCTTTGGAACTGTGAGGTCAAAGGTCAAAGGCCAGGTTTAGATAATGCTATTTTCCCATTTGATACTGAAATTATACTTTTTCTCAATACCTTGAAAATTACTCAATGCATAAACTTATAAAAGGGTCAAAAGTCAAGTAAAAATCATCAGTTCCCCAAATACCTGCACTCTGACATTTTTAATCATTCATCCAATTGAACCAAGTTCTAGGAAAGTGAACATTCAGCACATTTGTGGCAAACCTGTCATTTTAATATTTTGCCAATTGTGTGAAACTGTCATCACACATTGTCAAGACATTGTACTATAGACCTATTACGAGAACCATGCATTATGGCGGAGGCATATCAGTCGCCGTAGCGATATATCTAGTTTGTCTGATATATTCAAATCATTCCCACATTGAATAATGTGTTATGGAAGGTCTTGTCAATTGAAGCCTACATATTTTATTACAGTGTGTTACTGACAGGTAGTCAGTTACTGGGACTATGGCCTGAGAACCAAGCTAATCCAATAGGAACCTGTGCATCCAACCTTCTCTCACCAACCAGTGCCATATTACAGGTATCTCTCTCTCTCTCTCTCTCCAACTCTACTTTCTTGATTCCACAGAGAGATTCCCATGGTCTGTACCCCCACAATAGTCGATTTGTGACCCTGCACCTCAAAACAAACAAAAGGTCGCCAGACATGAATTTTTAGTTAAGACCATATTCTGAAAGAGCAGACTTTAAGCTTTAAGATTATGTAAAACTCAAATCAAATGGACTCTCCTAACCTATCTAAATATTGGAAAGAAAGCACAAACTCAGGGAAAGTGTGAACTGAGAAAAGAGGCTCTGAAGTACAGTGTCTATTCAAGCGCTTAATCTTTACCAGACCGTGCTGGCTGTGCGATGAATTGGACAAAAAACAGGAAGTAAACCACCAGAGTAACAACAATGAAGGGATTATCTGATTGAACTGAAATTAGGAATGCCTCATTAACACATTCTGTCCATAATTAATGCCAACTTTCAAAGCAGTAGCACTATCTCTTCAAAAGTTTTTAGAGTTGAAAATGAAGAGTGTGGACAAGGTTTTTCAGAAATGAAAAAGGGATTCTAAAGACACACCTAATCACACTATTCTTCCAAAAATGTTCGAGATAAACTGCTAAAAAACACACTTTCCTGCCCGTTTTATGATACCAAATTTTAGCATAATGTAAAAGAAGACTCGCTCTTTCAGAAAATATGAAAAAGTCAAGTTCGGCTAGGTTGACCCATTTCACTTATTTTCAGTCCTCACGCGAAATCAGTGTGTGCGACTTTATGTTCGTTTTGAGGTGCACGGTCACATTTTATTCTAGATTCTCCTCCCAAGTGTGAAAATTGTACAGTCATGTAACTCTTTGCAAAGTAATGCAATTATAGATAACCATTAAAGTATGAAACTGGTTTTCTTTTTTTATTATTGTATGTACATAACATATAACATTTCCTTGTCTGAAAAAAAAGAAGAAATATTAGCATCACAAAACCACCAAAAAATTACCAAACATGGATTTTTATTGAAAAGCAGATTCTGAAAGAGCAGCCTTTAAGCTTTAAGATGGCATATCCTGTGTAGGTCAATACATATGGTCTTTCCAAACTTGGCTTGATAATGGAGAGAAAGTAGACACCCTGGAAAAGTGTGTAGTGAGAAAAGAGGCTTTGAAGAGATGGGTCAGTTGATGTGATCAACCTCACCAAGCTGTACTCTGGAACAAAGGACAGGAAATTAAACTCCATAACAACCACTATGAAGCTATTATTGAACTAAACTGAAAGTTAGCGCACCCATTAGAATTCATTCTGTTCATGACTGATACTATATTGTAGTTGTCAATACAATAGCATCATTCTTTCAAGTTATTTGAGTTTAAAGTGCTCTGAATCTGTAAATCTAAGAATGCCGTTTGTCAAACTGAAGAAGCGTTGAAGAAAAACTGCTAAAAGGACATCTTCATTTTTGTTTTGTAATCACAAACATAAGAAATATAGATAAGAAGATTGCTCTTTCAGAGAAAAAGAAAGAAATTGACCAGGGGGGGCATTTCATGAAGCATTTTGTTCGACAACTTTGTCTGACAAATTTGTTGTCAGCCAATCAGATGCAAGGATTGCTATAGCTTTTAACAGTTTGTCAGATGAAATATCTGACAAAAAGCTTCATGAAATGCCCCCCAGGTTAACCCACCTGAGATGAGTCCTCACTAAAAATCTGGATGTATAACTTTTTGTTGTTTTGTGATGCATGGTCATATTACACAGAACATGGCTTCTCTTCTAAACAGAGGAAGCAACATACATCTGAATAGTACCCTAAATTTCCTGGAACCAAGCAAAGTGTTTTTAATCAGACATGTTCATCAGAAAACAGAGACTTATGCATAGAACTGCTCTTCAGTGTCTATGTGTTGATGCTACAAAATAAGGAGAGCTTCACAAGCAATAGTTGTGAGAAAAGAGAAATCCTTGTAAGCAATAAAAGAAAGGCCCTTGTTAAATGTAAGTCCTACTTTCAACAAGGACTTAGATTCAACAAGCAACATGCATAGGACTTCTCTTCATTTTCTGTGGTGCTGCTATAAAACAAGGAGAAATAATTGTGAGAAAAAAGAAATCCTTGTTGTAAGCAGTAAAAGAAAGGTGCTTGTTGAATGTAAGTCCTTGTTGAAAGTCCTGAAAGGAAAGTCCTTATCAAAACTACTAAAAGAGAAATCCATGTTGAACACTCTAGTAAACAGAGAAGCTGTAATGTGGAAAGCTCTGTTAAAGTTCTTGTCCATCTCTTTGTTTGCTGACAGGTGGATTTCTCTACTTTCAAACACATCGTCATCTTTCCTCCCATTGAGCCCAAGAAGGCAGTCATCCGTCCAACCAGCTTCACTGCTTTGGAGGAACGTGAACAGTATCGTCTCCATGGCATTCTCAAGAAAGACTCTCTCTCACCGTGAGTTTTATCAGGCTTTTCTAGTTCACTTTCCATTGTGGAATGCTTCATTCATTGTGATATTTCATTTTTGCATTTGGCTTCTTCTTAAAGAGCCAAGGGAGCTTTAAAACAAACCTGAAGTTGAAGACTAGTCTTGAGTATGCAAGGGTAAGTGTCTAGAGGAAATGTGTTTTATAGCAAAATTGGCCCATCCTCAATGGGTTAAGTACTTTTTGATCATAGTTTGCAAATATTATACAACAAATCATATGTTTTCAATACTATTTGATTTAATACAGAGTTTTGCCTAAGAGAAGAACGTATTCCCATTAAAATAAGAACGATTTTACTTGGTTAGTGATAAAAATGTAGAAATATCAGTAGAAACCTGTCAAGATTTGATAGTATTCATATTCCTTCCACCACGATAGAACTTGGCAGAACATTGAGACATATTGGCCCGAATTCACGAAGGTGATATAATCTTGTCTTTTGTTTAAACCATGGACAAAAAACATAGTTTTGTATGGGGCGCCAAGTGTCGCATGGCCTATTTCGTAGCTAAGTCAGTCATTTCGATGATGAAATGACAATATCATTTATATAAACAAAATGACTGATTTCGTAATGAAATAGGCCATGTGACAATTGGCACCCCATACAAAACTATGTTTTTTGTCCATAGTTTAAACCATGGTTTCAATTGTACTGCCTGTGTGAATTTGGGCCAATGTGTCATAAATACCATAGAGTGGAGTGAGTTTCATGTGAAAAGACTATGAAGGTGACAGTAGTGGCCTAACTCACAGGCCCAGTAGTCTGATGGTAATATATTGTGAAATGACTCACAAGGAAGAAGACGTGTCAAGTTGATGCATGTGTGGATGACAGGGAAAAGACTTGCCAGGTTGATGTATGTATATAATGTATGTGTCTTCAATGACAGGCTGCGAGAGGAGGATGCTGTCTTTCTGTGGAACAAGCGTCATTTCTGTACCAGGATTTCCTGGGCTCTAGCTAGAGTCTTACAGGTGGCTCCCAGCTGGGACTGGGCCTGTCTGGCAGACATCTATGCCCTCCTGGAGGAATGGGTTCCATTGGATCCTCTTGATGCATTGCAGCTCCTTCATCCTCGGTAAGAACTCATCTTTTCTTTGCTCCTCCATCCTGGGTATGAATACTAGTCATTCTAACTAATACTGGAATACTTTGTTTGACAAGAACACAGTGTTTCTCAGAAGTCGAGGGCATCAAATTCTTGATCACTTGAAAATCATTGCTTGATCAGCAGGCCAATCATATTGCAAATAGTTCCATTTGATTTTGCTGGAATGTTGATTTTGATGTTTGTGTAATTATCGTGATGAGTTAGAACTGTTGTCATCTTTTCAGTGAACATCATTTATTTTCCTCTTAACCTGTTCCATATGGGAACCTGGTGTTCTGTGTGCTAAGTCTATGGGGATTACAGAATTCAGTATTGAACAGGTTAACTTTCAGACAAGGTCATTTCTTTTCATGGTGTAATGTGTGAGATGCCATGTTGACATCAGATTTTGAGTAATGTCTTTGTGTTCATTACTCTGTTTGTTGCCATGTAGCTTTGCAGACCAGCATGTAAGAGCCAAGGCAGTTCAGTGGATCCAACCCACGCCTGATGATGAACTCTGTGACTATCTACCACAACTTGTTCAGGTGGGACAAAGTAACAGTGTTGCAGGTCTATGATTGCTGTAATCAAGAATATACATTGTAGTGTTATGTTTGAGAATATGAAACATCTAAGGCAGAGAGCAGCCACTCTGAAAGTTTTGTGACGGCATAAAGTGTGACAGAATGCCTTTACTCTAGGTTTGAAATACTCTGAACATTGAACACTTCAGGCTGTATGATATTGGATTTATCTCTGTTTCATCACAGGTTTGCAGCTTGCCTTGTGTAATGTCATATGTAGAGTAATTAATTTGGAAAATTTATGTATTGGAAAATATTTTATACCACTGCAGTAAATTATCTACAGATATATGCAATGTATAAATTACTTAGTTGAGTCAATAATTGATGAACTTATGTATTTTTATATTGAAATTAAAAGTAGGGTGTAGGAGAGAGGATGCTTTTGAAATTGATCACTTAAACTTTAAGCCACAATAAGATGCCATCTTTCAGCATACTAGATTGAATATATTCAGTTTATATTGTAGGAAGCAGTGTTAGATTGAACTACTGGGTACTTGAATGGGATTGATGATATTTGTACAAAGATATTTTGAGAGTGAAAGAATCATTTTAAAAACTTTTATAGCATGAGTATTTCTTCATCCATTTGAAGATTATTATGCAGCATTGCCAGTAAGTCTTGCTTTTGTATTTTCGGACTTGAGCAACCACAATGATAGACATTGTCTTTAGTTGTTAAATGTTAAAATCCTGTTAGTAAGACCCATATCTTGTTCTGTTTCTGTGTGGACTCATCTTTCAATCCTATCACTGTATGTTCCTTGCACCAGGCCCTCAAGTATGAGAGCTACCATGACTCAGCCCTGGCCAGTTTCCTCATTGAGAGAGCTCTAAGCAGTATCCGAATTGCCCAATATCTATACTGGTGAGTTATGACCTTTTACTGCAAACTTTGCTTTGAGAGAGCTATTAGCAGTATTCGAATTGCCCAATATCTATACTGGTGAGTTATGACCTTTTACTGCAAACTTTGCTTTGAGAGAGCTATTAGCAGTATCCGAATTGCCCAATACCTATACTGGTGAGTTATGACCTTTTACTGCAAACTTTGCTTTGAGAGAGCTATTAGCAGTATCCGAATTGCCCAATATCTATACTGGTGAGTTGTGATCTTTTACTGCAAACTTTGCTTTGAGAGAGCTATTAGCAGTATCCGAATTGCCCAATACCTATACTGGTGAGTTATGACCTTTTACTGCAAACTTTGCATTGAGAGGACCTTTTGCAGTATTCAAATTGCCCAATACCTTTACTGGTGAACTGCAAACTTTGCATTGAGAGAGCTCTTATAGCAGCGTTGGCATTGCCCAACAATAACTATACTGGTGAGTTATACAAACTTCACTTAACCCTAACTAGGCTGGGGGGGCCTCCGAGGCCCCCTTCGACGTTTCGGGCGATGTATCGCTATCGCGAGAAGCTATCGCAGCGACGTTTCATCACTTGTTTCTTTCGAGTCTCTCGCATCTTTGACACCAAATTAATGATGCCCGGGTGCGCGGTTCCGAAGTTGAGCATAAATGTGCACGTGCATGTCAGACCAAAAATTGCTCAAAAACATGAATTTGTGTACAATTTCAATGCAAACTGTGTTTACAGGCAAATTTCATTAAAGCATGATTATTTTGGGGTTTTATTGATTAAAATCAATTAATAACACAATTTCTTGTTCGGAACAATGTCACGGACAAATTTCATCGAAAAAACAATGAAAAACATAAAGTCAAAAATACAGAGATATACATAAATTCAAAAAAACAATAAAATACTTAGGAAATTTTTTCTGATTGCGCAATTTTTTTCTCTTACATTTGCTAAGGACACTAAAAAGAATATTTACACAAAAAATGTGCCTGTTTTGAGCTTTATTTAGTGATTTATACCAAATTGTCTGATTTCATGCATCATTATGCATAAATTAGCATAATTTAGTGTAAATTATAATTTTTGAAAAAATTAACTTCATGGTACTTTAGATTACATCAGAGGCAATGCGTGTGCCAATTTTCGTCGCGATCGCGCGGTCGACGGCCGAGATCCGGCTCTATCATCTACCTAAATAGCCCGGCCTAGTTAAGGTTAATGCAAGTGCAAACTGTCAAATGTAAAGATGTTAGCCTGTTGAGGACGGTGTGATTTTGCTACAACATATATTTCCCATAGACACCTGCTTGAGTATACTCTGGACTCGTCTTCAACGGGTTAAGAAAGGCGTCTAGCACAGAGGGGACATTTGCACACAAGATGAGAGCTATATCTGTTTGATAGTAGAATATCTTGATTCAGATCTCTGGGCTTGCATTTCTTGTCAGGTATCTCCATGACAGCAAACATGATCACAAGTTCAGCCAGAGGGCAGAGATGGTGTTGTGTGCTCTTCTCAGCGTCTGTGGGAGGTCGCTACGACAACAGTTTCGTAAGCAGGATGCCCTCATGTTGAACCTGAGTAACATTGCAGAGCAAGTCAAGGCAGCCAAGGATTCCAGTCGACCGGTGAGTAAGACTCGGCTGTATGGCATTCTTCTTCCTTTCTGTTTGTTCCATGTGCTGTAGTGTATGCATTGCTCCATGTAAAACTTGGGACAGTGAGCATATAGCTCTGTATTTAAACTCTGGAAGGATAAGACATAACTGAGTCATTTTTCCATCTTTGAGTAGTATCATGTGTCTTGCTCCATTGTTCGTGATGGATTTGACAGTCATAAGTGAGTACCGGTAGTCTTCTAATTTCTTTCCCTTCTCAGGCCCTTCTTCACAAAGCTCTTGGTACACTCCCACCTGACTTGTCTCAAAGGGTCCGGCTTCCAACCAACCCAAGTCTGGAGATCAATGGCATTGATGTCCAGGTAGCAATCACTTCAAGTGATAGGATTGTTCTGTTATCATGTGATGTATAACAATGAATCACTGATTATTATGAAATCAACATAAAATGGTGCTGCTTTCATTGATTAGATTCTTTCTCAAAAGCTGTGAAACATATTTCTATTGTCATCATTTGTGTACCATGCCCTTGTGCGTATGATCATACTTTGGGGTTTAACTTGGAACGGACATAGTAATAATTCCAGATAAAATGCTTTCTTCTCACTTTAACCCTAAAGGGCCGGGCTGTTTTGGCTGTGCTCAGACCGGGGGGGATGGATTCCGCCCCACCCCTGTTTTAGCATATTGAACAATTGTACATCACAAAAACTTCCAAAATTCATTTCAATTCTAATGTATTTTATTATTTTCAGAATTTCTTATGTATTTCTTTGTTTTTCAACTTTTGTTTTTTCTTTGTTTTTTTCATTTGAAATTGTCACTGACCATTTTTCTACCATAATTAGCACAAAACTAATCAATGAAAGTCATTAATTGTAAAAATAATCAGGTTTTTATGACTTTCATGACAGAGCACTGTTTTCCATAGGAAATGTACACAAAATCAAAAAATTGTGCCCGTTTTGGGGTGACATTCCGTTACAAAAATGGGCGTGGCTTCGCAAAAGAATGCGTGGACGTCGCAAATTTGGTGTCAAAAGTTGCGCGAGACTTGAACAAACAAAGTCAAGAAGCCTTGCGACAAGGCCTTCTCGCGTTACAGAAATATAGCGCGAAACGTCGAGGGGGGGGGGGGCGTATTCCAACCCCCCCCCCCCCCGGCCCTTTTAGGGTTAAGCAAAATTTTTTGAATACTTTTATAACAGTGTGACCTGTATTCAAATTCATGAAATTGTTCCGTCGAGGTGTTGGTTTTTTTTTGTCAATCAGTTGCAGTGTGACCAGCAATTGCAAATTGTGGTAAACGATGTTTTGGGTATTCTCTGTAATGAAAAACGTTTGCTGCGTTATAAGGAAGGCAGTATTACACGTACGAGAGAAATCAATAATGCTTAAGTATTTCATATGTTCTTACTTTATCAAGTGACTTCATGTTTTTCCAATTCATCACAAAGTAAGATTATGCTTCTCACCTTTTTGTCACAAAGGCGTGTTCATACTTCTCCTCCTTCACGGTTCCTCTGAAACTCAACTTCCACAACTTTGACCCACTGGGTGGAGATATCATCATGATGTTTAAGGTAAAAAAGATTTGAGATGGTGATGTCTATGAAGTGTGTGTGTGAGATGTGATGTGCATGATGGACTAAGGCAGGGCTTGACACTAACGGTGGCCCAGTGGCCCGGTGGCCCGGTGGCCCGGTGGCCCGGTGGCCCGGTGGCCCGGTGGCCCGGTGGCCCGGTGGCCCGGTGGCCCGGTGGCCCGGTGGCCCGGTGGCCCGGTGGCCCGGTGGCCCGGTGGCCCGGGGCCACCAAAAATGAAAGTCGGGCCACCAAATTTTTAAAAAGGGCAAATTTGGTGGCCCGCCTCAGGCCACCACAATTTTTTGAAAAGTCTCTCAATAAATGCGTAACTTTTTGCGCCGGAAATTAGCAGTTAAATTTGTTTAAACAATAGATGAAAAGGACTGAATGAGTGCCTGAGAGTGAGTGTTGCAAGTTTGTTGAAGTTTTATTTATGAGTAGATATGTCCAACTTTTAATTCTTACTATCATAAACCTTAAATATTTGACTCATTAAAAAAAACCAGGACTTGTAATGTTTTTTATTGTTTGTTTTTTTCGGGACATCAAATTTTTCTCTCGGGCCACCAAAAATTTGAAATTTAGGATTTTGGTGGCCCCATCGGGCCACCAAACAAAAAAGTTAGTGTTGAGCCATGACTAAGGGAATAGATGGTTGTAAATTGGAGCTAGGGATGTTATGTTTAATGTGGATTATGAGAGAGTGTTGTCATTGCCAGTTAAACTTGATTTATTATTGTTATAGTACGTGTAATAATGAGTCATCTATTAAAATGTGATTGTGCAGAAGTATTGATTGTATTGATCAAGTGTTCTAAGATATACAAATGTAGTTAAGGATGACTTTTGATACGTGTGAGTGTGTTTGTCATTCAGATATTATGTGTAGCTACATTGGTTATTGAAGTGTGAAGTAATCTGTGTGATTTTTGTGAGTTCCTTCTTTGAGAATGACACTGGAACTAATCTTCAGGGGGGCATTTCACGAAGCATTTTGTCCGACAAGTTGTCGGACAAATTTGCTCTCTGCCAATCAGATGCAAGGATTTCTGTAGTTTGTAACAGTTTGTCAGAAAAATATCCGACCAAACTGCTTCATGAAATGCCCCCCTGGGGGGCATTTCATGAAGCATTTTTGTCCGACAACTTGTCGGACAAATTTGCTCCCAGCCAATCAGATGCAAGGATTTCAGTCACTAGCTTTTAACATTTGGTCAGACGAAATATCTGACAAAACGCTTCATGAAATGCCCTCCAGATATACTGTATACATGGGTGAAAAGTTATTGACCTATAGCATTAAGGTATTTCTGTTTGTGACAAGCAAGTGGATGATTCTCAAGTGCAATTTTGTCTCTGTCTGTGACAGGCAGGAGAAGACATGAGACAAGACATGCTGACCATGCAGATGATTAGAATAATGGACAAACTGTGGCTAGCCGATGGACTGGACCTGAGGATGGTCACCTTCCGATGTATGACCACAGGGGTTAACAGAGGTTAGATTCTACTCTCCTTGTCTGCCAAGATTCGTTCCTTTGATTACTTTTTGTCTAGACAGCTCTCTCTCTCTCTCTAACTCTGTGTGTATGTGTGTATGTGTGTGTGTGTGTGTGTGTGTGTGCGTGTGTGTGTGTGTGTGTGTGTCTGTCTGTCTCTCTTATGTTGGATAGGGGATGATGACAAGTTTGATAAGCTGACATACTGGCAACAATGACAAACTTGTAGTTTCTCATCATGATACTATGAAGATTTTTATCATTCAGTCTGCATGTACTTCCTGTGACTTTCCAACATGAGAAACATTTTATTGCTCCTTTAGAAATCTCTGTTGGTTAAAATCTTCCTCCTACCAGTGATGTACTCATTGATTTTGATTTGAAAATCAAGCAGTTATAGCGAGAGTCTTTAAGTTTAATTTTGTCGTGAAGCTTAGGTGATACACTGACTCAAGTGGAGAACCTTGGGTAACACTGAGTCAGAAATGGTCCAGAGAAAAAGAGAGATGACCACAATGAGGTTGAAGTTTGTCTAAATATTCATGAATGAGTTTATCTTTGCTAGAGTAAGTGTGAGTAAATACATTGATCTTTGCTATCACTTAGCTTAATGTTAATAGATAATGTTAATCTTTGCTACCATTCATTTTTACATGTACATGTGAATGAATGTTTTGGTCTTTGCTCAAAGTGTGAATGAATGAATTAATCTCTGCTACCAGTCATTTGGGTGTTGATGAAAGTATTGATCTTTGCTACCATTTAGGATTGGTGGAGCTGGTTCCAGAGTCAGAGACCCTTCGTAAGATTCAGGTAGAACATGGTGTGACTGGTTCCTTTAAGGACAAGGTGCTAGCAGAGTGGCTTCAGAAACACAACCCTACTGAACTCAACTACCAGAAGGTATTAAAAAAAGTTGGAATGTTGAAAGACAACCCTGCTGAACTATCAGAGATTTTATAACCATACATTGTAACATAAAATGAGTGGGTTTCCTGTTATGTATATGTCACTGTGAATTTGATAAATTATTTGTGCACATATAGCTGATGTAACATTTGATATGCTTATTATACTGTATTCAAAACTTTGTATATCCTGCGCCACTTGTTACCTCTTTTTTTTATCCTCTTGATTTCAACAAAATTAAGTGGAACCAGGGAGTGACAGAATGTCAGCTGAAGTAATGGTATTTACTGAACATGACTATCATTACATGAACCACATATCTTGGATTAATTTCAAATTTAAACATGTACATTCACCATTTCTACTTAAGTTGTCTAGAACATCATACACAGGTTAGATAGGACTTGATGTCATTTTCTAGACCTCACTGTAGGATGATCCATCGATTATTCACACATGAAGATAGAATGTTGAAAGGGTTTGTTTCTTTTTTTGTCTCTTCTCTACAAGTATGGTGGAATGTTGTGAGGTTTCATTTTTTTTTGTCTGATGTCAGTTTTTTTTTTTTTTACCTGATGACCTTCCAATTGTGTTTCATTCAATGATAAAAAGGAGAATATTTCCATGAAACAATGCCATAATACATATGGATTAAAGGAAAGCAATGAACTCATTGGCCTGTATATCTACTGTAGACCAAGGTTTAAACCCATTTTAAACTCACCTATGGTTTAGCTGGACCCGAGGTTTAATTTTGTATTCTGCTCGCGAGGTTTAATTAAACCCAAGTCTATTTCGGGTTTAAATTAAACCCGAAATAGTCTGGGGTCAAGCCACCATGGTGCCCTCTGTGGAAGAAGAAACTCTCCCTCTCTGAGTACTTTTCGTTCCACAAATCCACTTAAATTTATCATTGGCAGTGTATCAGCCACATGAGTGTGACTTTCTTGGATTGTGAATAGTTTTTACGGGTATTTATGTCGAATAAGGGCATGCTGTATTTTTGCTTGCGATGACTCGTAAAGCACTGTAGTCTATACATTAGTATACTGTACCTCCTTGTTTGTTTACGTGTGCGGCGCACATCACAGGATACATGGTAAGCGTAGCGCTATTATTCCTGGCTAGCTAGCTTTGAATGCTCAGTGTACCAGCAGCAGAGCCATCGCGCCGCGCGCCGGCCGGCGGCACGGTTGCTGTGTGCGCTGGATGGGACATGGCTGTTTATAGTATGTCGATCGAATTGTGAATTTGGAATGGATTGGCGATTGATCAAACCAGGACCTTGAGGTAGGAAATTGAATAAAAGCTTTTCTCTTAAGGCGTGCACTTAAGCATCCGAAAGATTGTCAGTTAATAAAAATGGAAACCATTCTAAAATTTGGAAATAGGCCTATCAATCAACCCTGTCTCAATATTATTATTAGAAGTAGATTTTACCTAGATACCTACCACACTAAACTAACTTTAGATCTAACGTTAGTCCTAACGTTACAATTGTAGTCTAGCTACTAACGTTAGTATTTGAATAGGTCCTACGATCTAGGTTCTTGATCTAGTCTAGGCCTATGCCTAGATTGACCTCAGGCTCTACCCTCCAGACCCCTTACATTGAGTTCTTGGTCTAGTCTTCAGGTTATTTTCATCGTATAAGGTCTAGACTAATGTTATATTAGTACAGGTAGTACTAGGTAGTAGTATTTCTAGATCTCGAGTCTCTTCTAAGTGTACAAGTAGTAGACCCCTAGGCGTATCTCGTGTGTACTACATATGCGTGTGTGTGGCCGGCTAGCTAGCTGCATGCTGTATCCAGCCAGTCACTCGTTTCGTGCCATTGATCTGTACAACACACGCTCAGTGTGCTGGTACCCGTACCAGTCATCGTTAGACTCGAATTAAACTCGAAATAAACCTCCTCCAGGGTAGGTTTAATTTAAACCCGATTTAGACCACAGCTGGACTTAGTAGAATACAAATTAAACCTGGGTTTAAACCTGGGTCTAAACTGGTGGTTTAAACCCAGGTTTAAACCCCCAAAACCCACTTTTAGACCCAGGCATGGGTTTAAACTTGGTCTAAGTTTTTAGCAGCATACGGACCATAAAGATCAATGTCAAGACCAATGCCTAGGGTTCTATCCATGTATTTCACTGAGCAATGCAAAGTTAAGCGGTGATATTTTCCTGTTGCCTACTGAGCTATGCAAAGTTAAGTGGTGATATTATTTTCCTGTTTCCTACAGGCGGTAGAGAACTTCACCTACTCCTGTGCTGGTTACTGCGTTGCAACCTACGTCCTTGGGATCGGTGATCGTCACAATGACAACATCATGGTGACAAAGACAGGTCACATGTTCCATGTCGACTTCGGCAAATTCCTTGGCAATGCCCAGATGTTTGGAAACATTAAGAGGTACATATGTGACGAATGTGACATGAAATGTTTTCAATCAGAAGGCCACAGGCTCCAAGTTCATCACACGGTGAACCACAAATCTCATGATATTCATACCACCATCCATACATACATCATGTACCTTCAAAAAAACATGGAATCTTCTCGACTCTGTATGGAAGATTTCATGTCAAGTGAGGCCATATTGTAGTTTTTCGTTGAAGGACATTACATTGTACTTAATGTTATATGATTTCATTCCAATGTAAGTATTGGATACCAAAGTATGCCATGGTAGCTGTACACTGATGTCACTTTATGCGTCTACCATTAGAGTGCCATTTAAGTTGTACATTTGTACGTAGAATGCTACTACCACCTGTCTGTGCATGTATTCTTACCAAGAGTCTGACAGCCTCTCCCACTTTCCCTCCCTCCCAGGGACCGAACTCCTTTTGTTCTCACGTCTGACATGGCCTATGTCATCAATGGAGGAGAGAAGTCAAGTAGTCGCTTCCAAGAGTTCATCGACCTCTGCTGTGAGGCATTCAACCTGGTGCGCAGACATGCAAACCTCTTCTTCAATCTCTTTGGCTTGGTGAGTAATAGTGTGATGACCCTTGGCTTGATTAGTGATAGTGTGATGACCTTTAGCTTGTTGAGTAAAAGTGTGAAGGCCTTTGATGGCCATGTACATTATAATGCGTTTGTCAGTGTCATGAGGATACTTGTAGGCTCACTGCTATTGCTTTTGATTGGAATAAATTAGTCACTAAAGCTATTTAACATGGTAATAATCTAATCATGTGACTGTAAACAGCAAAACTCCTGATTCCACTCAGATGCTGAACACTGGGATATCTCAGCTGTCCAGAGCTGAAGACTTGAAGTATGTCCAAAATGCTCTTAAACCTCAGGCTAGTGATGTGGAGGCCACAGCCATGTTTACCAGGTGAGTTTAGTCTGTTGTGTCTAAACAACTTGTGTGCTTACTGGTTGAGTTATTAAAGTCTGGTGTGTCTAACATCTTGTATGTTTACAAGGCAAGATAAGGCTGGTGTTTTTAATAGCCTGTATGATTCCAGTGTACGTGCAAAGTGAAATGAGACTAAATATATTAAGTATGAGATGAGAAAAGGCTGGGGTCTTTATCAATTCGAGTCTTTGTTCGTATCAATTTTGTTGACAGTACCCCCCCCCCCCCCTCTTCACCCCCAAAAGAAAATAAAATATTCATGCCAAAGGATAGATATTATCAATTATGATGGTTTTGTTACTTTATTTAAACACTCACAGAATGGTATGTGATCTTTTCTTTCCTGTAGAATGATTGAAGCAAGCCTCGGAGCCAAGTCAACTCAGATCAATTTCTTCTTCCACAATCTGGCCCAGATGAGCTTCTCTGCGTCAAGTAGCACAGAACTCTCCTTTGCTCCCAAGAGATACAGGTGAGATGTGTGTGCTTGTTTATCTCTACACTCAAATTATTACACTCATAGTATCGTCTAGTTTGTCAAGTGCCAACTGGATGGACTCCAGGAATCTTGCCAGGTCTCCTGTAGAAGTTTGAAGAATGGAATGTGGTTACTATTAATGTTTGCCTACTGTGTCTCTGCCCCTAAAGGGTGATGACAGCATTATGTCTTTGTCTATCTTCTTGTCAATCCACTCATCTGTATCAATAAGAGGAAACATCTTTTGACACTTTTGTTCATTCTCTGCCACCAACAAAGGAGAAATCATATAGAAATTAGTATTCATAGCTTTGAAGTATCCATTACTGTCTTATTGATACAGTTTGATAACTCCCCATTTTTCACAACATCCATTCAATCCTGAGAATGGTCTGTCTGTCCGAAAAAAAAAAAAAAAATCTATCTTCTCTAGGAATGAGTAATGTTAAATTGAAGGAGGCCACAGTGTGGATATCATGATGTGGAATGTAGATATTGTGTTGTGTGACTCACTCCTATTGAATTTGTATAATGTAAACATGTCAAATTAATGTCAAAAGGACCATTTTGTGTACAAGTATGGGCCAGAAGTAGTATTTGCTATTTGTTTCCCAGGGACTTGTTCAAAAGTTTGTTTCAATTATTATGACTGGTTTTTCCATAATCATAGGGCTTAAAAATATCTATTGAATACTGTGATATTTAGCATTCCTCTTGATTGTATGCAGTCATCAAATTTGTCATCTATCCTTGTGTGTGGTACTTTCCTGACAAAGTGACTACACTAACATGTAGTATGATTGTTTTGTTCTTTTCATATATCAGTCTTGCTACTGATGGGAAGATCACGTCTGCTGCTGTGTTTGGCATCCAGAAGAGATATGAAACAGAGAAGTATTATGTGAGTGTCCAGAAGAGATATGAAAACAGAGAGAAATAGAAAATAAACATAACCAGTCATTAAAATAACATTGGATGGATGCTAATCGAGTTAGTGGGCGCTTGTTACTTCTTTTTTTTTTAATCATGGTGACAGGATGTTAGATGTTAGCTGTGTACGATTGACAAGGCTGTGTGAGCTAGAACAACTTAAGGTGTTTTATGAAAGACAAGATGACCCCCAAAATGTTCTTGAATGCCGAGGACTCATCATGCTGTCTTGATGCTGTATGCTGGTGTCCTGTTCAGACTGAGGATGTTCTATAAATGGTAGTATAAAGGTTCTTTTTCCTTCACTAATTGATTTATGCAGCAAACACAAGCCATTCCATTACGTTTGCCTAGTCTTCTGAGTAGAATGAACACACCCATTTTTTTTTATTTTTTTTTTTTGCTTTCTAGAATCACCAAACTCTTTGACAGTAACTTGGCCAACAGATTCGTGTGACTTTTCTTGTGAAGTCACCTGACTGTCCCCCCTGCTGTCACCTGATATTTCTTCCCCATACAGTCACATTGCTCTTCTCCTAATTTTCAGGAAGTCACTGGACTGTGCAATATCTCTTCCCCACCTCTTTGCTGTAGTACAATGTTTCCTGGTGTTTTACTGCAAGAGTCACTGGTTGTGTTATTTTGTACTTTATGTTAAGAAAATGGAGTACTTACTCCTGTAACTAGCCTTGCCACAATGACTACTTTGTGTTCCCTAAACTAACAAGTTTCTGACTGCTCTCTCCTAGGTCTACATTGTTCGTATCCTGAGGGAGGGGTCTACGGTGCCAACCTTTATCTTTCGACGGTACAGTGAGTTTGAGGAGCTCCATGACAAGCTTGGCTTGCTGTACCCACAGTATGGCCTCCCTCCTCTTCTCTCTCATAGGAGGGTGGGGCGTACTCATGTCAAGCAGGTGGCTGAGAGAAGAAAGAAAGAACTGGAACGTTACCTGCAGTGGCTCTTTACTATGCCTCCAGCTGTCTCACAGGTAATCCTTTAACCCTAACTAGGCCGGGGGGGGGGCCTCCGAGGCCCCCCCCTCGACGTTCCGCGCGATGTATTGCAATCGCAGAAAGCTATCACCGCGACATTTCATGACTTTTTTCTTTCGAGTCTCCCGCATCTTTTGACACCAAATTTGCTACGCCCGGGCGCGCGGTCTCGAAGTTACGCATAATTATGTACATGCACGTCAGACCAAAAATTGCTCAAAAACGTTAATTCGTGTACAATTTCAATGCAAACTGTGCTTACAGGCGAATTTCATAAAAGCATGATTATTTTGGTGTTTTATTGATTAAAATCAATGAATAACATATTTTCTTGTTTAGAGCGATGTCGTGGACAAATTTCATCGAAAAAACAATGAAAAACATAAAGTCGAATAAACAGAGAAATACATAAGAAATTAAAAAAAAACAATAAAATACTTAAGAATTTTTTCTGATATCACAATTTTTTTTATTACATTTGCTAAGGACACTAAAAGGAATATTTACACAAAAAATGTGCCTGTTTTGTGCTTTATTTTGTGATTTATATCAAATAGTCTGATTTTATGCATCATCATGCATAAATTAGCATGATTTAGCATAAATGATGATTTTTTGAAAAATTAACTTCATGGTATTTTAGATTACATCATAGGCAATGTGTGTGCCAATTTTCGTCGCGATCGCGCGGTCGACGGCCGAGATCTTGAGGGGGGGCCTGGGAGGCCCCCCCCCCCCGGCTATATCAACTACCTAAATAGCCCGGCCTAGTTAGGGTTAATTTTGGTGCACAATATTGATTTGTTTCACATTTCATTTCTAATAAATTTGGTTGCATTTCCTTGGACGGTAATGAGAGATGACATTTGACATTTTTATCTCATCCAGTTTATGAATGCACAGTTCTGACTCATATTTCTGTTTTTTTGTTTTTGACAAAACAAAATTTTCAAATCCTATAACTCTTATCATGTACATCTCTATATATAATTAATTTTGAAGAAACTTCTCCTGTCTGTGTGTGATTTTACTTTGTTGATAAAAGTCAGTGTAATATTGAGCAAAAATTGACTTTGATAATCATTCTCTGCAGTAAGTGGAGTCAAGATTTGAAAATAAAATTAAATTGGAATGGATCATGTTGATCAAAATTGCTGGAGTTAATCCCTTATGCTTCTCAGCTGGAGATGTACTGTAAAACACTATAATTATATTCGTGGCATGAAAATTTTGCGAATTGGAGCCTATGGCCTTTCTAGTGGCATGAAATTTTCACAAATTACCACTGGCATCCCATGCATATTGTGTAGACTAGAATTTTAGTGTGCAATTTAATTTCGAGAATGTTGACGCTCGCGAAATTCGTGAAATTAAAATGCACACAAACATTCCTCGTTTTACAGTATTGATATAAAACCTTGGCACACTTTTCACTCTGGGCAATCAGACAGTATAGAGAATAGGATGTCCATGACTGCTGAGTGATCAAATTTACTTCAATGAGAGATAGAGACAATCAGAGTATGAGAGTACATTTATCTAACATTGTGACTTGTCTTTCCCACAGTGTGACTTGGTGTACACATTTTTACCTATCATTTTGACTTGTCTTTTCCACAGTGTGACTTGGGTGTACACATTTTTACCTATCAATTTGACTTGTCTTTTCCACAGTGTGACTTGGGTGTACACATTTTTACCTATCAATTTGACTTGTCTTTCCCATAGTGTGACTTGGTGTACACATTTTTACCTATCATTTTGACTTGTCTTTTCCACAGTGTGACTTGGGTGTACACATTTTTAGCTATCATTTTGACTTGTCTTTCCCACAGTGTGACTTGGGTGTACACATTTTTACCTATCAATTTGACTTGTCTTTCCCATAGTGTGACTTGGTGTACACATTTTTACCTATCATTTTGACTTGTCTTTTCCACAGTGTGACTTGGGTGTACACATTTTTACCTATCAATTTGACTTGTCTTTCCCACACTGTGACTTGGGTGTACACATTTTTACCTATCATTTTGACTTGTCTTTCCCATAGTGTGACTTGGTGTACACATTTTTACCTATCATTTTGACTTGTCTTTTCCACAGTGTGACTTGGGTGTACACATTTTTACCTATCCTTTTGACTTGTCTTTCCCACAGTGTGACTTGGGTGTACACATTTTTACCTATCAATTTGACTTGTCTTTCCCATAGTGTGACTTGGTGTACACATTTTTACCTATCATTTTGACTTGTCTTTTCCACAGTGTGACTTGGGTGTACACATTTTTAGCTATCATTTTGACTTGTCTTTCCCACACTGTGACTTGGGTGTACACATTTTTACCTATCAATTTGACTTGTCTTTCCCATAGTGTGACTTGGTGTACACATTTTTACCTATCATTTTGACTTGTCTTTCCCACAGTGTGACTTGGGTGTACACATTTTTACCTATCATTTTGACTTGTCTTTCCCACAGTGTGACTTGGGTGTACACATTTTTACCTATCATTTTGACTTGTCTTTCCCACAGTGTGACTTGGGTGTACACATTTTTACCTATCATTTTGACTTGTCTTTTCCACAGTGTGACTTGGGTGTACACATTTTTACCTATCAATTTGACTTGTCTTTCCCATAGTGTGACTTGGTGTACACATTTTTCCATCCGTCTCTACGAGATGAGAAAGATGCAGGCCAGGCAGGAAGTGATAAGGTCAAAGGTGAGAAATAAATCTTTCAAAGTCATTGTAGATTCTGTCATACTATTAATCAATTTGCAATATTCATATTCTTACCCACTGTTGACTATTTTTGCACTGCTTATGATTGCTCTATTCTTCAATAAGGCCTTCAAAGCAACTATGCTTCAGAAGGTATTGATTGTGAATAGCTACTGGTGGCATTAGTTGTAATATTGATCTCAGTATAGCTTTCCTGGAGCTGCTGCAAGGGATTAATTTAATATTCAAATGTCAAAGTATTGCAGGATGTGGATTGTGTGGTCATGTGTTTTCTATTACTCATATGTTTTTTGTTGCTGTGGCAAAGTCCTAGTTTATGCCATATGTTATATTTGTGTATTACTGACCCACTGCTTGAGGCATATTAGATAGAAACAAGAAACCAGTGAAGAATTATGTAAAGTAAGAATGGGAAGGAAGTTAAAGATTAAAACTCTCATCCATACATAGTGTATGCAGACACATTAAGATTTCCCTCACAAACACACACTAGGAAGACAGGAATGTATTCTCACCTGACGAGAGCTAATTTTTAAATGTGATTGTATCTCGGCTACACCTGACGAGAACTAATTACATTTTTCAATGTGATTATATCACAGCTACACCTGACCAGGACTAATTTTTGAATGTGATTGTATCACAGCTACACCTGACCAGGACTAATTTTTGAATGTGATTGTATCACAGCTACACCTGACAAGGACTAATTTTTGAATGTGATTGTATCACAGCTACACCTGTTGAGACTAATTCTATAATGTGATTGTATCTCGGTTACACCTGAAGAGGACTAATTTTTAAATGTGATTATTTCACAGCTACACCTGATGAGGAGGAAGAGGCGGCTACTCACTCTAAAGGAGGTCAGATTGGTGGCCAGGTCAAACTTGCTATCCAGTACAGACAGGGGGCGCTCTTCATCATGGTCATGCATGCAAAGGATTTGGTGAGTTTCACACCAAAGAGTCAATTCAATATGATGACAAGAACTCTGCTGTTTCGCACACATGCCTGAACTTTGACAGTGTTTCACATTTGTAAGAAAGGAAAAACTCAGTCCTAAATTATCAGTCTTTAAATAATCTGTTGAAGATTATTTTACTGGGAAAAGCTCTATTTCTAGTTGATCTTGAATACGAGTTCTCTGCATGGTGGTTCTCATCAGGTTTAAATGAAACAATGGTCTGCCCGCTAATTCAAGTAAATGGAATATGGTTGGTTCAAAAGAATTGTACAGACTGCAGTGCACTACTTATGGAATGGATGGAAATAAGTTTCAAATGTTGTGTGTCCTGTGACCTTTGACCTGTCTCCAGGGGTCAACGGATGGAGGAGATCCTGACCCGTACGTCAAGACGTATCTGACCCCTGACCCCCAGAAGACTACCAAGCGAAAGACGAGAGTGGTTCGCAAGACACGCAATCCTACCTACAATGAAATGGTGAGTTCTTACCGTTTTCAAGAACATCAGAACATAGAAAACAAAAATGTAATTCATGTATGTACCTGTTAGCCATGTGTTGTAACCAACGGACAAGTGAAGTCAGTATTTATTGTTTGTGGTTTAATAGTGGAGTGATTACACTGTGACATGAGATTTGCTCTGGTCTTATTTTCTCCAAGGACCTACAATTAGGGCGAGGGTTAAGGTTGTGATAGGATTTTAGGTTAAGTTTGATGTGAGGATTAAGATTAGGGTTAAAGATAATAAAAAGTTTTGGTACCTCAAAAGTTTCCCTGAATTTCCTTGTCTTGGTTTGTTTTTCAGGTTAAAGTACGTTGTCTGTGAGAATTACTCGCCCCAAAGTGCTCTCATGTCTTATTAATCATGCAATAATGGTTTCGTACCAGAGCCGTCGCGGTTCCGCGGCGAGGTATTAGTATTGTACGAAACCACTGACTGCGACCAGCAGCATGCAGCCCCATACGCATAGCTAACTGCGACCAGCAGCCCCATACGCATAGCGTAATGGGGCTTCGCATTGTAGCATTCAGGATCATGACAGAATTAGTATCGCGGGTAAATGTCAACTTAAAATCGAAAAATTTCTTCAATTTGAAGACTTACCAATTAAGTTGAAGTATTGAAAACAGGCTTCGGTAAACGTTTGGTTCTACCAATAGTCCCTTTCTACCAATAGTCCCTTTCTGTTCGAATTTATGACTGAATGTGACTCGGTCGAGAGGACCTTGGGAGAGCTACATACACTGAAAAACTACGGCCAGCGCATGCGCACACAAACATCTTATCCGTTCATGGATTTGAAATTTGTGCGCATGTGATGTGTTCGCATGCACTGGCTGTAGTATTCAGTGTATGTAGCTCTCCCAAGGTCCTCTCGACCGAGTCACATTCAGTCATCAATTCGAACAGAAAGGGACTATTGGTAGAACCAAATGTTGCCCGAAGCCTGTTTTCAATACTTGAAGTTAATTGGTAAGTCTTCAAATTGAAGAAATTTTTGGATTTTAAGTTGACATTTACCCATGATACTAAATCTGTCATGATCCTGAATGCTACAATGCGAAGCCCCATTACGCTATACGTATGGGGCTGCTGATCACAGTTAATTGCATGATTACTAAGACATGAGAGCACTTTGGGGCGAGTAAGTCTCACAGTGTTAGTTATATGAAAGGTACTTTAACCTGAAACACAAACTAAGACAAGGAAATTCAGCGAAACTTTTGAGGTACCAAACTACCATTATTATTATCATCTTTAAGATAATGTTTGTGGGTAGAATGTATATGTTTGGTTTAGCATGCAGATATTTCATGGAAACAATTGTGGCAGGAGCAAAGGTCATGGAACCAATTACAAAGATTCATTCAACTCACAAACAAATAATCAGCAGTGACTCAGAAATACTTCATTGTTAATAGAGAAAAGAGGTAATGGAGGAATTGAGTTGAACATGAATCACTGTCTATTAGGATTGTCAACAATTACTTTCCATTTAAGAAAAAACTCAGCCCATGTTATCCAGTGTATTACAAGCTCTGTCTTAAGTTAACACTTTTGGATGGCAAGAGATACTCATACTCCTTTTGTATGAAGCTCAACATAGTTTGGTTCACTCTAAATCAATTTTCAGCATGTATTTTATGCAAGTAACAAGATGATGATATTGGTGTGATTTACCCTCCATGAATTTGGATGTTGAGATGAATGAAAAAAGAAATATGCCTTAGTTTGTATGGATTTTTAAACTACTCATATGACAAACAATACTAATGACAACTTTGTTGAATTCTGTGAATGTATAAATATGTGATTGATATATCAAGAAAACAAACAAACAAACAAATCAGGGGACACTCGGATTGATGTGTGTGATATCTTTTTTTTTTCATGAGTTGTTTGATTAGTGAGGTATGATTGACAGCTGCAGTTCATCTTTCATGTCCTGGCGTAAAATGTTTATTGTCCTGGAGTAAAATGTTGAATGTTCTGGTGTAAAGTGTTTATTGTCTTGGTGTAAAGTGTTTTTCTTGTGCTGGTGTGAAGTGTTTCATGTCATCTTATTTTTCTTGTGTTCCCAATGTTACAGCTGGTGTACAAGTTTTCTCGCCAAGAAATTGAGAGGAGGAATCTTCATCTCACTGTCTGGAACTCAGATCTTCTCAAGGAAAATGCTTTCATGGGAGCCACTCACATCCCCCTCAACAAAATGGACTTGTCCGTTGAAACGGTCAGGTGGTATCATCTAGAAGATCTTATGTAGACTCCTATCAAAATTAATTTGTATGGTGAAGCAGTCAAGTGGTATCATGTGAAGGATCTTATACACCATCTACACTTCTATGTAAATGGACTGGTCCATTCGAACAGTCGGAGGATTGTGTGAAGGATCTCATCTAGATTTCTATCAAGATGGACTTCTCGGTTGAAAAAGTCAAGTGGTATCATGTAGAAGATGCTATACACCATCTAGACTTCTATCAAGATGGACTGGTCCATTGAAGATATAGTCAAGTGGTACCATGTGGAAGATCTGATGTAGATATCCATTCGTCAGACAGTACCAGGAAATCACCTTGACAGTTGAATCTTTGCTGACTGTTCTAACATCGCCAAAGAGAATTGTGTATGCCACTAATGGCCTCCTACACTCTACAGGTGAAATCTATCACCTCTCTCACAGACTGACTAAAAACTTTTATTTTATTCTCTGACAAGAAATTGCTTGATTCTCTCAAAGATAGTTAATTGCTGGGTCTCATTCACTCATTCTTCTTACGGTTGTGTATACTTCTCATATTTCATTCTTGTTGATAGATATCCACACGTTTCTATGTTGGTATGATTCAATTTCAGACACCATTAAGTTTGCTGACTTTGATCCATGCAATACTCACTTGATCTGTCTCTGAGGTGTTTTAAATCAAAACCCTATTGTGACATTTGACCTTAGTACAAAGTGTCAACGTAGTTGTGGATAAAACATGGACTCTGACGTGCCTCTGACTTTTTTTGTGATGTTGTTTCATTAAGGTGGGTGTATTGAAGGAGGGTGGCTTTACTAAGGAATCAAATTTCTGTGGCATTTGTCTCTTTACTAGCAGACACATTTTTATCTATTTAAGCTGTAAAAAAAGAGAAAATTTATTACCCTTGATATATAAAGACACAAACTCCTGAAATCATGTATGTTTAAGCACAATTTCCATGAGGAGAATGCTCAAATTCTGTCAAATTGCATTTTGTGCTTTTAATATTACTGAGAAAGTTTGATGAACTTCAAAAGCTGAGTTTACTGCCTGTTCATTGAAGACAAAGCTGGGGAGTCAACTATTTACTCTTTATTTGCACAAAAACTGAATGTTTGGATAAAGACATTAGTGCAGCTGTCCCATAAGACCAATGTTTTCTTGCAAAACTGCCCATTATAATGATATTCTATTAGTGAACATTGTAATAGTCTTTAATGTGGGTTTTAACAGGTTTTTGAAATGTCACCTGGAGACTCTAACTGAAAAAAAATTAAAACTACAATTTGCAATCACTTGGTGGAGTTTGGGGATGATATTGACACCAATGATTGAGATGGCGCTTCAGGTTTCCACCTTTTTTTTTCCACCTCCTAGGAGATAAGAAAGAGCATACTACATGTATTTGAAGAGGAATTCAAAGTTTGTTTGATGGAAATTGGTTTTGGAATAGCTGAGATATCCAAAACAAATTGATCCTAATGAAAAATGGGACCCACTTTTTTTTTACTTCATTTTTGGATATCTTAGACATTTGAAAACCAATTTTCATCAAATAATCTTTGAATTCCTCTAAGAATTGAGTGCTCTTTCACATTTCTTAAAGTAATTTCTAAGCATCTTGCAAAAAGTTAAAGGCCGAGTCCTCTCCTTTAACCAGTACTATACTATCCCTTCATATCTACATGGTGGCATCACATGTAAATTTTGGAAAGCTTTGAGCAATTATTGGTTTCAACCTGTAACAAGTAAGATGAATTTCTTTGTCCTTTCCTGGGGGTTTATGTCAGTGAATACTAGCCTAGTACAGATGATAGTGAAGATTCTTTGAAACAAACTCCAGTCAACAGACAAAACTCTGAAATGATAACAAAGGTATTGACTGTTTAGCAATCTTGTAAAGTGAGCTAGATTTAGCTGTGATTCAAAACCAGCTCAAAGCTCATTGAATATCTGCCTGATTAGTTTTATAATTTTTCCTGATTTTATTTCAAGTCTGAATATCTACATAGAAGTATATCTTGTCATTCATGACTGAATTTTTATATCAAGATGTGAACATCATGTGCTGTATAATCTGTGCTGTAAAAATAGCAAGTGAATATGAAATATCAAAACAAGATATGAATACTGGAGCCTGTAATCTTGTTGTCAAAGGAGTGTAGAAGTTCAGAAATCATGGATGGTCATGGTTGCTACCTGGTAGACTGTAATTATTGGTTGCCATAGCAACAGCTTCTCTACATTCTGCTGTAACTAATGTAGAGGCAATTATGTGATATTTGTTTATTTGTTACAACCATTACAAAGCTTGTCAGTACCCATGATGTGGATTGTAGAATACTGTTGAGAGTGTACAGTGTTAACATCTCATGATGGTGGGTATTTTCATTATGTGCACTTTGCTCATCCAGCAAACATTAAAGATTGAAACAAAGTTACCAGACCAGAATACTGCCAAATTAAAGTCTTGGAAATGAATCTGCACATCTTCCAAAACGAAAAACAAAAAACTATTTTATCTAGTTAACTTATATTCTATGCAGTGTTACTTTCACATGAAGTCATGGAGTAATGTAATATGTGGTAAAAATCATGCATACGTATACATGGTACAGCAAGCAGAGTGCGTTCTATATAGTCAGCCATCACAATAATTATTTGCATTTATTTGAGGGTAATTTACAGGGAGTAGTGGGGATGTGACTTGAATGAATTAGCTATGATGTAGAGACATATATACATTATGCATAGAAATACGTAACTGAGTGGACCAAAGTGTTGCACACAATTCTACATTTATTTACAGGTGACATTGCAAAAAGCAAAGCTAGCAAATATATGAAAACTACAATTATGCATTTTGTGTGAATGTGTTCTTATAAACACTATCCCACATCAAATCTCATTCTCTCGTCCCTTCCCTCAGACTTATGATTTACTTTGATCATGATCATAGATCAGAGAATAATGGTGTAGAGATCCCATATCTATGACATTATATCCTATGGACGTGTGACTTATATGAGAATTGAAAAATAAAATACATTCTGTAGAGCAACCACAAATCTGACCATGTTCATACTTCACTACATCTTTATGTGAACATAACTATGTTATATATGTAGATATTACTGTAAAATGTATTATGTACTGAGGTCCGTATATCTTTACTGTAGATAATCATTTACTGACAGGAAGGGATGCTGGGCACTCAATGCCTATTGCAATCTGCTGACTGGAATCCTTTGTTCTTTGGGACAGCTCTGTATATAGTGGCATTTTTTTTTTTTGACTGGAATAACAGCTTTGCACATAGTGAATGATGAAACTCAAGATGTAGTTCAAGAATGTTCCACATATTTTGTTTGTCAACGTTTGTAACTGCTACTATGTTTGTCAAAGTGGAACCTTTCCTTTCAATGTTTAGTGAGTGTTAAAAAGCATGTATATAATTCACTTATTCTACACAAATGCATACTCTAATGGTTTAGTTTTTATTAATCCAGATTTAGAATTTGTCAGACAAATTAGATCGACCATAAACATATATTTTTATATTTTGCCTGTACATTAGCTTGACTTTTAAAGTCAGCTTGAAAACAAGAATGTGATGAATAGAAAATTGCAGTATGAGAAATTATTGATGTAAATGATGCCATATAGCTTTCTTGTTTTTGAAATCTAGTGTTTATATCTGTGTTGAGCAGACAAAGAAATGAAACAAATGTTATATTGACCTTCCTATACTCACTGTAGGGATATAATGAATAATTAACTATTAACTATTCTTCTTTTTGGAGCATAATTATGTTGTGACATTTATTTTGCAATGAATGGAGGGCTAACAGCAAGTGTGAGGTATAATTGTGGTGACATGATATCAAACAGATCTTATTCTATTAGAATATGCACCTTTTGAACATTTGATTTTTATAAATTCATGGATGTATTATGCAGAACTACAAGAAAGAAACAAGATAAATCCATGGTTGTCATGCAAAGGCTAAATCATGTATGTAGTATTGTTTGTACCTTCCTTTTTGTATGATAATAATTGTGAAGTCATCTAAAGAAATCACAACAAAACAACCTCCACTCCAGGATTTTGTTTGACGTAGGACCTTGAAACAATCTGTGACATACTAGAATGGGAGAGGTTAAGTTGAAGGGAAACTTTAAGTAAGTCAAGGAGGATGTTTTGTTCCTCATTTCATTTCCTTTGATTACAATGAATTCATTCAATTAGTGTTGTGGTATTATCATTTATTCTATGAATGTGCAGAGTAGTCTTGTTACCAGGCACATTGCTTTTCTTAATGTGTTTGAAAGTTTGAACTGGTTGAATGGATCAAGGCTGTGTTTGAAATACAGTGAAGATGTCGGTAAAGTTGATGGTAACTTGTCTTTCTACCTAATCTTTGATAATACAATCTGTAGTCTGTAATCAAACATGCAATGAGTATACATGATGATAATTATAAACTAGTTTAGAAAAGATAGAATTATAGAGTGTTAGTCATTATAGGGTGTGTACAGTTCTGGTCAAGGCAAGGATTTAGCTTTTAGTGTTTCGCAAGATATTCAGAAACCACTCTATGAGATATGTCAAAGAGCATGCAATTCTAAGGGGTATCAAAAGTTTATTTGATGAAAATTGGTTTTGAAATGGCTTAGATATCCAAAAACAAGGTGAAACAAAGAGATCCCAATAATAGGCGTGACAGTTGCCTTTTAATATTATCACTTTTTTGGATACCTCAGCAATTTGAAAAGCAATTTTCATCAAATAAACGTTGAGTCCTTCTTAAAACTGCATGCTCTTTCATATTCCATAAGGGGTTTCTCATTTTCTCACTTAGAAATGTTCAAAACATGAATCTCCACCTCAACCAGTACTGTACAGTCCCTTTAAGACCTGCATCAGACTGCTCAATAAACACATTGGTCATTGATACTCGATGTTTTTGTTGCTAGAGTAGGAAATGCCACATGAAACCACAGAATCTTTCACTCCTCACTGTAAAGTTTCATGGGATATAGTGAATTAGAAGGATTGGCTGTATACGTGTAGATCACATACCATGGTAACTCACATCATCACAAGACAACTAGCTGTAAACCAAGGCCCAGGTACAAAGACAGACGTGCAGAATGTCTATAAATTATTTATTTCATTCATTTAGTAGATTAGAAAGGTTATAACGTGTGCTATTTTCTCTGCCCAAGTGAAACATACCTGTAGTTATGTAAATTTGATGATCCAGTGGTTATGACTATCTAAAGTGTTTTATCTTACAAATGAAAACAGTGAAATCTCTTTTCATTTTGTCAACTGGTCACTTCCTTTAACTGCATCTTTTCTTCTAAAGGCTATTACATTGCATTCTGAACATTTGATAGACAATATTATATTTCTATCATGTCAAACTGTTTAAAACAGACCAAGAGGAACTCGAAACATTTCATCTTGAGGTGTGGGCATGTTATACACTGTGTATGGATGTTTGGATACTTCAGTGTAGTTTCTTAGGTGCATGATTTTCCAATGGTATTTCATGTCAGTAGCCGGGTTCACACGTACACCAATTAGCGGGATACAAATCTCGAGATTTGCATCGCGATCGTCATCCCGAGTTTTTTGCACGTGTGGACAGAAAAAAACCGAAAATTAGCGGGATAAGCATCGCGATGCTAATCCCAAGAAATCTTGCGCTGGTTCGTCAATTAGCGGGATAATTGGCCCCGCGCTGGTACGTGTGAACGGTCGGGATTAGAATCTCGAGTTTTTACATCCCATCATGCAATACGCACATCACAACAGCGAGGCCTCTGCGAAGAGGTCCTTCACCTCTTTGGAGTACAATAACAACAGCGCGCGAACCACACCACTGACGCGTAAAAGACAATGGACAAAGGTAAGTGCGCGCAGGCAGTGATAGAGAAGGGCGCTGTGTGACCCAGTTTGCAGGCTTTGCTGTTATATCTATCGGCAATTAGCGGGATAATTCGGTACGTGTGGACGCTCGCCAAATTAGCGGGATACCGATCGCGATCGCTATCCCGCTAATTTGGTACGTGTGGACGCTCGCCAAAAAACTCGGGATGAGCATCGCGATCGTCATCCCGCTAATTTGTACGTGTGAACCCGGCTATTGAGACAGTTGCCAACACATCCTGTAACTCGAGATGAATAGCAGGAATCCAGTGTGTTCACACACTCTATGCCAATACAATAGATTACCTGTGTCATACTGTAATGGAATGGCAAGTGAAATGCTATGTGTGTATACGTCTTACTGATGGATTGATGTTCACCAAAATTCTTACTAATTTTGTCAATAAATGTTAAAAAAGTCTCAGAGCATTTGTATCGTGTGACTGCCCTTAACTTAGCAAAGTGTCAGATTTAGATGCTAACACGTTGCTACCTCATAAAGTATCTATTCACGAGGGTAGGTGCTGCTGGTGGTGGTAGATTGTGTGGTCCTTCTGCTGTGTGATATGTTTATGTGAGCTGTGTATCTGTCCAATGTTAGTTTCAAGTACCATGTATGATACTGTGACCTATGACTTACAATCAACCACACCAAAGTGATTATGAACCAGAAAGTGATCACATGGCAATTAAACATTAGTTTTACAGTTCATATGATAGTGGTGAGAATCTGGTTGATATCAGGGGTCAAAGGTGAGAGGATTTTGCAAAGATCAATCTAAAAGTAGGGCATAAGATATACAAGCTTATATACAGTGGACACGTGCATAATGTCTATAAATTGTAATATGTTTACTCCTTTTATTGACGGGTTAAACCAAGGTTCATAAAGTGAGGCATGTAACAGGCGATCTTTTTGTGGAATATATACATATATCGAAAACAATTACCAGGTAATTGAATACAAAGTTATAGATTGAAAAAATAATCGTGTGCGTTGCATCAAACTCTGATCTTCGTGAATGTTTACAACTTATCTCACTTCAGATTAAGACATGTCTTATCTCACTTCAGATTAAGACATGTCTTGCTTTTATCACTAGGATAACAAAATCTACACGTAGCTGGCTGAAAGCGAAAATCTCAAATTCAGGTCAAAGATAACCAATATAATACTTAAGTGAAAAAAAATAATAAATCGAGAAAACTTGCAACTTTGTCTTTCATGACTGAGGTAAGCCAGTCTTGCGCGTCTTCTAATAATAATACCAAACTTTAAGAAAGGACTTACGATTAGAAGGCAATGGGGCAAATTCTAAGTCGGGCTCGCGCCTTGCCGGAAATTTCTGACAATCATACACCAGAATTAGCATGAAATGAGATAGATTATATCACATTCCTTTAGATACTCATCATGATTAGTAGATTGTTATTCAATTATACAATCAAGTATTTCCTGTGCTTGAATATTTGTTTAAGTTCTCAGGGTCAAGGTTACAGTGGGTGAACATTTTAGTTTTGGTCTTTTTTCGAAACATTATCATATATTTAAAGGTAGGGAATCCCATTTGCATGCCTTAAATGAAGAGTTGTATAAATACAGTGGTATGCTGAAGAGAGTATCATTTTAGAAACTCCCATAAAGTATTGAAAGTGGAAAGTAACATTTAGTACATTTTATTGACCGTCAGATCTTAAATTGAATTTTTTTCGGGGCTCACCGTAAATTCCAGTACATTACTAGGCTAGCTTTGCAGACCCATGCACTGCATGTGTGTCCATCATGTATATTTTGTGCAGAAAGTTCATCAAAACTTACAAACATTTCTATATACATTCTTGCCACACACTCTATGTTATTACATCAGCTCTTATACTTTTAGATCTGTGTTTATAGATAAGAAATACAGAAGACTGCAACAAAAAGGCTCAAGTGTGGCTGACACACAGAACTACTGAGTAGTTGAGTTTGTGCATTATTCAAATTGTAGATAACTGTTGACTTCCAAATTTCTCAGCAGTGGCCTAAACAAGTCCCCTGAGGTTCATATTTAATGTTTTGCTGCATTTTGGGAGGTCTGTAAAAGGTATCCCCTACCTTTAAGACCTTACAGAGACAATACAATACAAAATAATTGATTTGACTAAAGCTGTTTTATTTTTTTATTTATGTTAGACATTGATGAATCAAGTTTCTTTTTTTTTTACCACAAACATAATTTCCATGACTTTCATGAGTACACTGTATTTCATGAGTAAAAAAGATTAAAATCATGCATTAATGAGCGTACATAGGACCTATATATAGCAAGAAATGAACCGATTTCGCAAATCCATTATATATGTGGATTAAATATAAACTGTAAAACAATTATTTAAACGGCTATAGAGAAACGATGAAGAGCGCGTGGGCACACACACACACACACACACACACACATACACGCACATAACATTGTCAATATCGACCTTATTCATGAGCAAATATCCCATGTCCGTAACGTTTTCTCAATGATTCAGTCTAACACTGCTGTTGGGAAAAAAAAAAAACCAACAGAAATGCTCTTAAAAATGGTCTATCTTCCCTATATGGATCTCACAACTCATTAATCCTAAAATTGTTTCAAATCAATGCTTATTTTTCACCACTTGTTCATTATAATTCTATGTTTGTACTAGTCAGACAAGAGTAGCAAACGGACTTTTGAAAAGTGTCTTAAATTCTAGTCGAATGAAATGTGTTCATTCAAAATTTTCTCATGTCACTTGAAATGTTAAGGGTTGAATTAGATACAACCAACAATAACTCATTTATTTCGATGAACTGAAAACATTACCTTAGACGTTATTCGCTATTGGTTGGTTGTTCATGGTTTCACTTGACTTCATGTCGATTTTCTCAAAGAGCGGAGCGTTTTTCCCAGCGCTGCATGTTATCATTTCTTTGACAGCTGCTCTAAATTCAGGAAAGCGAGCTGCATAAATAATTGGATTGGCGCAAGAGTTGAGAAAGCCGAGGAATACCAGCACCTTCTGCAAAGAACTGTGGTTGAAGGAGGCAGGGACCCAGCCTAGGTTAAAACCGAGATAGGCGATCTGATTAGGACTCCAACATATGATGTAGATGGCGATCACTATAAACATCATTTTAATGACTCGTTCTCTCGCCACAATATGGAAGGAAGGAGTCCCGCCAGCCTTCCCTCCAGTGCGTGAAACGTGGCTGAAGAGGGAGGCTTGCTTACTTAGCTCACGAGCGATGAGTATTTGGGTGATGACCATGGTCAAGCAAGGAATGACCATCCTGAGAGAAAACCAGTAGTAGGCGATAATGACCTGGCCTGTTGGATAATGATAGTCCAGTTGACATGTGTGAGTTTCGTCATCTACAGTTTTCACAATAAATCCAAAAAGTACAGAGATAACAGACATAACCCAAACGAGTACGATAAACATTGAGACACGTCGTCGGTTAAAGTTCCGGTTGAAATACAGTGGAAAAACGACGGCTATGTAACGCTCCACAGAAATGGACATTAATAGATAAGTCGAGGCAGTTACAGTCAGACCGCAACGCTGCTGTTAATGAGCTCAAATCAAAAATTTATCGTACGCGCAGGTTTTTGCGCATGTCCTTCTCAGCACTCGAGATTTTGCGAGATAATTCAGAGACAAAGTGCATGGTCTACGAGATTCACTTATTGACGACACGAAGATCTATTATCCGTGACTAATTGACATAGTTTGTAAATATTTGAAATAAATCACACCTTTTAATGCTTACATTGTATGAAATGAGCTTATGATACCAATATTCATATCTCTGCATTATATCGATATTTTCCAAACGACCCTGAGACAAATTACAACAAGGCTTTCTATTTATTGCCAACCCGACCCGTTCATAGGTTGAATCACCACATGAATGATAGTCAACGTTTTAGATATACTTGTTATAATAGCACAGTAAGAACTGAATTGGTCCCTCGCTTAGAAAACAGTAAAAATTGAAAGTCTCGTCAAGTAAAAATCATAGTGTGGCAATTTGAGATACATGAATGATCATGCGCTCCCAGGGTATCATTAGATAAATTACTAAGCGATGTATTTAGTGGATTAATAAGGAATAATTATTCTAATACCAAATATAGAAAGCCCCAAAGAACTCATGTGTGCAAACTTAGTGCTAGATCTTTTATTATTGATTTGTATGCTATTTATTAATGCACGCTACTCTATCTAGTCGTGCAAACAAAGTTCAAGCCAAAGTTGAGCTGTCGATCAGAGTGGAGTGTTGTTCTTGTTGTTTACGTGGAGATCTTAGCTGCAGTTGCCTGAACCTGAGCGCGTATACATACATTGTGCGCGCCCACACACACACACCATAGGGTCCTACACTGTCATCTACACACAGTGTATTACTGTTATGTAGAGTATACACGTTTACTGTCATTCCGCGAGGTTCGTTTAACTCTCCACTCAGAGGGAATTAACCAATCAGAAACGCGTATTCGCGGCAAACTGAAATCTCGTCAAAAATTAACTGTACAACGCAATGATTTATTCGCCAACCTGACCCGTTCATAGGATCAGTCCACATAAAGTCATTATCTTTCATAGAATGATATTTCCTCTTTCATTTTATACCTCTTCCATTTTGGTCCACCTTAATTTCGTTGGTCTAGTGTACCCCTTAAGAAAAATGAAAAATATGCAAATTTTGTGTTTTATAATTTCCTTGTTCAGTATATTTTATATGTCATAACCTTTTAAGTGGTCGAATTTCATCAAAGTAAAACTCTTCAGCTTTTTATCGATGTATAAATCATGAAGATTGATAATGTCGTTTAGATTTATATAGACACTCTAAAAATGTGGTCTCCCAGCTCATTACGTATTCATGTCTGCGAGGTCCATGCATACGCGTACGATAAATGCGAAGGCTTTTCAGGACGTTGCGGTCTGACTGGTTATTGAACTCCAAAGAAGGATTGCAGTAGAAACTATCCGGCAATAAAGCTCTCCAAGAAATGATGTTGGAACTGATGATGCAACTGGTACTGGGATGATAAGAATTAAGGTGATAAAATCTGCGCCAGCGAGACCGCCAATCAAAGTGTCTGTCGAACGGCTCTTAGCTCGTCTTTTGAATAGGACGGCCATCACAAGAAAGTTGCCTACAATTCCTGCAATAGCAAATATAAGTTGGATGTATTGACTTAAAGTCCAAGCTATGGGGATCCATACCCAAGAGACTTCAGCTCCAACAGACGTATTATTACTTTCGATGCTACTTTCACTGGATGTTGATACATCGAATAAAATCAATGATTGATCTGTAGATACCATCTTGGACGACCATTTTGAGCTGGTTTCATGAAGTAGACTGCTTGTCATTGGTTCGAATCCACCCTCGTTTAGCAAGCTTGCATAGTCCGCCGTCGTCTGCGGATAGTCGCTACTTTTTGGCGTCATTGTACCTGACGTGACGAGGATCAGTTGTGCTGCAAAAAGCATCGCATATGTCATGGCAGCAAACCTGATTGATATCATGGTTACTGAATCTTTCGTCGCACTGAGATTTGATCTGTGGAAGGAGGACAAGGAGGGAATCTTAATATCATCTTCAATATTATTGATACCTCATGAAGGTTATGCAAGGTGTACAATGTATTTCGTTGTTTTGTCAGGCGCCTGCCGCTTTTTCATGTGTTTCCGAGGTTATACACTATAAAACGTGTGTATGATGAAGGATGTGTTCTACAGTGGAATCAAAGTTGGAAGTGCCAAACCGTATAAAAAGACAATAAAAGACTATATCTCTCTACGGATCGTGCTAACTCTTCCACCCCAACCGAAACAGAAGAAGAAGAAGAAGAAGAAGAAGAAGAAGAAGAAGATGAAGAAGAAGAAGAAGAAGAAGAAGAAGAAGAAGAAGAAGAAGACACTTTTCATGTCACAGCAACGAATAACAACAGCAAAAAGAGCAAGAAGATTTTGAATCAAAGTAGTAATGCATTCGTCAAACGGCACGGTTAAAGACATTTTATTTAGAGGAAGCCTAAAGAGAGTATCAATCAATGTAGTCTCGGTATCAAGAAAATCAGGCATATCTCTTGGGATTTCCAGACTGTGATATTACCTATATGACCTATACAAGAGACTTGATTTATATTGCTTATTTCCCTCACTTGTATAATTTCATTTATTAAACCCCACATATTTACCATGTATTCTTATTACGCCCCTGTCAGACAAACTTGGTAATTCGCCTTCAGAAAGTAGAGTATTTGATTTCATTTATGGGAAGTTTCTTTTTGGACAATCAATTTATTCACGATTATGCATTCAATTTCCAAATTGAAGCATGCCATTTCAGGTTTTTCAATTTCACTAGAGTTTCTTGGAAGATGCATTCATGGCACTGGATTATTTTTATTCGCAATAAGATTCAAATCTTAAGAAAATGAAGTTGATAGACTTGAATACTGGTTCTATCTAGTTATATTTTAGATAAGTTCATAGGCCTTAAGCTGTTAACAGGGGCGGATCCAGGAATTCTGTAAAGTGGGGGGGGGGTGACTAATATTTCTGGTGCCACTTCCGGGTTTCATTTCATTTTTTTCATTTTTATTTCTTTTGTTCTTTACGAAAAATAAAGGGGGGGGGGGCGTGCGCCGGTTGCGCCCCCCTCTGGATCCGCCACTGGTTAATACCATTTTCTTTCTTGCGTTTAGTTTCGTGATTTGTTTTCTCCCTCGATTGATCTTCCAAATGTTTCAACTGTAACTGTCAATGAGATAGTCTCATAATATATTACATCTATATATCACATAATTTTTCTATGCTTGTACATCTTATCAAATAATAAATAAAAGATTTTACCCCAGGTCGTTCCGTTTTACTTTAGAAATACTATTGAATATGTAATACTTAGATGCCAAGTTCAGGATAAACAAATTGTGGTAAACAAAGTCTAAATTAGTGAGAAACACCATCACACAATACCAATCAATACTTAAAGTAAATCAATTAAAGTCAGAATGCCTAAACAATGAAAATGACTTATACAGTGATGACATTATGCGATAAAAAATAAACTTTTGAATACAAAATATCAACAGCTCTTAAATGTTCGCTCTCACATCATACCACGATCACTGATACATGATAAACAGAAAAATTCATGCACAATATTATGAACAGAACCAGCTCTCTGTGCTCGGAGATTCGTTTAGTTAAAATTTTTGAATCCAAATTAAATCCTACCCTCCACTCAACAAACACAACGTTAGAGAGAGAGAAAAAAAAATCATAGCTATACAGTATCATAATCTTTAAAACACCATGAATTCAGTGAATGGAACACATTGTCTGACGAGCTTAGACGCTGTTCTTCTGTATTATATTTTTACTGTATTATCCTATTTAAAAAATAAAATCGCTTAGTTAAATCGTTCGTTTATACCGTACAATTTCTTTTAAAGAATTGGGTATAACGTTTTCTCCTTTTTTTTTTGTATATCATAATATGTAGCTTCACAATTTTTAACCCGCTTACAATACCTTCTATTCTCTCAACTTCTCCCTATATTCAGCTATCTAAATCCCTGTCTCCTATATTCGTCTCTGTCTTGTTACATCTGCTTTGTCTTGTCCTCCTTGGCTAAATGTTATTGAAAATACTCGACTTCAAAATAAAAATCATTTACTTCGCGTGACGTCAGTTATTTCAAATCAAGTAAGGTTCGATATTCAGAAGGTTTATTATTCCGAAACACACAAATTCCTCATACCTCATAGATGTTCGGGGAATGAAAATTAAAAAAAAAAAGAAGTTCATTAATCCGAACAATCCGAAGGCTTCTTGTTCCGAAGGTTCGTTTATCCGAAGATAAAATAAGGTTCGTTACTACAAAAGCCTAAAAACCATGAAAACCATGCGAGATGGTAACGAACCTTCGGATAATTACGAACTTTATTTCGTTTTCGCTTTTTTTGTTTGTTTGCTCAATGAATAATAACTGAAGGAGAATGAAAACATATCATAACGTACAGAAGCCGTTATCCCAGTCAGGCAAATTGCTTATTAGTGACAGTCTCTACTACTCTGTGCCCAAAGAAAAGATAACATTTATGTTCGTGTGCATCACAAAACCAACAAACGTCGCCAAACATGGATTTTAGTTAAGCAGATTTTGAATGTGCAGACTTTCAGCTATAAAATGATGTATATCCCAATTCAGATATATTTTCCTTACCTATCCTGATATTGGAAAGAAAACACACTCTCTGGAAAGTGTGAACTTAAGAAAAAAAAAAGGCTCTGAATTAACGGGAATATTTAAGCGCTTTATTAAATGTAACAGAATGAAAACCACCGTAGCAGGGACAATGAAGGGACTATCAGATTATGCTGAAATGAGCATGTTTTATAGACATATTCTGTAAATAATTACTGCCAACTTTCATAGCAGTAGTTAGATGTGTCTCATCGAGTCAATTTCCATTTCTTCAAATTAAAAACACCCTGCTTCCACTAGTTGAAGCAGGGTGTTTTTAATTTTAAGAAATGGAAATTAGTGAAAGCAGGGTGTTTTTAATTTTAAGAAATGGAAATTGACTCTATGAGACATATCTAATCACACTATTCTAAAGAAAAAAAAAATATTTGAAAAAAAAATGCTAGAAACACGATTTCCTGTTCGTTCTATGATCCTAAATTTCAGTATGATGTAGTAGACGACTTGTGCTTGGAGAAAATATGAAAAAAAAAATCAAGATTGGCTGGTTTGACCCATTTCACCTGTTTTCAGTGCTCACACGAAATGAGTGCGTGCGACTTTTTGTTGGTTTTTTTTTTGATGCACAGTCGCATATTATACTATTATACACGGAATGATAAAGAATATGTTATATGATTACACTGTAAGTTTTTTTTTTACAATATGATGTTAAGATTATTGGTTTTGTCTTAATGATTCCATTTGTAGAAGTGGAGGAATGAAACAAATTAAAACTAAAACTGCAACCGAAACAAGATGTGGATGATATAACGACACCTTTTCCTTCGCGTTGTCAAAAATTTCGTCATGAAAAAATAAATCAGCGTTTACGAAACATTCATGAAAGAGGAAAGAAAGAAGAAACCTTTTGATACACGAGAATTTGATCGTTTTATCTGTAGCGTTGAGGACAGTCATGAGTTGATTTATTTAACTACAGTGTTGGTAAATGAGACGATCATGATTTATTCAAATTTCTGAATTGCGGGATTATTGTCTCTATATTTCAGAATCACTTCTAGAATCAACTCGTTCTGTGTTTTTTTTTTTACGCAAACATCACAGCAGTCATGCATTCTAGTTGAAAGACAATTCTAGCATGTAATGAAGTTTCATGGTTCTAGATAAATTTTGATAAGGAAATTTGAAGTTTGATCTTCAAAACATTTCGATTATATTAATAGCGTTTACTTACGGAGTGATGAAGTATTGAGTGGAATGCTCGTCCGTCGACTGCAGATAACAGAATACCCAGCTCCCTTGGCTTCAAAGTACGAGTAACCAATTCTGATAGTGCGCACTCATGTATTAATACTTTCCAATAATCATATCGACTGCTCATGCGCAGATGATTACAAGATGATTATATCAGAAACTATGGCATAGTGGATAGGACTTCCGACTCCCAATCAGAGGATCCGCTGTCATTTTCCGCCCAGTTCTTACCTCATTGGAAAAGATGTTTTACCCACTATGTCCCTCTCGACCCAGGACGGTGTATAAATGGACACCTGGCAACGCTAGAGTAAAAATAACGGCAGGGCCCTCTGGTAGAGCAATGGCAACATGTGAGAAGCTACCCTGGATAAACAAGACCTTATCATTATTCATATAACTCATTACATTATCATCATTTTCATTATTATTATTATTATTATTATTATTGTTATTATTATTCCTATTCTGATTATTATTGTTGATATTATCATCATTATTGTTATCATTATCATTATTATTATTATTATCATTATTACATTACTTTGATTATTGTTGATTAGTATTATATCATTACTACTGTTCTTCTTCTTACTTAATTATTGTTTTTGTTAATATTATTATTTTTATCATTATTTGTCAGGCGTCAAATAAATACATGCACAAGGTTTCAGTTTTCACAATGTGCACAGTAATCGATTGAAATGACTGGAGTTTTCTTATATGTTATAAAACATAATAATTATGAATGACACATTGGAATGAACGCTTTTGAATCGTTTCAAAATTTGAACTGTAACTTTTTTATGAAAAGAAATCACGTATCCACCTGTTTGTGAAAGGCTTAATGAACTTCTTGAAAACTGAAAGGGCATCAGTTGTAAAAGTTAAAGCTCAAAAACTGAATCAGTTTGGTGTCTTCAGCTTTTATTCATCGCTGCTTGAAATCAGTTATACACTATAGATCGCAAAAACGGCAAGTAGCTTCCGTTATTTTAGTTTCGTATAAAGTGAAGCTTTAATCACAGAGTACTGTGAAGAAAGTCAAGAATTCAAGAAGTATTGATGTCGCCTCATACATACTTTATTTGCCACGAAACTGCGCCACTGCTGATACGATCGTTGGTAGACCTATTTTTCTTTGCACACTATTCTTGGATCTGCCGTTATTGAATCAAACAGCTATCCTTTTTTTCAAATATTCCATTTATTTTGCCTTTATGTTTATTCATTGAATAGACTCTTAACAGTCTTGAAAGCCACTCTATTCTTATATTTCAGCCTCCTTCAAGCCAACGGCAGATGGCAAAGAATCGAATATCCTGCTTTAATAGAGACAATTGAATGCATCTGCTCTTATTGATTTGCTGGGTGCCACCTACAGCTAGCTAGATTAAAGTATGAAAAAAAGTGTTCTATACAATTCAAGGAATCAATACTGTATAAGGTAGAGAAAGTTTCTTCTTGATCTATTATAGTAAGGCACAATTTATTCTGAAATAGATCGACGTTAAAAGCACAATTGTATTGTCGCATATGGGCCCTATTTGTATAGACTTATATCCAAGTCGTAATAATGACAATGCACAGTAATTCCTTGAAATGTGGATAGGGTACTTAGAAAGAGCAGTGATCTTCAAAAGGCTTTAGTTGTCTTCATAAGATATCAGAGTTGTATTTATCACGTGAAATGAGAATGCTGATAACTCCATAATGGAACTCACTAAACCGAATAAGTGCACAATCACGTGAAGAACCTTGATTAGTTCATAGAGACTGAAAACGAGCAATTTATCCTCAATGACTGAATTATGTGTGTGTCTTTTATGGGTGTTAATGAAGGTGCGTGGATGAGAAGAATACGTTCATTATAGTGCAATGGGCTATTTCAAGCTTCTTAATGTATTCATGAACACTGAACAATCGATATCACATAATATGATACACATGTACAATGTACAATAAACGCACAGACGTGAATACAGAATCAATACATATACTATAATGGCAATTGTAGGCTGTAAAGTCGCAAATTTGACTTCTACGCAGAAAAAAAAAAATCGAAAAACATTTGTTTTTTTGTAACATGACGATATAGCGTGTGCATCGTCAGAAAGGAAAATTTTGCCCCTACATCATAATGTTTTAATTCTGACTATTATTATTACTATTATTATTATCATCATTTCACTTTATTTTATTATTATCATTGTTATCATCATTGTGTGTATATATACTTTGATATGTTTGATAACTTGCATTTGTTAGTTGAATCTCACTTTCATTTTGTTGCCCCCTCTTGGTACATAGGGCTGACTGCTCAACCCTACTTCCCCTTGCTATTTCATCCTGTCCTATCACCATCCCTCTGTTGTTCCTTATCTTGTTTGATGTTGCCTCTCTATTCATCTTTTCCCTTCAAAATTTGCCCCCGTGATCCTCAGGATCACTACTGACCCTTCTCTGTCTTTTGTCTGTCCACCCTCCTGCTCTAATCCCCCTCCCTTTACCTGTTGGGCTCCTTGCCCATGACCTCCCACACTCTCCTTTGTTTTCTTTGTTCTGTGTACCCAGCCTGTCCCTAACTGTTCTTGTTGTGTGAAGTCCTTTTTACAACATGTGATTGTTTTCCCTGCTTGTTTGTCATTTTGCCTCTGATGAAGATTCTGCTAGGATTGGTCAGTGTTAATGGCCTCAAAATGTAGATCACGGATGCGTAGATGGTGTTGCATTTATTGACATGAGAAAAGCCTTTGATGCAGTGAACCACGAAATATTGTTACTGAAATTGAAGTAGCACAAATAGAAGTGTACGATAAGGTAGAAGTCAATTTGTATCTGTAAAAGGGAAAAGTCATCCATTAGAACAATACACCATGGAGTCCTACAGGGTTCAGTGTTAGCGCCATTACTTTTCTCCATATTTATTAGTGATTTACCCATGAGTATCCACAAAACAATGCTCTTGATGAAGTTTACACATGCCCCCCCCCCCCCCAAAAAAAAAAAAAAAAAAAAAAACTGCTTCTGAATATTAATAAAACTAAAGTAATGTTAATTGGGTCTAGGCAAAAAGTCCAAATTTTAAATGTCAGCAGATTACATTATGTACAGATAAGATCAACTCCAATCGAATGTGTTTCTCAGTATAAATGTCTCGGAATTATGATAGATGGTAATTTACAGTTCATTATAAAGCATGTTGATAGAGTCGCGCCCTGCAAGTAAAGTAAAAATTAGGCATTCTTAGAAGGCACAAGGGAGCGTTCAACACTCATTATCTCAGCCTATTATACTCGGGCTATATCCTCCCACATGCCTTGTATTGTTGCAATGTATGGACCAACAGATCACAACAAAATTATGAAGCAATCAAGAGGTTATACAAACGAGCCGCTTACATTATAGCTGGCTGTTTCATGGGAAACACCATCCGAGCAAGTTAATTGATCCAACAAATAAAACTTAATTGTCCAACGTTACACAAATTGTATTCAAAAGCAATGGAATGTATGACATTTGAATGTGTGTACCACCTTGCACCCTCGTTACCAGCAAATAAGTTTGTTATGCATGATGCAGTAGCCCAACGCGTTACACGCAACTCGGGGCAGTGCAAACTTGAGATCCCGAGATGTAATACCGAATTTTACAGGAGATCATTTGTGTGCACAGCGGTATCTCACTGGAATAATTCGCCATTAGAGACACGATGTTCCCCCAACTTAGGTTTGTTCAAATGGAGCTTAAGATATGTGTGTTGTAATATCCAGATTTTTTTTTATTATCCCGTTCCATACTGAATTCTAAACTGGACATAGACTTAACATGCAGGCCACCAGCTTTCCGTATGGAACGGGTTATCATTGTTATTTTTTGTTTTTTTACTCAATGACTAATACCTACACAGTTTTATTAGTTGTTTAATTTGTGCAATAGATACCGTTGGTCATCGTTTTTTTCCTAATTAAAATTCATTTTGTTCATTTAGAAACGTTGTAGTATTTACATGTCTTTGAAATTTGTTCTATAAGCGTTATATGTTGGATTTTTGATTGTATTGGAATGTATATAATCATATATATATATATATATATATATATATATATATATTATATATTCTTTATTTCTTTGTTTCTTAGTAACTGTAATTCTGGAATGCTTTATGTATTTTAAAGGGCCCCGATGAAAACCAGCCAATGCTGACTTGGGCCACCCTTTTTAAAGATGTGAAATAGATAAAAATAAAGAATGGTGAAAGTCAGTGTCCGATGACACTATGTCCTATGCCCCATGTTGTCCTATGGCGTAGCATATTGCAAAAAGCTATACATTTGATATTGATCACTGTCTGGTTTAAACTAGAATGATGTATATTCCTGCATGGTTTATAGACCATCTTCATAAGATAAAAACAATGCATAAAAAATTATTTGTGCATATGACGCCTATTGCCATTGTACAACCCAACACGGACTCAAACTCCATCAAACTATTTAAAATGATAAAAGGGTCGGTGTCGGCACCATATCAAATAATATTATACCCCGTCTTAACAGGCCACAAAACGCAGGGTAGCCTCGGGGTAGATTCGGGTGAAGAATCTTCCCCTGAGAAGATTGTGCCTGTTAAGACGCAACACAGTGGACAGGCACGGTGATTTGATAATCAATTTTAAATGTCTATAGATATCCTCCGTGTTTAGATGAGCAACCTATACTAAAGTGTATTATATGCAATTAATGTCAGTCAGTGTCAGTGTGTAAATGAAAACATGAACTAATCAAGACAAGCGATTGATAATACATACATATCACACGTATGTTTACAGTAAGGATAAAGGTCACTTTTGCGTACGACCATATGCCATACACGCAATTTCCGCCTCTCTAATTCCCACTGCCTTGAATACATCATTGTTAACATTTCCCGCGTCAAATAATTTTCTATGTAAGCCTGCTGAATATCTTTCACTGGGCTGCCGTACATAGCCAATCACTTATCGTCAGCCTACATGGCTTCACAACACGGAATCTTACCATTTCAATGAGTTGGTTAACCTACATTTATCTACGTTCATGCTCTGCCCGCAATTAACCTATTTCTCAATTCTGAATTTCCTCTTTCGGTGAATTAATCTACATTTTCTCTACGTTCATGCACTGCCCTGAAATAACCTATCACGTCTGTATTTTACCTTTATTGTGTGTTAACCTACATTTCTTTAACTGCCCTGCCCTGGTTTAACCTAATCAAGTCCCAGAACAAGGTTGCTGTGTGGTTATCTTTTTCTAAAAATCCATGACCCCACCATAGACTGCAGATGGAAAACTGGGATTTTCATGTGGAATGAGATTCTTCTCGAGGTCCAGCACAAGGAACTTTTGCATTTTTTTTTTCAATTGAAATTTAAAGATCTTATACACAGCTGTGATAGAATAGTAAACAATATTTTTGATGAAAAAAAAATTCGGAGAAATGCTAATAGATAGCTCATATTTATCCTATTGGATTGTGCTTCATTGTGCTACCTCATTTGCCATAACAAGATGGCTGAATTGAATATTTGAAATCAACATTATTATGATTAGACTGACTTGATACAGGATGATAAATGACAATAATACCAAAATGCTATTAAAATCAATTTAAGTCATTGATATTCATGCTTATTTAAAGTGTAATTACTTCAAGAACAAGCAAGATAGAGATTAACAGGTTGGACACAGAATACACAGGTGGGATACCAAAGGATAATGTACGCATAAATGTTTGAAATCACGTTTGAGTTTGCAGCTAACAGTGTTTTAAGGTTTAACAGATTTCTTACACACTGAATCCCCCTCATACAAAACACACACACAAACAAACATACACCATGTACACGTGCCGCCTATTATGCCTGCTGTAACCATAGCTACGAGTCGTGTATTTGGACCTTCAAAACGCAGTTTGAGACTTTTATCCACTTTCACCTTTTTTTTGGGGGGGGGGGGGGGGCAAAATATTCAATGCTCAATCCTTCACATGAGACAAGTGCAGTCTTTTCCAAAACGATATGGGGAAAGTAACCTGGTAATAAACTGCAAAAAGCAGTATCATAAGTCAACTCTGGGGTTCCCCGTGCAAGGTAAAACGCAGTAGGGTCTTCTATATCTACCATACAAACTGGTTAGTTAACCCCATAAAGCCCAAGCTATTTTGACCCCTTCCAGGCCCAAGGGGGGGGGGGGGGGGCACATTGTGCCTCCTATATAACTTTTTTTTTTTATTATGGTACATCACAGTCATATTTGGCACATGGATAGAGCAACTCATACTCTACATGACCCAACATTTGAAATTTCTCAATGTCACCTATTGAGGGCACTATTTACCAAAATATAAAGAAATACATAGGAAATATGCTAAAATGATATTTTTCTTTATATTTCTTTATCCCCAGTATATATCCTTTTATGTGGTATCAATCAATTTCATATTTTCCACAAGGGAAGAGCAAGTCAACCATCACTATTTGTTATGGTTGAAATTTCTCAAGGTCAGCATAATATGGGGGTGCTATTCATTACAATATATAGAAATACACTTGTATATCAAAACTCTGATGTATTGCTTGGGATAGGTACATATATTGGTATCACCTTTAATATTTCCATAATATTGGAAATTTGGGCTTGCAGATTGATAACATGATCAACAAATGATATTACAGGCAAAGCTTGTGTGAAAATAACACACAATAAACGGGTAGTCTTTGGAAAATGCTGTATTTTTTATCATTTCTATCATATCTATTGTTTGATGCCTACGTCATATGAAAATAAAGGAAATAATAAGAAAACCATTTCAGGGTAATTCACAACCATAATTACTTCACATTTTGGTTCTTCAGGAAATTACAGCCAAGAAAACCCACATTTCATCCATTATTATAATTGTTGATTGAAATTAGAACAGAAAAACATGCAAAATCTGACGAACATGGTTGTCAGTTTACGGTTGCCATGGCAACGAGCAATATCAAACATAACTAAATTATATACCAAAATGTTTGCAATAATATTTTAGGAAAAGTCACCAAATTTGGTTGAAATCGGGTAAAGGGTGTAGGAGTGGCAAACGAAAATACGGTAGGAGGGCACAATGTGCCCCCCTTGGGCTTTATAGGGTTAATCGACACAGTAAAGTAAGTGTTCAAGTTTGTCTAAAAGGACAGAATTCACCGTATACGTAGACTGTTGTTCCAAGTTGATTTGCATATTGAGCCATTCAGAATAGAAAAATATATACAGCCGATGAGCCTATTAGAATTACTTATGCAATGGCAAGCAGAGTTCAATTCATTGCTGTTACGACTTAGAAAAAGGTATCATTGTTACAAAGAGGCTGAATTCATAGACATAACTATACCGGTTCAAATGAAATGAAAATCATATAGTTATTCAAATTCATAGGAATAGAGGACTCTTTATTACATGTTTTATCATTATTATTATTGTCATAATTATTATGATTATTTATTCCTTTATTAATTTGTTTTCTTTTTTTTTAATCAGACATCTCAGGTTTTGGTATACATTTTCTAATCAGTCTTGCTTTGAGTATTGCTGACTGGTTGGCTCTATATAGATGTCTTATATCTGTAGATCAAATTTTGTCGTGAGATTTCGTAATAAATAAGTGTCACTTTTTTTCGGACGGTGTCATTTTTTGGTGCCTGTATCCTTTTGGCTTCAACTTACTTAATATGGTTAGGGTTAGGGTTTAGGTTAGAGAGTTAGGGCCCAATGTTGAAACTAGTCTTACTAGTTAACCCCTTCGATACTGAACACCATAGACTTTAAAAATAGGCCACCAGGTTCCCGCATAGAACGGGTTAAGAACAGATATAGACATACTGTATGTGTTAGAAATCCTCGAGATATAATTATTAACTCCAAAAAATTTGAAATCTTCACTCTGAGTAGTTTTTGCTCCGTTTTTAAACTCTCTCTCTCTCTCTCTCTCTCTCTATATATATATATATATATATATATATTGTACACTAATTATTTTTATTTTTTTAAAGCAAACGATTGTACTGTGGAGTGGTTGGCTCTGGATATTCTCTGTTCCATTATTTGAGTGCTCTTCCTCCTTTGTTTGAAAGTATCTGTTAATTAAAAATGTCTTCAGAGACATTTTATAAATGCTGCATGTTTCTATTAAATTTGGTCCTCAATATTGTTGTTTAATCTAGGTAAAAAGTCAGTGAAACAATTGTATATGTGGGTTGTGTTATTCCAACACAGCCTGCGGGAAACGGTACCACATGCTGCTTTAATACATAATCACATTATATCAATATCGTAAATATAAACACACAACACGTAGGGAATACAATTTTTTTTTTCATTTTCATTTCACACATGCATGTTCACATGCATGTTTTTTTATTTTCATTTCCAATCAAACACAGGTATACACTTTGACATGATTACATATATCGGAACATAATAATACATATTGGTTCTTAAAAGAACTTCATGGAAATAAAAATTGAGGGGCTGCTAAAAAGCGAACTTGTAGATTGCAGTCCCCTCACTTACGTTACATTACTTCAATACATTCATTTAGGCCTATATGACTTTATAACACAATACATTAATTATACATGATTTATAACACAATACAACGATACATGTACCGTACAAGCTAATCATTGAAAGTATACAGTTTTCATTTAATCGAATCGGATGATTACATGAAGTATACGCTTTCACATGTATACACATACACTTACACAAACACAAACACAAATATGCTGCTCTCAACAAACATTTTTATTTTTTTTCCAAAGATGAACATAAAGAAGATGTTGAAGTATTTGCAGTTTATTCAAATGACATAGTCGTATACGCCTTGTTTCATCCGAGAATCATATGAGCCACAAGCATTATGTATACATTTATATGTAAACGCAATTTCTCTCAACTTTTCGAATAGTCCTATTCTTTCTTAAACATTACACTCATGTGCAAGGGTGTCATCTTCAACTAAGCAAATATCGTCTGCATCTGACACAAACGCATATATCCACATTATTTATATACAACACATATATTTACAGCCTTTGTCATATTTCATACATTCTTACAGTTTGAAGTTCTTCAAACACTAAGTGTTTCTCTATCATGTCTATGCCCTTACGTGTAGACCCTAACTTGATCCATTACCATGTTACCATTTTGGAAATGAACGTTATATCCTCACATGTTTAATCGGAACCTAATGGCTACATAAGCTATTGCACCGATGTGTTTGTATCTTGTGTATGTATAAAAATGGCAAGAGATACTACATATATAAATTTGGTAAGTCTGCGAAATATACTGATTGTATATTCCAGGTGAACTATGCTGTAAAATTGAACATTCCAAAATCGAAAGGAGAATTAGCGGTTGTCCATTCCCAGTAGCGTTTTATTGTTCTTTTTACAAAGCAAACCCATCACATCAAATTGAGTAAAAAAGGGGGAGAGATACGCAAACTAAAACAACAAATGTAAAAGTGAACATCACTTTTCTGAATTCCGTCAGCTGAAGTCAGTATCAGTCTACTAATTCATGTAATCCACAAGTCTTTCAAATCTATACTGTTTCTGGTCTCTCACTTCTATCAATGTATTTCTCTCACATTTCAACTCACTACAAAACAAGACTTTTCATGCTTATGATATAACTTCCCTCTTGTCTTTAATGAGAGGGGAAGTGATAAACAAGTTTAATCACAAATCATATGTCCTCAGGAAAGCGATATGAGGAAGGAAATAGACATTGGCCTGCAGTCGATATTTCACGTATTTACATAAACATGAAAAAGTGATACAACACAGTACAAAAAGACGTATTTCGAGTTCGCCTTTGACTGATATGACTTAGTAGTCAATGCACTAAATACTGGTATTTAACGTTTTCAGTTTTGACCCTTTCTTGATGTAGTACATAAATTTCATGTAGATAAACAAGCCATTCGAGTTATCCTAGGCACAGCATGTTTACAATATATAAGTATCATAATGTGGAATTCACCTGGCTATGATTAGTCTGTATTTGCCAGCTTCGTGAGTATTTTCACCGAATCTGCAACTCACAATTCATACATTTCGTTCACATGCAGTTAACATACGCTTCACCATGTGAAATACATTGTTTAGTAAGTGTTTTGTGGAACTTGACAGAGCACGAAATATCTTGATCATAATACAACATTGTCTTCTACTTCATATTCATATTCAGTCGTATCTGTACAAGAAAACAAAATACACGAAGAGTCATCATTATAGAACAAAAATTAACTATACCTTCAAACAATGTCATAGACTGTTCTGCACAACGACAGAATATTGTAATCTGATTTCCAATATCATCACAATGTATAAGATACACTGAGTACCTGATAAACAACCGGAAGAGAGTGAGTTTTAAGTAGTGAAATAAGTAACATCAATGAACGAAGGCAAACATTATCCGCATTCATTCACACAATTGACACACATAGTAGTACTTGTAGTAGACACACGATGTATCATACTGGATTCTTTCTCCTTACATATGACAATATAATAGTATTTAGATAAGCATTTCTGTACAAATAAAGTTACAGATTTGGAAGTGTTTAAAATTGCAGTGATTCCAATTTTACAAAGTGACATCTATAACTTCAAATATCTGTAATCCTTGCGAATGTAAACTGTCGAACATATCAAGCATATAACTACTCATAACGCATTGTCGACACATCGGAGCACGGCTGGAAGAATCAACATCAAGTGGCTGCGATGCATGTGAAACTGAGTATTCATCAATATATCCCATGAAAACACTAATAAAAAAGATACCTAGAGCTTCTTACAGCCTGAAAAATAATCATGTAAATAAGCTGCCAAGTGAATTTTAAGCATTACGCAAATGACGTTAAAACATCCAATGTGTTCCGTCTGAAACTTACTGCAAATCCAGATACCATCGTATATCCCCTATCTGTATAACATATCATATGGGATATAATTACGATGAGACAATGTCTCGTCTAAACAGCTAAATGTTTCAGGAATCCTGTAATGAACTTTATCACATCAAATATGAAGTATTATTATGGATATAAACCCTCATAGTATTGCAAAGTGTACATCCATATGTTGCAAAATGGTTTCACACACTTTATTAATGCTCTGTAAATAGCACCAACTTGATTTATTGCCATGTTACCATTCTGTCAATATAAACTTTATTATCTACACAAACTTGTAAACTATTGATACATAATATCACAGGCTTTGTGTACGGGTGTGTCTGTTTCTTGGCTATAATATACAACAAAATCTACAACACACATTTTTGCTAAGTGCACAAAGTGGTATTGTTTGTACATTCAAAGAGCACTTATAGAAGCTTGCCTGGTTCTCCTTATACAAGTAATTTTATTTCCTTCACGACAGAGCAAACAACTCACATCAAACTTCATTAAAAAACCCCGAGAATAGCGTATATAAACTGAAAAGAAAAGACAACATTTCTTCTCTGATTTCGTCCAGTTACAGTAAGTATCCGTCATTACCAGTCCACAGGCCTTTCAAAATTACATTTTCTTACACTTTCTATGCTGTCACTTTTAACAAGACTTTACTTCCGTCAACTCAACATAAAACAACACAATTCGTTCTGATAATTGATTATAAACAAAAGTAGATGCGTAAAAACGATGCGTAAAAACTCAAGATGCGTAAAAGCTCAAGATATAGATTTGCACGTCATCTGCATACATACAGTGTATGATACTTAACATTTTCAGCACGACGAAGATTTCCAAGAGGACTGGCATACATGGTGAAGAATAGGGGCCCAATTACAGATCCCTGTGGAATACCAACTACTGAAGTACACTCCTTAGACAAGTGACCAGACACGCAGACACGACTCCTTCGATTCATGAGGTAAGACGCCATCCACTGCAGAGCTGAACCTTTGATACCAAAGGTGTTGTTATCCCATAGAGATACAGATAATTGTCATACCTTGCCATACTATCCACTCGTCTTTAAGAGAGAAGAAGTAAAAGAAATTAGAGTCTCCACATGCAGCCAGTAGCAGGCGACACCGGTAGTGATTTATAAATAGGGATATTACACTGGATACTTCAGATAAACCAATACGACAGATACACTACGGCAAGAATGCACTGCACTTTTACAAATTGCAAGAACATGTATAACAGCAGCAACAACAACATACATAATCACATGTTAATCTAAATTCATTAAATGACATGCACTGTTTTACAATCGTGAAAACTTAACGTATACCATATTCTGAAAATGCACAATATTTCATGAACATCTATCAAAAATCACAATACACCTACTTAATGAAACATATCTTCTAATCCCCATTTGCGGAAGGAGAAAAGGATTTAACAAATCAACTTTGGGTTTTCTTACAAATAGTAAGAAAAAGTTGATTAAGAAAAACATCGTCAGAATTATTACAATGCAATCTAACCGAAACGAAATATTCAATGAACACTAGAAACAGAACACTGATTCCTGCCAGACAAACTCAGCATCAGACTATTTCGATTCATATACTTTTTAGATTCCCATCATCTCTATCCAGTCACTCATTCTATTCTGCAGACCTCAGCTAATTTACCAAATCCATTCCATAACGTAAAATCATTATAAGCGAAAATGCCTGGATTACCAGACGCTAAGCTGTGTCCAAATGAAAACAACAACAACAAGAACAACTTGCTACATTGAAGTCACGGTGAACTCAACTTGAGTTGCCTACTGTCATACACAGTTATACTTCTCTCATCTTCACAGAGAGGAGAATGATAAATGTTGAAAACAACCTACGTTTACGCAAGTAAATCGAGTAAACAGAAAAAAACAACAACCAACAAACATACATGAATAGGCCGACGTGGATATGTTAGATACAGGTGTACTTTCATAAAGTATTAAAGCACATACAAACACATTGATTAAAAATACAAAACCGATTCCTTGACTTCAAATAGATGGGGAATGATACAAGTTGAAAACAAACTACATTTATGCAAGCAATATTATAGGTGAAAAAATACATTGTACTGAGGTTGATATTTCACGTATTTACACAAAGTAATATATCACTTACAAAATGCATACACTATATATACGTACAACTCGTAACAAATGGTGCGGTAATCATCATCACTCGTGTATATTGAGTTCACCTTTCACTGATAATGTAGCCAATAGCCATTTTATTGGCATAGTTTGCTTTCAGTATGAACCATACTGAATGCCTTATGCCTTACATCAACATCATAATAAGCTATTTAGATTATCCTATAGGCAAAACATATTTTCATTATGTATAATAACATGCATGGAATCCAGTAGGCGTTACTGTATTTTCACAGAAGCTGCAGTTCACAATTTCCAAATTATTTTCGTTCGCAATTTACATACACTTCACTTTAGAAATACATTCTTTGGTAATTATTTTGTGGAAAGCATACTTAAGAAAGTAAGAGGTATCTTGAACATAATACAACATTTTCTTTTACTTCACACTCAGACATGTCATATAAATAATGAACAGCAACTACTTAGTCGTATCTGCACAGGAAAGAAAACGCGCAAGAGACATCGATGAAGAACCCCCCCCCCCGATATTTGAACTATCATACCCTCAAATTCATAAGACCATACCCCAATATAAAGAAGAAACTGATTTTCTAATTTCATCATAATGTATCACTCAAGCTTTCCCTGTAAAAGAGCGGGAAGGGAGTGGGCTTTCTTGAAAGCAGTGGAATAAAAGAGTACCAGTGAATGAAGGCAATCATTATCGGCATCCATTCACCCCAATAATAAATACAGTAGAAGCTATCGCAAACACATGATACATTATACTGGATTCTCTATGTACATACAATTATAAACATAAGACTTAATAAAGGTGGTTTAAAAAAAAGCATTCTGCAGGAAAAAAAAAGTTACATGTTGAGAAGTATCGACTATACATTGATTGCAATCCTTCCAATCCAATTTTTATATTTCATCTACATTAACTTGTGTAAAGTATATCATTGCGTATGTATACTGCCAATGCTGGCTACTTCGAAGATAAATCTTAATACTTATCGAACATTGAGAACTATACCCTCAATGTCTACTCCACACATGAAACCCAGGCAGAAAGAGTCAACATGAAGTGGTTGATTTAAAACACCTAATATTCCTTGATATATCTTATGAAAGCCCTAGCAAATATCAACCGCTATGCGAAGTGAAAGATAATCCCGTAAATAAGCTGCCAACTAAATTTCAAGCATGACACAAAGGACGTTAAAAAGTCCAAACTGTTCTCTCTCAAACTTACTTACTGTATATCCAGACACAATCGTACATCCCTTTATCTTTATGAGATAGTATGCATTATGAAACATAGGCCTATGATACCCAATACAAATCACTCACCCATTGTATATTTGCTAACACAATGCCTCGTCTAGTGTCCAAGCAGCATAACTTTTCCTAGATTCAGGTAGACAGAGAATTCATTGATAAACTCTCTTTCCTACGATAAGTGTTATGACTGCACTTACTCAATTTCAAAACATGAAGTTTCGACTTTTTTTGTCTCCTCCAAATTGTGTGACTTTTGAGGCCTCGCATAAAATAGTTAAACCATGAATAACTCATTGCAAAGTGAAGCTAGAAATGTGATATACACGTGCTGATTTGCAATGATCAGTGGCATTAATACTTTGATCCAATTTCAATTTGTCAGAACAAGGAGAACACAATAAACAGCTGATACTTAAACCCAATCGAATTAAAATTTTCAAAAAGCATGATTGAAGTCAATTTCCTCTGAAGGCAATGAACATGTCTTAAAGAATAATAAATAATAAATATCATTCATAAAGCCCTCATCACAATGTTTCTAAGCGCTGAGCGTCTAAAAGAAACAATTAGAAAAAAAAGAAAAAAAATCATAAATAACATCATAACAACATCATAAAAATGTAGCTGAAAAGCACAGAGGTGTTGGGTGGTGGGACTCTACATCCAACACCATCGTAGGAAGGCCGAACGCAGAGTCTTGACTTGTCTTGGGAGGAATGATTTACGATCAAACCATCACATTTTATCAGCCAGTGGGTCTTGGCATCTTTCTCAAATTCCTTTTTGACATCCTGTCAAGAGGAGGCATAGGATTGGGTGCGACTTGCACATCGACATTGACATCATGCAACAAATAGGATAGCTTGATTACCTTTCTTGGTGACATTGTTACAATCATGTATGAAACAAATGAATAACTGTAAACGTGCGATAATACGTACATTGGAAGATGGATATATATATGACACGATTGCACTACGTAACAAAAGAAAATGATCAGAGTTATCATGTTACTGATACATTTCAGATTCGAGGAACACATTCAAGTTTTAAGATATAACGGAAACACGTGAAAACTTTATATAATAGACCATAAGATTCTGGCCGGCGTCGCATCCACGATTGTCAAAGTTGGCATCTCCCCAATGTTCACATGGCATGTTCCTCGTGTACACAACCGATCTCCATAAGACTCCGTTGAGGTCTTTATAGCTGATGCCAGCGATCATCTTCTGCAACTTTAAATTCAGGCAATGATAATGGTTAGGAGTGTTATAAAACGTGACAGGCTTCGCATGCATTATAAAAGATATCTTTGCATTCCTTTCATTCATTTCAGAATAGTTGTTTTCATCTGTAATAGCTTCATTTGAATAGTCTCTGATACTGGACACACTAAAACACAGTTCTATGAAATTTCATTAACATTCTGTTTCATTCAAATCGCATCTGCAGCTATACCCATTGCAATACTGGCAGGTTCAACGTAAAAAAGTCAGGGGTAAAAATTTCACAAACAGAAATATCACAGGTAAGGACTTACTTCTCAAAACTTTTTCTACGTATTTGAACAGAAGTGTGCACTAGATTGTTGAATTTCATTTCTAAAAATGAGCAAGCAAAAGGATAGTTTCGACCACATCTCACCCCACCCTCAGCTCGGTCGGTGTGTTCACCTATTACATTTTCAAAAAAAAAAAGTTGGTCGGTATTTATCAGAAATTTACATTACAATTACAGAGTTATGTTTTTTCCGCTTTCAAGCGATTTAGATGATTCATGTAACTAAGGTATTGTCATACTCTTTTTAACGGAAAATTAAAAACATTCCACCATAACGCTGCACCAGACCGTTGAATTTCACGTCTAGAAATAATGCTAAAGCTCTCTCGTATAGAAAGGGAGGGGGACCCTCCCACGTCCTCCACCGGCTTGTGTGTTGTCCCAAAAATGCACTAAACATAATTCTTGCATGTCCATTAAAACATTGCAGCCATGAACTCGGGAGTGGTACACGTATTGACTTTATTTATTTATTTATTTATTTATTCATTCATTGCAGAAAGGCCACTCATTTTCAATTATTATACACAATACATAAAAAAAAAGTTCCGCAGCGCCTGTAATTATTTACAGCTGATTTATACAACTGTGAACTGGAAATAGCACGTCACGGTTCGGCACCTCAACAACATTTTTAAGTAATGAATTTGTAATTTATTCAATCACCTCCATGTTCCAAATGTTTTTCTGATCATCAAAACTACAGCAAATCTGAACTTCTTTTTTTTTTTTTTTTACTATGCTCCCTCATAATAATGAATGCAGTGTTAGCCACTGTGATGCCAGAACCAGAACCAGTAAATGACAATACCATTAAAAAACAAACAAACAAACAAACAAACAAACAAACAAACAAACAAACAAACAAATATATAGGAGGGCTCCTACTCTACTATCACTGAGCAGGCTATTAAGGATCATCTCTCCAAATTTGTTTTTTTGTTTTGTTTTGTTTTGTTTTTTGTTTTTTTGTTTTTTGTTTTTTGTTTTTGTTTTTTGTTTTTTGTTTTGTTTTGTTTTGTTTTGTTTTTTTTTTTGGGGGGGGGGATAAAAAATTGACGTTAAGCAACCTGACTATAAGTGAGCAGAACCACCACCAGCTACCGGGCGAAAGATCGTTAGTTTAGTAAATCGTGGATATGATGTCTGTCTAGCACTCAGAAAGTCGTGGGTTCAAATTCTATCCGACTGTATCATCTCCATGATTTTTTTTTTTGGTCATTGCTATTACTACCTAAACACTCCATAATCGGTGTATAGATATGTCAATGAAGGTAAATTTGTCAATCAATGAATTCTTATGTCTAAAAAGAGCCCGATAATAATAATCTGCGGAAAGTTTATGACATATTTGACATGACAACTAACATCCAGAGATTTCTACAAAATCAAATCATCAAATGGATGCTTCATGAACTATTCCCATGACTGATGATGAGCACATAGTTATGAATAATTAATAGTAATAACTCAAATTTACTAAGGTTATTTCTAAAACCCCTAAAAATGGCACATAAAGGTCATTTATATGCACAGAAAGGGGCATAAAGTAATGGTAAAACACATCATTAGAAGGGCAGGCTTATGATGGTGGCAAAAAGCTTTTAAGATGGTTTATACAAGTCATACAGAATTAGATTAGTCATGATACTGTGTAATTCGAATACATACTTGGTATCCCATGCTCAATGGTAAGGACGAGTTTCCCTTCTGCGTTGACCGCTGCACAGAACGGGTCCAGATCCTGTGAAGTCCGACATCTGATCAGCCTGGATGAAAGACCAATGTGTTCATGAATCTGGCTGATGTAGTGAATATGAAGTCAGACAGTGTCTCACCGGCTAGATATTACTGACAATCTCTATTAACTGTTTTGCTTGCCCTATATGTATCACACAAGCATAGTCACTCCCGCTGTCATTTTATTCCTGTATAGGCCTAATCATGTAACTATGTTTCTCTCCTCCCCTATATAGACCATAGCTCTCGGTGAAAAGAACACTTGTATTTATAAGACTTCTGACTTCCGTATGATTCCATCAATACATGGAAAGAAATGTAAGGATGTGATATGAGTTTGGACTTTTTACATCGATTTGATTTGATTTTGATTTATTTCCACTGTGTTTTCAAAAATACAAAACAAAGAAAGTTGAGTTACAGTCATTACTTTTTGTCTTTTTGACGTACCAAAAAATAATTGGAATAAAGATACTCTAACAACTTTGCAACAAATGGTAACTAATGGTAGTAGTCCTAAGAAACAAAGAGGAAAGCACAGTTTGTATTACTTAGGCTCCAGACAACTAAATCACATCCCAGTGAGACAATAACACATATTTTCTTCCTTTTCTCCTCCTAGTAGTGTGACATATTGGATTCAAAATCAATTAACCAAAAAATCTTTGTTGTCGTGATTTATGCAAAATACAGAAACCAAAGGCCTGTTCCATAGAGATTGAAAGTAAGATTCATCGTAACTCTTTATAAAACAGGACACAGATATGAAAGGTGTCAGAGCGCTCTTATCATACATATAGCTAATATCCACTGATGTCAGTTTGTTAGGATTGAGACGGCTTGCAGGGCATTACGACTTTTTAAAAACACTAGAAGTCAAACATAACGTTGAAATGCCGAGCTTCATATAAACTCACGAAATATTCTTGAGATGAGGGTAAGAGCCCGCAGATCTGATCAACTCCTTGGCCTTTTCATCCCCCAAAGACTCATCTGTTACAGACAGTCTAGTTACTGTAGGTGATGCTAGCAGTGACTGGCGAAATTGATCGTCACTTGCTACTAGCGATACGTTGCCCTGTAGGTTTATCTCCACATTGTGCGAATAGAGTGGCCACGCCTTGTCCACGTCTGAAGGAAAGGTAGGCTGATGATATTTGATGTAAACAGAGACCTTCACCACATTTGGGCACAGGGAGACCACGTTTAGCTCCTTGAGCAGTGACAGGGATTTGACATCTACACCGAGATGGACAATGGGACTTCTGACAAAACCACTCTGTAGAGGGATGAAGCGGAGAAGAAGACATGAATATTCATACTCCCTGCTGTATCACTCATCAGTGAGCTAAAAACAAATTCTTTATTCATCAAAATATATAAACGGTTACAGGCCCGTTATACATTCTAATCATATCAAATCATTGGTAGACAAAGAAAAATGGATTCTGAATATATCACACACACACATACAAACACACACACACACACACACACACAAACACGCACACACACACACACACACAAACACACCACAAGTAACAGACATTTTCACCACTGCCATCAGAGCGATTCTTAGTGTAAGAGAATATTCTTATTGTACACCACTGGTATCATCATTTTCTGACCCCCCCCCCTTTTTTTTTTTAAACTCTGCCTATTCCGTCAGCCATTAACTGCTGTCATGAAGTCTTAACATTACGCACAAATAAACACCAAATACACTGATTTCAACACATATCGTTCTACGTCAATTTGAATTTAGACAGTATTTCATTCGGGTTGCCTGATTTCACCACTTTTTTGTGTGTGTATTTTACTGGCTAATCTGTATTAAAACAAGAAACATTTTTTCAGATGCAACTGACTTCGTAGTTTAGGATTTTTCCTATGTTAAAATACCTTAAAATGTACAGCAATCTAACAGCAGTAAAAAAGGTCGAACTAAGAGAAATTATAGGGACACCGCCTTCCAAATTCTAACCCATCAGCGCTTTTAGCTCCCCTCCCGATCGACTACTTAAGAAAATATTTTCCGATAAAATGACCATGACAGGCCCTAACTATAGGATTTTTTTTTTAAATGGGAAGGGGGGGGGGGGTCCTTTCTGAGGGAGTTAAGCAACCAAGCGGGAGAGGGTCTCACTCTGGGAGGGGTATTTTTGTTGTTGTTGTTCAAGCGGACCCTGTTCGCTAGCCTGGAGGGGGGGGGGGGGGCTGTTCAAACCCCCTGAACCCCCCTCCCCCTCCCCGTTACGGGCCTGCATGACTAAATATCAGCATTAATTCTATTCCACCAACACTATGAATGAAGTATTATTGAGATCCACATACAAGCTTGCGATATGAAAGTCTTTTTCTTTTCTTTTTTTTTTGTTCGTTCTGTGACTTAATAATATAAGATCGTGCTACTGACACAAATAAGAAATCAGGCCATTTCATTACTGGAGAGCAGTGGGTTGCGCTATGGTTCTGCACTGTGTTCGCGTAGTATATCTTAAGAGTGGTGTTTCGTTAGTGAAATGACTGCTTGTTTGTGCTCCCATTCCATATCCACCACTGGTGCACCCTTTGCACACCAGCATGTCATGTCATTCAAATACATCTACTTTCTTTATCTTTGATACGGCATACTAAAGCAACATTAAAATACGTTTAGAACGAAATTATTTTTGAGACAGTGCGAATCTCTCGAACAAACCTCATTTCCAGCTTCTTCCCGGTTGTTTCCATCATGTGACGTGGAAAGCTGAAGACCAGATTAAGAAAGAAAAAAAAATCTGATTCTTTGATTAGAACAAATCAAGATGAAACAAAGACGTTTAGTGAATATCTATTGAACAATTACTGTATGAGATCAACAATATCAAATAGCACAAACAACGTCGAAAAATGCGCTTAGGGGGAGAGAGGAAAAGGAAACAGCAACAGGTAGACGCAAAACATCTCGAAAAGTTACCAGCGTGATATAAAGAAATGCTTGGCTAATCAAAATTACGATATACATAAAACAATTCACATTTGCACCCATCATAATAATATAGGAAACATTGGCAGCATGATTACATGCACAAACACAATTCAAGTACACACAAATATTACATTAGTAAATGTGTACAACTTATTAATTTTCTGGTAATCACGAAATTAAGCTTAAAAACATTTAACAATAATCTCTTCTTTCTTTTTTGGTCATTCTTTAGGTTAAGGCAGGCACCCATTAACATGATTAGTGCCGAAATTGAAGCATGATTACATATCCAGACGGACTAGATGCACATCCTATAAAGTGACATTGTGTATATATACTGTGGACGGACAATGAGAAGAGCCATCTTAATCTCCGTCTCTCTATTTCGCTTCCCCTTGCAAACATTTTCAGGACACTAAATCATCGGCTTTTTGCAAAATAGAAAAGAGTGAGATTGAGTTAAACACTCATTTTTCCCTTTATGGGTGTAATAATTCTCAGGAGTAACATTTATAAACCTGCATGTGCTCGTGTAGATACAGTATCAGTGAACCAATTACATTCATACAATGTAGGACCGAAAGCTATCTTATTACAGACGGATTTCACGGTTTCAAAAGAAACCCAATTTCCTTTTGATTTTTTTCCCCGAACTTACCTCATTCTTAACATGTCGTACAGTAAGGGAATTCAGACAGGGCAGATGTAAAATCGAGTGAAGAATACTTTTTGAGGTTGACATTCCGGACAAAACCAATCGCTGGATCTAGTGATTGCATAAAGAATATTTACATTTGTTATCTGACTTTGGTTATTGGTAGAAGTCATTGCCGGTAGAATCACTTTTACATAATCAGGAAGTAATCTGTCATGGGTGTCACCAAGGCGGGGGGGGGGGGGGGGGGGGGGGGTGCGTTGGATGCGACCATGGAAGGTCATTTCGAGTAAACTTAAGAAATAACAACAACAAAAACCCTTCATAGCTTTTTTATTTGTCCAATAATATTCTATTTCATTGTTATTGGCAGGCAACATTGTATATATAAATTAGTACATTTATATTATTATCACAATTAACATTTACATTAATTGTGGAGAGGTCATTTTGTGTGATAGAATTGGGTCGTTCTTTTGAATCATAGACAGGATAGGCTGTTATAGTAATGGTATGGTAAAAGCGATAGATAAGAGAATTTTGTTACTTTTTTCAGCTTTTAGTCCGTATTGCCTACGGAAATGTAGTTGTCTACCCTGTATAATGTCCCTCGTCACTATACAAATTCATCATGTGTGTGCATCTGTTTGTGTGCACGTCTGTGTGTAGACATGGAGTTATAATGTGCATATGTATATGCCATTGTGTTAAATGCATGAAATGTCTTCCATTTGTCTCTTATAAGCAATAATAATATGGGGAAAATATAACTATGGAACCGCTTTAAGAGGTACCCAGCTTAAACTTTGCACATGCATAAATAAGTGGATAAATCTGTTCCAATCAACTCACGATTGCACATATAAGGTCAAGGGTCAAAGGTCATTGTTGAAGTTAAAATTGTTCTTTGTCTTCTTTTTTCTTCTTGTCCAAACCTCTTGAATTCAGGAATATTAGATAATATTCTTCTCTGGAATCAAAACTGACATTGTCTTAAAGTGTATCTTTGGTCAAAAAATATTTTTGATATGTGAAAGAGATATATTTTAGTAGACTGTTGCACCAACAATCAGGAAAAATGTTACATATAAATGAAGAAAAAATATATTTGATATTCAAAATAAGAACTGAATCAGTGAGTCTGAAAGGAAAGACTGTCAACTTTCTTTTGTTCTCAGGAACCAGGAAGGGATTAAGGAACTAGCAAGAGATTAGGCAGCCTGGGAACAATCGCAAAGTTATCGTCTTCTTTTCAGACAAATTGGCTTTAGTGGTATGTTCATAACTTTAAATGTATTTTTCTTTGCTGATATTAAACCTTTTTTTTGAGATTCTTGGTCTAATAGGTTACTGAAATGTAACTTTTATACATATCAAAAAATATATATTTTTTTTTTGGTCAAAGATACGCTTTTTTCCCCCAAACTGCATCGTCCAACATTCTATAAAGTGCGGTGTTCTTGTCATGTATTTTTGCCAGTGTGATGGAATAGGCCTATGTAAATGGACACCATGCCCCCACTCTCAAAGCTACACCATAAGTTTCCAATGTTCTCAGGTAAGAGTGTCCTAGAATGCATGGAAGGTGATCTTGTGATACTCAGGTGAGCGCGTGACCGCCGGGTCTCTTGTTTTCTCTCACAGGCTTTATGTCGTGATTTTTGTTTGTTTCTCTTCTTTGTGTTGATCTTGATTTTTTTTTTGTTGTTGGCTAGTTTACTCTCTGTGAATTCTCCCTTCAAATCTCTCAAGAATATTCTATACCATATCTGTTTTTCTTCACTTTTTTTTCAATGGAACTTCGAAGGGAGAAGGCATGAAAACAACATCTGATTTTTTTTTCTCAACGATATAATTAAATTCTTTAAATGAATTTTATTCTGGATAATCTAAAAGCCGATAAAATCGAGACGGTCGATGAGTACTAGGACCAACTATGCTAAACACACATTAGATACAGTACTCTCCGCATAATCGGGTAGGCTCGGGCAGAGCGTTTCTTACCCGATTAACAGAAGAACACGTCTCATTCACAATTGACACACACAATTTGTACGTACATGCATTTTACACTGCACAAAACACCTACACTGTATACTTAAAGGACAAGTCCACCTTCATATATATAAGGATTGAGAGAATGCAGCAATATTAGTAGAACACATCAGTGAAAGTTTGAGGAAAATTGGACAATCCGTTCGAAAGTTACGAATATTTTAAGTATCTGCGCAGTCACTGCTGGAAGAGAAGACTACTACAGTGTATGATGTCACATGCGTACAACTATATAAGGAAAATAAAAAGAGAATTTCACAAAACTTTACTTTTTGAATAAAGTACACATTTCTTCGACTTGCTACTGACATATGTTAAGGGTAATATTATTCCAACTGCCTTCTGAAAGACAGAAGTCGATTGTTCTTTTGTTATGCGAGAAAAATGGAAATATGTTGAATTTTCTTTATTCTTTCTTTATATCGTTGTAATCATGTGACATCACAAGCTATAGTAGTCTTTTCATCCAGCCGTGACTGAGCAGAAACTTCAAAAATTCATAACTTTTCAACGGATTGTCCGATTTTGCTCAAACTGTCACTGATGTGTTCTACTAATATTGCTGCATTCGCTCAACCCATATGTCTATGAAGGTGAACTTGTCCTTTAACACGCATGCTTGCACGGCACATAAACCTTACACTTGCTCGGTCACGAGCAATAATTTACATTCTTTTTATGGACAAAAATGTCTTCAGAAAACTTTGTCGTTTGACTATAGACTCCTCGATCGATAATATGCAGGCATTTTCCAAAATGAACACGTCTCTTTGCGTGCACTAGTCAAGTAGAACGTTGGGTTACTTTTCGAGAAGTGAATGAGGAAAAGCAAAATTATGGAGCTAGTGAATGTACTGATTTTCGTTGCAAATTTGTCGTATGGTGAATGTTGTTGCGGAGCACGGGAGGAGCGCATGTGTCTTCAACTCCTGTCTGTCTATGCAGTTGTGAGTGCCAGCTACGTTTGTAATGTTCGTTTACATGTGGCAAGTCGGTACTGGTACATGTATTTTCATGTTTAATCACTCCCCAAATGATCAGTCTTCTTTGCAAATTAAACAGAGAATGCGATTAGCCGTGGAAAATTTGACATTCATAATTTCTTCAAGTGTTATATCTGCGATAAATGTGGGTAAAAATTAGATTAGAACAAAATTATTTACCCGTACCCATTTATGCGGAGAGGCAACCCGATTATCAGGTAAATTTAATGTGCACTGGAACTGACTTTGACATTACTACCCAATTAAACGGAGTACCAATTAAAGCGATACCCGATTACGCGGAGAGTAATGTATTAACTTTGAGACATTGTAAGAGTAAAATGTGAAATTAGAAAAATTAATAGTAATTTAGTGTTCAAAGCTTCATGCCACTACGTACTTTCCAGCACCGGTACTTTACATTATGCACGTATAGAATAGCACAGCATACACACAAGTAAAGCACTGCTGGTAGGGGTGTCAGAATTTCATGCCATAGTATACATTTAACATTCGAGGTAACTTTGCTTTCAGACTAGTTGTCACACACTTAATAGCTGTGAAGTCAATTATATATGATAGAGTCCATTCCTACAAAACGTTTGTAGAGCTCAAACTCAACACCCTAGCAGTATTTAACGCACAGTAAATAAAAGTAAACGCGTCACGTGGGACTTCATAAAAAACTCGTAATTTCTCTGGTTTCTCTGCCTTTTTTCATTCGCTCTCGTTTTCGGCTTTTCATCCCTGATCGTTTTCACTGGATGTTTTGTAATGTCACTGAATTCACTTTCATTTTCCTTCATTGCTTGATCCAAATATGAAAGCCGAAAGCCAACATCTATTGTTTACAGATAAAGTCAGTAGACAATGGTAGAGGGTCAAGTCAATACTGCTCTCTGATTGGCCAATTTCTCTATGATGTCATTGGAGTGGATGTAGTACCTTTTGAAACCGAACAGTTTTATACACTTTCTGGTTGGAAATTCAGCTTTTCGTTAGTACAAGTGTAAAGAGGTCCTAAAAATGAGTACATCAAACCGAAAAAGGTGTTTTGATGAAAAATGGAGGTAGTATACCTTTTGCAACTGAGCTTGGCTATATTTGATGAAACGCTTACACGCTTGCTCACACGTATGGAACAGATGTATGGGACCACCGTCTTCTCCCATTTTTTTTTTTTTTTTGCCCCTCAACATGGCTTGATGACGTTATTGGAACCTCGTCCTACATGTTAAATTTATGGAGGCCATTATTTTATGAATGGAGAGATGGCCTAACTAGGACAATTTTGGGCAGTTTCATCCAAGGGGCTTACAACAGTATTATGTTTTCTATGGCGGCAATCTTCAACTCAACATGGTGGCCTATATAATGATCCACAATTAGGAAGCAGCTGTACTGGAACGTTGGACACCACAAGCATGTGCATTCTTGAAAATTTCCTGCTTCTACAATAATGGCAACCTGGGATATGGGTAAAAACGCTATGGCGGCCGTTTTGGATTTCAGATTGGCAACCTACAAACTGCATCAAAACAATCCACAGTATCAGAAAAAGACATATCAGATTGTCTGACAACACAACCATGCATTTTGCACCGAACTTGAAGATACTAGTATGGGTCAAAATACGGTTTGCTATGGCGGCCATTTTAAAATTCAAAATTGCGGCTGAAGACGTGGTTGGTCTTTGGGGAATTAAAACTCCAAAAGTGACAAAATCAGCAAACACACACACACACACACACAAATCAATTTTAGCACACACACACACATAAAAAAAACCTCCTCACGGGATTACACAATAGCCTCTACTATATCTCGTGATCTTTTTGCATATGGAAATCTCTAGTCTAAAATACTTGCACACCAACATGGCGTGACGTGAATGATTTATGTCGCCGGCATAATTCATTCACGTCATGTGCAAGGCGCGCTCGCTATGGAGACGCACCTTGACCTAATAAGATTTAGCAAAATACATTCCAAGGCCATAACATTACACCTTTATTTCACTTGCACTATAAAGTGATGAACATTTCTGTTTAGGATGTTCTAAACACATTACACACATACAACCACTATGCTATTGCAACTTTTCTTCACTCCTTTATTGTACAGAATTCTGACATTGCATTTTACGCTTCGATGAAAAATGCAACAAAGAAGTCGTATGGTTATCTTCAGAGAGTGAAGGTAAGACATAGTGCAGATACTCTTGGCGTACGCCTGTGATGCAGCAGCCGAGATGACGGGTCCTCCAGTGTGTATCATTGATTTCAGCTTTTCAGGACAGGAGTATCGTGAAAAATATTACGAAATGCTATGGTCATACTATGAATTGGTTTTGAAATGTCTCGCTCTTTCAGTGCAAGGAAAAAACGACTAGACTCTCTAACGTGACTTATTGATTCCAGGCATACAATATTGTAGGATGATTTAATGTAGCCTGTTATGAACACTGAATGTTACAAGAGGATCATACATTCTATCACTATACTCTTGTTAACGCAAGGGGAAACACCACGCAATCATGAGGATTCTATGAATTCAAAATTTTGAAAGCCTACAAAAATTAGATGTGATAATAAAAAAATATCTGATACATTGTGTAATAATGTAACAGACTTTTTTGAGAAAATAAGCCAATGTTACAGACTGGAAGAAGAAGAAAAATGAATATGCCTATTATGTTCACACAAAAAACCTTTAAATCTGAAGGATGTTGATCTACCGCTCCCTTTTTAAAGTATTAAACGTTTGACAGTTAATTCATAATAAAAGGGATGGTACAGTATTGGTGGAGATGAGAATTGGGCTTTTAAGTTTTTGCGAGATACCAAGAAAACACTGATGATATAGTACAGAGCATACCATTTTAAGAGGAATTCAAAGTTTATTTGATGAAAATCGGGTTTGGAATGACAGAAACATCCAAAAACAAAGTAAAACAAAGCGATTCTAATAAAGTGTGGGTCCCACACTTTATTAGAATCGCTCTTTTTTTTTTGGATATCTCAGCCATTTCAAAGCCAATTTTCATCAAGTAAATGTTGAATTCTTCATAGAAATACATGCTCTTTCATATTTCATAGGAGGTTTCTCATTATCTCACCGAAAAATAATAGAGACCTGAAATTAGGTCTCAACCAAATCTATACGATCCCTTTAACGCAATGAATAAGTATTTTTTCTTTTTCTTTGATTAAAAAAGATGTTTTTAATAACATACAACATCATTATTTCTAGTACTGAAATCCGATAAAACGAAAGTCTGTTATTTGGTCTTCTCTCTGATATTAGATTACAGGAGAAAAGAGACGATTAGAGAATAATACCTGTGTTCCTGAAGATGCTGCATCGAGGGCAAAGTAAAACTCGTCTGATATCTGGACATCATGAAGCTGCAGACTTTGAAGGCGTGGCATCGAGCAGATACTCTTGGCGTAGGCCTGTGATGCAGCAGGCGAGATGACGGGTCCTCTAATGTGTGTCACAGCTTGGAGCTTTGCCGAAACGAATAAGGTCGAAAATTATATGAAATGATACGGTATCATGGGTAAGGAGAAATAGATATAAATCATTTTAACAAAACCTACTCAAACGAATTCAAAGGAATGAACAAACCTGATACTACGACAGTTAATAGAGTACAGAGTTTATGGATTGAAAAGATCCTTATCTCGATAGGATGAAATCAATGTACTTGTATTACAAATTTGCAGGCCCTGACGTTATTCTTTTATTTCATTTACATCACAAAGCAATGAACACTTCTTGTCGTGTGTCCTGAAAACATTACACACCTGATATTTTCATGTAATTGCATGTTTTCTTCATCCTCTGTTTGATAACTACTCTGTTTTTTAATTTATTGTTATTAGGTATTATTGCCTTCCTTGCAAAATGCAATTAAGAAAAGAGAAAACACGATACCCTTGCTGCTGATGCTGACGCCTTGAGGGCAACAAAGAAGTCGTCTGGTATGTTGACATCAGTTATCTTCAGAGAGTGAAGGTGTGACATAGTGCAGATACTCTTGGCGTACGCCTGTGATGCAGCAGCCGAGATGACGGGTCCTCCAGTGTGTATCATTGATTTCAGCTTTTCAGGACAGGAGTATGGTGAAAAATATTACGAATTGCTATGGTCACACTATGAATTGGTTTTGAAATGTCTCGCTCTTTCAGTGCAAGGAAAAAACGACTAGACTCTCTAACGTGACTTATTGATTCCAGGCATACAATATTGTAGGATGATTTAATGTAGCCTGTTATGAACACTGAATGTTACAAGAGGATCATACATTCTATCACTATACTCTTGTTAACGCAAGTGGAAACAACATACATGCAAGCATTAGGATTCTATGAATTACATATTATGAAAACCTACAAAACATTAGATGTGATAATAACGTTTGACAGTTAATATAAATTAACGCAATGAATGTTTTTTCTTTTTCTTTGATACTAGAAAAGATGTTTTTAATAACATACAACATCATTATTTCTAGTATTGAAATCTGATAAAACGAAAGTCTGTTATTTGGTCTTCTCTCTGATATTAGATTACAGGAGAAAAGAGACGATTAGAGAATAATACCTGTGTTCCTGAAGATGCTGCATCGAGGGCAAAATAAAACTCGTCTGATATCTTGACATCCTGAAGCTGCAGACCTTGAAGGCGTGGCATCGAGCAGATACTCGTGGCGTAGGCCTGTGATGCAGCAGGTGAGATGACGGGTCCTCCAATGTGTGTCACAGCTTGGAGCTTTGTCGAAACGAATAAGGTCGAAAATTATATGAAATGATACGGTATCATGGGTAAGGAGAAATAGATATAACTCATTTTAACAAAACCTACTCAAACGAATTCAAAGGAATGAACAAACCTGATACTACGACAGTTAATAGAGTACAGAGTTTATGGATTGAAAAGATCCTTATCTCGATAGGATGAAATCAATGTACTGTACTTGTAATACATACTGTACAAATTTGCAGGCCCTGACGTTATTCTTTTATTTCATTTACATCACAAAGCAATGAACACTTCTTGTCGTGTGTCCTGAAAACATTACACACATGATATTTTCATGTAATTGCATGTTTTCTTCATCCTCTGTTTGATAACTACTCTGTTTTTTAATTTATTGTTATTAGGTATTATTGTCTTCCTTGCAAAATGCAATTAAGAAAAGAGAAAACACGATACCCTTGCTGCTGATGCTGACGCCTTGAGGGCAACAAAGAAGTCGTCTGGTATCTTGACATTAGTTATCTTCAGAGAGTGAAGGTGTGACATAGTGCAGATACTCTTGGCGTACGCCTGTGATGCAGCAGCCGAGATGACGGGTCCTCCAGTGTGTATCATTGATTTCAGCTTTTCAGGACAGGAGTATGGTGAAAAATATTACGAAATGCTATGGTCATACTATGAATTGGTTTTGAAATGTCTCGCTCTTTCAGTGCAAGGAAAAAACGACTAGACTCTCTAACGTGACTTATTGATTCCAGGCATACAATATTGTAGGATGATTTAATGTAACCTGTTATGAACACTGAATGTTACAAGAGGATCATACATTCTATCACTATACTCTTGTTAACGCAAGTGGAAACAACATACATGCAAGCATTAGGATTCTATGAATTACATATTATGAAAACCTACAAAACATTAGATGTGATAATAACGTTTGACAGTTAATATAAATTAACGCAATGAATGTTTTTTCTTTTTCTTTGATACTAGAAAAGATGTTTTTAATAACATACAACATAATTATTTCTAGTATTGAAATCTGATAAAATGAAAGTCTGTTATTTGGTCTTCTCTCTGATATTAGATTACAGGAGAAAAGAGACGATTAGAGAATAATACCTGTGTTCCTGAAGATGCTGCATCGAGGGCAAAATAAAACTCGTCTGATATCTTGACATCCTGAAGCTGCAGACCTTGAAGGCGTGGCATCGAGCAGATACTCGTGGCGTAGGCCTGTGATGCAGCAGGTGAGATGACGGGTCCTCCAATGTGTGTCACAGCTTGGAGCTTTGCCGAAACGAATAAGGTCGAAAATTATATGAAATGATACGGTATCATGGGTAAGGAGAAATAGATATAACTCATTTTAACAAAACCTACTCAAACGAATTCAAAGGAATGAACAAACCTGATACTACGACAGTTAATAGAGTACAGAGTTTATGGATTGAAAAGATCCTTATCTCGATAGGATGAAATCAATGTACTGTACTTGTAATACATACTGTACAAATTTGCAGGCCCTGACGTTATTCTTTTATTTCATTTACATCACAAAGCAATGAACACTTCTTGTCGTGTGTCCTGAAAACATTACACACCTGATATTTTCATGTAATTGCATGTTTTCTTCATCCTCTGTTTGATAACTACTCTGTTTTTTTAATTTATTGTTATTAGGTATTATTGTCTTCCTTGCAAAATGCAATTAAGAAAAGAGAAAACACGATACCCTTGCTGCTGATGCTGACGCCTTGAGGTCAACAAAGAAGTCGTCTGGTATATTGACATTAGTTATCTTCAGAAAGTGAAGGTGTGACATAGTGCAGATACTCTTGGCGTACGCCTGTGATGCAGCAGCCGAGATGACGGGTCCTCCAGTGTGTATCATTGATTTCAGCTTTTCAGGACAGGAGTACGGTGAAAAATATTACGAAATGCTATGGTCATACTATGAATTGGTTTTGAAATGACTCGCTCTTTTATTGCAAGGAAAAAACGACTAGACTCTCCAATGTGACTTATTATATCCCTCATGTAAAGCTTCTTGCCATAGGATTGTACAGAGCACGAACATGGTGTAGTTTTACTAGCTAGCACGAGCAGCTGGATGCGGTGCAATTGGTTACTAGCCAGCGTGATATAGTACTTTTGGGAATCCACGATTTGCACCCAATCGTGATCGTGTGATCGATATCTACATTTCTCACTTAAGAATGTACGCAGTGTGCGTAGTAGCGATACTTTTGAGCGACAGTCCTGTGGCTTGTAGCTAGGTAGCTAGCGCTAAGAGAGCGCGGAGCGCGCGCGCGGTGTGCGATGCGACAGCTCCAGCATTACAGAAATCTGTGGTCCGATATATGGCGTGGGTGTGTGCGACGTTAGTGGACGTGTGATCAATGCATTCAGCTCAACTGACAAAGTGACTGCTTATCAAGTAACGGAAGAATGATCGCAGGAGGACACCATATCAGGTACGAATTAGGAATAAACTAAAACCGATTTTGAAGATGATCTGTGTAACGAAGCCGCTTTAGGCCAACTAACGTAGTCCTGGACCTCCTCGATCTTTCGGAGTTTTGCACGCTGTTAGTGTAGCTCGTGTGTAGGAATCAACAACAGCGCGGCGGTGTCGTTCGCTACGCGCTGCACGCACTGCTGCTGCACTGCTACGGCCTAACGTTAGATTTATCGTTCACGAAACCTGTACACTTTTCCAAAAGGGAACCGTCATTACTCTAGTAAAATGCTCGAGAGGGATATAAAATAAATATCGACTGCTTTCTTTCGGGCCATGGTAAAACTATTTGACCTCGGTGATGTCTCAACAGTGCCATGTCCCTCGACTTCGTCTCGGGACATAGCACTGTTGAGACATCACCTCGGTGCAAATAGTTTTACCATCTCCCTCTGCAGCAGTCGATATTTGTATTTATATACCTCATTTATAGAATCCTCTCATCTGATTGGTTAAAAGGGGAGTCATGAAAATAACTGTGCCCTATTTTTGAGTTACTGTGACCGGGGCCCGGGCACAGTTAGTAAATAGGTTTTAGAGACAGTCGCGACCCCGTACACGTAGATCGCTCATATGTACGCACCAATGATACGACCGCATTCAATCAGCGTGCTGTAAAAGAGACTAGCGGACTGGTTTGGAGACAATCGCAACCCCGTAGTACACGTAACGTACAATGTATATGTACACATCACTGTACGCGCCAATGATACGACCGCCGCGCTGTCGATCAGCATTGATTACGAGTGCTGTAAAAGAGACTAGAATCTATATTTTCGGTATCTATATTTCGGAATCTATATTTTCGGTATAAAAAACAAATAATGACTGCTTGATATTCGGGGTACAGTTAAAATTATGTAGGCCCTCGGTGATGTGAAAACCGTAACCATGCCCTCAGCTTCGCTTCGGGCATAGTTACGGTTTTCACATCACCTTGGGCCCATAATTTTAACTGTGCCCCTCATAGCAGTCATTATTTGTATAGTCATACCCCCACCCACACATAGTGTGTAGGGGGGGGGGGGGGGTATATAGGAATCACTCTGAGGTCGGGTGGCCGGTCGGTTGGCCGGGCGGTCGGTCGGTCGGTCGGTCGGGCGGTCGGGCGGTCGGGCGGTCGGTCCGTTGCAAAATCTTGTGGGTCGAACTCTGATCCTCTCTCATTTTTTGAGCAATTGACCCCAAATTTCGCATGTGAGACCACTATCAAAGATTGATGTGCAAGACACCTTTTTCGTTAGTATCGCATAATGCGTTGCCATGGCAACGGCATATTTTCGTAAAAACTTGTGGATCGAACTACTCTCTCATTTTTTGAGCAATTCTCCCCAAATTTAGCATGTGTGACTGCTATCAAAGGGAGATGTGCAAGACACATTTTTCGTTAGTATTGCATAATGAGTTGCCATGGCAACTGTATATTTTTGTAAAAACTTGTGGATCGAACTACTCTCATTTTTTGAACAATTGACCCCAAATTTGGCATGTGTGACCGCTATCAAAGGTAGATGTGCAAGACACCTTTTTTGTTAGTATTGCATAATGCGTTGCCATGGCAACGGCATATTTTCATAAAAACTTGTGGATCGAACTACTTTCTAGTTTTTTGAGCAATTAACTTCAAATTTAGCATGTGTGACTACTATCACAGGCAGATGTGCAAGACACCTTTTTCAGGAGTATTTCATGATGTGTTGCCATGGCAACGGAAGATTTTCATAAAAATCTTACAAAATGTTGTGGATTGCACTACTTTCTTAGTTTTGTAGCATTTCAATTTGAATTTGGGATGTGCGATCAATGTCATGTATATTTGTGCAAAACACCTTTGATGTGTGTGTTAATAAATCTGTTGCCATGGCAACATCAGTTTTTTTTAACCAATCATACAAAAATGTGTGGATTAGCTTAACTCCTTCAGTTTTCAAGCATTTGGCTCAAAAATTGGCTTATGTGACCACTATGGTACGTAGATGTGCATACTTACTCTTTCGTCATTGGTGATCAATGTGTTGCCTTAGTAACAGCATAGTTTGAATGAAAATCATGCGAACATATTGTGGATTCAGTTAACTCCCTCAATCTTAGAGCATTTGACTTGAAATTTGGCACACATGACCACTATAATATATAGATGTACAAACTTAATCTTTCGTCAGTGGTGAGCAATGCGTTGCCATGGTAACACCTTTTTTTAACAAAAAAACATACAAAAATATTTTGGATTCAGCTAACTTCCTTTAGTCTTCGAGCATTTAGCTAGAAATTTGGCACACATGACCACTGTGGTACATAGATGTGTAAACGTAATCTTTCGTCAGTGGTGATCAATGTGTTGCCATGGTAACGGCATATTTTGAATTGAAATCATACAAAAATATTTTGGATTCAGTTAAATCCGTCACTCTTCGAGCATTATAATAGTATTGAAATCCGATAAAACGAAAGTCTGTTATTTGGTTTTCTCTCTGATATTAGATTACAGGAAAAAAGAGATGATTAGAGAATAATACCTGTGTTCCTGAAGATGCTGCATCGAGGGCAAAATAAAACTCGTCTGATATCTTGACATCCTGAAGCTGCAGACTTTGAAGGCGTGGCATCGAGCAGATACTCGTGGCGTAGGCCTGTGATGCAGCAGGTGAGATGACGGGTCCTCCAATGTGTGTCATAGCTTGGAGCTTTGCCGAAACGAATAAGGTCGAAAATTACATGAAATGATACGGTATCATGGGTAAGGAGAAATAGATATAACTCATTTTAACAAAACCTACTCAAACGAATTCAAAGGAATGAACAAACCTGATACTACGACAGTTAATAGAGTACAGAGTTTATGGATTGAAAAGATCCTTATCTCGATAGGATGAAATCAATGTACTTGTATTACAAATTTGGAGGCCGAGAGGTTATTCTTTTATTTCATTTACATCACAAAGCAATGAACACTTCTTGTCGTGTGTCCTGAAAACATTACACACCTGATATTTTCATGTAATTGCATGTTTTCTTCATCCTCTGTTTGATAACTACTCTGATTTTTAATTTATTGTTATTAGGTATTATTGTCTTCCTTGCAAAATGCAATTAAGAAAAGAGAAAACACGATACCCTTGCTGCTGATGCTGACGCCTTGAGGTCAACAAAGAAGTCGTCTGGTATATTGACATTAGTTATCTTCAGAAAGTGAAGGTGTGACATAGTGCAGATACTCTTGGCGTACGCCTGTGATGCAGCAGCCGAGATGACGGGTCCTCCAGTGTGTATCATTGATTTCAGCTTTTCAGGACAGGAGTATGGTGAAAAATATTACGAAATGCTATGGTCATACTATGAATTGGTTTTGAAATGTCTCGCTCTTTCAGTGCAAGGAAAAAACGACTAGACTCTCTAACGTGACTTATTGATTCCAGGCATACAATATTGTAGGATGATTTAATGTAGCCTGTTATGAACACTGAATGTTACAAGAGGATCATACATTCTATCACTATACTCTTGTTAACGCAAGTGGAAACAACATACATGCAAGCATTAGGATTCTATGAATTACATATTATGAAAACCTACAAAACATTAGATGTAATAATAACGTTTGACAGTTAATATAAATTAACGCAATGAATGTTTTTTCTTTTTCTTTGATACTAGAAAAGATGTTTTTAATAACATACAACATCATTATTTCTAGTATTGAAATCTGATAAAATGAAAGTCTGTTATTTGGTCTTCTCTCTGATATTAGATTACAGGAGAAAAGAGACGATTAGAGAATAATACCTGTGTTCCTGAAGATGCTGCATCGAGGGCGAAATAAAACTCGTCTGATATCTTGACATCCTGAAGCTGCAGACTTTGAAGGTGTGGCATCGAGCAGATACTCTTGGCGTAGGCCTGTGATGCAGCAGGTGAGATGATGGGTCCTCCAATGTGTGTCATAGCTTGGAGCTTTGCCGAAACGAAGAAAGGCGAAAATGATATAATATCATTTAGTATTATTGGATGGGAGGAATAAAAAACTCATTCTTGTCAAAACCTGCTCAAACGAAGGAGAGGAACGGACAAGCCTGAAAGTATAACGGTTAGAGTACAGAACTTTTAGACTGAAAAATAGGATGAAAGATATGACAAAGTACTATAGTCAGACTTTCCAGTGACTTTGTAATGATTCGTATTTTAAATAAAAAAACAAACAAACAAACAACAAAACAAAGAACTGCTAGGCACTCCAGCATGACGGATTCGTTCCCGGTATCCAATTAAGTAGAAGGGTATAAGGTGACAAGGTATGAATATTGAATGAAACGAGGGCACTATTTATACTTTCATCTTATTTTTCTTGCAAAAGGACGGATAATAAAGCGTAGCATGATACAGATGTCAAGAGGATATAATACAATCACTTTACATGAATTTTGTTTCAAACGCAAATATTTCTAGAGGGCATTTAGGAACATGCTATAATATTGATTGGTGAATTAGTAATAACGCAAAATAAAGTTGTGTGGTTAACATTTTTACGCTTATACTGATATGATTATAGGGTTATGCCAGTTTCTCCTATTCAAGCTTTAATAGAGATTAATACTGGAATTTTTGTTTTGTGTACTAGGTATACCTCAACCATTTGTGACCGTGCACCTCAAAACGAACATAAAGTCGCACACACTGATTTTGTGTGAGGACTGAAAGTAAGTGAAATGGGTCAACCTAGCCGAACTTGACTTGTTCATATTTTCTGAAAGAGCGGGTCTTCTTTTAAATTATGCTAAAATTTGGTATCATAAAACGGGCAGGAAAGTGTGGTTTTTTTTAGCGGTTTATCTCGAACATTTTTGGTAGAATAGTGTGATTAGGTGTGTCTTTAGAATCCCTTTTTCATTTCTGAAAAACCTTGTCCACACTCTTCACTTTCAACTCTAATAACTTTTGAAAAGATGGTGCTACTGCTTTGAAAGTTGAAATTATGGACAGATTGTGTTAATGAGGCATGCTTAATTTCAGTTTAATCTAATAATTCATTCATTGCTGTTACTCTGGTGGTTTACTTCCTGTTTTTTGTCCCATTCATCGCACAGCCAGTACGGTTTGGTAAAGGGTAAGCGCTTGAATAGACACTGTACTTCAGAGCCTCTTTTCTCAGTTCACACTTTTCCTGAGTTCGTGCTTTCTTTCCAATATTTAGATAGGTTAGGAGAGTCCATTTGATTTGAATTATACAACATTTTAACCCTAAAAAGGCCGGGGGGGGGGGGGGGGGGTTGAATCAACCCCCCCTCGACGTTTTTCGCGACTACTCCGCCGCGCGAAATTTTTTGACCGCGCCGTTCGCTGACTTTTTACTTTCAAGTCTCGCGCAACTTTGACACCATTTTTGCGAAAATCATGCGTACCGTTACGACGCTGCATAACGTTTTATACATGCCTGTCAGACCGAAAATGGCTCAAAAACGTGATTTTGTGTATAAAGTCTATGCAAATGGAGTTTTCTCTTCTTATTCATAAAGATATGATTATTTTCACTTTTATAGGCTGAAACTAATCAATTTTAGCATAATTATGCTTGATATAGGTTCTGTCACAGAAGGTCGAAAAAACAACGAAATACATAAGAAATTCATAAAACAATAGAATACATAAGAAATTGATTTTGATACCAATTTTTTTTTTTCAGGTACATTGTTAGGAATGCTGCACAGAATGTCTTCACCAAAAATTAGGATTCTAGGAGCTTTAATTTCTGATTTAGAGCAAAATGTATGATTTTATGCATATATTAGCATAATTAATTATTATGACGAAAATTTCCATTTCTTTTTGTATAGCTTGGTAGATTACGCCGCAGGTAATGCACGTGCCAAATTTCATGGCGATTGCGCAATCGACGGCCGAGATCTCGGGGGGGGGGGGGGGGGGGGGGGTTGAATCAACCCCTCCCCGGCCACAGAACACCCAAAAAAGCCCGGCCTGGTTAGGGTTAAAGCTTAAGGTCTGCTCTTTTAGAATATGGTCTTAACTAAAAATCCATGTCTGGCGACTTTTTGTTTGTTTTGAGGTGCAGGGTCACATTTATACCTTCATTTTAAAGAATGATAAAACAATTCTGTATTAAAGACAACCTTGTAATTCCAGTCATTTTTCATTCTAGTCAAATCGGTCGACATGAATATCTCCTCTTTGGTCCACTATACGATATTATAGTGGAAAATAACGAATACAAAATAAAATACCCTTGCTGCTGATCGTGATGCCTTGAGGGCGAGAAAGAAATCGTCCGCTATGCAGACTTCCTTTAGATCCAGAGTCTTAAGGTTTGGCACGGTGCAGACACTCTTGGCGTAGGCACACACACACACTCACACAGAGTACACATTATGGAATAAGAGCCCGACCGATTGACATGGAGGCTTTTCACACTGTTCATTCTAAAGACATTATCAATGATTATGTAATATCATGGTCACATAACTTTACTAAACTTTGAACAAAACTACCTAAACCACAAGTAAAAATCCATGAATTCAGAGTCTTAATGTTTGGCATGTAACAGGTGCTTTTTTACACAATCCTTAGGGCACCAAGAGGTAGATCATGAAAATGAAGATTTATGGATTGTAGCTGTGGAGCAAAGGGGGGGGGGGGTGGGTGATGTGCAACGTAGATAAAAACACCCATTACTTTGATAACTTAAGATGATATTGCCTCAATAAACTTTTCCATTCAATTTTGTACATGAAATCTTCACTAGGTTTCAAAAAACAAACAAACAACAATCCTATTGAACAAACAACTACCATCCACATTGGTCAGAGTATAGTACATGTATCATCATTCTAACTATGGAGTGACGCCTACATGCCTACAGGTATAACGGAAAGGCAGTTAATTATGTTTCATGGGATATATGAAACTATGACATTATAGATTAATCGATTTTCATAAGGACTTATCACCATTATCCTTACTTTGTAGAATTGATATGACATTTACAGTGGCAATAACGTAGCAATGACACCTAATAACATTATGCACGACGTTGATTTACTAGTGAACTGATTTCTACGGGATGATTATTGAGAGACTATGCCAATATATCATCGAACGAATCGATTTTTGTATGGGTTCACCAAGGAACCGTTTTTTTGTTATGATACCTCGGCATGTTACCACTTTAATTATTGAAACTCTTAATTAGTTTCTTTTTGAACGACTCGTTATTATTTTTGTTTTTTAATTACAGACAACCGTTGCATGCATTGTGTAGTTTTATTCTTAGGGAAAACAAATATCTGCTTCACTCTCCGTTATCATCCTGGAGAAAAAAAAAAAGATAATGCATTGTAACATACCCTTGCTCCTGATGCTGATACGGCGAGAGTGAGGTAGAATTCGTCTGTGACGCTGACTTCCTCTAGCTCCAGAGTCTTAAGGTTTGGCATGGTGCAAATACTCTTGGCGTAGGCCTCTGATGCAGCAGCCGAGAAGTCATGTCCTCCAGAGTGTTTGATTGATTCCAGCTGTGCAGTACAGAAAGAGGATGAAAAATAAGATAAAATAGTAAGGGAAGACTATACTGTCAGTGTGGATATAATACCTCGATGTTTTCATCCCTTCTCCCCCTCCCACACATATAAACACGAACAACAACAAACACACAAAGAATACATACTAGGAATAAGGATCCCGACCGATCGGCATGGAGAGTTTTAACAATTGTCATTCTAAAGACATCATGTAACATTGTGGTCACATAACTGTAAGTTTGAAGAAAACAACAAACTAAACCTCAAGTAAAAATCTATGAATTCAGATTCTTAATTCTTGGCATGTTAAAAGGCACCTCTTTACACAAACATTAGCCGCACCCAGAGGTAGATCATGAAATGAACATTTATGGATTTTAACTGTGGAGCGAAGGAGCGGGGAGGGAGATATGTGAAATAGAGATGAAAATGGGTGCTGTTCGTTATTCCGAAAGTTCGCTATTCCGAAGGTTCGTTAATCCGAAACACGCAAATTCCCTATACCTAGTGGTTCGTTAATCCGAAAATAAAAAAGGGTTCGTTAATTCGTACATTTGTGGCGTTATTCCTAAGGTTCGTTGAAATTCGGAATAACGAACCTTCGGAATAACGAGCTGTAACCATGAAAACACCCATCCCTTCAGTAAGTAGATAAGATGACACTGCTTCAATAATCTCTTCCGTTTAATTTTGCACATAAATTCTTCCATAGGTTTCTGTAAAAAAAAAAAGGACAAAGAGAAATTAATCCTATGAAATAAACCACTACCATCCACATTTGGTCAGAATAGTAGATGCATCATTTACCTAAGGAATGACGCCTAATGGTATAAAAGAAAGGCCACTATTTTTGATTCATGGGATGTATGAAACTATGACAGCATCGACTAATCGATTTTCACAAGGACTTACCACCATCATCTTTGCTTTGTAGAATAGATGTGACATTAGCAGTGGTAACGTAGCAATTGCACCTATACAATGACATTATCCAAAACGTTGATATATATATGCTAAGATTTCTACGGGATAATTATTGAGACACTATGCCAGTATGCCATCGAACAAATCGACTTTATATAAGTTCACGAAGGAACCGTTGCTTTATACCTCAGCATGTTGCAACTTTAATTATTGAAATTCTTAGTTTCTCTTTCAACGACTTGTTATTATTTTTGTGTTTTAATTACAGGCAACTGTTTCATGCATTGTGTAGTTTAAAATTGGGGAAATCAAATATTTGCTCCGCTCTGGGTTATTATCCTGGAGAAAAAAAAGAAAAGAAAAAACATTTTAAGATACCCTTGCCCCTGATGCTGATGCCTTGAGGGCAAGAAAGAAATTGTCGGCTATGTTGACTTCCTCTAGCTCCAGAGTCTTAAGGTTTGGCATGGTGCAAATACTCTTGGCATATGCCTCTGATGCAGTAGCCGAGATGCCAGGTCCTTCATAGTGTTTGATTGATTCCAGCTGTGCAGTACAGAAAGAGGATGAAAAATAAGATAAAATAGTAAGGGAAGACTATACTGTCAGTGTGGATATAATACCTCGATGTTTTCATCCCTTCTCCCCCTCCCACACACATAAACACGAACAACAACAAACACACAAAGAATACATACTATGGAATAAGGATCCCGACCGATCGGCATGGTGACTTTTGACAATTGTCATTCTAAAGACATCATGTAACATTGTGGTCACATAATTGTAAGTTTGAAGAAAACAACAAACTAAACCTCAAGTAAAAATCTATGAATTCACATTCTTAATGCTTGGCATGTAAAAGGCACCTCTTTACACAAACCTAAGCGGCACCAAGAGGTAGAACATATGGATTTTAGCTGTGGAGCGGGGGGGGGGGGGGGGGGAGGGGATGATGTGAAACATAAATGCAAACACCCATCTCTTAAGTAAGTGATAAGATTACATTCCATTCAATTTTGCACATAAAATCTTCACCAAGTTTCTGTAAAAAAAACCCAGTAATTTAATCCTATTGAACAAACATCTATACCATAAACATTGGTCAAAGTAGTATTATGTATACAACGAGTGACGCCTAAAGGTATAAAGGAAAGGCGGTTATTTGTGTCCGATGGGATGTATGAAACTATGACATTATCGACTGATCGACTTTCATACGGACTAACCACCATCACCATTGCTTTGTAGAATTGATGTGACATTTAGAGGGGTAATAATGAAGCAATGACTCATATGCAAGTGGTTGATCTATGTGGTGGGATTTTTCCGGGATAGTAATGTGAGCCTATGCCAGTGGAAGCACCCAATCGATTTTCATTAGAGCTTACCATGGAAATCATTGTCCATGATAGATTAAACCTCAGCATGATATGGATTTAGTCATTGAAACTCGTTTCTCTTTCAATGACTGATTTTTAGTTTTTCTTCCTTTTTTTACAGTCAACCTTATTCACGCATTGTGCAATGTCCCTACTATGCAAAACAAATATTTGCTCTTTGGCCCACTTTCAGTTACTATCCTGGACAAAAAAGTTACAATTATAACGCATTGTATAATACCATTGTTCCTGATGCTGATTCGGCGAGAGCGAGGTAGAAATCGTCTGTGATCCTGGCATCCTTTAGCTTCAGAGTCTTAAGGTTTGGCATGGTGCAGATGATTTCAGCAAAGGCTCTTGATGCAGCAACCGAAGTTGTAGATGATATTATTAGCTATACAGCATCACAGGAGGATGTAAAAGTATACGTAAAATTAGAGCATTAGTATTCAAATTGATGAAAAACACTGTGCATCTTTTTTTTTTATCCATTCGAATCCATCAATGGCCATCTTTTTTAATAATGATATCATGTAGCATTACAAAATGAACAAGAAAATCATAGATTTCTCCTAAAATAGCTGGATCTCTTTGATAAAGATTATTTTCCTCAAAAGGTATTGTTACGTTATTTTTTTGGTAGACTGTCTACACAATAATGCAATGCCGCAATATGATGTCACATGTTGCACTTTCAATCAAACTGAGTTGACTGATTTCTGTGACATTTATCTCAATCTACTGAAAGACAAAGTGACGTTAAATTGTAGGAACAAAGTGAAATAAAGAAAAAAAATGTTGTGATACCGAAATTCTTTCCGCATTCCAGCCTGATGGAGTAGAATCAGCAAGAAACCCGTCGAGTTCGATGTATACCCGCTTAAAAGTCTGAAAATGTGGTATTGCGCAGACGAATTGGACGAAGGCCTGCCATGTCGCAGCAGGGTTGTCAGATCCTCTCAGTTCATTTTCGCCCTGTGCAAAATCGTACAACGAGGAGTATCCATATTATCCTCGTAATGCACAAAGCAGTGTTTTAAGTGCACTTTATTTGCCATAACAAATGGCATAATTTTCCCTTTTCCGAGCACTATATTGAAGTCAAAAAATACATTATAAGGCACACTCTGCCCTCGGGCACTAACTATGTCACTGCGGTTCGGTGTAAAAATGGCAGAGGTAAAAATGGCAGAGGTAAAAATAGCAGGGGTAAAAATGGCAGAGGTAAAAATGACAGAGGTAAAAATGGCAGAGGTAAAAATGGCAGGGGTAAAAATGGCAGAGGTAAAAATGGCAGGGGTAAAAATGGCAGGGGTACAAATGGCAGAGGTAAAAATGGCAGAGGTAAAAATGGCAGAGGTAAAAATGACAGAGGTAAAAATGGCAGAGGTAAAAATGGCAGAGGTAAAAATGGCAGAGGTAAATATGGCAGGGGTAAAAATGTCGGAGGTAAATATTATGTCAATAGTAAACATGTCAGAGGTAAAATTGTCAGTGGTCGAAATGTCAGTGGTCAAAATGCTAGAGATAAAAATGCCATTGACAGAAATTTAGTCGTTGAAATGCAAGAGGACGAGGTAAAAGTGACAGATTTTTTTTTCTTCATATTTCTGACACCTTTCTCGCAATACGCGCTTTTCGTGCCTTCTGTAATTAAGCACGGGGGAGACCGGGGAGAAATGGGACACGGGGAGAAATATGGGACACTCATGTAACTTGAAAAATGCTTGGCCAGTCAACAATATAATTATATCAGTAAAAAGATGAGCCTCGGTACACCTGAAAATGGACATATTATCCGCTATACAGCTCTAAAAGGTATCTTGTCAGTAAAATATCAAACTTACTATAGATCTGGTAGGTCCTATACTATATTAATACGAATTTTGATAAGTGTGCAAACTTCTGAAAATAAAATTGCTTGATAACAGACATGCAGGTATGAACAATTTGCAGGGATCTTTTACTGTTTCTGTTACCAATGGGAGAAATTATTTTAATAGGGCAGTGTTACATTTCTCCCCGCGGCACATGTAAATCCTACCTTGGTCATGATGGTTATCCAATTTCTCTCCAGGTTGTCTCATTTCTCCCCGCTTGATGTCCCATTCCCCCCAAATTAGGGGTAAAACAAATCATTAATTACACGAAAATGTTTTATATACAAAGGGGTATCACTAAATGCTCTTAGTGGGGCAGCTTAAGCCCTTTTTACACTTGTGTTTCTTAACCCCGTACTTTCTCTGACCCAGGACTATCGTTAGTCCCGTACCAATTTTTTCAGCTTTTTACCCTCGCCAATTAGTCCCGTACCCCGTACTATCTCTTGTCCGGGGCTAACGAGAAAACTGACCTTTTTACACTCGTATTTCTTAGCCCCGGACTTTCCAAACCACATGAATATTATTAATAATTACGCTGTGTACTGTACACGTACACGCACGCACCGGCAGCACTTGATTACCTCGTTTCTGATTGGTCAGTGAGGGTCGGACTTCGTCTCCGTCGCTTAGCCCAGGATTATTTTTTCGTTCTGTTTACACTCACTTGCTTGGCACCGCAATCGCGGTGCTAACCCTGCTATTTTGCAGGGCCAGATAGTACCGGACTATCGGTGGGGCTAGCCCACTTTGGCAAAAACGAGTGTAAACAGAAAGTGGGCCAAGGATAGTCCCGTACCAACGGTGGGGCTAAGGCCCGGCCCCTTAGCCCCACCGTTGGTACGGGACTAAGCAAAAATTCACAAGTGTAAAAAGCCCTCTACAAACCTATCGTGCATTTTGTGATACAAGCACCACATTTGGAACAAATGTACATTAACATATTGCAAACATTTTCAGATATTGGGCCACTTGGAATTCTCTCTTTATGTCCGCCATATTGGATTTCAAAATGTTCACCGTTTGAAATCTACAGTTGCGATTATCTCTGGGTCTAATGTGCTATTGACCTGATTCTGGTGTGTTCCGGGATTTACGCCCATGCTTTGGGGCAACAGCTAAGTTTGAAAGGCATCAAACATTTACATTTTTTCGCCTGCGGATTCGTTCAACAATGATTAAAAGAAATCTCATGGCAAACTATCGGTTTTTTCTCTCACCAGAACAGTTTATAGCTAAAGTTCGTCTCCAGTTTTAATAGGCATAAGTTTGTAAAGTGACCACAAAGTGTTCATTAATCTTCGAAATATTTGTTTTTGCGTCATGTGATACTTGAACAATGTAATGAAATATTTTGCAAGAGCTTACTTATGTCTGCCGATACATCTGCTGTAGGTCTTTTTTTTGCGTTTTGTATTTTTACTTCTACATTATGTTGTGATCACGCCTTCTGAGATAAATAGGCTCCTACGAAACCTGAATGTGAGAAAATAACATAGAACAGGTGAAAAAATAACACTTTGCTTCGACCATGTCTCTTTCACTTCTTTACACTAAACAGTTCAAAAAATGAAAAATAATGACAGTATACTAGCCTGGACGTGAGCGGAATGCGTTTGTGTAAGAGTGTGTATGTGAGAGTATATATATCTGCGTATAAAAGTCAATTTACACTGTATATGTTTATACCAAAGGTGGGTTCGTGCGTGTGTGTGTGTGTGTGTGTGTGTGTGTGTGATAACTTCATTGGGCGAAACAACGTAGGATTATACTGTTGAAGGGCTTTGCAGCATTGTTGGAACCCCCTTTTAATTATAGATAATAGTAATGATAATAATGATAATAATAATAATAAAATAATAATACTGAATAATAAAAATGATTTCCCATAGGCCTACTAGGCTCTTAGCTGGTTTATCATACCTCTGAACAGACAGATTACGCCACTGCACTTGAATCAAACTCAGAATAATGAGAGTGCTCTCTTTCAGAAACATAATTCAATAAACATTCTTCAAATCTGCAGTTTGGATTTGATAATTCGATAAATACAGTTAGGTTATCATTCAAAACCTCTTCATACGTTTATCTCTGACGAAATCGCTCTCATTACTTCGAACATTTTACCTCTGACATTTTTACCTCTGCCATATTTACCTCTGCCATCTTTACCCCTGCCATTTTTACCTCCGCCATTTTTACCTCTGCCATTTTTACCTCTGCCATTTTTACCTCTGCCATTTTTACCTCTGCCATCTTTACCTCTGCCATTTTTACCCCTGCCATTTTTACCCCTGCCATTTTTACCTCTGCCATTTTTACCCCTGCCATTTTTACCTCTGCCATTTTTACCTCTGCCATTTTTACCTGGCACCGTCACGGCAGATCGAGATAAAATGAAACTGCATTTTTGGCTAATATCGCAGCTGACGGTATCTTTAATCTACTATGTTGCATTAAATAACATGCCTTAGTTATAAACATGATGCTTTTTAATGCATACCCTTTACATATACATGATGTGAACTTAAGTTCTGCAAACGCATATCAAAACGAGATTCCACTCAGGAAAACAACCAAAAGAATACATACAGTACATGAAGTTCCATCTGTCATTCCATGGCCGCGTAGCAACAAACTAGAAGTCATGGATCTATAAGGACAAACTTTGATACTGTTTTTTTTATGTTGATACCATTTCGACACCTTTTTTTATCATAGTTTTTTTTTTAATCGTACAAATATCTGACATGTCTGGTGTTTCCCTGTAATCTAACACCAAGCAAACACACACACAAACACACACATACACACACACACACATACAAAATGGTTTACCCGGGGTTCATCATATTCTGTATACAGGGAGACACAGATATCGCCTGCTATGATGACATTTATCAGCTCCAGATCCTGAAGGTTTGGCATGGTTGAGATACTCTGAGCGTAGGCCTGTAATGCAGCAGCCGAGATGGAAGGTCCTCTACAGTGTCTGATTGACTCCAGCTATTGTAGAATCGTAGGTACATGCAATATGAAACAGGAATTAACTAGAATTATCACTGAAGGTGATTAATAATAGTGTTGCTTTAAATTATGTGATGTCATGAGGGCAATGAAGTTAATACCAAGTTTGTGCACTTGTCGAATTGAAAACAGAATAAGTTTAGTTTACTGTACAATTAGAGAGTTGACACTGAGTTCCACAAGGTTTGGGTAAAAAGTGTGGTTACCATGGCAATGCATTGTCTGATACAAACACAAGGGACATTTTGCATAACTACACTTAAAGACCATAATGCACACCAAGTTTGACTTTCATAGCTTAAATGATTTATTTTGATACAAAAATGAGTGGTTACCATGGCAACACATTTTCCTTAAACTAACACATTGGTGTCTTGCAAAACTACACTTCTAGATCATGATACATACTAAATTTGACTTTCAATGCTTGAATAATAGAAAAGTTATTCGATCTGCAAGGTTTTGGTAAAATTGTGGTTACCATGGCAACGGTTTGTGTGACAGACACAAAAATTATGTGTTCCACATCTATACCTCAGTGCCATAATGCCTACCAAATTTCGTTTCAATTGCTTGAAAACTGAGGAAGAAGTTCACTCCACAGGGTTTAAAAAAATGCGGTTACCATTGCAACGCGCTGTCTGATGCAAATACAAAGGATATTTTGCAAAACTACACGTAAAGAGCATCATACACACCAAATTTCACCTCCATAGCTTAAATGTTTCAATTTGATACATAATGAGTGATTACCATGGCAACAAATTTTTCTTATAGTAACACATTGGTGTCGTGTTGCATACACCTCCCGATCATCATTCATACTAAATTTGACCTTAATTGCTTGAATGATGTGGAAGTTATTCAATCCACAAGGTTTTGGTAAAATTATGATTAGCATGGCAACGCTCTGTCCGACAAACACAAAAATTATGTGTTCCACATCTATGCCTCAAGGCCATAATGCCTACCAAATTTGATTTCAATTGCTTCAAAACTGTGGAAGTTGTTCACTCCACAAGATTTCGAAGAAAACATGCGGTTATCATGGCAACGCTTTGTCAAGTACAAACACAAAGAGTGTCTTGCATAACTACACCTATAGATCATCATAGATACCAATTTTGAAATTGATTGCTTAAATACTATGGAAGTTATTCAATCCACAAGGTTTTGGTAAAATAATGGTTACCATGGCAACGCATTGTCCGACAAACACACACAAAAAAACATGTCTTGCACATCTATACCTCAATATCCTCATTTACACTAAGTTTCATTTAAATTGCTTCAAAACTGTAGGAGTTCGCGACGCAAGATTTTGCAACAGACCGACCGACCATCCGCCCGACAGCCCACCCGCCCGATCAACATCACGTTGATTCTAATATACCCCCTCCACACTATACGTGTGGCGGGGATATAATTATGAATTCGATTTCGTTCGTTAGTCGGAAAGAAGCTAACGTGGTGGGCACGCTCTCTCTCTCTCTCTCTCTCTCCCTCTCACCCCTCTCTCTCTCTCTTTCTCTCTCTCTCTCTCTCTCTCTCTCTCTCTCTATATATATATATATATATATATATATATATATATTTATATATATATATATGAAAAGTTTGTTCGCAAAACCAATAAGTCCATTTTTGAAGATTTTGAAGTACGGTCACTGTCATAAAGTACAAAATAATACCTTTTAAATGATATATTGGTCACACAAAAAAAAGTAAATTTTTGACGTTATGGTCAAAAGAAGCAAAAATTTTCTTATTATTCTTTTTATTGTTTCTTGACCTTGAATCACAAATACCTCCATTTGGCAAATATGGACTTATCGTTCTTTGCGAACAAAGTCTTCATATATACGTACATATAATAGACCCAACCAAAAAAGTAAGTTCCCCCTAGCATTTTTCGATATATCTCAAAAAATATTATTATTACCGGTATCCAGGAGGGAAAAAAATAATTATAAGATACCCTAGCTCCTGATGCTGATTCGGCGAGAGCGAGGTAGAAATCGTCTGTGATCCTGGCATCCTTTAGCTTCAGAGTCTTAAGGTTTGGCATGGTGCAGATGATTTCTGCAAAGGCTCTTGATGCAGCAGCCGAAATTGTAGATGATATTTCTAGCTATACAGCATCACAGGAGGACGTAAAAGTGTACGTAAAATTAGAGCATTAGTATTCAAATTGATGAAAAACACTGTGCATCTTTTTTTTTATCCATTCCCATCCATCAATGGCCATCTTTTTTAATAATGGATATCATGTAGCATTACAAAATGAACAAGAAATTCATAGATTTCTCCTAAAATTTCTGGATCTCTTTGACAAAGATTATTTTCCTCAAAAGGTATTGTTACGTTATTTTTTTGGTAGACTGTCTACACAATAATGCAATGCCGCAATATGATGTTACATGTTGCACTGTCAATCAAACTGAGTTGAATGATTTCTGTGACATTTATCCCAATCTACTGAAAGACAAAGTGACGTTAAATTGTAGGAACATAGTGAAATAAATAAAACATGTTGTGATACCAGTTTAACTTTCCCATCACAGCCTGATGAAGTAGAATCAGCATAAAACCCGTCGAGTTCGATATATACCCACTTAAAAGTCTGAAAATGTGGTATTGCGCAGATGAATTGGACGAAGGCCTGCCATGTCGCAGCAGGGTTGTCAGATCCTCTCAGTTCCTCTTTGTCCTGTGCAAAATCGTACAACGAGGAGTATCGATATTATCCTCGTAATGCACAAAGCAGTGTTTTAAGTGCACCTTCTTTGCCATAACAAATGGCATAATTTCCCCTCTTCCGAGCACTATATGGAAGTCAAAAGATTATAAGGCACACTCTGCCCTCGGGCACTAACTATGTCACTGTAGATCGAGATAAAATGAAACCGCATTTTCGGCTAATATTGCAGTTGACGGTATCTTTAATCTACTATGTTGCATTAAACAACATGCATTAGTTATAAACATGATACTTTTTAATAGATACCATTTACATATACATGATGCGAACTTAAGTTCTGCAAACGCATATCAAAACGAGATTCCACTCAGGAAAACAACCAAAAGAATACATACAGTACATGAAGTTCCATCTGTCATTCCATGGCCGCGTAGCAACAAACTAGAAGTCATGGATCTATAAGGACAAACATTAATACAGTACTCTCCGCTTAATCGGGTAGGCTCGAGCAAGGTGTTTCTTACCCGATTAAACGGAGTACCCGATTAACAGAAGAACACGTCTCATTGAAAATTGACACACACAATGTGTGTGTACGTGCATTGTACACTGCACCAAACACCTACACTGTTATATGCTTAACGCGCGTGTTTTCAGGGCACATTATACATACCTTACACTTGCTCAGTCACGAGTAATAATTTACACTCTTTTTATGGACAATATGTCTTCAGAAAACTTTGTCGTTTGACTATGGACTCCTGGCTAACATGCAGGCGTTTTCCGAAATTAACACGTCTCTTTGCGTGCATTAGTCATGTAGAACGTCGGGTTACTTTTCGAGAAGTAACTGGGGAAAAGCAAATTTTGGAGTTGGTGCATGGCCTGGTTTTTGTTGCAAACATCTTGTATTGTTAATGTTGTTGCAGAGCAAGGGATGAGCGCATTTAGTGTGTTCAACTCCTGTCTGTCTATGCAATTGGTATGTGAGTGCCAACTACATGTGTAATGTTCTTTCACCTGTGGCAAGTCGTGCTGGTACATGTGTTTTCATATTTAATCACTCCCCAATTATAATGATCGGTCTTCTTTGCAAATTAAGCAGAGAATGCAATTAGCTGTGGAAATTTTGACATTCATGAGTTCTTAAAGTATATGCGATGAAATGTTGGTAGAAATTAGATAAGAAGAAAATTATTTACCCATTTATGCGGAGAGGCAACCCGATTATCAGGTAATTTTAATGTGCACTGGAACTGATTTTGACATTACTACCCAATTAAACGGAGTACCCGTTTAAGCGATACCCGATTACGCGGAGAGTACTGTACTGTTTTTTTTTTTAATGTTGATACCATTTCGACACCTTTTTATCATAGTTTTTTTTTTTAATCGTACAAATATCTGACATGTCTGGTGTTTCCCTGTAAACTAACACCAAGCAAACACACACACACACAAACACAAACACAGACACAGACACACACACTCACACATACAAAATGGTTTACCCAGTGTTCATCATATCCTATATACAGGGAGACACAGATATCGCCTGCTATGATGACATTCTCCAGCTCCAGATCCCGAAGGTTTGGCATGGTTGAGATACTCTGAGCGTAGGCCTGTAATGCAGCAGCCGAGATGGGAGGTCCTCCAAAGTGTCTGATTGATTCCAGCTATTGTAGAATTGAAGGTAATATCATACAGGTTTTGATGATGATTACGATGTCATATGCTCATAGAAGCTGAGATACCCCTATTATATTTATATACATATACATATCACGTATACATATATGTATATGTATAGGTGAACACACACACACACACACATCTAATGAACATATATATATATATATATATATATATATATACAGTTGAACCTCTCATATCCGGCCTCCCTTTATCCGGATCTCTCTATTATACGGACGCAATGTCGCCGTGATTTTTTATTTTTTTTTTAATAATTACGGGAGGAAAGGGGGATTCCCAACTCCTTGAGAACTCCTACACAAACACACATGAATTACATATACTTGATACATTTCTTAATAATTATTTAGGCAAATCATCCCAAGAATTTATAAAAGAAAATGATTTCATTCTTGCAAACACAAACCTCTATTTTGGGGTCTGTTACTGAGTGTAACAATGAAAAGGGTGCAGTATACACATTACTATGTGGTACTGCAATGGGCTACATCAGTACATGTGTATGTATATGTACACGTATAAAGCATTGAGTCTCCCGTATCCGGCCAAATCCCTTATCCGGATGAGCCCCGGGCCGGACTTGTCCGGATACGAAAGGTTCAACTGTATATTTATTTATTAACACAACCCTTGCCGGCACCGAGAGGTAGATCATGAAATGAAGACTTAAAGATTGTAGCTGTGGAGTGAAGAGGAGAGGGATGATGTAAAACACAGATGAAAACACCCATCACTTCAGTAAGTAGATACGATGACATTGCCTCAATACAGTTTTCCATTTAATTTTACACATACAACCTTTACTATTTTTTCTATCCTTTTAAAGAAACCACTACCATCCACATTTGTAATATTAGTACATGTATCATCTAGGGAGTGACACCTAAAGGTATATAGGATTATGGGGCTATGCCAGCATCTCCTATTCAATTTTCAGTAGACATTTATATTGGAATCATTGTTTTGTGCACTTGGGAAACCCATCCATTTATTCCTTCATTTTATTTAAAAAAAATCGATTTCTGATCGAATGATTACAATCCTTCTGTATTAAAGAAAACTTTGTAATTCCATTCATTTTCGATTCAATTCAAACGGTCAACATGAATCTCTCCTCTATGGCCAACTGTACGATATTACACTGGAATATAACAAATGCAATTAAGATACCCTTGCTTCAAAATCTTCAATCAGTTTTTTTTTTTTTTTAAATTCAATTGTAACAAACAAAGCACTACCATCTATACTTGTAAGAGTTACGCCTGTATGTATATAAGAAAGGTGGTTATTTGTGTTTCGTGGGATGTATGGAACTAT